>NC_059333.1:135362500-136016875 GCF_018350155.1 Leopardus geoffroyi
TAGGATCGTTTGTACTTTTCCAATATCTGATCAACACCTGATAAAGTTAGACTTAAAAATTCTGCCAGCAGATGGGTAAAGTGGATGCTTCGTTTTAGTGAGAATAAATAATATGTCCTCCTACTTTTATTAACCATTTATATTTCTTCTCATCAGTTTCTTGTTGATGTTCTCTGCCCATTTTTCAATCGAATTGTTTGTTTTTTCTTACTGATTTAGAGAAGTGTTTTTGTATATTTTAAATGCTAATTCTTCCCTATCTATTTAGATTGTGTGTGTGTGTTTGTAAGTGTGTTTAACAGCCCATTGCTTTTCTTTTGTTTGTTTTGTATATAGTCACTTACTGAACATTATTTAACAACTTTTAATATAGTTAAATGTATGAACTTTTCCCTCTATGATTTATGTATTTTTCATTTTGCTTAAGAAATACCCTCCAAATAAAACACTCTAACTAAATCCTCCCATATACTCTTCTAAATGTTGATGTGTTATTTTTCACACCCAGGTCTTCATTCTATCTAGAATTTGCGGTTTACCTCTTAAAATTTATACACAGGCCTATTGACCTCAATGCACACTTCAGCAACTGGATGGATCAGTCAGAATTGTATCTGGTATGAATTAAAGGCTGCATTGGAAACCAGATTTACCTCTCACCCTTAGCTCTTAGGAAAAAGAAAAATTTAGGGGCTAAATAATCATCAAAAAGGAGGGCATGACATAGACTGAGAGGTCACAGAATCTTTCACTGAGGATATAATGTGGCATTGATCTCTGAAGAGTGAGTAGGAGAAAAGGCTGAGACACGTGCAAAGACCCCAAGGCAAGTAGGAACATGCCCTTTGGAGGAACTGACAGGAGGCAAACATTATCAGGTGTTGACCAGGTCATGGAAAAGGCAAGTGTGGTTAAAGCAGGAGGTTAAGGGGAATGCAGTAAAGGTGGTCCTGTAAAGTTAGACCTGCCCATATTTTGCAGCCTTTGTATTTATGCCATGTTAGAGACTGACATTTTTTCCTCAGAGAAATGAAACACTTAAATAGCTTTCAGTAAGAAAGTAGACAGATCAGATTCCATTTGTATAAAATGGCCCTGGCTTCTAGGGCAGAAGGGGGTAAAGGACTATATGGGGTGATCAAGGAGGAAGCTATGCCAGGTGAAATGCTGAAGAAGCATAGACTAGGACTGTGGTGGTGGGGATGGAGAAGAGAAAGACCATAGTAGTGGTTAGAAAATTTGTGGATAATGAAGAAGCATGTTTATGGCCTGTGCAGCTATCTAGATGGAGATGCCATTGACTGAGATCAGAAATAGAAAACAGGTTAAGGATGAGGGAACAGACCATGAGTTTGGCCACAGACATGTTTAGCGTGAGTGTCTTTGAGACATTGCAGTGGAGGCTGGAAGACATCCGGGCCAGAGAGATAAGTTAGAGAGTCACAGGTATGTAGAGAGTAACTAAAGCCGGGGGCATCAGTAGATCCCCTAGGAAGAAAATTGATAGTAAGAAGGCAAGCAGCTCCAGGAACAAGTCTTGAGAACCTCTAAAACTTCAATTTGGACAGAAGAAGATTAGAAGACATTATTGAGGAGTGTTTCCATAGCTAGGGAGAAAATCAGGAGAGCATGTTGTCGTGGAATTCAGGGGCACTGATGCTTCCAACGGTCCACATGATTGACTACTACTGAGGCCTCAAGGAAAATGAGGAGAGAAATGAGCTACGGATTCAGTGACATGGAAGTCAGTGTCAACTTTATTGAGTTTGGTATAGGTACTGAGTGGTGGAAAGTATGGGGCAAGAAAATTAATGGGAAGACCCTTCCGAGTAGTTTGTTTCTGTGGGTCCACCTCTGAAAAGTTCAAGAGAAATCTTGAGACAACCTCCAGGACTACTTGGCCTACCATCCTCCTCTTCAGTTTGGAGGGACAAACTTTTTATGGGATTTTAAATATGGCATATAGTGTATATGGGAAGAATGGCTGGGAAAACTTGAGCAGAAGGCAAGAGTCAGAATATTCACACTCGTGGATCTGATCTCTTGGTAACACCTAGAATTTTTGTCTTTTCCTATACCTACCCAAGCTAAGGGTGAGTAAGTGTCCGAATGAACTGCTGAGCAATTTTTCCATTAATTTCTCTCCTTCGTAATTTAGGAGCTACAAATCCTCATATTTTGAGTTGCCTCTCCTGTGAACTCTTTGAGATCTCAGAGTTACTCTGAGTTCTATATTATTCCCACACAATACTTAAAAGGAAGGTAAAACCATCATCCTGATAATGTTAACGTATAATTCCTGTGTTTTTCTTTCTTGCTAAAGCTCTAATTTTATGCCGGAGTAACGTGTTTCTACTTTTACTTCTTTCAGCTCTTCTCTCATTGCACGGACATAAATTCTTATCAAAACTTTTGCTTTTCCCACTCTCGAGACAGTTCTTTACTTCTCTTAAAACAGTGGTTTTCAATGATTCCTCTTTATATTTCACATAGGCAGTGTTATATTTTCTCATGTTTCCTGTGATTTAACAAAGTTTCCCAAATGTTGTCAATTCTTTCCCTGGACAAATGGCCACTACCAAGAATAGTGGCAGGGAGGTGCAATAAGTGGTCTCTGTTTACTAGGTGGGCTTTTAAAAATGTTTTAATAAATGACTTGAGAATGCTCCATGAAGAAAAACCCACTAACAAGGAAGACCGCTTTTATTTAAATGTCTTGTGAAAACATGCGTTTGTCGTTTCCTCTCTGGACTTTCTCCCTTGCGCTGGTGACCTCGTCAGTCACATGTCACCAAATGGGAGAAATTAAATCTGCACCTTGGTGGCAATACTAGTTCGCGCACATTGACTGACAGCTCCTTTGTCCTTTGGCTGTCCTTTGGCTGCGGGGAGGTCCTATTAAGCCATCAAAGCTCGCAACTAGCATGTGGGCAGGTCGAAGAGGAAAGAATAAAACAGAGCTCTTTTTTTGTAAAGATTTCCTTTCCTTGTTACTTTATCCTTTTTCATTCATGAGAAATGGTATGCCTCATCAAAGAGAACGCTAAATATAAGAGAAGAAAGTTGAATACAATGAGTCACTGGGAGATCAAGTCTCTCTATTTGAGGATGTTGATCTCTTTTAAGGCTCTTCGAGCGCACGTTTCTGTTTGTTGCTAGAATGGTGATCACGGACAATGCAGCTTCTGTTTTATTTGCACTTGGTTATACTTTTCTAGAGAATAGATTGGCATCCAGCAGTCTCTTAAGTTCACGTAGAAACTAAACAAAGCAGAGAAAAGGGAGCAGAGGTCTGTGGTTGAAGGCCTCATTGGGGGAGCAGAGCACTAAGCACAGTGGCCCTGCAGTACCCTGATGGACAGTGAGTCCCTCTCCCCCTTCTCCAGCTCTGAGGCCTCCCATTCCGGATTCTGTCTCTGGACTGTAGACTGGGAATGGTGATAACACGTACTTCATACACTGGTTACTCTCAACGGTAGCCACCACAGCAGCACTACAGAAGTGTTTCGTTAAATAGCACGCTGCACTGTCTGTCGCTAAGACTGTACTAATAGCTAATGCCTTACTGGCAAATTTCCTTGGGCCGTGTGTTTTACGTGCTTTACATTATTTTCATTTGATCTTCCCAGCAATTCATAGGGAAGGTATGATAATATAGTACCCTCATTGTACAGGTGAGAAAATCGAGGCGTTGAGGCAGTAACTCTGTGTCACTAGGTGGAGGTTGATAGGGCTGGAAAGGGGCAGAGCCTTGAACCCTGTGCTCCTAACCACTACACCGCGCTAGTCCCTGCCAGGAACCTGGCAGGGAGCCCTCCTTTCCACCCTGCAGTGTGCCTTTACTCTCAAAAGCCTCCCACACAAGGACGAGCACTTGAACCAGACAATTCAGCTTTGTGTGCCCTACTTCTGGAACCAAGGGGATTGACTCTAAGTGGTAAGCCTTATTTAACTTGGACTTGAGCCCTATTTCCACTGCCTACTGACTCTGTGACCTTGGGAAGGTTATTTATCACCATAACTTAGTCTCTCTCATTTGAATGATGATTATAAATTTTACTTCCGAGGGTGGCTCCGAGGATTGGCTAAGATGAGTGTTAACAATATTTCACAAATAATGTGTTTCATGCTGGTCAGTGAAATTTGGGTGGGATTTGGGTAAGGGTTATCTGAATAGAACATTTTGTTAGGGATGGTCATGCATGTGTTAAATGAACTATGTCACTATCATAGGAGAACCAGCTCTTCTAATCTATCCTGCTCTGTCAGCATCCTACAAGTTCAGGCCTAGAGCCTGAAATAAGAAATTATTTGCACTTAGTGTTTTCGAGTAATTGGCCATCACAACTAACAAGAGGGTTTGTTGGAAACGCCAATAGTGATAGACTGACTTTGAAAAAAAAAAAAAAAAAAGAGGGGGGATTTATTGACCAGAGAAAAAACAAGCCAAAGCCTTGGCTAATTTGTGTAATCAGCTTTATCAATTTGCATAAATTGTGCATCAGGCTATATTCCTCTTGGGCATAATAAGCCCAAATTTAGTTTTTCTAATTTTAAAGTCATCAGTTGCTTTTTTTTTTTTTTTTTTTTTTTTTTGGCTTCTTCTGTTCCTTTCTGGGACTCGTGTGGGTCACACCTCCATGCATCTGTCAGGTGGTCTTATGTGTCCCTAATTCTCAGGGCCCCTGTAAGTGCCTTGCTGTAGCATCTAGTGCTTATTTTCCAAAATTGGTCCAGCCTTGACCCTCCGTCCTCTCTACTATTTCATGTCTTTTTGTCTATACCGTACCCGCCCCTCTTTTTGTTATATCTTTTGTTCAGATCAAAATCTTCCAAATATTTTTAAATGAATCCCCTCCATTTGCTGTGCTCTCCTACTGCATCCTTTCAAATGACTCTGCCAAATTCTAGATTTTTCCCTATCAGGCCTTCTGCCCCAGTTTCCACCCATTGCTTCCTCTCATTACTTCTTTCTCAACACTCATTATTTCTTCTAGGGAACTCTAAATAGTTCTAAAGGGTCTCAGAACGTTTTGACTCTACTTTGAGGTTATAAAATGAACTGTGATGATTTTAGGGCTCTAACACAGCTTGCCCCATCCCCTCTTCTCCCAACCTCCTGCTACTCCCCCAGTTCAGCTTGTCTCCGTTCTTTTCCTGGCCTGTTTTTGGGCTATCCTTCCTGGTCTCCTGCTTTCAGTCTTGACACGTGTCAATTCATCTTCCACCTTGCCACCAGAGTCTGAGCTTGGCTATGATTAAATCTATCTAATCAAAAGAGGTGATCATAGAACTCGTTCACCAACTTTAGTAATTAGAGAACTAATGAACCTCCTTGAAACCAGCAAGTGTTCAAGAATACACATGAGAAAATACTATTTTATATAGCATGTAGATAGCATACCAAGGGTTATACAAGTTGAGAACACGAATGACTTTAAGAAGGGTTTAAACTTAACAGACAATATTTTAGGCACATTTTCCCTACCCTTTGGAGGGTGAGATCATACAGGCCCGTGCCACAGACTGTCATCAAGGACAAAACCCTGGACTTGTGGACAACTGGTATGACCCAGACATCATTTCTTATGATTTTATGATGCTGTCCAGAGGGCTGAACTGCTGACATCAAATCTTTATCTCAGAGATGCAAATGTAAACCTAATGTCCTTTTTAAAAACAACAGCTAGTTATGGCACTAGAGATGTTTCAGCCCGAGGCTTTACAAACACTTTTGTAATATCATTAGCCTGAAGATTGCCCCTGCCTCTATTTCATAACACCAACGTTTGCAAATCTGGGCATTTGCAATTCTTTCTTTTTCTTTCAATGTCACTGGAACTCAAGCATCTTCTTTAAGAGAATAACCTTTGCTTTCTGCCCTCAAACCCATGGAGGATGACAGGCGAGAGGAATGCTGAACTTCTTGCATGCCCTTGGCCTCAGTCATGGCCAGCCCGCTTGCATTTCCTTTGGGCTCTGGCTCTATTGGCCGATCATTTTCATGGCTGGGTTTAAAGAGCATGTGCCTAATTTAGAGCTGCTGTCACAGGCCAGGGAACAGGCCACCTGGAAAATGCCTTGGGCTTTGACTGATTCCACTAACTTGAAGCCTAGGCCAAGTTCCCCTCAAGTTGTGCTGAGGTTTGTAAACCTTTTGGCAATGCTGGGCTAGGACTGGACCAGGTAATCAGCGTTTCATGGTCCTCAGCTAGGTGTGAAATTTTAATCAAAGCGATTTTATTTTTGCAAAAACATAATGCACCATGAGAAATGTCACATAGAATTAAACTTTGGATTCACTGAGGTTCAAGATGAATCAGATGGTTTCTTGCAAAATGGCAAATCCTGTCCTCTTTGGAAGGGAAGGGGTGTTAAAAATACATGGAAACAGGGTAGTTCTGGTACCCCCTTTGTCTTATGGGGAAATATTACAATAACTTTTAGTCCTTCACACTTTGGAACTGGATAATTACTTTCCACTTAATTACAAGATGGCACAGAAAACACATAAGCTTTAGCCCAAAAATACACTCTCTGTATCCAGTAGATATTGTAGAAATGATTTGCTGTTATATTCAATATGGTCTCCAGACACACAACAGACTCCCACAGTTCATCCAGAATGGTTTCAACAAGCCTTATATCTGACAAATAAATACGAGACACAGAAGACATTGGGACATCAGGCTAAAATGAGAATAGGCTCTTACCCAGAAATACAAAGCCAGAGCCTGCTCCTTTACAAAGGGAATATAATGCACAGGAAGGAGGCAGGGCTGTCTGCTAGTGTGAAGAACGGATGAGAAAGATCTCTGTGGCTTGGGGCACCAAACTCACTGGAGCTTGTCCAGAGAGATTTTGGATACAATGAGTCCTCTGAGTATTCTCTTCCAGACCTCTTCCCCAGACACAGACCAGGTCACCATATGTTGCCTGTTACAGAGGTAATTCACGTGAATACTGCAGGAACTGATTTCTCACCATATCTCCTTGACCTGAAGCGTGTCACTAGGTCTCCATGGGTTTTGTGGGTTTGTAGCTTCTTCCTCTCTCTGGGTAGTATGTGGAAGTCAGGGGTGGGGATGGTGGGTAGTATTGGGCATAGAACAAACTGTGGCTTCTAGAAACAGACCACTTTTGTTCAGGCCCTAGCTGTATACTTCCCAGCTGTGTTACGTTGGGAAAGTTGTCTATCCTTTGTGAGTCTCAGCTTGGTCAACTATAAAATGGGGTCAATAGTAGAATTCACCTCAAAGGGTTGTCATGAAGATTGAATGAATTATTAACAATGAAGCCTTTAACACAGTACATTATTCAATAAATATGATGATGATGGTGATGGTGATGGTGATGGTGATGGTGATGATGGTGATGCCTCAACAAAAAGGGCCATACTGTGTGTTTGTGTTTGTAAACACAAAGAGGTGGGTAAACTAAAGGGCTTTAACAAAGAAGCCTAGGTATAAGATGTCACGAAGCTGTGAGAGATAGATATGACTGATTTCATGGGACAGAGGCTATCAACCCTTCATCCCTAGAACCTGGAGAAAGAGCTGCCAGGCCAGCGATGGTAACAAAGATCCCAGGCACTCAGACCCCTTTGTTCAGAGACTGCTGGCCTCCAGGTGTCAGAAGTGGGATGTGTTGAGGTCACTGCAGATTGTCTAGCTGGAAACAAGATGAGCACTGAGTGTGACTCAAGAGCAACAAGAGCTAAAGGGGATTGGGTTCCTTGGGCGAGACTGAGCAAGGATTTTAGCTTTTGCTTCTCAGGCAAAGATAATAATCAGGACCTGGACCACTGGGCTGTGTAAATATTCCTGGAGGTCTCAGAGAGATCCAAGGTGGAGTAGTCTGGATGTGGAAGAAATAGTCTCACTATAGGCATACTTAGCCCAAAAGCTTTGTAATGTGAATATTAAATAAGCATGACCTCAGTACTCCAAGCTTGCAAAGCTGGATCTATTGTTTATATTTCTTCCTCCTTGAGGTTTACATTTTGAGAGGCGAGGCTGGCCATGAATGCGGTCATTCCTCTACCTTTCTCTAAGCCATGTTAGGAAGGTTCTTATAGATGCCTAACCAGTCCTTTGGTACCTGACTACTCATGACCTACTCATCTGTTTTCTTTTCCTAAGCTTGTTCTACAGAATTGACATGAAAACCTCCATAAGGAAGGAAGGTAAATAAAAGGAAGTGTACCTTATTTCTGTTCACTATGTGGTTGAAATTTGCACTGAGCTAGTCTTTATGGATGGGTAAGACAGAATTACTATACTCAGATTGGAAGTTTTAGTTGACTACATTTCTTTATCTCCATCTTCTATCAGCACAAACATTGTATTTTTAAAAATAAAGAATGTTTTAAAATCCCTAATTCTTTAAAATATCTCTAGACAATTCATACCACGTTTCTCTAGGAGCTAAAATGCAGTAGTAATCAACTTTTAGTATCTTTCCTATACATATAAAATGAAACATAACATTTTTAATGAGTTTTATTTTTTAAGAGATAATACACCATGCATTGAATTTGTAGAAAGACAGGGCAGATTGAAATATTATCAGTTGGGGATAACCATCAGTTGGGACTGGGAAGGACTAAGCCTTCCCCATAGGGAAAGCTTTGGCTGGTCTTTGCATAGGGTTGGATTGGTCCAGGCTTTTGAGGACTGTTTGAGTACCAGAAAGAAACACTTAAACAGTGTGAAGAGAGTTTTGAGTTAATTTTATATCTAAATCAGTAACAAATAAACAAACAACAGAAAAACTTTGTTAGGAAAAGAGAACACAATAAGGACATGTTTTTTAAATTGAATCATCCTGTAAAGACTTTTATTTATTTATTTATTTATTTAGTGTTTATTTTTGAGACAGAGAGGGACAGACTATGAGCAGGGGAAGGGCAGAGAGAGAGGGAGACACAGAATCCGAAGACATCTCCAGGTTCTGAGCTGTCAGCAGAGCCTGACATGGGGCTTGAACCCACGAACTGTGAGATCATGACCTAAGCTGAAGTCGGACACTCAATCAACTGAGCCACCCAGGCACCCCTCTTGTAAAGCCTTTTATATTGAGTATATGCAACCCAAAATCGGGCATGTATAGAATTTCTAATGTTAATTAATTTATGCATGTATTGAGTTTCAAATGTTAACTAATTTAGTAATTCATCAAATATTTGAATTCCCATAGCATAGATCCCTGCATTTCTGTGTCTTTCCCTGTGTCTACCCATATCTATTCTAGTTTCTTAAGTACAGGAAATAATTTTCTCATTGATTTTCTTGTTTGATGTCATTTATTTAAGATAGTTGGTTTGTCAATATTCTTAAAGCTCTTGAATTTTCAACTCATTCAATAAATATCTTTCCCCATTCATACAAATAGGCTTGAACTATCATAGTTAAAGATATGGAAAATGCAGACTATGTTTGCCCCTGAGCTTTAAGAACTTTATAATCTTATTGAGAAGACAAAAAAGCATGAAATTACTAGAATGTAATGATGTTGATTGTATGTTGAGAAGATTTCCAAGAAGAGAGAGATCAACTCAGTTTGGTTGTCATACAAGGAACTCTGAAGGAGATAGTAGATACACTGAGGCAAGGGAAAGATTCCAGGCAGGCAGGCTGGCATAACCCGAGGAGGCATGTATCATTTCTGGTGGTTGTATCTATTACACTGCCTGATTGGGGTTGGCCACCTTATTATGAATGTGGGTCCCAGAATGGGCCCCAGTCTTCCATACCCTCTCATTTTGAGACAGCATGTGATTTTAATTTTAACTTTTTATTTTTTTATAAAAGTTTTTATTTATTTATTTTTGAGAGAGAGAGATAGAGTGAGAATGGGGGAGGGGCAGAGAGAGAGAAGGGGAGAGAAAATCCCGAGCAGGCCCCGCACTGCCAGTGCAGAGCCCGATGTGGGGCTTCAAGCCACACACAGTGAGACCATGACCTGAGCTGACCCCATGAGTCAGGCACTTAACCGACTGAGCCACCCAGGTGCCCCTTAACCCTGTGATTTTAGAGTCCAATGGATAGAATCATGAGCCTCAGAGTTCTTTGAGGACTAAGATCACATCGTTTTTATTTCTGTGACCTCACTGTTGGGCACGTAGAAGTTTTCAATGAATGCTGATGGCATAAAGGGGTCTTGCAGAATGAAAGATTTTTCAAATGCAGCTTGCCTGAGAAGTGACCACTGATCTCTGCTTGGATAGACGCACTGATTTAAGGCACTCGTCTCCCAGAATCCATACAATTGTGAGACTCTTGATTTTTAGAAGCCCTTTCCAAATAATGAATTGGAGATTACTTCCAGCAGCTTCTGCCCACTGGTTTTGGCTGTGCCTTCTCTAGCCAGTTTGGCAGCCCAGCAGCTCGTTCAGGTGGCAAGACATTTTAGGTCTGGTCCATTTTGGCTCGGTGTGTATAGACACACCCATGCGCTTGACTTCCTCTGGGGATGTTTTATGAGATTATCAATCAGTAGGGTTCAAAACCAGACGGGCTGGCCCAAATGGCCTGCACCCTTTGTTCTCTTTGTGATGGAAGAGAAAGACACACTGACCCTCCTAAAATCCCCGGAAAACCTGGCAAGTCACTGATTTTGCTGTGAATACATTGGTGGGACTCATTCTAAGAATCATACTTTGTGAACCCTGGGCATTTTAAAGCCCAGCTGCCTGCTGCCTGGGGAAAGTAGCCCCCTTCCCCAAAGGACAAGGACAAGAAAACAGCCTTTTAACATGCTGGCTAATCCATATTTTTTTAAAAAAATTTAATGTTTATTTATTTTTGAGAGAGACAGAGCCCAAGGTGGGGAGGGGCAGAGAGAGAGGGAGACACAGAATCCAAAGCAGACTCCAGGCTCTGAGCTGTCAGCACAGGGCCTGACTCGGGGCTTGAACTCCCGGAGTTCGAGATCATGACCTGAGCCGAAGTCGGACGTTTAACCCACTGAGCCACCCAGGCGCCCCTCCACATTTTTATTTTACATTTTTCAATCACATCTGTCTGTGTCATCATCTTTTTTGGCAGTTTGTGGCCTGAGATGATACCTGCTGCTTGGCCCAGAATATCCACACAGCAGGAGACTCTAGCAAGTTAGGTAAGATAGGGCTGCGGGAAGATTCTTCTCTTTCTCCACCATCCAACTATTTTTCCCTGGGACTTTTTCCTAGGCAGCATGTCAGCTGTAAAAACATGAATCTTTCCTTCCCTGTTCCCCACCTCCCAACACATATGCTATTTATCAAATCTAAGACTGAAAAGAATACAATTTCAAGAAAGCTTTTAAAGATTTCAATTTCCTTAGAGAGAGAGAGAGAGAGAGAGAGAGAGAGAGAGATAAAGGACATCTGATCAGCTAGAGGTGTCGTGCTGAGTGTTTGCTGTTTGACACTTAGCTGTCATTAGCCGTATTCCTATTTTGCGGGTAGAAATAATCAAGGTCTCCACACATGTCACATGTTTAAATCAGTGATATTAAGAGTCTTCATTCAGTGAAATCTGCTGACTGCACTGAACTCAGTTTGTGAAGCAGCTTTGTGCCGGTTGAAGGGGAAGAGAGCTCTGGCCGCGTCTGGCAGAAAGCAGGTGTTGCTCTCATTATTCTCTGGTGATCACAGGGTGGCTGGGGGAGCGCTGTCCAGTGTGACAGTCACTAGCCACCTGTAGCTACGGCGCGTTTAAAGTGTGGCCCGTGACGTGCTTCAAGTGTAAGATACGCACTAGGTTTCACAGCCTTACTACAGAAAATATAAAGTATCTCATTAATAATGTTTTATATTGATTACATGTTGAAATCACAACAGTTTTGATACCTTGAGTAAGATAAAGTATCCTTTAAATTATTTTCACCTGTTCATTTTTATGTTATAAATGTGGCTCCTAAAAAACTGTAAATGATGTATGTGGCTCACAGTATTCTTCTATAGGACCATGCTGATCTAGAGAGACAGGGAAGGTGTTGCCCAAACAGAAATCCATGATAATGTATTGTTACCTCATGAATTTAATTTCTTCTTTTTTAATTTAATTTCTTAAAACATTAGGCAACATATTTCCACCTGATTTTACAAATATCACTTTCATATTTTTCCAAAAGTCTATGAACAGCGCACTCCCTGTTTTGGTACAAGTTAAAAGGCAGTGATCTGTGTTAGTTACCTAGTCCATGAAATGCAGTGTTCTGCTACCTTCACAGCTACAGTGTTGCCAGCAGTGTTCCCCCAATCCTGGAGACCCACCAAAGGGGCTCTTCAGTGCACCTTAGATTCTATGTGTCCAGATTTGGCTTGGTGTGTAAGATCCTAGGGATCTAATATCTAACATATTAGGTGTAATATATTAGATCCAAGGGATCTAATATCCGAGTGTTACTTAAACTTTCCACCCAGCTGGGCTAGAGATGAAGCTGGGTCCTAGAGATGGACCTTGTGAAATCATTCAGCCTACAACAGGACTCTCAATGGACCCTAAATTTGGAGATATTTCATTATTGAACCTAAGACACTAGTGTCCCGGTGAATCATCCAACCTCCAAATTTTCCCCATAGGTGGTAATTGAATTATAAACTATGCACCATAATGTATATATAAATTATGGGTGTTTCGTTTAGAAATGTGTGAATATCAAATGATTCTATTTGCTTATTATTCTTGATGAATTGTAAATTATTTTAATAACATTGATTGACTATTCTATTCATCTTTTACTCGAAAATTATTAGAAGTAAGTAATGGCTGGGAAGTGTTGCCACATTTAGATTTCTTTTTTAAAACCTATTTATTTATTTATTTTTTTTTTTTGAGAGAGAGAGAGAGAGAGAGAGAGAGAGAGAATGAGTGGGGGAGGTGCAGAGAGAGGGGGAAAGAGAGAATCCCAAGCAGATAGCTCACTGTCAGCGCAGAGCCCAAAGCGGGGCTGGAACTCAAAGCCCTGAGATCATCACCTGAGCCGAAGTAGGATGCTTAACCCACTGAACCACCCAGGCGCCCCTACATTTAGATTTTTTAATTAACCCAGGGTGCAGGTTTTCCTGGAATGGTCATATACACAGACGCAATTAGCCTGAACTATTCAAATTCCCCATGCAAATGGCTGTCCCATGAGATCTTTGTCCTCCTGGTAAACCTCCTGTAAAGGGAGGTTTTCAAATGCCTTTCTCCGTCCTCTTCTCAGGCGGCTAGCTGCTGGGAGTCTGTGCTTTCCCTATATAACCACTATTTTGTCTCCTTAACTCACTTGGGTTAAGGCATACCTGGGGGGCCTGTCTGATTGCTCTGAGAAGGAGGAAGATGGAAGGTCCTGGTGTCTAAAGCTGCACAGTCTAATATGGTATCTTCTAGCCACACATGACTATTTAGCACTTGAAATGTGGCTAGTAATGCACTCGAAGTGAAAAATGTGCACTGGATTTCAAAGAAAGGATTTCCAATTAACAAAAAAGTGTAAGAGCTCATTCCTGCAAACACAAGAATAGGACATAAATCCATCTTTTAAAAGTAAATTGATTTTGGGGGGTGGCTAGGTGGCTCAGTCAGTTAAGCTTCTGACTTCCGCTTAGGTCAGATCTCACAGTTCCGTGATTTCGAGCCCAGCATTGAGCCCTCTGCTGTCAGCCCTCAGTCCCCTTCAGATCCTTTATCCCCCACTCTCTCTGCCCCTGCCCTGTGTGCTCTCTCTCTCTCTGTCTCAAAAATAAATACAAACATTAAAAAAATAAAAAGTAAATCAATTTATATTTTGAGCCTCCATTCTGGCAGGGTAGGAAAACTTAATAAATTTGAAGTCACTCTCCCCTTCCCTCTTTTGCTGAGGGTTGTAACTGTTCCAGGGACTTACCTGGTCCTGAAACACTGTGGGGGAACAAAGACTTAGCATCTCTCCACCTTAAAAAGGCCCCTTAGGGGCCACGGGTTACCTTGGCTACTTTTCTCCCCATGCTGGATGCTGGAATCTCGGAGAAGCTGTCCAAGATCTTTCCCAACTGCCATGATGCTCTCTAGTACATGTGTAATTCTGGGTCTCCTGGAACATCCTGGGATGTGGGAAGCCCTCGAAGGCTACCTGAAGCTCTGTCATCTTAGGCCAGGAGTGAGCACGTTACAGCCCATGGGGCCAAATCTGGCCTGCTGCCTATTTATGTAAATACAGTTTTATTGGAACACAGCCACATTACTTACTTACACATTTTACGTGGCTACTTTTGTGGTGATGGCAGAACTGAGTGGTTGTGACAGAGTCTACACGGCATGTAAAGGCTAAAGTATTTACTATCTGAACCTTTAAGAAAGAGTTTGCCAACTCTTGGCTCAGGAACACCATGTACCCATGTATGCATATCTTCTTAGGTCTTCCCACTTTCCCAGGGCCTTATCTGGGGCCTGAGGCATGGATTCCTTATGCCTTCACATCCCATCAGCTGCCATTTTCCCCCATCTCCACAGCTGGCCTCAGTGGCAGAGGTGTTAGAATCCAGGCTCATTTCTCACAGGGGCCTCATCAACATCTAAACCTTAATCACCTCCCCCCAGAGAAGGAAGACTTGCTTCTAGTCCTCCAAGTATTTTTCCAAATCTTTGTCTATGCTAAGTGTGCCTTTATTTCCCCCAAAGCCTAAGGTTTAAAATGCAGATCTCAGAATTGTTTCTCAAATTTCCATTGTGCATCCCTTTCCTGAGGCACTGAACAAAGAATGGCTTAAACCATCATTTCTTCAAGTGTGGGCCACAGGAGGGTAGCATCAGCATCTCTTGGGAATGTATTGTCAAATGCAGATTCTCGAGCCTCTTTCCACACCTGCTGTATCAGAAACCCTGGGGACGGGCCCCAGGAATCTGTGTTTTGACAAGATCTTTGAATGATTCTGATGCAGGCTGACGTTTGGTAAGTCTTAGATGAGAATGAGTGGTATTGAGAATGGAGATCGGAAGAAAGCATTGAATGTAAAATGCAGTCTGTTATTGCAATCTGTCAACATTTCACCCCGTCATTGCTGTGCTTAGATCTACTCTCACGATCCTCCTTTTCCAGGTACCAGTTTGCTTTAACACATCAGGGTCATGTCTATGGTGGCCCAGAACCTGTGGCGAAATAATCATAGAAGCCCAAGGCTCTTTGTTACTTGAATATGTGGGTGCCTCTTTTATTTGGTCCTCTGGGTAGGTCAAGGCATATTATAGTAGCTGAGAATTCATTTCTTCTTTTCTTATCACCGCCTCTCCAAACCGGACTATGGGTGCCCCGGGGTGGTGTGTAATAAGGGATGTGCGAGGCTGCATCATTAGTGAGGAACACTGACCTATCTATACTTGGAGGAAACCTGTATGGGTAAGTGTAGGTAAAATTGGAATTAGAATATAAAATCTGCATTTTTTTAAAGATAAAACAACTGATTTCTAGGATTGCTTCAGGCTACGCCACCAGAGCGTCCAGGGAGGGTATCCATTCTCCTTTGCCAGTGGAAATATTTGAGAAGTCCTGGTGTAAGTAGCCTGAGGGGTCAGAGAATATGACTTGGAGACTGGTTGGGCACTTAACAAATTCACAAATTAGGGACCATTCCAGTTTATTGCCTCTTTATTCCATTATTCAGATACTCACCTTATCATCCATGTATTTATTATGCTTAATTATGTACTATGTGTACTTGAATTTGTTTCTTCCTTCACGTTCATTTTCCCCTCTCTCTTTCCCTCGTCTACCAGGTCGCTTCTAAACCCATCGGCCATCTTTATAAGACAGCCGCTGATGAAACCAATGTTTGGATAAATGTTTGGGGGCCCGCTTACAGACTCATTTTTGTCTTAGTGCTCTGATTAGCTATGCAAGGATTCTGATTTGTTGTAATATAAATGTAGGTGTACTTTCACCACTACTGCCTATTTAGATGTCTCTACCCAGCCTTCTGCCAAACTCCACCTATTGTGGGAATTTGCTGCAGGCTTAGATACTTCCCAGTGAACTGCTTGCTACAGGTTCTCCCCATTCACCACCCCTTAGTCCCTGTTTGTGCAAAACTTTGTGTACTAAATGGAGGGCCTGGCTTGTGAGAGGCACACCTTGCTCTTTTGCTCACACCAAAATGGCTGTGGATATGCGGTAGCCTATTCGCTTACATTCTGTATACTTGTTTTGAAGCCCTTTTAAAAATGTAATCCTGGGGGCGCCTGGGTGACTCAGTCAGTTGGGCGTCTGACTTCGGCTCAGGTCATGATATTGCAGTTCGGGCCCCACATCGTGCTCTGCGCTGACAGCTCGGGGCCTGGAGCCTGCTTCAGATTCTGTCTCCCTCACTCTCTGCCCCCACCCCCACCCCCCCACTTGCTCTCTCTCTCTCTCTCTCTCTCTCTCAAAAATAAAATAAAAACATATAAAAAAATTGTAACCCTGGAGGTAAATTCCCCATACATTTCTTTTAGGTTGGTTCTTTCTCTATGCCTTTTATTATACTCTTTCCATTTTCAAAAACTTATGAGATAATGAGGAAATTTTATAGCCAAATGTGAATGTGAATTTAAAGTTTTCCCATTTTTGGGTTTCTAGCAATGCTTTATCATTTTTTGCTGTGGGAGTAGTGGTACATCAGACTTCTGAAAGGAAATAGACCTGTCTTTTTGCTTTGTTTTTCTAAATAATTCATAGTGAAAATCCATGAATTTTCAAAAATCTTTCTCTATTTCAAATAGCACTGAACTAAAGAATAGAAAATACGAAAATGCCAGCAATTTGGCTCCCTTTTCTTTTATTATCAGAAATATTCTTTCCCAACTTTCTGCCTAAGTCCAGCATTTACTAGCCCAAAGAAATTGGTTACACAGCCTTCTCCCCTTTACTTGCAGTCAGGAAAAGCAATAAATGAAATAGGGGGGTCTTGTATTAATTTATAATGCTGATTATTTTTCCGAGGTTTCTTTCAGAGGAAATACACCAGACATTGTTTATGTATGATTCCTATCTGAACATACTAGACACAGGTATTAAACTAAGTTCTCAATCTCACCTTCCCCATTTCTTTAAATATCCTACTTACAAAAAAAAACCCCAAATGACTAAATAAAAAGAAAAAAATTATTCCACTCAGTGGAGTCTTCTGGCAGGTTTTATGGGATCCCCTCGCTGGACTTGATCCCACACCAATCAGAGCTTTGTCATCAGTTTTGATGACAAGAATTTGGAGCAAAGTATCAGCTGGGCAATAAGAATATAAATGAAAACATCCATTTTCCTCTAAGAAAGAAAAATCAACAACTTGGATTTATGATAATGAGAGTTATCATGAGTTTCTGGATTTTTCCAAGTTAAAGAATTAAAAAAATAGTTATCCAGGGAAAGTGGGGGTGATGACGATCAAATATTCTCCATCAAAAATTATCTTTTCCTTTTTTCTGAGAAAATGGCTGGACTGGTGCCATGTTATATAACCTAATGCCATCATAAGCACATTACAGACCAGTTGAGAGACTGCATGATCTCACATACTCATCCCAGATTGCCAGATTTGGACCTTATGTTGTAAGAGTGGGTCCATCATTTCAGCCATATGTTTTCATATTTTCCATTATAACATGATAGAATTCTGGTGCTGCTTCTGGAGAAAGAGCTCCATTATCAGTTTCATCACCTTAGTTGATACAGGGTAGTATCCCGGTTGGTAGGTCGGGAGAATACAGAACTGTGACTCTCATGGAGTGGACTTCCATGGATAGTTCTACATAGAAGTCTTGAGAAATTCCCAGGCAACTGTCCCTACTCCCCCTTCCTCACTACAAAGTTCATGAAACAGTGTCTTCCCCATAGACTACAACACAATCATATGCCCAATGTCATTAGACTCGAAGGGCCCTACTCAGATTCAGAGAGTTTCTTTATCAAAAGGAACTGAAAAGTCTTTCAGTTTGCTTATTACACTGAGCAAGAACATGAGACCGAAATGATTCACCTCATTGGCCCGAGATCTGACTCTGATCAGGAGTGAAACTGGACAGACCTACATCTCTCTTCCTATCTGCTGACTCAGAGGAAAAACCACCCCAGCGAGGACCTCAGAACTAGAGAGACAATAACAACACATGCAAAGTCTGGAGAAAGTAAAGCAACTCCAAAGTCAAAATTCACAATCACAGGCACAGACATGAGAACGCAAGATTAGAATAAAGGAAGTAAAAGAAGAAAGAAACCTAAACCCTGGCGCGTGTAAAAAGCTCACGGCAAAATTCTCTCTCCAACAGCACCAAGGAGCTCTCAATTGTGCATTCCAAACTCATTCCAGGAGCAGCACCCCCACCGATGTCAATGGGAGATCTGCACTCAAAAGCATTGAAGCAACGGCAATAAAGATCCACAGTGTACAAAAGGGGAAAAATACCATCACCAACAAAAAACAACAAAAAAAGAAAAACGGAACCCTGCAGTATGTGGGCACCGAGTGGGGGATTTCTGCCCTTAGCAACCAGGGAAGGAATGCAGAGGAGGTACCAAGTAAGACCATCTACCAGAGATCTTAGCTTATGTCCTGTTCCCCTAAAATTTAGAGCCTGAACCAATAGATGGAAAATCTGGCAGCACATACGAATCACCTTGGGAGTTTTAAAAACATAATAATATCCCAAACCCACCCCCAGAGATTCTGATTTAATTGATCTGAGGAGGAGCTTGGGCATTGGTGTCTTTTAAAAGCTTCCCTGGTGATTCTAATGTGCAGCCAGGTTGAGATCTGTTGCTTACATTATGAAGCTGTTCCAAAGGTTTTGCATGTGTGCCACAGTGAGCACTATGGTCAGCAGACCTGCCCCTTATCTCTGTCTCGAGGGCTAAGGAACACAGGTTGAATTAAATCTTCGTTTATGAAAACTGTTGAGAAAATAAAGTATTGATCTTACTTGAGAGACTTTTATGTTAGTCAATTAAATTAGTACTGTACCTTTCTACTAGTAAAATAAGAGCACCATTACTATATGGAAATATAACGTTCCATAATATTTTTATTGTGAGACAGGGGACGTGTCTTACTGCACTCAAATGTACAGTTTACGCACGACTGTAAAGTTAGCTGTAATCCATAAACAGGCGATATAGATCTTAGATATCTCTTTTAAGATCAGTTGGAAGGAAAATTCCTTATTCCTTAGCAACACCATAGGAAGCAGGATTGCCTCCAAGAAAAAAAAAAATCCTTATCTTTCCTAATTATTCCACATGAAAAGGCAATAGAACATTCCATTATTTTAATATATGAAGGGGAATCAATGCTTTTCTGATAATTCTCACGTACGTTATTCAAGTATTGCAATGGAAACCTGAAAAAAAAACCATTTATTTTAATTCTTTGATTTTTTCCAGTGCTACTCACTGAACTCCCCTGCAACAAGAACCAAGAAATCTCTTTTCCCTGAATTTCATATGCTACAATAGAAAACAACACAATATGTACGAAGGTTACGTGTTTCCTGGGTTGCTGGGGGAGCTGATAGTTTCAAGCATAGCACAAGTAAGCATATTACTTGAGCGTTTTCACTTTAGGCTATTTGGAAATGTGTCATTTAAAATGTGGAATCCTGGCACAAGATTTTCACACTGAAATTTTTTCAAAACTATCTAAAATGTGTCTTATTTGTGAAAATGCATCTTATTAATCCATTGTGATATAAAATAACAGCTGCTAATATGATTTTAAAGTTTGTAATAAAGTGCATCAAAATGTCTATAGAACGGATCATGACAGCACAGCCAACAAGCGATATTTCAGGGACTTTCATATGTGAGTAAAATGCCAGCGTGGCAGAAAATGAAAACTCCCAAATGTGTCTTTTTCGATTTTGACATTTATTCTTCTAATTGGACCCCACACCCACTTGCCCCAGGCATTTCTATTGTTATAAAAGGAGTAAAGCAGTAGTCATCGATGCTAACATAAGTTCTACAACCCCTGTATCAGTTAGCTATTGTTACAATAATGCTGTGTAACAAATCGCTCTAGCTCAGTTCTTAAAATCATTTATTCTAGTGTCTGTGGGTCAGTGAGCATTTGACTGATCAGGGCTTGGCTGAGTTATGCTTGGCTCCATGTTGTGGGTTGGGTCCATTTTTGTCCCAAGAGTCTGTCATGCTCCTTGGATCAGTGGCTACCAAAGGCATGTACTTCTCATGGCAATGGTTCGTGTGCAAGAAAGATTAGTGGAAACACATGAAGCATCCAAAGGTATAAACTTGGCATTGGCACATTGTCATGTCTACTTGCATTCCATTAGCCAAAACAAATCATTCGGCCAAACCTGACATAAATGATAGGGTAAGGGAAATATATTCTACCTCTGAAAGAAAAAACTGCATCAGTACTGTGATCTACCACAGGTTCATAATATATTTCCTCTCTGGCAGAGGCGTTTAACTCTCCTTGGAGAAAAGCTATTGGTGACAAACATTGTAGCTGTTTGTGGTGGTGAGGTAGCAGGAACCTTGCATGGCTATGACATTGCTTTTCAAATTAATGATTTGACATCAACATAACCTTGTAGGCCTGTTAGAAACGGTATAGTGTAAGAGTGCAATTCTTGGTGCTAGATTCCTAGGGTTAAAATTCCACCTCCAACAATTACTGTCTTTGTCACTTTAGCAAATTACTTCATTGCCCGTTCTTTGTTTTCCTCATGTGTAAATGTGGGAAACAATAACACCTAACTCATAAGGTTGTAAGGATTAGAGGAGTCAAAGTATCCAAGTATTAGCTCAAGAAATGGAGTCATCTTCAGTCAGAGTAGAGTGTGACCATTCAAGTCTTCATCTTTTATTCACTATGTTGTTTCTGAAATATAAGTGTCTGGAAAGCAGGAACCATGCCTGCTTTACACGCTGTGTGCATTGTTTTTAGTAAGTCACCATATTTGGTAAGTGGCTTAATACATTTTATGGTGGCTACACAAAAGTAAAGATTGTTTACTTTCCACATCTACTCTGTCTGCCAAAATAAGTTTATGCCAACCTCATGACTATATTTACCTTTCCTTGGGAAACCATAACAAATTAAATCTAACAAAACAAAGCAATAATCCATTCAAAAATATGTTTAGGCATGGTTAAAGAATCTTGCTAGAAAATGGGGTACAGGGTCTGGGAGTTGGGAATTACAAAAATGCATAAAAATGCCTCTATTAAAAGGCTTCAACTCAATCAAGAAATATAAGATACATAGTATGGGTAACAGTGAAGCCAAACAGAAAGGTACATGCTGCTAGAAAGGTAGTGGCAAAGCTTTGGATGAGCTGAGGATAGGGCTGTCTTCATTGTTATGTGACTTTACTCTTCTGCAGAATGGAGATAATAATAGTACTTACCTCATAGACTGTGAGGATTAATATGCAAAGTATTTATAACATACTACTATGAGTACTGGTGGGATGCCTCATGTCTATGGAAAAGACAAGAGGGAAAGGGGTACAATTAATCTGGAGCTCAGTCTTTCTGAAATTTGAACAGATAGAGATGGGAGGGACAAAGCACACCAATGGCACAAAGTCGGGTTTTGGAGTTGGCAATTTTCTTAATTCCCCTGGCTGACCTATCAGTTTCTGAAAGAGGTGTGTAAAGAATCTCCATCTATATTTAAGTGTTTGTCAATTTCTTAGAATTCTTTCTATGTTTGCTTACATATACTGTAAATCAGGATAATCATACCTTTCGGGATGAACTGTTCTTTCTAATATTAAGTGATGACTTTTTTTTTTAATGTACTAAATCTCTAGGCTTTAAAGTCTATCTTGTCTCATATTAATTGTTATAGTAGCTTATTTTGGTCAGTGTTTTTCTGCCATATCTTTTCCTTCTTTGATACTTACAATCTTTCAGTATGGGATTATATTTTAGGTATGTCTCTCATAAATAACGTATGAGAATATTTTTCTTTTGTGTTCATTTACACTTGCTAAAGCTTATAAGCTTGGGCATATATCTACTTGTATTTTGCATTTTATATTTGCCATGTATTATCTCTGCCTCTCTCTGATCCTCACCACCTTTTTTACCTTAATTGTTAACATTTTCCTTATTTCTTTAAAATGTTATTTTTATTTTTTAGAATCTACCCATCTGTTTTTAAGTGAAAAATTGACTTTAGAAAGGTTGAAGTTTATACTTCAATGAGAAAATATTGTTAAAGTCTGAAGTTAGTATCTCTAGGCTTCTCTAAAGCAATGAATTTACAAGAATTTAAAATCCTTTAATTTTTTTTTTATTTTAGAGAGAGAGAAAGAATGCATGTACTTGATGAGTCACCCAGGTGACCCTAAAATCCTTTAAGCTTTTAAAGTCACATTCTCACCTTTCACAATGCCATCCTCTAATATTTTGGTTGTACACTTAAACTATTATTAGTATGGCTATTGACACAATTCTTTTTCATTTTATTGAGGCTCTTCTTACAGCCACTGCTTATTTATATTTACCCATATTTAAATACTTAATTTATTTGTTTTCCACTACTTCCTGTGTCCCACTATTTCTTCTGAGTTTAATTTATTTTCTTGCCAAAGTAGATCCCTCAGTAGTGTTTATAATAATGAGTGTCTGAGGTTTTTAGAATGTAGTTTTACAATATAAACTTTCTTTTCTTTTCTAAAAATATATTTAGTTTGCTCTCAAGCTTTAACAATACTTTATTTGGGTATAGAACTCTAAGTTGATAGTTATTTTCCCTCAGCGTTTTTGAATTATTATTTTATTATCTTTTTATCTGTATTATTGTGTACAAGAAATATGTGGTCTCTTTATTAAAACTTTAGTCATTTCTGCTAGTTGTTTTTATAATTTACAATTTTCCATTGAAGTTTTCCATTTGTTTACTCACAGTTTTATGTTTTCCTTTAAATTCTTGAATATCCTTATGCTAACTACTTGAAAGTCTTTACTAGCTATTTGAAATTCCATCATTTCTTCCACTCTAGTCTGTATAACTAATTTTTCTTCCAATGATGAGTCAAATGTTTTGTTTTGTTTTGTTTTGTTGCTTCACATGAATTATGTTTTTGTTTTTTTTTTTTAATTTTTTTTTATTACTTTTATTTATTTTTGAGACAGAGAGAGACAGAGCATGAACGGGGGAGGGGCAGAGAGAGAGGGAGACACAGAATCGGAAGCAGGCTCCAGGCTCTGAGCCATCAGCCCAGAGCCCGACGCGGGGCTGGAACTCACGGACCTCGAGATCCTGACCTGAGCTGAAGTCGGACGCTCAACCGACTGAGCCACCCAGGCGCCCCTGAATTATGTTTTTGATGGCATGCTGGACATTGTCAATTCAACATTCTTGAACGTTTAGATTTTGTCATCTTTCTTTAAAGAATATTGTGGGTTTTCTGTGGCAGTTAATTTACTTGCAGGTCACCTTCATCTATTCAAAGTTTGTTGTAAAATGTTGTGAGGTAGGGTTTAGAGTGGACTTTCATCTAGGGTTAAATTAACTATTCCCAAGGTGTGGTCTTCCTAGGGATTTTAGTGAATTTGTAGGGTGTTCATTTCAGTCTCTCCGTCCTCATTGGTTGAAACCAAAGCATTTCCAAGTCCTGTGAAATCTCCAGAATTTTCTAGGTCATTTATTTATTTTCTAAATAGTTACTTGCTGAGTCTTTTATTGGCATTTCATTTCTGACCAAAGGCTCAAAGGAACTTCTATCTAAATCCTAGAGCCATTTCTCTTTGTAATTATTCCTTTCTGGTACTTTTCTCTGCATATTCAAGTTGCCTCAGTAACCTTGGTTCTGATCTTCACTGGCTTAGCTAAGTGAGACTCAGTCCTCTGCTTGACCTTCCCAAGCTTGCATCACAGTCCAAAAAGTGCTTCCAGAAAGTAAGCAAAGGTGATCATTTTTTTTTCTTTTCTCTCCAGGATCTCAGTCATGATCTTTCTATTGTTCAGTGTCTTAAAACAGTTGTTTTAAGTACTTCATCTACTTCCATACTTTATGGTACAAAGGCTATTACAGAGGAAGCTTACTGTATCATAGGTGGAAGCAGAAGCCTCATCATTGCTTTTAAAAATTTTATCTTCTGGGGCACCTGGGTGGCTCAGTCAGTTGAGCTTCTGACTTTGGCTCAAGTCATGACCTCACTGTTCGTGGGTTTGAGCCCTGCGTCGGGCTCTGTGCTGACAGCTCAGAACCTGGAGCCTGCTTCAGATTCTGTGTCTCCCTCTCTCTGCCCACCCATGAGTGCATGTGTGTGCTCTCTCTCTCTCTCTCAAAAAAACTAATAAATAAATAAAAACTAATAAATAAATAAAATAAATAAATAAATAAATAAATAATAAAAATTTTTATCTTCCTACAGTGGAATTCCAATGTGTTGTCGAAGACTAAGTGTATTTTATACTCATGCTGTTTCGACTTCAATCAAACTCGTATCTTCTTCAATACAGGAAAATTTCACCCATTTTTTTCTTTATTGTCTTTTTCTCATTCTCCTTATTTCTCTTTCTGAAGATTCTATTAGACTTATGTTGGATTTTTTTCTTAGCCTACATGTCTCATAAACTTTCCCTTAGAGTTTACATTTCCTTATTACTCTGTGTTTTATTCTCCATAATTTCTTCATTTTAATTCAGCTCACCAATTCTCTCTTCAGCCATATCTATTCTGTTGTCTAACTTATTCTCTGAGTTTTCATCTCACTGATTATATAATTTTTACTTCCAAATGTTTTATTTGATTATTTTTTATATCTGCTGATTTTGAAAAAGAATCCTGGTCTTTCATTATGGTTTATATGTATGCTTTAAGTCTTAGTTCTTTTAAATATTCTTATTTTCAAGTTGCTTCTCGCTCTTTTTTTTTTTTTAATTAAATCTGTTTGCTGTACCTTCTGAATCTTTCTAATGGTGAATTGCTTCCTCAAAATGTTTGAGTTCTTAAATTATATTGTGAGTTTATCTTTAGCAGAGATATTCTTTCCTTTGTGGGAGTCTCATATGTTTTTATATAAATGTCTCTGAAGAGTGGCTTTTTCTTTCTTTTTTCAGGACCTCAGATATTCCGGGTCAAAGCCATCACTACTTTAGGACAAATATCCATATTATTTACTTGTTTTATGCCTTTCTTCACCATTTATTATATTTAAATTTATACCCTACAAGTGCATGTGGCACAGGTTTGAGGTCTTAAATTTTCATTCACGTATTTTTTTTTCCCACCAAGAGCTCTGAGTAGAATACTAAATTCTTATTGGGTCAGCAAACAGATTTTCTAATCTCTTTTCTTCATCAAGGAAACCATTCTGTGGGCTCCCAGTTTCAATTCCTCCACTTTTGTGGGTTCAAAGCCACACATCCTATCACCAAATAATTTCCAATAACTCCCTGGGCTGCCGTGGCATTGACCAGGCATTTAGGCTTTCCAGTACTTCTTTGTTTCGAATCCTTTGGTGATTTTCTTTTTCTTTTTTTACATTGAGCTATTGTATTTAGAACATACTATTGTTTATTCAACATTTCTCTAAGTTGGTGAAGATTTGGGAAGAAAGCAAGGATGGATGAAATGATAAGTTTGGATATCAGGTGGCTGCAAGTTGATCCTTAGTGTAAAATTAGATAACAGTATCCTCGTAAGGTTTTTGTAAGGATTAAGGAAATAAATATCTATAAAACACTCAGAATAATGTCTGTTCTAATGTAAGTATTTATTGTTATTTTTTTATTAGCCTTAAATTTTTCTATATTTCACAATGCTTCATATTGAATTCCAAGGGTTTGGATTCTATTAAGTACACAATGAGAAAACATTGAAGAATTGTGAGCAGAATTTAAACCTGATTAATGTTGAGCCCTAGGAGAATTAATCTGGGGATCAGGTATAAGATGAACAGGACAAAGAAGAGGCTAGAGATCAGAAGACTTGTTAGAAACCTATCACAAATTTGTAGGTGCAAGATATCACAAGGGTTCAGTCAATGGAGAAAATGGAACAGACCTAAAGATGCTGTACATGTTATTAAGGATAACTGTAAATAGAACAGATTAGACTTGGCAACTGACTGAATGAGATTGATGATGGGGTGATGTGTACATAATTGTATTAATCAACAAATATTTGGTGAATTTTCACAGCCAGAAGCAGGTGATCACAATAGACGGTAATAATAATAATAATAATAATAATAATAATAATAATATAGATTAAAAGTTTTGGACACTTCTCCCATCAAAAGTTGAGGTCCAGTTCCTCTCCCCTTACATCTGGACTGGTCTTTAAGTGTTAGTTTTAACCAGTAAATTATGGTATAGGTGAAGGGGTTATGATTTCTGAAACTAGGTCTAAAAAGGTAAGCAGTTTGCACCTAGGTCTCTTGTAACCCTCACTTTTGGGATGCTCCCTTTCAGAACCTAGCCATCATGTTGTGAGAAGCCCAAGTCATATGAAAAAGCCATGCATGGGTGCTCTGACATGACTGACAGCACCAGCATCCACTACACTGCCTGCCTTGTGAATGAGCCATTTAGGATGTCCAACCCGATTGAGTCTTCAAGTGACTTTTGGCTTTCAACCAACTATACTGCACAACAGACTCCAAGGAGGAGCCACCCAGAAGAGTCATGGTTATTTTCAGTTACCAAGTATTAACTAATTTATTACTCAGCAATAGATAACTGGAATAAATAGCTAACATGTATTAAATGCTTACTATGTGCAATTTACTGCGTTTAATGCTTTATATCACCTCAATTAACCTTATCAATAGCTTTAGTATTTTCACTCTTACTTTAAAGACCAGGAAACTGCAGTGCAGTGAGTTTTAATTAACTTGATCCTGCTGTACTGTTAGGAAATGGTAGAGCTAGGGTTGGAAATGAGGTCTGGGTTAATACAGAGTTATACTTTCAACCACTATGCTTATTCCAGTCTGGATTCTTCCAAAAGCCAGCTCTGAGACAAGGAGTCAAGTACAAGTAGTTTATCTGGAAGCTAAACACAGGAAACACCAACAGGGCTATAACGAAGTGAACCAGGGAAGGGAAGGAAGCCCATAAGGATGGGTAATATGAAGCAAGTTTACCACTGTTGGTCAACTGGAGCTCAGTCCTGCTGGAGAACTGAGGGAGACACTGTAGGACACACTTCAGAGTTATCTCAGAGAGGGCTGGAGAAGCTGGAGTTGTTATCTTCTAAATCCTCATCTGTGATTAGCTGAGAGGTGCTTCTGAGGTGTTAACTCTCTGACACTTCCGGTTTGACCTGAAAATGGCTGAGTATGGCTCCATGACCAGAAAGAGCTCAGAAGATTCACAGGTGTTTGCAATAAGCAGCCTTTGGTGTGTATAAATGAAGGTCGAGACTATAGGAGAAGGAAAATGGCAGCTTCTGCCACCAATGTTATCACCCTCACAGTCCTCCTGGCCACACAGATGTTAAGTATAAAATACAAATATCACAGAAAAGCTAAAAATAACAAATAAAAGAACTTCTTCCTTAAAGTGCTGTCATTTGAGGAAATGTGTGGCCATTTGAGGGACTGTGTAGATGTATGTGTACGTGTACCAAATGGACTTAGAATTCACAGAAGTAAAGTCAACGGAATAGTGAGCCACTGTTCCACTTCAGCAATGATAAAGGAGGGGAGCCTGGCTGGCTCAGTTGGTTCAGCATGTGACTTGATCTCGGGGTTGTGAGTTTAAGCCTCCCATGGGGTATGGAAATTACTTAAAAATAAAATCTTAAAAAAATATAGAGAGAAGGATTAGTCTCTCTACTTCTGTGGACTGGTCCCTTTCCATTCATCTGCTTATTTGTGTA
Source organism: Leopardus geoffroyi (assembly GCF_018350155.1). NCBI lineage: Eukaryota > Metazoa > Chordata > Mammalia > Carnivora > Felidae > Leopardus > Leopardus geoffroyi. Next base: position 135,390,286 of record NC_059333.1, read on the forward strand.
TCTTTCTGTCAGCCCTGTGGTGTGTGTGTGTGTGTGTGTGTGTGTGTGTGTGTATGCTTAGATGTGGTCAATTGTGGTCAGGATAAAAGGGAGTATTTATTTTTTGGTCCATTTATTAGACATTCAAATCCATCTACAACCAGCTGAATAAAACTGGTATAAAGAAATGGGGCTGGGGTGCCTGGGTGGCTCAGTCGGTTGAGCGTCTGACTTCGGCTCAGGTCATGATCTCGAGGTCCGTGAGTTCGAGCCCCGCGAGTTTGAGCCCCGCATCGGGCTCTGTGCTGACAGCTCAGAGCCTGGATCCTTCTTCAGATTCTGTGTCTCCCACTCTCTCTGCCCCTCCCCCACTCATGCTCTGTCTCTCTCTCTCTCTCTGTCAAAAATAAATAAACATTAAAAAATTAAAAAAAAAAAAAAAAAGAAACAGGGCTGTATCAGCTGCTTGCTACATCTTTGCAAAGTGCTAAAACCCAAATCTGAAACTATGGAAGAATAGATCTGTTTAGATCATTGTGAAAATCACTCCAAATTTGTTCTTATCTCTCAATTTCCATTATATCACAAACACATTACATGTAAAATACACACTCACTATAATTACTTTTTTTTCCCCCATGTCAAGTGGCATTTCAGTATCAGGAGAGTTCTATTGGAACAAAGAATGATCAAATTAATTTTACCACTAATGATTTCAGTTTGGGGCTAAATCACTGAATTTAAGAACATGAAGACAAAAATGATAACCAAAGACAGTAGCAATTAGATGAACATTTGGGTCATATTAAATCATCTTTGCCACAGATACACTAATTGTGGAGTAGAGATATTAGGGTTGAAAGGAAGATGATGTGGTACATATGTCAACCCTGATAAATATGGTTTAGGTCCTAAAAATTAATAGGTAAGCAAGTTTAATGAAAACAAAAGTCTCTCTTTTTCCAGCCTGCTTTCAGTTAGCTATTCCCCCACACATATGTGTGACCTTGATATTCAACCTGTGTATATTCAGCTCCTTGACTGGATATACCACAGGTCTCACATTTTGCCTGTCTGGAACACTCTTCACATGCCCTTTTCCAAAGAGAAGCTGTATTTTTATCACGTCAGCCTATAGAAAACAAACGGCTGAGATAGCCCAAGTGATGGCATTGAAGTGCATGGACCAAGTCAAATGGTATTTGTTCAGATAAATGGAATTTTGAGGTTTTAATGAGTTTGGAAAATTGATAATGTTCCTGGACAAAGTTTGGTTAATGCGGAAGTAAACGAAAAGGCAAGGAAGAGAACAGGAGTGAATCTTGGACATTTTTCAGAGGCAAAATACATAAGCTTGTTTTTAATCCATAAGGCCAAATATTTCCTCTCCTCACATTGGGCCATATGTTTAATCCACCAAGACAAAGACCAGAGTAACGAATACTAACCGCAAGGTCCAGGAGAATCTGTTATTGATTGCATCACGAACTAGCCGTGTGACCTTGGGCAAATCATATCACTGGGCCTCACCCCAAAACAATGAAAACAAAACCAAAACCGTCAAGGGTGTGTGGGGTCTTTAATGTTCTTTCCACCTTTATGGATCTTTAAAGTGCGACTTAACAGAAGCTTCGGCAGGAACAGAATTAAATCCAAAAGGAAAATAGCTTTCGTAATCATATCTGAACCTTTAATTTGTCATTTGCTTTATGACATATGCATGAGGCTTGTTTAAAATAACTCTACAAGGTTAATTACCGGTGCCGAATACAACGATTGTGTCGGTGGTACAATATTTTGTTAGGCATGTGTGACAACATTGCAAAGTGGATCAGCTGCAAGACTGTTTGTGATTTGGCACCCCCTTAGTTTAAAATGGCCACAATCCTAAACATGTGTTCCCCCACTCCCCCCACCTCTACGGACAAAGTGTGTGCCACAAAAAAAATTAACTCGGGGAAAAAAAAGCTCATTGACAATTTGTTGAACTCTTTAGAAGGTATACAAAGGGCGGCAAAACAGAAGACAGAGTTTTCGGGCAGCTCTGAGGCTACAAAAACAGAAGCCTAGGAGTGCTAAGGAGCCATTATTTTATTCAACCACTGGCAGAAAGCTTGTCCCAAACTAAGAGTGATGTTCAAACTGGTTAGAGGATAATGTTGAAAAGTATCGATGAGTTGTTTAAACACTGACAATGATTTCTTACCTTGTAATAAACTCAGTTTCTTAAAAATAACTGTAAACCTGTTTTTTGAATAACCCGCAAATAGCACCTTAATATCTAAGGAGGGAAGATTTACAGTTACAATTACCTGGGTTTTATCTGCATAATGTCAGTTTTCTCTTGCAGAAGGATATTTGTCACAGAATTTTGCTAGGCTAAGAAAATAGAGGCCCCTACCCACAACAAACACACTGCTTGCCCAGGAAGATTTCACTTCTCTCTCCTCTGGAGAGAGTAAAACCCTCTGTCAGTTGAAGGAGTATTGAACAAATGCCATAAAAAGCAAATGCCAATTTTTCTGAGATGTTAACAATGGCGAATATTATGTTTATTTTTATTACAAATTATCTCTTCTCATTTATATGACCCTACATAAAATGTGCTAGTATATAAGGACATTTATGTCAGTTCAAGCACACTAACTCATATATTTTGTCATAGTGCAGTGTGTGTTATTTAATCCAACAGAATATTAAGACTTTAATCTATCTTTTGCAACATAAAATGCCAACAGTTGAAAAGTCTCATGATTTAGATAAGGAGTTTAATCTTTATGGCCTTTCCAGAAAACCTTCTCATTAAAAAAGCAATATGGCTGGTCAGTTCAGGTTGGAAGCCATTTTGGTTTGGGGACTTACCAAGGTCATTGCGACCTAGACTAGAAGGAGTTATTTTTTATTCTCCCTGAAAAGTGGCCTGGTTAAGTGGGGTCAAGTTATTCTCATTTGAACAGCTGCAGAGATATTGTTATTTTATATGGGCTGTGTACACTTCACTATTGTATCAAGACTAATAATTTGACATCTTAGGTCAGCTGTTGACTCCAAAGAAAACTTGATAAATTACCATAAAGTAGGAAGTAGAAAATAATTAGGCAGATGGAGTAAATGAAAACAGGGCAGGTTGGTTTTATCTTTATTCTATAAAGACTTAAGCTTTGTCTGTAGGTTTTTTCTAATGCCTGTACTGAAACATTCTTCTCTGATATCAAATTTGTATATTGACTGCCTGGAAGAAAAGGAAATCAAAATTAAACTAGAACTCTGAGCCAAACTACAGAGAACTTTTTCACACATAGGAGATGGAAAGGAATTGACACAGGAACTTAGAAAATTGTCCACACCTACCTGTTTGAGTGAAATGCTTTCTACCTTTAGACCCATGGCTCAATTGCTTACAATCTTAATTCCTTCCAAATGTGGCTATGCCAGTATACTAATGTGAAAAGGAGAACTGACGTACATTTAAATAATATACATTATTACCACCTGCCTAGAACTTTATCCTTTGACATACCAACATTTAACAATCCCCTACTGCTGGATATTTAGTGTAGCCGCTCCCTTGCAACCATGCCCACGTTTTACTCTTATTAACGTGATGTTTGAATATCTTTCTTGAATGAATGAATAATTAAGTGATTGCATGAAAGGTAGACAGGTTTTGCTACCCAGAATATATAGACGAGAGAAGTAGCCAGCCTTTCTTAGGTGCTAGTGCTTGATAGCATCCACCCTTTAGACTGTCCTGCCTTGCTTTCTGCCACAGAAAACTGGTTTCTTTGGACTCCATCAAAAGACCTTCATGATGGCTGATTTCTAGGTGGGTTTAGCAAGGGGAGGGAGAATACTGGTAGAAAGCCAAAGGAAGAGAGGAGTAGGATTGGTGAATATTTCTTCCCAGCTCCCTCCCAGAAGAATTCCTTTAGTTGAATTCCCTTAGGCTCTCTCATCCTGTTGTTCCTACCTCCTAGGTACTTGCAGTTTCCCTATACCTTTTCCAAACCCTCTTCAAAGTGTTCCTACTTGTGCAATTCGTTTCCTGCTGGGACACTGAAACATTAACAGTGTGAACACTAGAGTCACCCTGACGTATTAGGAAGTGACAATCCTAACACAAATGAACATTTTGTTCTTTCAAATGTTTTGTGTATGACGTAGTGGTGATAGTGACATTTTTACCTCCAAAAATCCTACGTTCTTAGAAGTGCTTTCACAAATGGACAAAATGTTATTCAGTAGAATAATAATACTCTGAAGTACTAAGTTAAAAAATTACAAAACTGCGCATTATATGTTATGATTTTTTGTTAAAACTATAGATTACATATAAACATTTCTGGGGTGGTATATTTTGATTTTCTTCTTTGATTTTTTACCTGCATGTCCAAAACTCTCTACAATGAATATGGGCTGTTTTTGTCAACAGATATTTAAAAATTATTAACCAAATAAATATAATCCCCAAAATACATTAAGTCATATGCCAGCTATAAGGAATACAAAGTTTAATGACCTTGCGATTTAGGGTGATGTTTGCACATGTGCTGATGTATTCTTCTTCTCAGTAGGGTTCTATGAAGAAATGTTTCCTGCTGGTAGGATTTGCCAAGATCACACGAGCTCCCGACAGTTACTAGCATCCCCGGATGAGACCCCGAACCACTTTTTACTCCTCCTAGTTCTCTTCACTTTCTTTATCCCTCTTTGCCTTTTTTGTTCTCTGTGAAGATGCTTACACTGGCCTCTTCCTCTCCTGACCATGCCTCTAGAAGTGCCTGTGCCCAGTTGCCTGCTTGGAATTGTCTCATAGTCCTTCATTTTGGCTCTGCTTTGTGACTCCTGATCACGCCTGTCTCTTTTGCTCTGTGGTTCTTTCTGTGAGTGGTCTTCATGGTAACCCCCCTTCTTTCCTTCATCATGGGCACTCTTCCCCAAATTTGTACTATCTTCATTGGTAGGGCTTGGGTGGTCTGCTTCATGTTGCTTACCTTGAATGTTACATAAAATCCTGTCTTTCTCGGAGAGAGAAACTTCTTTGTTGAGTATGATCTATGACAAGTGCATTCTATTATAATTTTACATGTGCCTGAGTGAAGGCATGGGGTTTTACTTGAATCATTTCATGTTTTGAGTACACTAAACCAACATTTATACATCACTTAGACGCAAGCTTGCTCTTCATGTCTTCTTTCCTGATATAGCTCATCGATCTGGAAGGTTCACAATTGGACGTTCATGGCGTTCTGTGCCATTTCGATATAGGGCACATTCATTAGTGGATCCAAACCTGGAATTTTTTAAAAGTTCAGATTGTTTTATATGAATAAAAATGTAAGCAAATTAGGAAACATCATGTGGCTAAAGCAATCAAGGATATAGAGTGGCTTCTATGCTAAATAAAGATGAATCTTCCTTAGTCTTAGAAGTATGGGGAAGTCATTATTGAAATCCATTAAATCTTGAACTGAATATGGAAGGATCACCAAGTTCTAGACTAGTCTTTCTTTTAACTAGAAAATGCAATATTTGGAATAACTAAAATGAACTCTATAAAACTGTTATTCTTTAAGAAGAATTCCATCTTATGTAATATTTATGTAGTAGATTCTGTTAAAACTCTGCCCACATGCCCTCAGAACCATTCACCCTACAGATGCCAGCCTGGCTTCTGATGGCCACCTCCTGAATCTTTGTCAGAGGGCTGCCCTTTGGTGGAAAGGACCAACTTCACCCTACTGATGTGTCTGAGAATTAACATAACTTTCAAGGTATTTAGTAACCAATGACTAACAGCTATGGAAGTACAAGTATTCCAATGCCCTTGTCCCTTATCCAGTATTTTACACTGTATGCCATTTAATCCCTGGGGTTAAACTTCCCTCACTCATAACAGTAGCTGGCTTAATAATGCACTCCCTATTGATTACCTTCTCTTCCCTGTATTACTTGCCTACTAGCATACAAGGGTCACTGTACCTCTGAAATAAACCAAATACGCAAATCCTTATTTCAGATCTGATTCCTATGGGAACCAAAATGTTATTTAAAAGGATGTTAGGGGGGCCTGGTGGCTCACTTGGTTGAGCTTCTGACTTCTGCTCAGGTCATGATCTCGTGGTTCGTGAATTCGAGCCCCGCATCGGGCTCTGTGCTGACAGCTCAGAGCGTTAAGTTTGCTTCGGATTCTGCGTCTCCCTCTCTCTCTGTCCCTCCCCTGCTCGCACTCTGTCTCTCTCTCTCTAAAATAAATAAATGTTAAAAAAAATTAAAAATGGGGTGCCTGGGTGGCTCAGTCAGTTAAGCGTCCGACTTCGGCTCAGGTCATGATCTCACGTCTCGTGGGTTTGAGCCCTGGCATCGGGCTCTGTGCTGATAGCTCGGAGCCTGGAGCCTACTTTGGATTCTGTGTCTCCACTCTATGTCCCTCCCCTACTCATGCTCTCTCTCTCTCTCTCTGTCTCTCAAATATAAAATAAAATTATATATATATATATAATATAATATATATATTATAATAATATAATATAATTTTATATATATATATATATATATATATATATATATATATATATATATATATATAAAGGATTTGGGGGCCATAGCCCAACTTTGAAGGATCAGGGCAAATACCTGCCATGTTGATATTTGCTGGTGGAGACAGAATTCAATAGGAAGGGATCGCTAGAACAACATGCCAGCTCTTCTAAGGAATGTTTTGTTGTAATGAAATTCTTCCTCTTGTTAGCAGTCACATTTGAGAAACTATAGATACTAAATTTAGAAACCAAACCTTAACTTCTTATGGGAGGTTTGGATCTGGTTGGATTCAAAACGGCATGTCACCATCTTTATTTCTATGATAGAAAGACAGTCGGCAGGACTGTCAAACAGCAGGCTTTATTAGTTACACAGTCCAGCCTACCACTTAGGAATAAAAGCCGGTTATTTATTAAACATTCACTTGAACCAACAATGGCTTAAGAAAAGAAAAATATCCCTTGATGGAAAAAAAGCATTTCACAAAACTCACGAAGTTATTGAAGGTCTAAACCCAACAAAAATCTCCAATTCTGTTTTGCTTTCCCTTCTTTTGTTAATGATAACACTTCATCACACATTTCACTTTGGACAAAGCATCGTCATTGCCAAGGTACTCCGTAATAAGCTGCAACTCATGGCTCTGCATGTACACGTTGCCCTGGATTTATAAACTTTCCCCAATATTTACATTTGAAAATGTTACGAGACTGGCCATCACACATTTCCTCCTATTCTCTCACATTTACTTTTTCAGAAGCAATATACAGAGGAATGACAGACACGTCTTTCTTCATGGTATCTAGTGTTCCGGGGCGTGTGTGTGTGTGTGTGTGTGTGTGTGTGTGTGTGTGTAATTGGATACGACTGAAAAGAGAATAAGACAGAGGAAACAAGGTGTGAAGGAACTTTAGAGAGAGCAAGAAAGAGCGATAGAGAGAGTGGTTATGCTTAGGAACACATTAATGTTTGAAATGCAAACTTTAACCTTTAAGGATTTTATCTTAAGGAAATCAAGTATAATGTATACAGAAAAACACATAGGCAAAAGTGAATTAGAATTTTCTAATGCTCATCAGGTGTTGAGGACTGTGCTGCCTGATGTGGGGGCAACTAGCCACAGATAGTTAAATTCAAATAACTTAAAATTAAACAAAACTTAAAATTCAATTAGTCATTAGGCTAGCTACATTTTAAGCGCTCAGGAGATCGTTGAAGTTATTAGACAGATCTAGTGCAGATGCAGAACGTTTCCATTCTTCGCGGAAAGCTCTGTTGGACAGTGCTGGTCTAGAAAGTGTGAGCCATCATAGATCAACAGACATAACTACATGCTATCATCTGATGAAGCATATGGAATTTCTCTGTCCTCCACCCCCATTTCCTCTTTCTTCCAGGGACTTGAAATAGGAAGAAAAAAACAACAACCCCACAGAACTACAAAAAAGAGAGAACAGACAAAGAGGACTGTTGTAAAAATAAGAAGCTTTGAAGAATCTGAAGCAGATGTTATGCTGGGAGCTAGTATGTATTATATACCACCTGTGCCCACTTAATTCCATCCAAAATCATTTCCTCCACAGTTACCATGAAGAGAGATGGAAATTCAAGGATCTAAAAATATTTGGTAGAAGGAAAGGGAGGAAGAAAGTGAAAGTAAGTCTTCTAATTCAGATGTGGAGTCTATCTGCAGATGGGAATAATGATTTACTGCCCGTGGGCGCCCCTGGACTCTGGGGTAAGGCACATTTTCTCTGCCTGGAGCTCCATGAGTTGGCTGGACCACCACGCAAAGCCATTCCATATGTACATGTTTTGAGTAAGAAATTATCTGTCAGCAGTAGCTGACATATACATATATACACATATTATACACACACACACACATATATGCGCTTTTGTTAAGGATATGGGGTAGAACCAAAAGTTTTATATGAAAATAGTCAAGACCCATTCTTTTAACCTTCCAACGACTTGTTTTGCTACATATATTTCATAGCATTTCAGCGGTTCTAAGTCTGTCTCAGATGATATTGCTTTAACCCTTTCTTTACTGTTGCCTGCTCATTTTGTGGCACACTTATCTTTTTATTCCAGGTGAAAAGAGCTGCCAGTTTTAACTAGTTGGTTTTGAGTACTAAAGGTATTCTATTGCCGAACCCACAGAGACAGAGTGAATTATCTGATCAGTAATTTGAACTTTCTCTTCAAAAACAAATTGCCTGAGAAAGGATACATTCCTCAGAACATGCCATCATTTTTCTTCTAGAAAAGTTACTAGTTTCCATTAATGGGTGTAAATCATAGAATCTGACTGCACCGGAAAAGAGACCATTTTGGAGCTGACGTGGATGACCCAGTATTTTACCAAGCTTGTGACAGTGGGAACTTTCTGGAATTTGAATAGGAAATGTCAGCTAACTGAAAACACATCCCATCTGAAGGCTCAAATAGAGAGTAAGTGCTGTCCCAGCTCTATGATTTGCTAGCATCTTTGATTGTTCTCTTGGCTTGGCATAATTCTTCTCTCTTTGCAGAAGAGGGCTCGTTTTTCACATTCTCTCAGCCAAAGTTTTCCCTTCTGACCCATAGAGAGAAACTTGAGATCATCAGCTTCAATTTCTATTTGATTCTCCACATTTGTGACTCCCACAGAGGGAAGATAAACACTTCATATGAAGACTGCAAGATGAACTTTTGGATAGGAGTCACAAATTTCTTAGTTCATTCATTTAATTCATCTGTTTATTCATTCAACAAATAAGTGCTAGACACTGTGCATGGAGATACAAAGAAAAAGATAGAAATATTCCCTCTTTCTTGAAGAGTGCATTCTAAGAGAAGATAATGCCCAGGGATATTAGTTGCTTATTTCTGTTGTAACAAATCACCACAAATTTAGTGGCTTACACCTGTACAAGTTTATTATCTTATAATTCTGTAGGTCAGAAGTCCAACACAGGGCTCACTGAGGCTAAAATCAAGGTGCATTTCTTTCTGGAAGCTGTAGGAGAGAATTCATTTCCTTACTATTTCCAGCCTGTAGAGTCCACCTGTATTCCTTGGTTCATAGCCTTCCTTCCTCTATCATCAAAGCCAGCAACATCAGAGCAAGTCCTTCTCACGTCACAGTCCTTTGACCTTTCCTTTGTCATCACATCTCTCTGTGACCACAGCTGAGAAGGGTCCTTGGCTTTTAAGATTCATGTGATTACATTGGACCCACCAGGATCATCTCTTCATCTCCAGGTCAATCATATCTACAAAGTTCTTTTTGTCATGTAAGGTAATTTATTCACAGGTTCTGAGGATTAGGGCATGGGCATCTTTGGGGCAGGGACATTATTTTGCCTACCATATCAGGTAAACAAATAAATTAAAATAAAGCAGCTACATATTGTGGTCAGTGCTGCAGAAGGAACAAGTGCAGGATAAGAGGAGGCCACCTACACTAGATGGTATAGTTAGGAGAGGCATTTCTGAGAAAGTGGTATTTAAGCTGAGCACTAAGGGATAAGAAAGAATCTCCCTCTCATTTAAGCAATGGGGCTTGACTTGGTGACATCTTCTTACAGATCCCACCCTCCTGCTTACAGTTGACTAGCCCAGGGATGGGCATCTGACTTAGGCTAGGCCATTCAGAACCTTTCTCTGAGATTTCAAAACTTGGTTGCCAAAGAAAGTGTGTCCATTCCTCTCTGTGGTGAAACTTGGAAATACGAACCCTGGAGTAGTTTTCAATAATGTTTCCTGCCTTGTAGAGGACAATGATGTCCTCTACAAGGCAGGAAAGCTGGCATGTATTGTGAAACAGAGGCAAAAGACACCAAAAGTTTGTTGTTGTTGTTGTTCAAAGTAAAATTACTAAATTGTATTATTTAGGATTCTTTTCATTGTATGTTTAGAACCTAAAAAAACCTATCTTAAATAAAAAAGTGACATATAACTCTTTGGTTCTATGGTAGCAGTATGATCTCTGAGGCTAGCTGCACTCTTACTCTTCCCAGGGTCCCATGAATCTTCCAATAAATTTCACTCTTTTGCATAAAATAGTTAGGTTTTTAGGTTTCTATCATTTATAACCAGAAGAATCCTGAAGAATACAATAGTAATTTTATTTTGAGAAACTGTGGCATACCTTGGGCTCTCTATGGGAATGGATAAGCATTTCTGGAATCCATATAAAATGTTCTATCATTGGGTTTTTATTTTTTTATTCCAAAAGCACAATTATCTCTTCACATCACATTGTGGATTGGCTTTACTCGTTTGTCCAGTTGGGATCTATTTGTGATCTCCACAAGTTTTTCTTTTTTCTTTTAAAAAATTGTGAGATACAGCATACATATAGCATATACATGTAAAATGTAGAAGGATGTTTTAAAGAATGTTCATAGATAATAATAAAATGAGCAAAGTTGCACTGACTAACATAAGAACTGGACAATCCTAGTGCCTTTGAACCTCCTATATGGATCTCCCTCTCTCACCTATGAAAGTAACCACTATTCCAAGTTTTCTGTTAATTATTCTCTCACTTGTCTTTAAAATATTGCTCTATAAGGGGCTGGCTGACTCAGTTGGTAGAGAATGCGACTCTTGATTTCAGGGTTATGAGTTCGAGCCCCACGTTGGGTATAGAGATGACTTAAAAATAAAATCTTAAGTAAAAGAAAATAAAATATTACTATATATGCTTTCTAATATATGTTTTTTAATTTGCAATTTTAACATTTATATAAGTGGACTCCTGCAAAATACATTCGTCTACTATTTGCTTTTTTTGTTTGACATTGAATTTTGAAACTCATTCACATTGATAGGTTTGGCAAATTTCATTCATTTTCACTACTATATACTTTACCATGCTGTGAATGCACAATTTACTTACATATTCTACTATTGATGGGAAGTTAGATGGTTTCTAAGCTTTTGGCTATTATAAGCAATGTCATCTGGGGCACATGTGTAAGCTTCCCTGGCGTGCTTACCTAGGGGTGCAGTAGTTGGGCCATAGGAAAAGAGCATCTGTAGCTTTAGAAGTCATTTCAAGTAGGTTTCCAAAGTAGCTGCAGCGTTTGTAATCCAACCAGTAGTATATAAAATACAACATTGCTTCACGTTCTGGCTAAAATTTGGTATTGTGAGACTTTATTATTATTATATTATGTTATTATAATTATTATTATTACTATTGTTATTATTAATCTGATGGGTGTGAAATGGTATCTCATTGAGATTTTAAATTAGATTTTCCTGATTATTAAGGATATTGATCACTTTTTGCATGTTTATGGGAAAGGCATGATTTTTCTTCTGTGAAAGCATGTTCATATAAGGACATTGTATATTTTGGAATTGAATTTTTTGTCAGTTTATTTGTATTTCAATATTTCACTCAGTTTGTGAGTTGTCCTTTTACACTATTTCTTAACAAACAATTTTTTTAGGTATTATTATTACTGTTTATTTTTATTAATTGAGGTGAATTTCACATAACATAAAAGTAACCATTTTGAAGTTAACAACTCAGTGGCATTTAGTACATTCACCATGTTGTACAACTACAACCTCTGTCTAGGTCCAGAATATTTTCATCACCCCCAAAAGGAAACCCCATACCCATTAAGTAATTGCTCCCCATTCTCTCCTCTCCCAGCCCTGGAAACCCCCAGTCTGCTATGCATTTTTAATTTTAATGTAGTAGAATTTGCCACCTAGGCTTCATATTCTTCAATTTTCTAACTATCCCTTCACCCACCCCACCTTGTCCTTATTATTAGAACTTTATAAAAAGCCTTGTTATCTGGTAAGGTTAGTTTCTTTATTAGTGTATTGATTATTTTGGGTCATTTGCCATTCCTTATAAGTTTCAGAATTGCTTACAAGTTTCACAAAAATCCTTCTGGGATTCCAATTGGAACTGCGTTTTATTTAGAGATTAATTTGGGGATGATAATCATCTTTAAAACATCTTCTTTTTATCGATGAACATGATTGTTTCTTCTGTTTATCTGATCTCCTTTATGGCTTTCAAATTTTAAAATTGTCCACATAATGGTCTTACACGTATTGTGTTAGGTATATTTCTATATATCTTATGTTTTTGTTGATCTTCTAAATTGTATCTTTTTAAATTGTATTTTCTGTTAGTGGTATATAAAATACAGTTGGCTTTTGTTTCTTAATCTTATACAGTAAAACCTTTGACTGCAAGTAACTTGTTCTGTGAGTGTTCCACAAGATAAGCAAACATTTCTGATAAATTTCAACTTGATAAACAAGCGATGTCTTGCAATAAGAGTAGTACGTGAGGCCAAGCATCACATGATCACAACTGAGCCAATGGTTCTTCTCTCTCTCTGGTTGTAGAGGAAGAGAAGAAAAAGGCAGAAGAATCCCTCACTTCAAATGAGATTGGGGAAATGTGTAAAATGTGGGAAACAGTGCGAAATTCTTTAGAAAAGCACCACCTGAATGAGGCTGTAGCAGTATGAGCGATGAATCTGTTTAACGACAACGCAATGTCACATTTCCTCAAAAGGAGGCAAAAGCAAGTATCGTTGGGTAGGTTCCTTGTTAAAATTGCACAAAGAGGAAAAAAGATTCCATTGAGCCAATAGACAGCAGTGATTCCATTAGTGATAGTGAAAGTCGTCCTATATAATAACCCTCCTCTCTTGTCTCCCTCACACCAGCCACGAAGGTTTTCAAAGGTAAGCTCAGGTTAATTTATTTTTCTTTATATTTTGTATTTTCTTTATTTTTTTTTGTATTATATTACAGTATTGTAATCATTTTTATATGAATATTTGGGGATCATGGAACGAATCATCTGAGTTTCCATTATTTCTTATGGGGAAATTTGCTTTGATATACAAGTGCTTTGGATTACAAGCATGTTTCCAGAATGAATTATGCTCACAAACCAAGGTTTTACTGTATTTAGCAAACTTGCTTAATCCTCTTTTAAAGTCAAATATATCATTTGAAAATTCCTTACATTTTTAATGTGTATAGTCTTAGACAACATACAATAAATCAAAAAAATAGGTAAGGATTAAAAACACAGTATTTTTTATTTTTCTCAAATGGCTATTTGTCATAATACCTATGAAATAGGATATTTTTGTTTATTTCCATTTCTAATTTTTTCATTTTAAAAATCTTCACATACAATCCACTAGATCATTCAATAAATGTGTTTACTTGACATCAAAAGAAATGACTTTAATATTGAGTGGATGTTTGCTGTAGGTTTATCATAGACATGTTATTATCAGATTTAGGACAGTCTTCTTTCCTGAGAGGCTTTTTAAAATTACTATTGTAAATTAAGGTTGAATTTTATTGAATGCTTTTTCTACATCTATGATGGTCATATGATTTTTTAAAATCTTTTAATGTAATAAATTTATGAATACATTTTCTACTGTTGAGCCAAACTTGCATTCCTGCAATAAATTCAAGTTAGTCAAGCAGGTATCATCCCTTATATGTAATGCTAGATTCAGTTTGACAATATTTGTTTAGAATTTTTAACATATGTTGATGAACGAAATGACCTATATATTTTCTTGGATTTTTTTTCCTTTTAATTTCTTGGTTTTCATAATAAGTTTATACTAGTATCACAACATAAGTTGGCAAATATCAACTATTGCTATAGCAATAACTCCATTATTTAAAGGTTTTCAGTATCATTTATTTTTTGCTCGTGTAACATGCTATATTGTGATTTTGATTGTCTTTGGTTGGCTCAGTTGGGCACTGCTCCATCTTCCCTTTCATTCTAGAACCCAGGCTGAAAAAGTGGTTCATATTTGAAACTTGCTATGTTCATGACTGAGGGTAGGAACATAAGAGACATGAGCCAAACCGTATGTAAAAGACATCACATTTTCTCCTTTCTCATTGGCCAAAGCAAGTCACATGAACAAGCTGAAAGTCAATGAGGTGAGACTTTATACCCTGTCCTTTAGGGAATGAGTGGGAATGAGTAATTGTTAATAAATAACAGACTACTATAGTCATCTCTTTCAGTAACAAAATTTTCTTCCTTCTACAAGTAAAATACACTCACTGAGATAATGAAAAATCTTATTTAATTATGATATTAGGTTCTGAGTCTGGGAGCCAGTGCTCTTCATCATGTCTAGAGTTATGCCTCTTAAGTACAAAAAAGACATCTTATGTGGATCTCCTCAGCACCATCTATAATGGTAGAACAGAGTTAGTAGAATGGAAGTGCATGTCCCCATTGGAAAGGGGGAAGTTTGGAAGTTCATCACTTTTACTGGTCCGTAGCAATCCTGAAATTCCTCTGGGAAATGCAGTGAGCCCTGCTACTCTGGAGGTGGAGGCATTTCTTAATTAGACTATGGTCATTGTGCCTAGGAGCAGTTCCCCAGTCCACTGTTTTCCTTGGCGCTTCTCTGAACTTTGTGGAGCATCCATGTTCATAGCTTTCCTCAGCCATATCTGAAGAAGGGCTTTCGCAATCTACTGCGTCCTATAAAATGTTTGCAGCCTAACTGTACCAAACAGTCACAGTCTCTTTTAACCCAGGCTGTTGGTCTTTTGGGAAACAAATTCTCTTAATATTTCAAAAAATGATTCCCTTCACTGGGTAAAAGGAAGCACACTCCCCTCTAAACATAATTATGGGTCCTTTGAGCTTATCAGGATTCTTGTCTTAGTCTTAGTCCCTGAACCATTCTGTCTAATTGAAGAGGGCTAACAGAGAGCCATCTTAATCCATCCAGAGGACTTAATAAAAGTGTGACAACCAGCAGTTTTATTTGGCGTTTTCTTCCAGACTGTTTTAATGGTCACAATCTTAGCCGTGGGACTGTGTGCAAATTTCAAAGTGATTTACAAACTGGAGATGAGCAATAGCCGCAGATTTCAACCTTTCAACTGCTGGAATTTGTCAGTTCTCATTTTCCATTTTACTTCTGCGATAACTTGAAAAAAAGAAATACACCTAATAAGTTTGCAACATGGGAAGGGAAGTTTTGAGACAAAGCATGTCTCCAGAAAACATTTAGGTCAGTTTTTACGTTTTATGTGTGTGTGTGTTTGTATGTGTATGGGTTTTATTTAGTTTATTTCAATTTTACATTTATTTTCATAACATTTTTGTATTCTTTTATATAAAATGTAATCTCTGTAATGGCTATGATTATGTTTCACTGCAAAGAGGACTTATTTGTGTTCTCTATTCCTTTTTCTTAATTAATCTTGCTGGAAGTCCATCAATTTCATTAGTCTTTCCAAATCACCAACTTTGGGTATATCTTTGTAGTATATCTTTGTAGTATATCTTTGTAGTATATCTTTGTAGTATATCTTTACTTTCCATTTCATTAATTTTTGTGCTTATTATTACAATTTCCTTTCTTTGGATTAATCCTGTCATTCTTTTCTTATTTCTTAAGTTGGATGCTTTGTCCTTTCTGCCTTTTTTCTTTCTTAATACATGAATTTAAGCCTATAAATTTTCCTCTCAGTGCCATTTTAGCTGTATGTCACACTACCATATACAACCTAAAAAAATCTTTTGGTTCTTTTTCCTAATTGCCATTATGGTTTCTTCTTTAATCCACGAATTATTTACAAGTGTATTTAAACATACAAATACATGTGTTTTAAAATTCTTTTCTTTATTGGTTTATATTTTGCTGCTATTCAGAGAATGTGTAGGCTTGGTATTGATGCATTGAATACTGTTGAACTTTGCTCTGCAGCAAAGCAAAGAATCACTTTTTGCAAATGTCTCATGTGAGCTTATAAAGAATAAGCATCCACAAAAATGCATGCATAAGAATGTTTATATCAGTTTACTCATAATAGCCCCAAACTGGCACAGTCATCCATCAATAGGAAAATGGATAAAGAGTGGAATATTCATACAATGGAACACTACTCAACAATATTCAAATATAAAAAGGGATGACATATAATTCATGCAAAAATATGAATGAATTTGAAAAGCATTATGCTGAAAGA
This sequence comes from Leopardus geoffroyi, assembly GCF_018350155.1. Classification (NCBI taxonomy): domain Eukaryota; kingdom Metazoa; phylum Chordata; class Mammalia; order Carnivora; family Felidae; genus Leopardus; species Leopardus geoffroyi. The sequence continues at coordinate 135,406,819 of NC_059333.1, forward strand.
AGCCTTACACAAGAATACATAAAAAGTGCAAAAGAGTAGGATTCCTTCTGTATAAAGTTCTAGAGCTGGCAAAAATAGTCTTCAGTGGAAAAAGCATAAAAATATGGTTACGCTGGAGTGGGTGTGGGATAGTAAGGATTGACTGGAAAGGGGCCTGTTCTATACCTTGATAGGGGATTGAATTACAATTGTTGGACTTCATTATATTGTACACTTAAGATTTACACATTTTTTTTTGTCTGAAAATGTCCTTTTTTTACTGTTGCTTTTGAAGGTCAGTTTATCTAGGTATACAATTTGGAGTCAACAGTATATTCACACCCAATACTTTAAAGGTATTTTTCTCATAACTTTGGCCTTCTATTATCACTGTTGAGAAGTCATCTGTTATGCTACTTATTGTACTTCTATTTGGCTGATTTTACTGCTTTTTCTTTGTTTTTAGTGTTTTGAACTTCCAGTGTGGATGAATCTAGATTTCTTTTTATTTATTCTGTTAAGAGTCTATGGGCTTCTCAGGTGCCTGGATGGCTCAGTCAGTTGAGCGTCCAACTTCATGATCTCACAGTTTGTGAGTTTGAGCCCCGCATCTGACTCTGCTGCAGAGCCTGGAGCCCGCTTTGAGTTCTGTGTCCCCCCGCCTCTCTCTCTGCCTCTCCCCTGCTCACACTCTGTCCCTTTCCTCTCTCTTTCTCTCTCAAAAATAAATAACATTTAAAAAAAGAGACAGAGAGAGAGTCTATGGGCTTCTCAAATCTAAGTCTGTCATCTTTCATCCATTGTAGAAAACGCTCTGCCATTATTCTTCGGAGAACTGACACTCCCCATTTCCAACACCAGCTTCCCTTAGAACTCCAATTAGACCTCATGACTCTAAAGACTAAAGACTCTCTTTATTTATTCTTCACTCTGTCTCTGCAACACTCTGGACAATATCTTCTAAAGTGTCCTACAATTCATTAATTTTCCTCTCAGCTGTATCTAATCCACTGTTTAACGGTTTTCCTGAGTTTTTAATTTCAATTATTACATTTTTAACTTCAAGAATTTATATTTGGTTCTTCTAAAAATCTGCTTGGTTATTTTTTTGAGAAATTATTATTATTTTGTCATACTTTGATTACCTTAAAAAATTTTCAAACATATGAAAGAAACTTGCTTTGTATTGTATAAATGATACTTCCAATATCTATGGCCTTTGGATGTCTGATTATACCTTTTTTGTTTGTTTCTACTTACTTCCACTCATTGTGTTTTGCTTCATATGTTTTGTGATTTTCGTGTATCAATTCATGCTCCTTAGAACACAAGAATTTTTTGACATCTGGTTTTTAAGGGTGTTTCATGAAGTACTTGTGTTTGCTTATGTTTGCCATGCTGATGCTTGGTGAAATTTGAAGGACAACTTCAAATTTCCAGCTTGAGGTTTTAGAAATGTCCTCAAACATGCATAAATATAGTCTGTAGTTGACAATTCTTAGGGGAGACTTTTTTCTTTTTCTATTTAGCAAAAATCCAAAGCCAAGACTGGCAATTATCCCCTCTGCCTCCTGCTGTGGGATAGATTTTTCTAGTTCAGCCTTCAGGGGTCTGGACTTTAAATGGTGCTCTCTGGCGTGACTTGACAGGTTTTGCCTTCTGTCTGCGGTGTGCTTGGCGCATTAAGTCCCAGATGATAGGCCATCAGGAATTGGCAGATAACGTCCAGGGAAACTATTGTTTCTTGCACTAACACTTCTCCCTGGACGTATACTTGTTCAGGATGATGTCCTTTCACAAACTGCACTTTGTTGTTCAAACTAAATAATGATAGAACTTTCTAACACGAGAGCCTTCGTTGTCATTTGACTATCTAGTGATTCCTTTTCCTTAAGTTTTAGAGGAAAAAAGTGCCTTATATTTAAGCATGTATGGTAACTTGACTTTCTCATTTCACTTTTTTACTATATTCTAGACATAGTTTATATTTAAAACATTTTATAACATACAAATGCATGTATGTTAGTAACATATTATCATCACTCTATCTTTCATCTTATTTTCAAAGTCAAAGGTTGACTGAGGAGAGCAGTGACCACTGCATCCTCCTCCTACAAAACGCACACACACACACACACACACACACACACACACACACACACACATCACCACCATTACTACCACCACCAAACCCACTCCCTCAGCCAATAAAAATAAACATAAATCTCATTAAAAACCATGTGCCTACTCTGAAAACACAGCTTCAAGATAAATCTCTTGGCCTCCCCTTTCAACCAGATTGCCATCTCTAAATATCTTAAACCTTCCTTTATAAAAATTTTGGAGCCCAGACAGTTCTTTCTGTTTCTGCCTTTAAATTCTCCAAAACTTTGGTTGTTGGATAACCGTCCTCTATTGATTTTGGATCAGTTATTTTCGCTTCCATGGAAATCTTAAATCCCTGTCCTCTTACATCCACAAATATGAGAAATTTCTTTTAGATTTTCAGTGTTTTAGTGAAATTTCTTCCACATCCGTTCTGCTCTCATTCCACAGATATTACCTACTTCTAAAGAAATCTGTTTGAATTAGATTCATTTGAATCATGTCAAATTGATTTTTCTTTATTTCACATAAAATAACTGATTTCACTTCCCTCTTTCCTCAACATCTAGAGACCATCAGTACAAAATACCACCGGTAAAAGGACATAGGGAAGGAGGGCTTTTAGCCAGAGTATCCACACAGAAAGACAAGTACCTTTTTCTTTATTATATATTGTACCGGGTTAAAACAACAACAACGAACAAACAAAAACGAATAGAAAACTCTTTGCCCAAGCTACGTTGATAAGGATAGGACCAAATGTTCTTCAGATATTATCATTTAATGAGAGGGTGTATTCACTAGAAAGATGGAATTAGGAGAACGTATTCACTAGAAGAATCAAATTCTCTTTCACTGATGCAGGGCTGGCGGACCTCCCCATCAGGGAATGAAGAGAAGCAAGAGGAAGTTAAAATATATATATATGGAACGTTGGATTTTTTCCCCCAATTTATGTATATACTATTTTCTACACACTTTTAAAATAAAGGCTCTTAAAATTAAAATCATAAATGAGTGTAAAGTAAGAAAAGTAAAGTATCCCTGCTCTTCACCCCTTCCTACTTCATTCTCAATGGGTAATCTCTGATAACAATTTAATGCAACATTGTAACTATCTTTATGCATTTATCTATCTACTTATATATTTTAACTCATTTAATCCTCACAATAACTCTGAAGTGGTACAATTATTACCCCCGTTTTTCAATACCAAAAGTGAGGACTGTATGTGACATAATTTGCCCCAAATCTCAATTTACTGAGCAGTACGTCTAGCATTTTTAACTCAGTTTGACTCCAGACTCTGCTCTTAACTACTTTGCAAACTATCTTAGAAATTTATTGTGAAGTTTTGTTGTTATCTACTAAATATTTATAACTGGTTTTTTGGAATATTTTACCTATGTCAAATAAAGTATCCACTTTATTCCCTTTAATGACTTTGCATTTCATTTAATATTTATATTGTGGGGGTGCCTGGGTAGCTAGTCAGTTAAGTGTCCGACCAGCTCAGGTCATGATCTCGTGGTCCGTGGGTTCAAGCCTTGCATCAGGCTCTGTGTTAACAGCTCAGAGCCTGGAGCCTGCTTCGGATTCTGTCTCCCTCTTTCTCTGCCCCTCCTCCACTCACACTCCGTCTCTCTCTCTCTCAAAAATAAAATAAACATTACAAATAGTAATAATAATAATAACAATATTTATATTGTCACATTGACTTCTTCCTAGTATTTGTCATGGCATATCTATTTCTATTACTTATCTTTAACCATTTAAAAATAATTTGGGCTTGTCCGTGCTTGTCAGCAGAGAGATGGATTTCCTTTTTACTCAAAACTAAGAGCCACTATTTGTTAATAGAAGTTTTGATTCATTTATTGAATAAAGAGGTTTTAAAACATTTATTGCATTATGGTCTTGTTCTTGAAAAATCTTCTATAAAAGTCTTTCTTGCTGTTTCGTTTTTATTTCTTACCTTTTTGAATTAAAATTTTCCTTTTATTTCTTTTTTTTCTCTAATTGGTTTGAATGTATATATTCTAGTTTCTAGGACTTACTTTTAAATGTTGATTTTTTAAAAATATTTTTTGAATGTTTATTTATTTATTTTTGAGAGAGGTGGGGAGGGGTCAGAGAGAAAGGAAACAGAATCCCAAGCAGCCATCAGGGGCCATCAGCACAGAGCCTGATGTGGGGCTCAAACTCACAAACTATGAGATCATGACCTGAGCCAAAATCAAGAATCAGACACTTAACCAACCGAGCCACCCAGGCATCCCTAAATGTGCTGATTTTAAAAATTAATCTCTAGAGCTAACCAAAATCTACATATTTTCCCTAATTGTATTTATTCCCGTCTCTGTGGCTAGGGGTTGGATTTTAAATAAGGGTTCTTGCATATTGCAGTAGATTGTTTGGTTTAAATTTCCTGCCAAACCCAAAGGAGAGATAAATCTGAGCTTTCTTATCAGTTTGCCCAGTTGTGGAGCAGAAGGGAAAGGGGGAGTGGTGGGACAAATATCATAAATAAATTCAAATTACTTATTACAACCCTCCCGTGTTGAGATCATTTGGGACTTTAGTTCCGGGTTGTTAAAAAATTATCTTTTCCGTGTATATTAAAACACCTTTTAAGTAGGAATATGATTGGGTTTTTTGCCCATTACCCTTTCTTCTGCTGATATCTTACTCCTTTTGGACTCATTTTTCATTTCGTTAAAATACGTTTTTTTCCTGAGGTTGTCTGTAGATGATAGTTACTGAATGCTAGTTTTGCAAGATACAGAACTTAAGTACGCAAAAAAATTTCTTTTATTACTTTAATCTGATCCTCTTCTAACATCTGTTTTTGCCAATGAGAACTTAGACTCTGATTTTGTTTCTATTTTTAGCTTCCCAAATCCCCTCTAGAAGCTTCATTCTTATATTCTAAAGTTTTCCTCTTGTTTTTTTTAGATATTTCTAAAAATTATTTTTATTTATCCTACTTGGCATTCAGTGAGCCATTTAATCAGAAGTCACAATACTTTCTCTAGTTCTATTCTTACTACTCACTAATTTGCTTTTCATTTGTATTAACACTGCCACTCAATTCATATACTGATATTTTAATTTTGATCTTAACATTTTTAGTTTTTAGAGTTGCTTATTTTTTGTGTTTGTAGCTTTTTTTTTGCATCTCTCCAAGGATATTCAACATATTTATTTTAAAACTTTTGTGTGTGTGTGCTTACTTTGTTAGCTTTATTTCCTCAAGAGTTAATTCTTCTGTTCATTCAGTCTTCTATGATGTTGGATGCCCTTAAATGTTTGTGAATTTTTGATTGCTTGATCATATTTGTATTTAAAGATACATTTTGCTTTTGTAAAGATCCTGGCCTTGAAATAAAAGCACATATTCTATGGTCTTCAGGTATGGGTTGGATGTGCTTCTAGATGGGATACAACTGTACCTTATCTTTCATGGGTGGAAGCTTCTCCACTTCTCCTGATTCTTTGGCTATTTGAAGCATTGTTCTGTATCTTTGGCCCAAACACCCACACCATCTGCTTTAGTCTGAAGGTAAATGACATCCACACATACTCTCTAGCTTAAGCAAGGGTCAGAGAGAAGCCAAAATGCCATTCTGCCTCAAATACATTGTCTGTCTACTTACACTTATATTTATCCTGTGAGAAGTGAGATGATTCATTTTCAGAAGTACCAAATAAAAGCTGTGCTGTCTAGTTAACAATAGGTTTACAATCTGTTGTAAATATGTACAATCCCCGCCCCCCCCCCAAACAGTGGAGTCCCAAACCCTTAGATACTCCACTTCTTGGTTCTTCTTTCCCTCACATTTCACAGGCTTATTTTCGTGGGCTTTGCAATGAGCATATGCCAAAGAATAAAGGAGAAACTGGAAATCTGCCTCACCTCAAGAAATGTACATTTGTTCCATTCAGACTACTTTTTGCCTTACATGGACATGGGTGACTCTGGGTAAGGCTGTAAGCTCTGTAGTATTCAGCCAATGAGGAGTCGGGGAGGGACTTACATTAGAGGAGATCAATTGTCTCCTGTAACTGCCTTGAATGTGCTTATCCATCAGACACCCACTCTTGCGGGAACGTTGATTAAAGCCTCACTTCACCCTGCTCTGAGTCTCTGCATCCCTCCTTTGGGTCAGTGGGCTTATTTCTCACCTCCTATGGCCCCTGCTATTTATTTTTCAGTCTAGTTAGGAATATTTGTAAGTATGCACATTTCTACTCATTTCTAAGGGACTGGGCACAGACTCTCATCTTGAACAATCTCCATTGTCCTACATTTTAGACTGTTGCATTTTGGGCTTCTAGGTAAGATTTCACTTGAAAACAAGTGAATTAGTAAACAAACCTTCCAAAATCTCTTCAAACATGACCTTATATCCATTAATAATTTAATTCTGTGAACAGCTTGTTGGTGACTTGTATTATGCTTTGTACATACATACTTATTAATAATGATACTAATATATGTCAAGTCAACAGTTTCCGAGAGGCAGTTGTTAAGAGGAAAACTTTTACTTAATGCAAGAAGGAGATTTAAATATACCTAATGATAATGAGTTGCATTTATAAAAAGAATTTCTCTTTAATGAAAACTGACATTAGTTTCTCATGTACCTTGATCTAGAGTTATTATGCCTGTAACCTTATATGTGGTTGGAGTCCTGGGAAAACTCAAAAACTATGTGAGTAAATGCAGTTCTCCGATCATGTAAGAGTTTTAGTAATATGCTGCGCTAGTTTAGATCAGGTTTAGTGGATAATTGCATGTGGTACAATGCAACCACTGGTGTGGCTAAGACCATAGAACTTCCTAGGCATGTAAGAAGCCATACTCCGCTCAATTTACAACATTCTGCAGTGCACTATAAGCAACATTGGACAGGGAGGCGATTTTCTATTATTTGACTGGGGTGGGTGGAATAATTTTAATTGCTAAGAAATTGCATTTTCATTGTAAAGCAATTCAAGTTATAGCAGATTCATAATGCAGCTATTGTAAAAATGACATTTCAGTGACATTTCTGTGAGAAGAACATGGTGATTTTGCAAATGACATGGTGAGGGCATAGCAGTTTCGTGAATAACACATTTTCACAATACGTGTGCTGGGAGCATAAATAATGATGATGGCAATAATATTAATAATAACGGCATTCCATGAGGGAAAACCTTTTATCTCTGTAATTCCAAAGTTCTTTAACTCACACCTATCCACTTTACACTCCACTCAAATAATTGTTCTTGACTCTTTTTGATGGAAGGGAACTGAGGAACCAAGTGGTTACCCAACTCTATAACAAATTAATGGCAAACATAGAATTAGAACTCTATTTTCTTTTAAAAAGTCTTTGGGGATGACTCACCAGAATGAGTATCACACAGGTACTGGAAATGATATTGTTCTGATTTTATTGTAAATGTATTTCCATTGGTTTCTTAGGTGGGTTGTAGGTGGGCAATTATCGTCTTCTTTTTTCATGTACATAAAAGAAAATACAGTATTGTTTTATTTCAGGATAAACCGAGTTGCTCATTTCAAATATGTTTATAAAATACTCTAATAAGTTAAACAGGTAAGCTTCTTTTGTTAGCCTGAGGGCATATTATTCCCACAGTAGATATGTCATCACCATTTTATTTTCACAATGTCATTATCATGTCATTAATATAGAAATTTCTCATTTTTTCCTCTACATATATTTTAAGGGAAAAAAAGCTCTTTAGCAACTATATACTCAGTGATGGGAAATAAGAGTTGGAGTGATGGTTGTCAGAATGCATGACCCATGGGGTCAGCATTCTGCCATGAGGGTCACCAACATAATTTATTAAATACACGACCATCCAGAGAAAATAAATTTACCTTTTGACCAAATGTCTTGGCTACTTGTTTTGTTGATTTCATCTCGATGTGTATGAAGGAAATGGCTTAAAATTTAAGAATTTGGAGTCAGAGCTTAATTACATGCCATCGATACTTTGTATTTACTCAATACCTTGTATTTAATCAATACCTCGTAATTAATCAATACCTCATATTTAAATTGGATTTATTGTTTAAGCCTACTGTAAAATGTGTTGAAAATTAAGTTCTTTCCCAGGCTTGAAGGGAGGGAGGTGTAGTGGCAAGAGCAATATTCAAAAATGTCCAGTTTTGATCCATTTGAAAATTATTTGCCTATAACCAACCGTTTACTGTGTTATGCATCCAGTTGGCATTGGAAGCATAATGTGGATGTTATTTTATCATTATGCCTGGTCTTTTGGAAGGGTGGGTAGGCTTCGTAAAATTCAGAAGAAAAAAAAATTTTTAAAGACCTCTCTCCTTTTCAAACCACTTGCTTTCTTATAAATTCAATTTTCTTTACTGGGCAAAGAATAGATGATTCCAAGCTAATTCCATGACTGATTTGTTGCTACACTGAATACCAGAGAGCTAATGAATTCTTCTGTTTCAGAGGCTATGATTTACATCTTGTTTGGATCACTTGGTCCCGCGATGTCAAGCCTTCAATCAGAATTCTATGGTCTGACTTCTTCATTTTCACAGCTTGCACACTGTATCTCCTACATTCTGCCAACATAGGGCTGCCATGCCTCTTGTCAGTGTTCACTCAGATGACTAAATGGCAAGGTGTATCAATGCATGTTAAAACTACATGTTAAAATTTGCTGCAAAACATTGACATTGTAACATCTGCAAAGGAGGCGTCACCGTGTCAATAACAATAAGTAATACCGCCATTTGTCTCCCATTGCTTCAGCAAAGAAGGACAATGTTACAGAGCCGGTATGGGAAAGATTTGTCTAAGCTTCATTCTGGTGTTTTTAAAAGGTCATTTGCAAAACAAAAGGAAGCTAAGAAAGTATATTCAGATACGTAAAGATAAACACTCCATATGGTCAGACAAGACCCAGAGTGGAAGTGGAGTTGTCTGCAACTTGGGTGAGAAAAATTGTAAAATTAACACAATACAAAAATCCCACCTAATCTTTAGGCTCTCAGTATGGTTGTTAAAATGGCTGATAAGTGATGGATAAGACAACTAGATCAGACCTCACTGAAAACTTCCGTTCCACTTTGAGTTAGAGAAACAGAAATGAAACGCAAATCTGTCTTCAGGACGACTGGGACTGGCAGTGTCTTCAAACCCTATAGTGAAGATGGGCTGTCAAGTTGGGTGCCTGACCTCGGTGGAGACGTAGACCTCAGACTTCAATTGATAGCTGAGACCATCACCTGGTGCTTGTAGAAAATACCACCGCCTGAAGTGTCGCTGCGTGGGATTGTTGGCATAGCAGCTGCTCGCCCTAACCTACTCCCTCCCATCTAGGATACTCTGGGAAAGACCCAGATACTCAATCACACTCTCTGTTGGAAGGGACGTTCATACATTGTATACCTAGTGTAACTGAGTAGCCTTAAATATTAGTAAAGGCAGCTCAAGCCCCAGAAAGATGGCTGAGAGCTGAGTGTGAGGCCCACCCCCATTCTTGAATATAGCATTTCCAATCCTTAGCTAAAATGTCTTTTAAAAAGTTTCTACCGCTAACATTCGTAAACTATGTCTTTAATTTTGCCCCTCATTTCACAGAAAACTAGACCAGCAAGGGGTGCGATTTACCCATCGTCAAGCCATGTAACTCAATTCAGGAGATTAATAACATAGGAACTATTTTGCTGAATATAGAGAGAAATAACACATGTCGGGTACAACTTGGTGGCTGGAGAATTAATGAACTGGATAGTAACCGAAAAATCACATTTTTGTTTTGTTTTTTTTGGGGGGGGGAGTTAAAAAATTGGTATACATACCTGCTGCCACTCTTGCTTTCCTGTTTCTTAGTCAGAAAATGTGGTTTTCTGCTAAGAATCTTAATTAGGCCACCTATACAAAACAGAAAATTCCTTTCCTGGTAACAGATTTCTCAATGTGAGGTAGTATGGTGCACAATAGAACCATTTCCATCCCTCAGGTGTTTCATTCGAAGAGCTCATTTTGGTGCCAGAAAAAGAATTCTGCCCTTGGCAATATGTTGGCTGTGATCCAGCATCCTATGACACTGGTCTCTGACCTTGGCCGTCCAGTGTTCAAGACCACTGGACAAAGATCAAAGGTTCTTATGCTAAGGTCCCAGGCCCATAGGAGAGGAGACTTTGTACCCCATCAAGCTACCCACATCTTTTTCTTCTGAGCTCTGATTCCTGATGTGGCCATAGGATGCTCGTGACTTCATTTTGTGCAAACCCCTCCCCTCTGTTGTCTGGCTTCCTTTATTCTTTCAGGGATAGCAGCTGCTGCCAGCCAGCCCACAGCACCGTTCGGAGAAGCCTCAGGGAACAGCTGGAACTCTCCCAAGGGCTGATTTTACACCACTGAGTTTGGTACCAAATATTTACCACTTTCAGAAAATACGGAATATATATTAAGGAAATACCACCTACGATCAGAAGTTCCAAAATTGACCAAATGTTGTGAGAATTGCTTGCACTATTTATTTTTAGTTTATTAAATCAATTTGTTGGGGGGGGTGAGTATTTTCTATAGTAATGTATTGTGTTTTCTGAAGCTCAAATTGAGGTCACAGATTAGATTCACTCACTGAAAATGCAGCTTTCTTGTGTAGGAAGAGGAAATATTCTTGCTTCTCTTTGGATTCCAAATTATTTTTCTTCACCTAACCTCCCCCACCTCACTCTTCTGCCTCCCACCCTTTAAAGCTCAGAGATCTAGAGCTGAAGGTTTAAATAAAGGTGCTATGCCTTTAAAACCAGTGAAAGCAAATGGGTTTTAATAACCCAACAGGATCTTGGTCCATCATAACATTTAATCTGCATTATATCTCACTTCCTAATCGCCACTTCCATTCCAATTGTAAGCAGAGAGGGTGGGTGAGTGAGGCATTTCAGATAAGTGCCAGTGAAACAAGTTTGCCTTACAGCTGGTGAGCCCCAAACACACGTTCCCAGTGCCTTATGGCCGTATTCAATCAGATGATCCCATAAACTAAAAATAATCACCCCAATACTGATACCTCTTCTCCTTCATTGTTGCTGGTCGCTATGGCGCTGCATTCGACTGTGAAGAATTCACCGCCATTATTACCCTCAGTGTCTCTCTCTCTGAAATGTGATCTAATTGCAGAATCCACACCTGTTCCACAGTTCAATAGAATTCAGCTTTGATGGAGACAGACTTTCAAATAACACACACGCGCACGCACACGCACACATGCACACTTGTGCACACACATAGACAATTACCCAGGAGTTCAATTGGGGTCAAAAATAAATAAACTAATAAAGAGGGTGAGTTTATCAGAAAATAATATTCTGGAGAGGAGGAGGGAAAAAAAGGCTGTGTTTTGTGGTCACTGGAAGATTGCTGATGGGTGCATAAATAAGGCATGCTGGAACATCTGTTCTTTGTTGTGCATTCAGCTTTTTAATGTGTTCAAAGAGCAGCTCTGACGCATCGCTGACTACCACTCCCCATCCGAGCAACATTTTACCAGAAAATAATAAACCTTCCTGGTGGGGTGCAGGGAGCCAAGGCATTCGGGCAATGCCATTAATTTGGAAATATCTCTTTTTCTGGGATTTTAAAATCTCTCTCCCTTTGAACATTGCACAAATTTGGGACCCAGCCTAGCATCCCTATCAGCCTAAACATTAAATCAGTCTGAATATCTATTCAACCTTTTTTTTTTTTTTTAAGTCAGTAAAGAAAGGCGGGTGGGGAGTCAAGTCAAAGTTCATGCACGTTTTTTTCCTGCATTTAATTCTATTAATAGGAGCTCCTATCTATTGGGATTATTTTTAACATGTTCCAGTATTTATTTGTACTGATAAAATTCAGAGGCAGCTGAGGCCCCTGACAGTTGAACAATATTGGCTGGTTATTTTGATACAGTGTGGTAGGCAGCAAAAGATTAAAAAAATGGAGCATCCTAAACTGAGGAAAACCAGCTTGAATTCTAAAATAAAATTTTAGCAGCATGGATTTCTCTTGCCATAGGCTATGAGGCTACTATGAATTTCAGATGCATTTCCTGAGCTGTCAATGAGGTGGAAAGATGAGATTGGCATTACGAAGATTTGTTGCGGCTGCATTCAGTGTAATTGCAAGTGAAGGTAGAACAACATTAAACCGCCACCCAAGAAGAGCTGTTTGTGTACGTACAGTATGGAAATGCTCGCGAGACAACCCTAGGACCAGGGTGGGAATTTCTTTATGTCACTTTATTTGGTTTTTACATCACCCCCTTTTTTAGGTCACAGCTCAGAAGCACCGCAGTACCGATTAGCTGCTGAAGGCTGCTTCCATGATGAGTTGGACTAAATCTTGTGAAGGGAAGACAGGACCTTTGGGGTACAGGGCTGTCATTTAAACTCTCTTTCCAACGTTCTCTCTTCATAATCCTGGTATCTAGACTCTGTTCTTCATACTCTTGCTCAATCAGCCGTCTTCCACAAGATAGTTAGATCTGCTCTATGTCAAGGGGAGGGGAACACCAGCAGGTGCTGGGAAGCATGTTGGGTGTAGTTCGTGGGTCACCCAGCACTAGAGTCTATTATAGCAGAGAATCTGGTTAGATGGGTGACTTTTAAAAATTCCATCCTTCTGTTGGCTTTGCACGGTTCTCTTTTTGGATAATTTGTTGGGGGGGGGTGGTTACAATGTTCAGTATCAAGATAAGGTAATCTAACGATACTGGATTTGTCACAGATTAAATCTAATTACGTTATATTTGAATATATCTTTGTTGCTTAAAAATCCCATAAAATGGCAACTTTTTAGATGGTCAAATAAAGTGACCATTTCCAAGGGAGTGCTCCACTCTGTACTTTTAACACCATCAGCATGGACGAAAATGGTGATATATGGACAGCTATAGAAAATTTAACAAAATTTAATTATCTTAATATTGGAAAGTGTCTTTTGTGGATGTGTGGTTAAGATACATTACAAACTTACTGCACATAACAATTGTCCAGTTAATGACTTTTCACTACAACAAAAGATACTATTTCTCAAACAACTATTTTTTGTGTGTGTGTAACAACTTTTAACCCCCCAAACCCACTAGATAAACATGCTATTAGAAGTGATGTTTTGACATCACTGTTTCAGGCAAAGCCATACTAATTCACTCAACACAAGTTTCTAGTCAAAGAATAACATGTGGAACAAATCTTAATTTCATGCCATATTTGGATGAACCCCTAAGTTTTGCATTATATATACAAACCAAGTGAAAGGGAGGAAGATACAGCATTTTCTATGATGCTATTTTCATGTGTGTCAAAGCTCAGCTTTACCCTCTTGGGGTCAAATTTTCAAAGGAAAAACATTATCAAGACAAAGCTTTGTGATTCAGGTATTGAGTGTGTGCATGAAAATGATTCTCATGACTTTCCACACCACCTTCCAAAAAAGGCACTGCTCCATGGTGGATGCTACAATACGTAGCCTGGTTTCCCTCTAGTACTGAAGGATTATTACTTGACAGTCCTCGACTTGAAATCTTTTCTGGGAATTGCCCTAATTTGAAGAGAATTACCTTGACCGACATATTGCCACATTCCCAGGAGAAGCCTCAACCCAATGACTGGTCAAAGCGAGGGTGCAAAATCCAAGCCCTTGCATTCAAATTGAAGGCAATTTGGAAGGTCCATTCCCAACTCCAGAACTCCCAATGGAGTCGGCCAAAGAACTTGAGACCACTCTGCCTGATTTACTTTCTTTCCTTCTCTTCCACAATGTATTGATCCTGGCATTTGTCCTTAAACTTCTGGCGTGCTAATCTCTCTAATCTCTGTTTCAGAATCTCATTCCCTAGAAAGAGACTCTGACTACAACACCATTTCATTTCTTTTCCAACAATGCCACTAATCACCATCTTTGATGAGTACAATAGATCTTAATTATCTTACATTTTGTGTACAAACTATATTTATTTATTCTCATTTACTACTCGTATGATTTTTTCATTGTTTGGTACATTTTTTCTATCTGTGAAATTAGTTGGACACCTTAGATTGCATAATATTCCACCATTAAAGTTAATAAAGGTATTGTTTTATTTAAATGCCTTCACATGTGAATGTGACTTTGGGAAAAGTTGAAGCTGTCAAGTGAGGGATAGTTGTTCTGAGAGTCTGTATTAGACTGCCCTCAGCTACATGTAACAAGAAGATCCAACCCAAAGTGACTAAACAGTAAGAAAAAAAATATTCTTTCAATTAGTAAGAAATCTAGAGGTAGGAAAGTTCCAGGCTAGATAATACTTTGGCTCGGTAGTGTCATCAAGGACCCAGCTTCCTTCCATCTTTCCATACCTTCATTCTCAAACTATTAGCTACACCTCATGTGGTTACAAGATGGTTAATGCCATGATAGGCATGTCAAAGGCTAGAAGAGGGGAAAGCAGCATGCCCCTTCCCTGGGTCCATCTTTAAGAACAAGACAACCTTTTTCAGAAGCTCCCTTAGTAGACTTCACTCATATCTCTCTGGCTATAATTTTTGTCAAGTGTTCATCCTTAAACCAGTAACTGGTAACAGGAATAACATTACCATGATTGTCTTAGATCAATCAGTGCTCACCTCTTGGAGATGGGACTGGGCCTGGGTCCATCCTTTCCTGAAGCAGAAGGCTGCCCAATATCTGAACAGACCTGAAATTCTGTTAGTTTAAAAAGGGAGAGAATGGATATTAAGTAGGTGCTTATTGATTTTAGAAAATCCTCTAACAACTCTAACTCTAACTCTAACTAACTCTAACTCTAACTAACTCTAACTCTAAAACTCTGACTCTTCTTGCCAAGGATTTCTTCCCCTGTTCTTGACTTATAGTAACTAACATATGGCTTAAGCCTAAGAACTATGATTCAATAATGACTTTAGTAACAAAATTATCTTATAAATTCTTCATAAATCAAAATTTCAACATATGCTTAGTGTGTGTGTATAGTATAAATGTATGGATATAGATGTGAATACACAACCATGCACTAAGCCATGGATGTGTGTGTGTGTTGGTAAGGCTTCCAGGATGCCTAATTGTCTGGTTAAAAAAGTTAAAATTTCAGTTATATGTCATATCTTGTGTCATATGTATTTTTTTTTTAAATTTTTTTTTTCAATGTTTATTTATTTTTGGGACAGAGAGAGACAGAGCATGAATGGGGGAGGGGCAGAGAGAGAGGGAGACACAGAATCGGAAACAGGCTCCAGGCTCTGAGCCATCAGCCCAGAGCCTGACGCGGGGCTCGAACTCACGGACCGCGAGATCGTGACCTGGCTGAAGTCGGACGCTTAACCGACTGCGCCACCCAGGCGCCCCATGTATTTTTTAAAGGTTGTTGGATGAAGAAAATTATTCACCCATCTAATTAAATTCAATCACATAATTTTCATTATGATGGCACAATTTACATGCAGCATTAAATATTTTATTACTATTTATAATATATACCTATTTCTTATTACAGAATAATTCACTCTAGAAGCCAAAATCTGTGAAAGTCTAGAAGGCACTGGTTATTTGTTTTCTGAAAATCCCATAAAAATCCAAGGAAATTAAAGTCAATCATAATTCAAATGTCTGGGGATTTTCCCTCTTTCTACGTCCATCAGTATTTTTCCTAGCAAAATGTTTTACATTGCATATAAAATCAGCAGTCTGTGGCCCCTGGAATTGTGTGGAGTAGCTATATGGTACATAGTCTATTAGGTTTTAAAATTTAATAATACATCATAATTATTTTCTTACATGAATAAACAAGTTTACATGATATGATTTAGAATGCTGTATCGTATTCCACTCTATGGAAGTAACAATCAGGGAACCAATTTATAATTTTCGAATATTGATATCCAAAAATTTTTATTTTTTAGCTGATATCAACATGTGATGAGCACATATGGGTAAAAATGATTACTCAGAGCTTAGGTCATTTCTTTAAGATAAATTTCTTAAAAAAGAATTGCTGGATAAAAAACATGCCCTCTTCAAAGAAATTTGATCCAAATTTCATTCCATCAGATCTTCCTGAGGAACATGTTTCCACACTGTCACTAGCACAAGGGATAGATAATGTTTTAAATTCCATAGGGGAGCAATTGCATCTCCTTTTTGTTCCTTTGCAAAATTAAAATTTATTCATTTTTTCATTTAACATAAAGGTTATTGATGTAATGTACAGCATGGGAATGTAGTTAACAATATTGTATTAACTTAGTATCGTGACAGATGCTAACTGCACTGTGGTGATCATTTCACAATGTATATAAATGTCAGATCACTATGTTGTACATCTGAAACTAATATATTTTATGCTAAGGATACCTCAATAAAAAAACATCCATAAAATAAAACAATTAAAAAAATAAAATAAAAGCTATTTTGTAAAAGGTAATACATAAAAGTGGTTTAAAAGTCAAAAAGTGGGGCGCCTGGGTGGCTCAGTCGGTTAAGCGGCCGACTTCGGCCCAGGTCATGATCTCGCGGTCCGTGAGTTCGAGCCCCACGTCAGGCTCTGTGCTGACAGCTCAGAGCCTGGAGCCTGTTTCAGATTCTGTGTCTCCCTCTCTCTGACCCTCCCCCGTTCATGCTTTGTCTCTCTCTGTCTCAAAAATAAACATTTAAAAAAAATTTTTTTTAAATAAATAAATAAATAAAAGTCAAAAAGTCTTGAAGTGAGAAGTAAAACTATGTGTTACCTTTGTCCCCTATCCACCTGGTTTTTCTGGAGGTTAAGCAATTCTTTCAGTTATCTATTGCTGTGCAACCATCCACCCCCAACCTAGTGCCCTAAAAAATTATTATTTGTTATTTCTCGTTCTGTGGATTGGCTCACTAGCTCCACTGCTACTTTTGTCTGGGCTTATCTATTCGGCTGCATCAGCTGGAGGGTTGGCAGATCCAAGATGGCCTTGCTCACATGTCTGGCAGTTGTGTTGGAGAGCCTCAGTGCTCTACCCGCTCTCTTATCCTCCAGTGTCGATAGACTGGAATTCTCCGGCGCAAGACAGTCACAGGATTCCAAGAGGGCAAAAACAGAAGTTATAAGGCATGTTAAGAAGATGTCTCAGAAATCCCATAATGATATGTCAGCAGCATCCCGTTAGCCAAAATAAGTCACAAGGCCAACCTAGACTCAAAGGAGGGGATAGATTTCACTTCTTTTTTTTTCAACGTTTATTTATTTTTGGGACAGAGAGAGACAGAGCATGAACGGGGGAGGGGCAGAGAGAGAGGGAGACACAGAATCGGAAACAGGCTCCAGGCTCTGAGCCATCAGCCCAGAGCCCGACGCGGGGCTCGAACTCACGGACCGCGAGATCGCGACCTGGCTGAAGTCGGATGCTTAACCGACTGCGCCACCCAGGCGCCCCTAGATTTCACTTCTTTTTTTTTTTTTTTTTTAAATTTTTTTTTTTCAACGTTTATTTATTTTTGGGACAGAGAGAGACAGAGCATGAACGGGGGAGGGGCAGAGAGAGAGGGAGACACAGAATCGGAAACAGGCTCCAGGCTCTGAGCCATCAGCCCAGAGCCCGACGCGGGGCTCAAACTCGCGGACCGCGAGATCATGACCTGGCTGAAGTCGGACGCTTAACCGACTGCGCCACCCAGGCGCCCCTAGATTTCACTTCTTGATGAAAAGAACTAATTGTGGCCAAGTGACTAAGTTTTGGCTAATGGTATATAAGTAACATAAGTGTAAGCAATATGTGTGGTTGGCTAATGGCATGTAAGTCATGTAAGCGTAAGCAGTACGTATTCCCCGATTTGTTCTTAAAGAGAGGAGACTTGCCACTCCTTCCCTTTTGTTCTTCCTGCTTCTGGAATGTGAATGTAATGACTGGGCTCCAACAGCCATCTCAAATCATACTGACAAGTACCAGGTGGAAGGAATCTGTGTCCTTGACAAACCAATAGAACTGCTATACCAGCCTTGTATTCCAGCCTTATGAGTACATAAGGCCTTTGAATTTGAATTTTGAATTTTTCCTCACAGGTGGTCAACTTGAAACTCAACTTATTTGGGCATCCCTTTATTTTCAGCCTTTCTGTTTTACTTATTTTTATATGTATCTCATATCTTGAGAAGGTAGTCAGGTTTTGCTTTAGATTTTATCTACATTCACATTTAGCCTACCATTTTTTTCTTAATGTCTAGTTTTATATACTTAAGTACATTTAACCTTTATTTTTTGACAGATCTTTTTCTTTTATGGTTAGGGTGTATCTTTTACCAGGAACCTGTAAATGTGACCAGTCGGATCTTTCGGCATTTGAGGAATATTTTTTTCTCATTGGTCTATTGTCATTACGGATCACATTAACAAAATTCCTCTTATTGAATTATCTTTGTACTTCTGAAATAAACTTCATTCTTCTATGGAATATTATTCTTTTAGTGAATAGTTGTTAATGTTTCAGGTGCTTTTTTTAAAATTTGGGGCATGGTTGTAGTATTTTCACTGGTAAAGTTGAGACGATTATCTTAGTGTTAGATATCTCTGGAGTTTTAGTGACAGAATTTTGCTGTGCTTGCAAGTGATTTTGGAAACTTTCCACTTTTCTCATGTGCTGGAGCATTTATAGAATCTAGGAATTATCAATTACTTGGAAGCTTGTACATATGTGCCTGTATTATTAGGCCTGAAAACTTTCATGTTGGTAATTCTGGAGACCAGTTTCTTGAATGATTTGTTTGTTTGTTTGTTTGTTTTCGGGTTTATTACTACTACCGTTGCCACTAATAATTCCTCCTTTCCTTTTTTAAACTGGAAAAAGTTAAATCTGATTTAATTTGACTTGCCACTTCACAGTGATAACGCAATAGTATTTTTCAGAGGATTTCTGTCTCCTGGTAAAATTTTGTATGCTTCTGAATGTTATGGTACTATCCATTAATTAAATTATTTAAGTAGTTCAGTCTACTAACATGGAAAGTAATTTTGAATGTGTTCATTGTCATCTTAAGTGGATTTCAAGTAAGTATTTTATTGGTTAACTTTTACTGAAAAATAAAGTGGAGTTGAAATCCCACTGTAAAAATTGGCAATTAACATAAGTTTACATGCTGGAAAAGCAATGTTAGTGTGGCACAAATGCCATAAATATCACTAAACTGAAAAAATTCTAGCATTGAAAAATTTTTTTAATGTTTATTTATTTTTGAGAGAGAAAGAGAGAGACAGAGACAGAGCTCAAGCAGGGGAGGGGCAGAGAAAGAAGGGACAGAATCTGAAGCAGGTTCTGAGCTGTCAGCACAGAGCCCGACGTGGGGCTCGAACCTGCAAACTGTGAGATCATGACCTGAACCGAAGTCGGATGCCCAACTGACTGAGTCACCCAGGTACCCAAAATTCTAGCATTTTCCAAGCCAAAGATGTTGAAGCATTTTTTCCCCAAATTTAAAATTTCCTATTTGACTCTTACTACTTCTCTCCTCTGATTTGTTCCCAGTTTTTCCCACTCTCTCCTTTTCCATTAGTACACTCTCTATCTCCTTTTAGAATGACAATACAAGTGGTAATACATATTTTTAGTCAGATTTCAAAAAAAAAATCTATTTAATCAGTTGATTGATCAATTGATTGATAGATATAGAGAGATATGTCATAATGACCCAGCCTTTGCGTGGTCAGTTCCAATTAGGCATTATCAGTTTAGATATGCAAACTCTGGAGACTGCAGACTTCCTTTGCTAAAAGGAGGTAATATGTATTTATTTTTAAGATAAGGCAACTCAAACTGAATTTCAGATTTACAAAGTTAATATGAAGGGAAATAGTCACAATATTTTAATGATAAATAAAATTTGATGCTATTTGTTTAGTGTGCTAAAAGCATCACAAATTCTCTGTTGATCTTTTTAAAAGGATAAATTGGATGAAACCCACTAATGGATGACACTATTTAAACTCTGTGATGAAATGTAACCCATACCATTCTTTGCATCTATTCAAGGCCAGATAAACCATTCTTTAACTTTTTAAAGATGAGAAATGATTGAAACGTGCCAGTTGAGGCATAGGGTTGACTGCACCATTGGCTGGCTAAAGAAACAATTGCAAGGGCTCAAACTGGAGAGCTATGATTTGGCAATTTGGTCCTGTTTGCTAAATTAAAGTGAGATTAATCACTAAATTTAAAATGAACAAACGAACAAACACACAAATGAAACCTTGTGAAGATGATCTATTTCAAAAGAGCAAACTTACCTTTCAACGGGTGCCCCAGTATCTGTGGTAGTGTGTGGACTGTGGTAGTAACAGGCCTTCCAACTTTTAAGGGAAAAATACGTAGACAGTGCGAGAAACCTCTAAGTGGATTTATGATTCTTAGTTCTCCATGAGAAAAGTGTTGGTCATTTTTGATGAAAGATTAAGTTGATTTATAATTTTAAAAGTGTGTAAGTGTGTCATACAAAACATCAGCCCTTTGAGATGCTCCCATAAGAAAAGATTCTGTTTAGGCTGTAATTCTTACCATAGCTCCATCATGGAAATTCAAAAGGAATTTTAATTTCTCCAAGGAGTCCCACCTATACAGTTTGGTTTAACCCAGTTTTCTCCCCACATCCCCCTCCCCCACACACTCAAAAAAGGACATCTGCCATCATCCATTCTTTAATTCAATATTTACTATGTGTTAACTAGTTGTCCAACACTATGGAAGGTTCACAGCTACCACAAAATCCCTGTGTTCATAGAGCTTACATTCTAATGGGTAAAATGGAGAGTAAACAAGTTAACAAATGAATTTAAAACAAAATTCCAACTACTCGGCAATGAGAAAGAATGAAATTCTGCCATTTGCAGCAACATGGATGGAACTGGAGGGTATTATGCTAAGTGAAATAAGTCAGTTAGAGAAAGACAGATCTATGTTTTCACTCATATGTGGAACTTGGAGAAACTTAACAGAAGACCATGGGGGAAGGGAAGGGGAAAAAATAGTTACAAACAGGGAGGGAGGCAAACCATAAAAGACTCTTAAATACAGAGAACAAACTGAGGGTTAGTGGGGGGGGGGGTTGGGGGAGAGGGGAAAATGGGTGATGGGCATTGAGGAGGGCACTTGTTGGGATGAGCACCAGGTGTTATATTTAAGTGATGAATCACAGGAATCTACCCCCAAAACCAAGAGCACACTGTGTACTCTGTATCTTAGCCAACTTGATAATAAATTATATTTAAAAAATACAATAAAATTCCATGAAGTAAGCACAGGTTCTTTCTAAGTCTAGGAAGAAAATGACCAGGGTGGTATGATAAAGAAGTCAGGACTTATTGAGGGTGGAAGGTCAGGGACACTGTCTCTGAGTAGGTGATATTTAAGCTGGAGATGGAGAAGAACCCAAGATAAAGCTGGGGATAGGCATAGGCCAGATCATGTGAAGCTTTGTTGGCCACATTAGAGCTTAGATTTTATTCAATGGGAAGAAACTGAACAATATTAACAAGGAAGTGACATCATCTGCTTTACATTTTAAGCCATTTCACAATGGCTTCCAGGTTTCTAGCTTTAGTAATTAGATGAACAGTTAATGTCATTACTGAGATTGGAATTTCTTAGGAAAGATCAAGAGAGTTCTGATGAGACATCCAAGTGAAATATCAAGTAGATGGGCTACCCAGATCTTCAGAGTAGAGACAAATTTAAGTAAGGAGAGAAAAACAGGGAGTTGACAGCATATTAACAACAGGACAGTGGTTGAGACATGTAGGGACGGAATGTAAATAGAGAGGAGAGCCCAATAATGAACTCTGTAGAACTCCAACAGTTGATGGTGAAATACAGGTGGGACACCAGAAATGAAATGGAGAGGAGCAGTCTGTGAGGTGGAAGAAAAACAAAGAAAGTGTGTGATATCACAGAAGAGTTTTCCAAAATGGAGGGCCAATTCAGCAGAATAAAGTTTAATGTTCAATTAAGCAGGGAATGAAAGATATCCTTTGGATTTGGCAACATAGAGAGTGTTAGTGATCTCCCACGATCAGTTTTAGGGGGAATTGAGGGGCAAAGAAGCCACTTTGGAACGGATTCAAGAGCATCTAGGACAGAAAGAAGTATGTATAGTGTATATAGAAAGCTTTTTGAGAACTTTTTCTATGAAGGGGTCTGGGAAATGGGGTTGTGAAAGGGGATGTCGGGGTCAAGAAAGGGTTTATTAAAGATAGGAGGTACTAGAGCTGATTGAAGTGATCCAGTAAAAACAAAAAATGTTGGTGATGTAGAAGGAATCAAAAGAGACAAGTAGAAGAGAGGGGATGGAATCAGTCCATGGGAATTAGAGGTAACTCTTCTGCTGTGGATTGTAGATGCAGTAATGGAGGATGAGGGCATTTTCCTCTCTGCTGACTTCTGTTTTGCAAGGAAATATGAAGAATAGTCATCAACTAATGTTAGAGGGATATGGGAAGTGCTGAGGAGAGAATGTTTTTATCAGTTAGAGTTCAATTATAGAAGCAGAACTATATGGGTCTACAAAATAAGGGATTTATTACCATGAGCACACAATTGTGGGAGCTGGTGAAGTCTCTGGAAATCTGTAGATTTTTGTATCTGGTATCAGACCTAGAATCATTCTTTCCACCTGGGAAAAAAAAATTTAGAAGCTGGACGTGAGCAAGAAAGATACAAGCTTAAGAATGGAATATTTCAATGTCAGAGATGAAGAAATTTTCAGTGATAAGAATATACTGTATGTGACTATGGCCATGCTGGTCAAGAAAGTGATGAGGTGAGGAAGTCAAGGAACTGAGATACTAGGCTCATTTACTTAGATGTTGAGGTTACTAAAAATTATGGAGGTCGTGGGGTGTGTTGAGGCTCACGTATGTTCCATGAATTAACGGAAGTGGCTGAGAGGTGACAGAGACCAGGGGGACAGGGATGGGATAGTCAAATGGTAAGAACCTCAAGGGAACTTCTTTTTTTGTAGAAAGCAGGGGAAGAAATAATTTGTATGCAGTAATGGGGAACTCAGAGGATTGTGAAGGGTAAGTGGGTGTCTGGAGACAAAAGTAGAAATGGAGAGACTTGGAGATGGAGAAAATAGAGAGGCACTCATGTATACAAGTTATATCTGTATATATTAGGCGAAACTGTCACGACTTGCAATGGATGTGAGAGAAAGGGGGGATTCAAGAATGGCCAGGAAAGGGGGATGCTTGGCATTAGCTGACCCCTTATTTGGAGTTTCAGACTGCACCAGTGGAAGGGACTCAGGAGGAAGAAAAGCATGTGGGATGGGTCTATATTAAGACTTGTCTGCACCCACACAGGGAGGAGAGGCTGTATAATAATGGATGGCTGCAAAGGCTCAGAATCTGGTGGTCAATGCAGTAACTGTGATATACGACACAAATGGGATCAAGCTTGAAGAATTCTGGTAAATGTTTCTAGCATTTTCACCCCTAATATTTTGCTCTGTTGAATAGCAGCTTCTTGGATTGCACTCTTTAGAGCGATAGGAGGCTATATGGGAAGGTTTTATGCAGTTGAATGGTGGTGTCCATAGACGCATGGAGCCACACATTTGAAAATCCTATGCTCACTACGCTGAAACAACTGCATAAAATACAAGAAGGATTCTTGTTGTCCCTCCTCTTTACCCTCTACAAAAAATTAGACATTTCACAGAGGCAGATGATTAAACTTAAAAGTGACAGCAGGGCTAAAGCGAGAACTTTATTACATGCAACTGTTATGTTGAATAAGCGTGTTGTGTTGGGTATAATCATTAAAGGTACTTTACTTTCTATCTACTGTTCCTTTAAATGTACTCTGTAGGGCCAGCTCTTGCCTCGCCCTTACGTGAAATCTAGGGCAAGTCCCATGACTCTTCTAGTCATCTTAGATAATCAAATGTCCTCTGGTCTCTCCAAGTCACAAAATACAGACTCAGGCTTGTAATTAATATCTCTGGTTCAGTATAACAATAATACTAATTTTAAAAACCAGGGTTGGAGGCAGAGGTGAGGGCTAAGAAGAAAGCAGCAGCCAATTTCTACCTTGACAAATACTGTTGTGATAATATAGTTTCTACATTCTTTGAGTTTGTCAAATTTAAAGCTGGATTCTTTTTTGATTGATGTTTTTTCAGGTTCTCTGGAGATGCCTTACTTATCAGACACCTCTTGTGCCTTACCTCTTCTTGACTCAAGTCCTTTGTGTTTCGGTCACTGCTGTGGCAAGCTTGAAGTGTAGGGTTACCTGGTATCATCTCACCTCTGGCACATCATGCATCTCTTACTTTCTGTGCTGCAGATTTTCTGATGCTGCTGTGTAGGACACTTTGGGGAACCCACCTGAAACTCACACGCAAGTCTGAGGGAGTTTATCCCCAATGGATAAATGTTCTCTTTTCTGTGGACAATACTGAGGTACATTCTAGCCCAGGAGGTCATGGTGGGCTTGTGTCCCAGTTGCTCACAGTCAAGCTCAATTATACACTTGCATAGGCTTTCCTCTTTAATCATTCTTTCTCATCCATTCCCAGTCCTTGTTTTCATTTGCTTGCCAAACTTAGCTACCTATATGCAAATCCTTCTCTGAGGCTCTGTTACTTGGGGTAGGCCATACAAAGCCACCTTATCACCAGGGAACTCCTACCCACAGTTCCCTTGACATGAGTAAATGCATACTCCACCTGATCTCTAACTACCTCCTAGGCTTCTTGGCATCCCATGGTATACTTTCAACCTGTTTCTGCTAAAATCTTTTTGTCCCTGTCACAGAGTCTTCTTGGACAGTATCTAACATCACTCCTATTTTATCTCTCTCTGTCTTAGCAAAAGAGTCCATTTCTGGTTCATAGAAAACTCACAAATTGTAAGTGACAAAAATCTAGACATGCAGGCTGATTCCAACACACTCGACTTTTTCGTTCTACCACTAACAGGCCTTTCATATATCAGACTTCTTAGGAGTGAGGAAGACACAAAGCCACTGTGATATCTAGGCTCAAAAGACACATATTTAGCTCTCCAAGTGGTTTCCTAAGACCCATCCCCTGCCCCCTCATGGCTTCCATTTTGAGGAGAGGGTGAAGTTCATAGTAAACCAAGAGCTCTTTCCAAAATATTATTCTTTTCATCAAATCTTTTTTTCCTAATCTTCTCCACCCTTCTCAAGAAATAAAGGTGGTTAGTTGGCTAAGAATTAAAAAATTGGGGATCAAACACTACCTTTGCATGGATCTTACATGGATGTCTCACACTTTGATTTGGAATGTGATCTCTATTGCTTTGGGACTTTAGCTGAAAGTAGTTCCAGTTTAATATTATTACGTATCCAAAGGATAGAAACTTTATGAGTGCTCTGGGTCTCCAAAATCTGATCACCGGATACAGAATTGTTTGACTGGAATTAGCTTTGTGGTATATTTTGAGGAAGTATCGAGATGGACAGTTCCTCAGGTTTAAGATGTGTCAAGGAGATGACAAAACCTTGAAAGACCTCTCTCAATTTTAGGAAACAATTGATTGGCAAAAAGATACCGAATTAGTGATGTGTGGTGGCTCTCCCACCACTCAAGTCTTTGTCTAGTTCTTTGTTGACGATTAAAAATATAATCATTCCCACATGTAAGGCTGTTTTCACAAACTTGCTGTAACTCTTTCTGTATTTGGGGGCCTCAAAAGAGGGGGAAAATGATCAAACTGATGAAGAGAGAATGGGGAAATAAATGGAGTAATTATGAGCTTGGGTAACAAATACTACTTAGGCATATACCAATTATTTCTGCAAAATTCACAATTTATGGAAAGAAATCTCAGTGTTTACATATTGATCAGCTTTTATTCATACCAGAAGAGAATACTTTGTAATAAAGATTTCTCAGTGATTTGGAGGAAAG
The DNA here is from genome assembly GCF_018350155.1 of Leopardus geoffroyi. NCBI lineage: Eukaryota > Metazoa > Chordata > Mammalia > Carnivora > Felidae > Leopardus > Leopardus geoffroyi. Next base: position 135,432,826 of record NC_059333.1, read on the forward strand.
TGTATCCCACTAAAGTGTTAGATTACTGCTTCATCTCATCATCTCTTATTTTTACTACCACAACAAAAACAGCTTATGTGAGGAAAATATCGTACTGTGTAAATCTCTTCATGAATGAATGAGCCTAAAGAGGAGAGAGTTGTCCAGGTTCTGTTTACTATCTGGCTATTCATGTTAATGCATTGTCTGAAATGAAAGTATATTTGGGTAACTCTTGCATCAGAGCTTCTGACAAAAATTTATATGGTTTCACCACAATGAGTAGACTTCTCTTTGAATAATTATGCCCCGGGGGTGGGGGCGGGAAGCATTTTTTACCTCATCAATGGTTTATGGAAGATTATCTTTGGCTCGCAGAATTAGGGAAGTGGGAAATCAACTTAGAGATCACCTCATTTATTCTCTTCTTATTGTGAATGAGAAAATCGAGGCCAGAAGGATTCAATGAGATGCATTGGGCCAATGGCAAAGGACTGTCTAGAAAGCAGGTCTTCTAATTGCAAGTCTAGCAACCTTTCCATTGTGTCTTTAGCATACTAACTAGTTCTTTCTACAAGCCTAAAATGGCATTACAACATTATTCTCTGAAATAGACTCATGCTGGTTAAAATACAGTGGAGTGTTCAAGTTACAAGTGAAATACAGGACTTTTTATTTCCAAAATGAAAAGGAGGTCAGCTTTCAGTTTTTATTCGATATTTGACTGAGAATTCTTTCCTTCATATTGTTAATTGCACCCAGATCATGGCAGTGACGAAACTAACCTGTGATGCTTATAAACAAGCCTTTGCCCTTTCTAGTTGTCCACGAGTATCACCACAAACTGGTGCTCAGGAATGTCCGTGTAAACACCTGGGGTACTACTCTAGAAGAGAGTTCATTAATCTAACAACAGTGTAACTGAAAGAGCAATCTTTCGTCCTCACACCCTAGTTTCCAATTCTGGATAAAATGAAAAAATATATTTATTCTTACCGCTTTCCACTTAGGGTTATGTGGCCATCCTACCTAAAACTATGATTTTTACAATGGGCAGAAGAGATGTCATTTCAGTGTTTGTATGTAGCTAAGAGGGGCCAAATAGCTTTGTTGTTGTAAAGACCCTTAAACACGAGCAAGCCTGTAGCCACGGTCTGGAAGTCAGAGAATGAATAAAGGGAAACCAATGATGTGACACACCACACAGGGAACCACTATTTCTGCTTGGACAAGAGGAAGATTGCATTGTATGTGGGAGAATTTTTCCTCTTGTGTAATTTAGGTGTAGACTGCACTGTTTCTGAGAATTACAGTTTTCTTTCAGGTGGTATATGTGTAAAGTGAGGAGGATTATTCCCTCCTGAATATTACAGGAGATGAATAAACATTGTCACCACACATGGACGAAGAGATCTTGAAGAGGGTTATTTTAAACTAAATAATTCAGAGTTTGGGGAAGTATAATTTGTGCGTTATAATATCTGCCACTCTTTCTTATGAGAAGAATGCATACCACCTTCCCATGATATAACCAAGCCCAGTGGAAAAGATATGAAGTATTCCAGAAAGGGGGTAAAGAATTGCAACAGAAAGACATTATAGAAGGTCTCTCTCTCTCTCTGTCTCTGTCTCTGTCTCTCTTTGAGATGAAGCAAATCTAGGAATTAAGGACTACCCTCAAGAAACCCCATGAGGAGTTTAAGCTTTTGTTATTTACCCTTAGGCCAATGGTTCTTAACCAGGAGTGATTTTGCCCTTTAAGGACACTTAGCAATGTTTGGAGGCATTTTTTTTTTTTTTAATTGTCACAACCTGGGGCGTGGTGCCGCTGGCATCTAGTGGGTAGAGACCAGGGATGTTTTAAGCATCCCTACAATGCTCAGGACAGTCCCTTACAACAAAGGATTGCCCAGCCCCAAATGTTAATAATGCCAAGAACGAGAAACCCTATCTTAGATTAACAATCGCCACATTATGCATCCTAATTTAAGTTCTTTTCCTTATGGTTTAATTCTCAGCCCATCTGTAGAGTGTGTTATGCACATATTGTCTTGTGTTTATAGTGCTATGGAAGATGGTCAGGAAGGGGTAGCATAGGGAAATGTGGTCCTCTTTGTATCACACTCCTTGAGGCCTATGCACTGGTAAAAGTATCACATCTAGGAGGAAAACCCAAAGTCATCAGCTGCAGAGAGCTCAGCAGCCCATGGTGTTGTTTATTTCCCTGTTGTCTCTGAGCCCCCAAACTCACCTTTTCTCTGTGTTCTACTAGGAGTCTGTAAACTACATTTCCCAGACTCCCTCGTGAGTGAGATTTCTACGAGGTTTCTTCTGTTAATGAGAGGCACTGGCAGGAGATTGGGAGGATGGGGGAAGGACCTCCTGTTTCCAGCTCATGACACATTGCTCCAGCAGAGGACAGAAACTTCTCTGGTCTCTAGATTTTTAAAACGCTCCTAGGCCAAGCCTGTGGCACCCCCTTGCGATAAGAACACCAGTTGTACCTCACCTTCCTCAGAGACCGGATTGTACCAGTCATGTGGTATCCCTTTACCTGAGGACTCGCAACATGGAGCCCTTCCTCTCAACTCCCAGCTTCTGGTGAGCACAAGTCTCCCCTTTGGTCTCCTCAACCCTAGGAATAGTAGCTGCTTTTGATAGTTACCATTCTTTTCAAGCCTTCCTTTTGCTCTTTTAATCTTCAACACCTGTGTGACCAATCACTTGTATTAAATCCCCTCTGTTTCAATATGCTGCATGGCATCTACCTTCTGAATAAATCCTGACAGATATCCCTATGGTAGGGCTGAGAGTAGTGGGCAGAAGTTGACAGAGTAGAACAGAAGCCACCATGAGGTAGCATTCTTTTTGTCCAAACACACATCTGGTAACACCGGAATGTGGGGAGGCTAACACTAACATTGCATTAATGAAACACAGCAGTGTTTGTTCCCAATCTCTGTGGCGCAGTGGAGGAACTCTGAGGTTAGTTGCCCTCTTGCATGGAATGATATCTATCTTTACGCTGAGATAATGGTGAGCAGGACAGTTCTCATTTTCTCAGCTCCCATCTGCTCTGGACTGGTAGCCATTCTAGCCCATGGCAAAGAAGCTTCCTAGTAAGAGGTAAAAGAAACAGAGAGCTCAGATTACTCTGGGAAGGTACACAGTGGAGACAACCGGCCCAGCGATCACTCCGGTGGGGGCTACCACAAATACTCCTCTCTGGATCCAGGGGCTTCAGTTACTCAGTCAGGCCACCAGGGTAACAGGCAAGTTTGCAACACAGTCATGAATGGTTCTAGCCAACCAATGACTATCAGATGTTAGTAACTGTATGACACATTCCAATTTCAGAGATGTTAAAACGTGAACAAATGTTTGTAATAGAAATGATTAAATATTGAAATCCGGAAACCAGAGAGATAAATGGTAACCAAGGAGGCTAATACAAATAGAGTGGATGTAAACAGAAAGGCAAATACACAACAACAAGGACAAATGCCTTGAAAATGGAGACAGCTTTCCATCGCAGAATTAGAATTTGATGAAAACTCAGTCCCACAGCAAGTTCCCCATGGAAGTCTCCAGATTCAATCAAATGTCAATACCTTGTCGGCATGAGGCAAACTTATTTTTTAAACATGTTTGAACAGCATTCTTTTATGGGTTGTGTTTGGCCCACACTCCTACCATGGACAGAAGAAAAAAGAAAAATCAATGATTTATGTCCTAGAAAGTGCTTCTATTAGAGTACTTTGGTTTCCAACGATATCATATATTCTCCTTATATTCTGTCTGATGCTTAGTATGTGTGCCTACAGTTTTGAGAACTAAGAAGTCATCCCTTTTACAGCTCAGTGGTTGAGTAGCACATGATATCAGGATTTCTCTTCTGTTCAAGAGTTGGCTGTGACATTAATTGGACACAGACATAAAGCATCATGAGTTATTATGGCACCACTGGATAGAGGAAGAAGTTAGAATATGGCTCAAGATCTGCATGACAAGGCAGGATAGTTAATATGTGACCCAGCTGCAGTGATGGACCTTGGAGAGTCAAGTGGGTCATTAAAGTCAGGTGTCCTTGGGTGTCAGTTGAGCATCTCACACTTGATTTTGGCCCAGGTCATGATCCCAGGATTGTGGGATCAAGCCCTGCATTGGGCTCCACACTGGGTGTGGAGCCTGCTTAAGATTCTCTCTCTCTCTCTCTCTCTCTCTCCTGCCCCTCTCCCCTGCTCATGTGCTCTCTCTCTCTCTCCCCCTCTCTTCCTCTCTCTCTAAAAAGCAAACAAGAAAACAAAACAAAAACTTGTGTCCTGGACTTCAAAGAGCTTACCATCTCAGATGGGAGACTGAGAAGTGAACAAATCTACTTTAAGCCATATGCTCACTGTTGGCCAGGAGTGTGCACACCAGTTTCCACAGGAGCATAGAAAAATGATATATTAAATGTTTCTGGAAAGCACGGTCAAAATTCAAAATGGATGTAATGCTTGGGTTGAGTCTTGAATGACTGTGGATTTCCCAAAAAAGACAAGGTCGCGAAGGAGGGAGACTAAATTCTAAGAACAAAGCATGGCATGTGCAAAGACAGGGTAAGAGATAATGTGTGGGCATTCTGGACATTTCAGGAAGTTCAATGTGAATCTTAAGGAATAGCAATTTTATTCTGAAGATGATAGGGTCTTTTTTTTTTTTTTTTTTTTTTAATTTTTTTTTTCAACGTTTATTTATTTTTGGGACAGAGAGAGACAGAGCATGAACGGGGGAGGGGCAGAGAGAGAGGGAGACACAGAATCGGAAACAGGCTCCAGGCTCTGAGCCATCAGCCCAGAGCCTGACGCGGGGCTCGAACTCACGGACCGCGAGATCGTGATCTGGCTGAAGTCGGACGCTTAACCAACTGCGCCACCCAGGCGCCCCTGAAGATGATAGGGTCTTAAGTAGGGAGTCATGTGATCAAATTTACATTTCAGCATAAACACTTTTAAAATTATGGACAAGGTGGAAACCCCAGTAAGAGATTATGCAACTAATTTAAGCAAGAAAAATGAAGGCCTGTGCTAAACAAGGACGGAGGAAAGTTATTAACTCAAAAATAACGGGTGCCTGGGTGGCTCAGTCGGTTAAGCAACCAATTCTTGATTTCGGCTCAGGTCATGATCTCATGGTTCAAGGGATCCGGCTCTGCATTGAGCTCCGCACTCACAGCACGGACCCTGCTTGGGATTTTTCTCTCTCCCTTTCTGCCCCTGCCCCACTCATGCTTTTTCTCTCTCTCAAAATAAACATTTTTTAAAATGACAAAATATTAGAAAATGCAGGACTTGGTAACTGGCTAGAGGCAAGGCTTGGGGGAGTGGAGGGGGATTTTGTGGATGGCATTACTCGTACCTCCAATCAGAAATACAAGAGGATGGAGAAGAAATAAAATCATTGAGGTGCCTGTGGAAGACTTTCAACTAGCTGTTCTCTCTCAGCTAGAAGTATGGCTTTAGAGTGTAAGAGAAGGGCCAGGCTCTGAACATAGATTTGGGAGCAATCAGCATTCAGGAGTTAGTTGCAGCTTTGGGCATGGACGAGATTGTTTTACGATTAAAAAAAGAAGAGAAAAGGAAAAAGAGAGGCTTGTGAATGGAATGCTGGAGCATTTTGCCCTACCATTGGTGCAAAAGGAAAAAGAGAAAAATGGAAAACAGTTGGAAAAATAAAGGTCAAGGAGGCAGGGGGAGGACAGAAGAGAGGGGAGTCATAGACACAAGATAGAAGAAAATTTTACAAAGGAAGTGGCCAACATGGCCATATATAGCAGAAAGTGAGAATGGGATGGGTACCTTGGCATGGGTATTTTACTGAAGTTGTTATGGGTGAAAGTTGAGTAGGTTAAGAAACAAAAAGAAAATAGGAAAAGCTAGTGCAAACTAGTTCCATGACAGTGGAAGCAACAGTTTGACAGTGAAGGAAAAGAAAAATAAAGAGTAGTGGTTAGAGGTCAATGTGATATTGAGAAGAGACAGGAGAGACTTGAACATGCTTATATGTTGAGATGACAGAGCAAGTCAAGAGGGAGAACAATGGGCAGACAGTCTCTCCTTTGCTGTCCTGCCGGCCTCTCCCTTGCGGTGTATTCAATAGACTTTTATCTCCTTTAAAAGATGATGAAGAAGAAGAAGAAGGAGAAGGAGAAGGAGAAGGAGAAGGAGAAGGAGGAGAATAATGGAGGGAGAAGGAAGTGGATGGAATGTCAGGCACACAGGGAGGTAGCTGTTGTTTTATTCTGAGAGAAAGATGTCTTTTATTCTGAAATAAGGGAAGAATAAGTTTGATAAATATGTATTCAACCAATAGACTATTGGTCCAAAGGGAGAAGGTATGACATGATGGCAGGGAATCCAAATGGCTGCCAACATTCATGATTATGGTGGGAAATCTATAATTTTTTTTTTGAAAAAAATCTCTAACTAGGGCAGGCTTTTGAAATACTGGTTAAAAACAGTGGTTTTGGAGGGTGACAGACCAGTGAGTACAGATTCTGATACTTACTAGCTGAGTGACCTCAAATTATTTGAATCCTTCTCTAGACTTCAATTCCTTCATGGGTAAATCTGTGGTTATAATGGTATCAATGTTACACCATTTTGTGAAGATTGAATGAAAAAAATGTTTGTAAACAGTCTGGCACCTCATAGGCATGCATATATAATTGGTCTCAAAAAAACAAAAAAAAAGTAAGAGCCAAGGTAGAAATTCAGATATATGTATGGACGAGGCCAACTTGGAAACAGGAAAAAGAATGACTGGAATTTAGCAATAACCCAGGAGACCAGCTGGGATTGGCAGCAAATCGCTTCTGAGAGCCACGTGGGAGTCGATCAGTTATTGCTGGCCCTCTGGATAATAGATCTGCACTGGCACCCAAAATCTAAGCCCCAACAGACTGCCGCAGCCTCTGCGACACACTCTGCAGATTTAGATGTTCTTACTTCTGGGTAAAGATGGCCTCTTAGGCACGAGAGCCTTCCAAATTCCAATTAAAGTGTCAAAGGGAACAAAGAACTGGGGAATCTTGCGTGAGTGCTGGACCCTCCATGCGGAAAAGACAAGTAAGTTTGGCAAATGGAATCCTATCTATGAGAGACACGACTCCTCATTTATTGAGAAAGTGAAATGGCCTTGAGAGGGGAAAAAAGTGAAGATCCTGAAGGCATTTTAACAACACCTGAAAATATAGGTCTGTGGCGGGAAGACATGGCGGATCGCGGGGGCTAACAAGGAAATTTCCCTTGCAGGTCCTACAGAACCTGAGGGCTGTCACGGCTTGAGGCCAGGCACTTGTGACTCTACCCTGTGGCTAGCAGTTGGGTTATGGAGTGAGGGAGTCTCCATAAAGTCAGAAGGGTCTTTTTCAACCTGTTTTGGGATAACAAAAAGAAGGAGGCTAGGTCATTCCAGATCAGGTCCCTGGGACAGCAGCTTTGCCAAACACAGAGAAAGCTATGACCTCATCTCACGTAAAGTCAGGATAAATTCCTCGTCAGGATGTTTCATCGTTGAGTGGGTAAATGCCATATACCATAAGATCTAAGAGAAGATTAGAACAAAAAACCAAGTAAAGTATAATGGGATCCTAAAGAAATCTATTCCCTCTGTTTTGCAGAGAAATAACAGGCCAGATAAAATAGTCATCATTCAAGGATGAATAAACAGGCAAAATAAAACCTCATTATGAAGCATATGAAAAATTCTGTAACTTTAAGAAATGAAAATACAGCACTCAAGAGGCAGAGGAAGAGCATACTTTTGAAAAAGATTTACTACAGGAAATGGGAATAAATTTTAAACAGCATATGCTTTGTGATCTAAATAACATTCAAGGACCCCATGAAGCAGAATATGAAAAATGAGAACAAAAACATATTGAGGTGTGTAGAAAACTGGGTAAGAAACTAGAATAGAGGGAAGGCAAGATGAAAGAAGAAAAAAATGTTGTAAAACTGAGTATGAAATATGAAAATTGAAAATACATTAGAAGCAATAAAGTACTTAATTGACTATGCTTATAATTAATCAGTAATATAAAGGACAAATTTGAAACGCTCTTCCAGAATTAAAAGAAAATGAAAATGAGATAAAAACACTGAGAAAGGAGATGATAAATTCAGAGAGCAGTGAGTAGAAATCCAACATGAAGAGAACTAGTATCCGCAAAGAGGGTGTTCGAACAAACAGAAAAAATAGCAATGATTCTAGAGTTTATAGAAAGTAACTCTGTGAATTTAAGAAGTAAATGTTCAGATTAAATGGACTCGATGAGGACTAGACAAAGTTTATATAAAGAGACCAATTCCTATGGAAATTTGGAATTCTAATTTTTCAAAATAAAATCCTGGAAGATATGGGGGGAAAAAAAAACAAATAAAAGAAACAAATACAATAAACAAGTTAGCTACAAGGAGGAAAAAAATCAAGACCAGAAGTTAATGTCTCTTCAGAGCCCAATTCAAGGAGAAGACTAAGATCTAAGAATGCTAAATCTAGACATGTTATCATTCACATTTGAAGTTCAAAAATATTTCTCTGATACCAAATGTCAAAAACTAAATCAATCAGGTTCTCTTCGTGGGGGAAAAAAAATCGCTTTCCAGACAAGCATGAAATGAGCTCAGTTTAAAAAAACCTCATGTACATGGAAGATGTACTTTATTAAAAAGATTGACAGCGAGTCCTGAAATATTTTAGTGAGGAATCAAGTATAAATTGGTACAAATACACTATAGCTACAACAGAGATCGCAAACTTCAATAACCCTTGAAAAACAAGATATAAGGAGTAGTCCCTCCTTATCTGCGGGGGGACACATTCCAAGATGCCTGAATGTCTGAAACCGCAGATAGTACCAAACCCTGTATGTTTTTTTTCCTATACATACACATCTATGATAAGTTTAATTTCTAAGTCGGGCACAGTAGGAGAGTAACAATAACTAATAATAAAATAGAATAATTATAACAATAGACTATAATGAAAGTTCTGTGCCTCTGGTCTTCCTGTCTCTCTCAAAATATCTTATTCGCTTATACTTAACCTTCTTTTTGCGATGATGTGAACTGATAAAATGTCTACACGATGAGATGAAATGAGGTGAATGGAGTAGGTATTTTGACATAGCATTAGGCTACTACTGACGTTCTGACGATTCATCAGAAAGAGGATTATCTCCTTCCAGACAATGGGTAACTGAAACCACGGGAAGTGAAACTACCAATGAGGGAGGACTATTGCAATACCATTTAGCAAATAAGAAGTTGGGTCTAAGTTTGCAGGCAGTGGAGGAGATGTAGAAACAGGAAGAGTATGCTAGCATCTCTATTGTGCATAAGGGGAAAGTGGTAGACACTGATTTATTCCCCTTTGACATGTACAGAGGAATAGAGTTATTTTTAAAGGACAATCTTTAGCAAAGTTGAAAGTAGGATGGATGCTTTTACATTAGAAGAGAGAAAAGGGAAAAGAAAACATGTATGAGAGAGTCAAAGATAAATATCAAAGAAAGTAGCAAAGACACCAAAACAGTAAAATGTGTTGATTTGAGTGAGCACAGACATGTTATTTATGGCAAATATAAATTTAATATAGTAAATGGCAAAGATTAGGTCATGATCATCAAGAGTTGCCTACCAAGGGTACCTTAGAAAAACAACTCAGGAAAACTCCAAATGTAAGATTGCATTAAAATAATAAGAGGGGCGCCTGGGTGTCTCAGTTTGTTAAGTGTCTGACTTCAGCTCAATGTCATGCTCCCACAGTTCATGGGTTCAAGCCCCACATCAGGCTCTGAGCTGTCAGCACAGCCTGCTTTGGATTCTGTGTCTCCTCTCTCTGCCTCTTCCTTCACTCATGCTCTGTCTCTGTCTCTCTCAAAAATAAACGTTAAAAAAATTTTAAGGGCGCCTGGGTGGCACAGTCGATTAAGTGTCCAACTTCATCTCAGGTTATGATCTTGCGGTTCGTGAGTTCAAGCCCCACATCAGTCTCTGTGCTCACAGCTTGGAGCTTGGAGCCTGCTTTGGATTCTGTGTCTCCCTCTCTCTCTGCCCCTCCCCTGCTCACTCTCTGTCTCCCAAAAATAAATAAAACATTAAAAAAATTTTTAAATAGTAAAATAAAATAATAAGAACTATTATCTCCACCAAATAATTGGAATTACCATCATAAAAGATGGAATAGATTTTTCAAGGAAAAAAATTGTTTCATAGACAATCTTTTTTTTATTGTTGGTGAGATGATCCCAAATGAAATATATAAGAATTCAATGCTCATGTGCCAAAGAACAGAGTATGTAACAGGCATGAAGCAAACACTAGAACTAGCTACAACTAGAAAGAGAAATTGACTAAAGTGGATGCATACTAAGAAAACTAAGCTTTGTTAAAGCAGGCGATAAACAAGGAAATAGAGGATCTGATAATAAAGTCAATTAAGTTGATTTAAAAATACACATAAAAACTTAATAACTTCAAACCAATGGTATTCTCTTTTTTAAATATTTGAGAAACACTTAAAATTTCATATATACTGGGTCACAAAAAAAGCACCAGAATTTTCTAAAAAGAAGACTTGTACGTGCATACTCTGGTCAAAATACAAAAAAAAAATGGTTGAACAACAATAATTTTTAAAAAGATTTATCAAGCTTTAGATTGTGGCAAAACAAAGCAATATTCTTCTATGTAACTCTGGATCCAATAGGAGATTAAAAGTGTAATTACAAAATACTTAGAAAATCACAATTATAAGAATACTACATATTCAAACCAATGGTATTTAGTCAAAACCATAATTGGGCAAATTCACAAAACATACCTTTATTATTTTTAAATGATAAGAAAAAAACAAATGAATTGAACCATTAATTTGAGAAGCTAAGAGCAAAACAAAGCAAGCCTAAAGAAAAAAGGAGAATAAATTATTACAGATGAAGCCAGAAATTAAAATTTAGTAAACAAAAGGGAATAGAATGGATAAATAAATCTTAGAGTGGTTCTTCAGGAAAAAAGCAAGCAATAACTAGAACAAAAAGCATAAAATATACAAACCTCTATTTATCCTAATCAAGGAAAAAACAAGTGATGAGGAAAATTAAGGATAAGAAAAGAGGTGTCATCTTAGATACAAAAACATTTAAAAATCTTGATATAATGAATCATTCCCATTCATATCAAATATGAATATGAACTGTGAAAGATGCAGGAAACATTCGTAAGAAGGAATTGGAAAACAAATGTAAACATTTACCTGTTAGAAGATTTAAAGAAAAATTGTTTCAAAATTTTTCTCACTTTGTTCACTCTTTAAGCATACTAAAATATGTGGGAAAATATCCCAACTCATATATTGGCAAAACTCTAACACTAAAAACTTTACAAACTAACACAAAAGAGAAAACAAAGTAATCTCACAAATATTTAGATTTAGATGCAAATCTAAAATGAGATACTAAATTTATCTAGATGCTTGTGAAATAATGAAAAGAAACCACTAGTAGATTTTCTTTCAAGAATGCAAAGATAATTCAATATTATAAATTCATTAATATAATTTTTCACATTGATATGTCATAGAAGAAAAATGAAGTGATTATCCCCAAGTATGCCAAAAAGTAATTTGAAAAAATGCAACATCCATTTTTAGTAAAAGCACCTGATAACTAGGACCAGAATAGAAATGAAGTCTTCTTTTTTCAAGTTGGTACAGATTATTCATCTCAATACATGATGCCTAATAATAACCCCTAGGAACATTCACTTTAAAAGGAGAAAAAAATACAAAGATATTTTTGTATTATAAATATTATTCATCACTGTTCTGCAATATCTAACCCATAAAATGAGATCAAGCAGAGGAAAAAAAAAGTTTAGTTATTGAAGAGAAAGAGGAAAAATATTATTTACTGATGTTAAGATTGTCTTTCCAGAGGTATCAAAAACAGGAAGGAAACAGTTGAAAAATGAGTATCTCCAAATATGTATATCCTCCAAATATACAAAAATCAATTGGTTTTATACATACAAGTAGTAATTAATTAGAAGATTTCATTTAAACATCCCACTCATAATAAAATGAATAAATTAGCTAGGAATATATTTAATAGGAAATGTTTAAGACTTACAGGAAGAAAACTACCAAGTTTATTACAAATGTAAAAGAAGACTTGAATAAATGGGAAGAAACACTGTATTTTGCTCTAGTTTGTGTACTGGGAACTTGTAAAGCTGTCAGTTTTGAATGGGGCTCAGAGCAACATAATCTAGTTCCACTCATGGATGTAGATGCAAAAATCCTAAGCAGAACAGTATCAGATGAAGTCTAGCAGCATATTAAAAGAGTAACACTCTTCCAGAACAAATAAGGTTTATTCAAAGAATATAAAGATTGATCAATTTTAGGACAGAAAATTTGTCTATCTTGTTGTCATTTATATTCCTGGCATTCATCATAGTTCTTGGCATATAATAGGTGCTCAATAAATACGTTTTGATTGAGTGAATGAACATTAAGTAATTTTTTAATTTTGTTACATTAACAAATTAAAGGAGAAAATCCACATAATATCTTAATAGATGCCACCCAAATCTTGATAAAATTCAATACCCACTTTTCGTCCAACTCTGAGATAGAGTGAGCCCTTTTATCTTGGTAAAGTTTTCTACCAGAAACACACAACAAGTGTTATACTTGGTAATGAAAGTCTAGATTCAGGAGCAAGAAAACTGTGCTTACTCTCACACTGATATGTCAAAACCTTACTGGAAGTCATAGTTAATGAATCAATAAAGAGAAAATTAAAAAAAAAAACACCTATGAATTTGGGCAAGCAAAGAGACAAAACGGTCATTATCTGCAGATAATGCAGGTACCATCTTATGTGCAGAAACTAAAAGAGGGTTAAGTGACAACTGATAAGGGATTGATTCCAAGATCAACATACAGTCATCTGTGTCTTTTTCATGTCCCAGCAATAACCAAATAAAACTTTAATAATTGTTCCCTATCACAATTGTAACAAATAATTAAATCTTTTTTTCAAAAAAAATTTTTTTAATGTTTATTTATTTTTGAGAGAGACAGACCACAAGCAGGAAAAGGACACAGAGAGGGAGACACAGAATCCACAGCAAGATCCAGGCTCTGAGCTGTTATCACAGAGCCTGACTTGAGGCTCAAATTCATGAACCGTGAGATTGTGACCTGAGCCAAAGTCAGGTTGCTCAATGGACTGAGCCACCCAGGTGCACCAGAAAACAAGTAAATTCTTAGTAGTAAAACCAAGAGAAATATGCCAAGACCTAGATGAAAAAATATTTCAAAACTTATGGAAAACCTTAATAAATGAAAAGAAAACCATGTTCCTGGATTGTGAAGATATCACTTCTCTATAATTTCTCTATAAATTCAATTAAGGCTTATTCAAAATTCCCATATGAATTTTTCTTGAAAGGAACTCAACAAGCCACTTCTAAACTTGGGAAGAAAAAATAAAAGCCAAGATATTTTAAAAAAGAGGGACAATCGGGGCACCTGGGTGGCTCAGTCAGTTAAGCGTGCAACTTTGGCTCAGGTCATGATCTCACAGTTCGTGAATTCGAACCCCACATCAGGCTCTGTGCTGACAGCTCAGAGCCTGGAGCCTGCTTTGAATTCTATGTTTCCTTCTCTCTCTGCCTCTCCCCTGCTCGTGCTCTGTCTCTCTCTCTCTCTCAAAAAAATAAACATTTAAAAAAAAAAAAAGAGGGACAATGAGGAGCTTTGTCAGGAGCCCAATCAATCAATAGATCAAAAAAGAAAGGAAATCTATGTGCCCACCTCACCCCATTCACTAAGAGAACTTTCCATATGCATTAAAAAACTGTCAAGTTTTTTAAAAATTTAAAAATATAGAGGACAAAGATAATATTTTTATAACTTTGGCATGGAGGCCTTCGTAAGTAAGATATAAAATCCAAAAGACATGAAGTAACAGATGGACAGATTTGCCCACATCAAAATCAGCATTTTTTTGTCTGACAAAAAACAATATGAAGCTCTAAAGCAAGTTTAGACTCAAACTGTTTTTTCGCACCATATTTAATAGAGGATTCGTAATCTGACAAAAATGGGAGCACCTTTAAATAGTAAAGGAAAAGAAGCAACCAATTTTTAAAATGGGCAAAAGATAAGAGTAAAGAATTTACTGAAAAATAATTATAATCAGCCCTAAAGATGTTTAACTTCGTTATTAACTGGGGGCATGTGAATTAAAATTAGAGTTTTGCTCCTAGAACATTGACTCAAGTTGTCGGTGAGGATTAGGGAACAGATGCTTTCACTTGATGTGTTGCTGGTGGGGGCAGAAATCAGTGAAGACAGTTAAGCAGTATCAGAATTAAACATGAGATTCCCCCCAATTATACCTTTGGGCTTTCCATTAAAAGAAAATATATGCATACACTTATATATTGTTAATAATAGCCAAACAGTAGAAACATCATATGTATCGGACAACATGAATCATCTCTAGTACTGTATAATGTATGCGGGCAGAAGAAAGGAATACTATGTGGGCAGAAAAAAGGAATTATATTGACCTGTACATATGGATATATAAAGCAAGACATTGTTACATAAACATAAGTGCCATGAGCTTGAGGACTTTATTTTGTTCACCCTGTATCCTTATCACTTTAAACGATGCTTGGAATGTGGAAGGTTATCCGTTAAAAATCTCTTGAGTAAATAAGTGTGAAAAAAAAGCAAATGCGTGAACATTTTATGTATAGTGGTCCTATTGATGTTTAAAATTGAATATGTACTTAGGTTTAAAAATATAGAAACGGGGCTTGAAATGAAGCAGCAAACTTATCTCTAGTGCTGGTTTGTAGGAATAGAGTACAGAAGTTGTTGGTGAAGGTGGGCATCTCATTTACCCTTTGCTGTGTAACGAACTGCTCAAATTCAAGGACACGAAACAACCACCATTTTATTATTTTCTCTGATTCTGTGGATCATGAATTTAGACAGAGGACAACAGAGATAGCTTGTGTCTGAGCTAAGGTAGCCGAATCCTCAGCTGGGCAGACTCAGAGGACTGAGGAGATTTCCGAAGGCTGGGGTTGGATCATCTGGAGACTTCTTACTCATATATAGGGGGATATAGACCCCACCTCTCAGTGGGAGGAATGGTAAAGAAATTGTGACTGCCCTTTAAAACCACCAGAGAAGAGAAATGCTTATTTCTTATTAATCTTTTTTAAAAATTCAGTCTTTTGAATTTGAGGATTATTCATGGCAGGAAAAGAGTAGTTAAAAACACAGACTCAGGAACCAGAAGACCCTAGTTCAAATCCTGGCTTTTCCATTTAATAGCTGATTGACCTTGGGCAAACATTTAGCCTCTCTGTGCCTATGTTATTTTACATGTAAAATTAGAGGTAATAACATCTATCTCACAGGACTATGGTGAAGATTTCATGCATTAAAATATTTAAAAGCCCATAGAACAAAGTCTGGCATGTAAGTATTAGTTGTAACACTTGCTTATATATAAAAATGAAAAAAATAAAGAGAGCATGCATAAGAATTGGTCTTTTAAAAATAATAATAATAGGAGATAAGGCTTCATTTTAATTGAACCCTTAACCCTCAGGTGAACTTAAAATCTTTTGTTATAGTTGCATAAGAAATCACTCGAAAACTAGTCTGAGTTTCCTCACAACATGGCCAGCTTACACTTCTTATACAAGAAGTCGGTGGTCCAAAGATGAGTGTCTCAAATGAATGAGGCGAATGCTGAATGCCTTCTCCTACGGCCTAACCTCTGAGGCCAACAGAGGCCCTTCTGCCATACACTATTGGTCCACAACTCCCTGAGCTTAGTTCAGATTCAAAGAGAACACTTATAGATCACCTGTTCAAGAAGAATACTTACAGGGGCACCTGGGTGGTTCAGTCGGTTAAGCGTCGGTCTCCCACTCGGGTCATGATTTTGCATTCCTTCAGTTCAAGCCCCGCATTTGGCTCTGTGCTGACAGCTCAGAGCTTGGAGCCTGCTTCAGATTCTCTCTCCCTCTCTCTCTGCCCCTCCCCCACTTGTGTTCTCCCTCTCCTCTCTCTCTCTCTCTCTCTCAAAAATAAATAAATGAACTTTAAAAAAAGAAGAACACTTAACACATCACCTCTCATTAGGAGGAATGGCAAAAAGTGTGAAAATGTGTTTTAAAATCTCTGTACTCTCTCAGGATGGCATATTGGAATAGAAACAGGTTATTTATTCACTTTGCTGTTTATGTTTGTTCTCTTTAATAAATTAACACATGTGAGATGCTTGGGATGTACCATATCGAATGTTGAGTGAGTTCACTTCATTGCTTTAGCTAGAAATAAAGGATTCATTTATTAACAAAGGACTTGTTTATTAATAAAGGATTTTTTAGAATAATCATAGGGTTACCCTTTTCTATGGACATAATGGGTAAATCTTGGGATGCTGTGCTATAGGTCAGGAAATTTCAAAGAATCAACCGTAGGTCAATTTGTATGATGTATGAATATAGAGTGGTAATAAAATTCCTTGGTGTCCTTCACCTTCTTAGAAATTATAAAAAATGCATCTTTGCCCAAAGAATTTTCCATACTGTATATTCCCCACTGGGTAAATGTCTAGTTTCCTACTTTTTAGGGTGGTCTAGTTCCAAGCAAATAAAAATCTCTGCCAGATTTGAATATACACTTCCCCTTTCTCTTTCCAGTCACCTTGGCATCATAGCACACTTCTAGAAAACTTCAGACTCCTATAGAAACCCTTCTCGGGATTCACCATACAGTTAGTTCTCTTTTCTCGAGCCTAGATGGTGAGCAAGGGCTCATAAAATGCATATCATAGCCTTATATTATGTTTAAACATTTTTATTTCTCCAGAGAATTTAAAATACACAAACATGTGACTCTGTGAGGAAATGATCCAAAAAAGATTATAAATACAGCCATAAATGTCAAAGTTCCTAAAACATTTCACTGGCTCTATCTTCAGAAGAAAGTGTTTACACAGAGAGCACACGCCGGCATGTTTTATTATTGTTATTGTGGGCATTAAATGTTACAAATGCAATCTGTTTGACATACACATAAACGATGGTCTCCACAAACCTTTAAGAATCACCTCTAACACTGTGGAGCCCGTGAGCAGGAACAATTCAGTAAAGCACGGGCAACAGGCTCTCCAGAGCAAGCAAGACATTGCCATCGCTAGGAGACAATTAGGAATTCCTCTTCAGCTTTTATCTTACTAAATGCTGAATTTAAAACCTTGTCTGTTTCACTTGTAGAATTTCTGGTAAGTATTATATAGTAAGTGCTTAATCATCACTTGCTTTTCTGTTGGACACATTCAAGATAATCAAGATTTTTTTTCCCTTTTCTTAAAAAAAAAAAGAGGGACAGAAGAAGGAAGGAGGGAGGGGGGAGGGGAGGGGAAGACAGCGTAAGAAGGGAGGGAGGAAAGCAGAGAAAGGAAAGGAAGGAAAGCAGGTGGAACAAAGAAGCAGATGCTTTCCAGTCCAGATTGGTGGGAGGTAGCTAGAGGGTCTCTTTCCTTGTGCGTTTCTCTTGCTCTTCAGTGGGTCAGCAGTAGGCTTTATCCGTTTTATCCATCCGGCCTATGCTACTTTCTTTCGAAAGGGAACTGCCCCACTCAGCTCCTACTGCCTTCCTGTTTTGTACAATGAGAATCCCTCCCCTAACCTACACCCCAGCATCTCTAGAGCTGTGCTGTCCCATAGAAATAGATATATAATCTATTTTATTTTATTTTATTTTATATTTTATTTTATTTTATTTTTTTGAGAGAGAGAGTGCTAGCAAGTGAGGGGCAGAGAGAGAGAGAGGGAGAGAGAGAATCCCAAGCAGGCTCCTCACTGTCGTCGAAAAGCCCAACACAGGGCTTAGTCTCATGGTTCCTGAGATCATGACCTGAACCAAAATCAGGAGTTGGACACTTAACTGTCTGCACCACCATGGCGCTCAAGCCATGTATATAATTTTAAGTTCTCTAGTAGCCACATTATGAAAAGTTAGAAGAAATAGGTGAAATTAATTTCAATGATATATTTTATTTAAAACAATATGTCCAAAATATTATTATATCAATAATAGATATTTCAATATATATTTCATCAACATAAATTTTTTTTACATTCTTTTTTTTTTAACATTGACTTTTTGAAACCCAAGGTGTATTTTGCACTTAGAGCACATCCCAGTTAGAACCAGCCGCATTTCCATTATATCCGGTCCTCCATATTGCCCCCTAGTCATCCTTAAAATAAATCTCTCTTCACTTGAACCAGCTCGAGTTGGGCTCTGCCTCTTAAAACCAAGCAAAGCTGAATACAACGGTAAGTAGAGGGTTTGGTCACGGTGTCTTATTTACTTACTCCCGTCTTATAAAGAATTATTGGTGTAGCACCAGACTTCTTTTATTCAGCTATGTGCCGCTGGAGGTGTTTGGGATTATTTGTGCTTTATGGGATGATAGGGCTTAACTTTGCTTTTTATTTTTCCTATCATGTACCTCTTTCAATTTGATGTTACATTTTGTTTGCAAAAATACTGGTACAATGCAATTTTTCATCAGGCAATTCAGAGAGTTCCTCTTAACAATGCCCTTTGAGACTATTACGAAAGTTGTTAACATTAAATCGCCCTAGCGAGGTGCTGTCTTTGATACTGAATAATTTCATTAACTGAAATCCAAGTAAAGATCAAATTTTCCAATTCATCTAAGCCATTTATTAGCCCTAGCTTTCTTGGTGATTAACTTTGATGACAATAGCATCTCACACAATGTTCAAACATAAAACTCGGTTTCTTACATTACTGTGGGGTTATGTTTTGGTAAACATTTTACTCAGAAGCAATTTAAAGCAACCACAAATTTATGAGTTAATGATCCAAGCCTCAGTTTACCTATTAATTAATTACCTATTAATTAATTAACTTGGTTTTTTTTTTGTTGTTTGTTTTTTTAGAGAGAGACAGAGAGAGAGAGACAGAGAGAGAGAGAGAGAGAGAGAGAGAGTGTGTGTGTGTGTGTGTGTGTGTGTGTGCATGTACTAGTGGGTTGGGGTAGAAAGGGGGTTCATGAACTGAGCCAAAATCCAGAGTCCAATGCTTAACCTAATAAGCCGCCCAGGTGCCCCTGAAAGGAAGTTTTTTGACTGTAAGATGTACTGGGAACAACAGATCTCAGTGATGCTTATATATGGTGCATGAATGCGCTAGGATACAAATATTGTAATTGCTTTATAGAGTATTCATAT
Organism: Leopardus geoffroyi; assembly: GCF_018350155.1. Taxonomy (NCBI): domain Eukaryota; kingdom Metazoa; phylum Chordata; class Mammalia; order Carnivora; family Felidae; genus Leopardus; species Leopardus geoffroyi. The sequence continues at coordinate 135,452,163 of NC_059333.1, forward strand.
GGGGCACCTGAGTGGCTCAGTCAGTTAAGCATCCAACTTCGGCTCAGGTCATGATCTTGTGGTTCATGAATTCAAGCCCCACATTGGGCTCTCTGCTGTCAGTGTGGAGCCTGCTTTGGATTCTCTGTCTGCCTCTCTCTCTGCCACTGCCCCACTCATTCTCTCTCTCTCTCTCTCTCTCTCTCAAAAGTAAAGAGACATTAAAAAATTTTTAATAAAAAAATAAAAAGTATTCAAATACCATTCATAACATTGAAGAGTAAAATAATTGCTTGGGAAGAGTGAACACTTTGGTTATTTGTAAAATTTATTTTAATTGTAATTATTTCCTCACCTCTGACCTTTTATGTTCAGCAAGGTTGGAACTAGGACCTTTGGTGCACAATTTAAGGGATGCCCTGACACTCAGTAATCAAGATAAAAATATTTTAATGCAAAATTTTAAAAAATAAAAATTAATGCCAAAAACGTGTGATGAAAAGTCAGAATTTTAGATAAAGACAGGCTCAGAGACTGCACTGAGTAGAGAAACCTGCTCCCAGACCATTAGAGGATTTTGCTATCAAACCACATTTTTGTAATTTGCATAAAATTTCAGAGGCTTCCACCATACATAGAGCTCAATCAATTTTAAGCTCTTAAGCAATCTAATATCTTTTCTTACCTACTGTTGTTCTCCTCTCAATTTTCACACTTTGGGGTTCTCCCCAAATATTATATTAGGAAATTCAAATGTATTTCGCTCTTCAGATCAAAATTAAAGAAGTTCTCTGTTGGTGCTGCATGATTCTAAATAACTGTGAAACCTACTTTTAGGCTGAGTATAAATAACATGGTTGAGAATAGAAATCTATGAATAGTGCTTTGAGTGAAAGATCGGTGTAGCCAATTTCACTCCATTGAGGTAACACTAGACAAGATGAGCTTGTTTTATTTCATACAAAGGAATGACCAAATGAAGCACAAGAAAAAGTGAGATTTTCAATCATGACTTCTTTTTTCCAGTTTGAATTTTTACTCTTCTGTGCTGCTAGAAATAGAATTCTCAAGAGCCACCCTTTCTTTCTTTCATGGGTTATGGAAATACCAGTCTGTTCTAGACTTTATCATTGGCCTCCTGATGCCTTGGGGCTTTCATCACTGTTTTCGATGTTAAGGGCAAATGGGAAGAGGTAGTCTAGGGTCTAAAAGCTACGTCAGGAGCACTTGTGTGGCTCAGTTGGCTAAGCGTCCAACTATTGATTTTGGCTCAGGTCGTGATCTCCCAGCTTGGCTCCTGAGTTCGAGCCCTGAGTTAGGCTCTGTGCTGATAGCACAGAGTCTGCTCGGGATTCTCTCTCTCCCTCTATCTCTCTCTCTCTCTGCCCTACTCCCACACATTCTCTCTCTTCCTCTCTCTCTCTCTCTCTCTCCCTCTCTCTCTCTCTCTCTCAAAATAAATAATAAACACTTTTTAAAGCAGATTCTGGAAAGGGCCCTGAAAATTCTGTATTTCTGACAAGTTCCCAGGGGATGTCAAAGTTGCCATTTCATGCACCAGACTTTGAGTAACAAGGATCTATGCTAATTGTGAATTTCTATTGTTTTTGAGACTGAGTGATTAAGAAATTACTGTACTTGGGAAAATAAATTCAGTTGCCTCTCTAGAATATAAGGTAGAAATTCTGTCTTGTTTGTTCTTATATCCCTAGTGCTTAGAACATTATAGGGCATATTGAAGGTACTCAAATGTTGGTTGTGTCAAATGAGTGAATCAATGAAATTTGGGGTTAATTTTAGAACAGGGGTTCTTAAGGTTTTTTGGTGCCATGTTTCCTAACCCTTTGGCAATCTGGTAAGGACTGTGGACCCCTTCTCAGGTTAATATTTTTATTAAAAAAATTTTTTTAAACGTTTATTTATTTTTGAGACAGAGAGAGACAGAGCATGAACGGGGGAGGGTCAGAGAGAGAGAGGGAGACACAGAATTGGAAACAGGCTCCAGGCTCTGAGCTGTCAGCACCGAGCCCGACGCGGGGCTTGAACTCACAAACCGCGAGATCATGACCTGAGCCGAAGTCGGATGCTTAACCGACTGAGCCACCCAGGTGCTCCTCAGGTGAATATTTTTAAATGCATAAAATAAAATGCATACAGATTACAAAGGAAACTAATTATATGGAATTATAGTTATCAAAATATATAAAAGTCATGTGTGATGTAATAATATGTACTTTTAAAAGACAAAATCTAGCAGTAGATCTAATAATTACTATAATTTTGAAGAAGTGATGAGTATAAACAATGTTTTTAGATATCTGCAACAACTGTAATTTGATAGGAAAATATCTGTGACTTTGGGGTGTATGAAAAGACAGGTATTGCTAATATTACTGTAGGTTATTGCCTACATACATGATTTGAAGATATGCTCAGTTCAATTGGAGGTAAGTAAAAATAATGTAATCGTTTTCACATTCAAGTTCACAGACATTCTGAATTCTATTCATGAACCTGTGAGGGTCTGTGAAACCCAGTTTAAGAACTGTTTTCAGATAGTTCACAGGTTTATCTATTGACCTTTTCCAATGTTGGCTAAAAATTGCTTCGTGAAGAGAAAAAATAAACTGTGATACTTACGATTATTTCATTTTATCCAACAAAGTGTCTAGTGCCGGGCGTATTATTTCATTTTCTTAACACAGTAGTTCAACTTGCAGAAATCTGAAATAGCTTTTCCCAGTGATAATTTTCCTCCCTTTCATTCATGTCTACAGCAGTGACAAAAATATAATGGATACCTACATTCACTGAATAAACAACTCACAAATGCAACTTTGTAAAGTGCATTCCCGTGAAACAGATCCATAAACCTGGTAAGCACACCAAGACCTTGTCAGGAATGTTTGAACTAAATCTTAATTTGTTATTCACGAACACTTCACATGGCCTTCTAAATGAATTATTTGCTGCCTCATTGACAAGAAATGTAACAGATGACACATTCGAGAGACAGAACAGGACTTGTGGGATTGTTTTATTGAACAATTTCACAGGTGTTAACAATAGAGGTGGGCTGAAAAGTTGCAATCGAAAGAATTAGGTAACTCTGAGCCTGGAGTTATTCAAACACCTGTTGGCAAGTCGTCCTCTTTCTCTACCTCCCTTCTTTTGTAATAATTTTTTAGGGCCACCTTGCTGGTCTTTTCCTTCGGAAGTCAGACAGTGAAGAGAGGGAAGAGAAGGAAGAAAGAAAAGACAGAAGGAGGGACAGAACGAATCTAGCACAGTGCCGACGACAGCCTAACTCCTAGAGCAGGGGTCTGCATCCAGAGCTGGATACAGGAGCTCGTGGGTGCTGTTTGACTCCTACGCCACGCATAAAAATTGAATTCGAATGGTCTTACACAGTAACGCGCAGATAAATGGTTAATAACCAGCTCTCTGCGGGTGGGGGAGGGACGGAGGCCCTGATGGGTAGTGTTTGCCATCTCTGAGGGACAAATGGTTGATTTCAAGCTACCAAGGCGAGGACACTGAAAGGGGATTTAGCAAGAGATGTACGTGTACCACCATACATCCGTCTGGGGTCCCTGCGGCCAGCCAGCTCCAGTACAGCCCTTCCAGCAGGGCATGCCCTCTCCTGGGCTCCCATCATTTCATGGTGTCTTCACCTTGCTCACCTTCCCTTTTCCCACCTCCTCGGTCCCACCGGGCCCTGGAATCCATGACTTCTGACGGGAGCTTTTCCGGGCTCCTGACATTGGCCAGAAAGCCAGAGTGAGAAATGCGCTGGCTATTTTGAGGTGTGATCAGAGACTTGCGTTCAATTGTGAAGCAAGCAGGGAATTTGGCAGAAAACAACCAGGAAGGAGCCTGGATGCAGCTGCTCTAGGAAGTGTGACTTGGGTGTCAGTTGATTGGCGGCTACCTGTCTCTGTTGTTCCATCTGTCAGAAACAGCTGGGAGGTCACAACTGAATGAAACATGGAAAATCATTTGAAAAAGTCACGGGGCCACACAGAAAAAAAAAAGTAGTACTATTATTTCTTTCCCTTCAGCTTCCCCACTCTACTAAACGAGAGATTCTGCAAGGATTGGATACTATTTCTGTCTTTTCACACTTTTTCTCTTGCTAATTTTCAGTGGGCTTCTGAGATCTGATATAAACGTGCAGGCAATGTGGAAACTGATCAAGAGGCAGAGATTTCTATTAAAAATGATATGCATCTCTTTTACCACCCATTTTAATGTTGCGATTTTGGTGATGATCCATTTGCTGAAAAGGAAATAAAGACTTCAAGAACACATTACTTACAAAATCATATCATGTGTCTTTTGGCCTCACATTTAAATCGGAATATAAAACCTAGATCTACTGGTGGTAATGCTCAGAACAGAAGTAAAAGATTTTATTCAGAGTTCCGAAACCAGTAGATCATGATCCATCAGGAGATTGCAAAGCCCTATTGAGTTCCAAGCCAGTTCCCAAAGAACACCCCCACTTCCCTCTCTGTTCGTGCCCAACATACACTTCCCTCCTCTTTATCAGAGGTGCTCTGCTGGGGAGGGAATAATGAAGCCGGCTGCTGTGCTTTTCTACAGCGGGGGGGGGGGTGGGGTGGGGTGGGGGGGAGAGTAACAGAGTGCTCCTAGCAGAAATTTGGGGACCCTCGCTTAATTCCATGGCTGTCTCTAACTTCTTCACTGGGTCTTCATTCTACCTTCAGTAGTCACCCCTTGCCCTCCCTGCCACTGGAGGGATGATAGGAGTAAAGTAGCAAGCAGCAGGATTTGAATATTCATTGAAGGAGCACTTTTGCGGTACCTCAGGAAGATAAACAGTAAACCAGGTTTAAATACAGGAGCACCTCTAATCCGTGGGGGGAAATGTTCCAAGACCCCCAGTGGATGCCTGAGACCATGGATAGTACCAAACGCTAGATATACTCTGTTTTTTCCTTTACATGCATACCCATACTACAGTGTAATTTATAAATCAAACACAGCAAGAGATTAACAACAACAACTAATAATAACATAAAATAATTACAATGTACATAACAAAAGTTAGATGAATGTGGTCTCTCTCTTTCTCTGTCTCAAAATATCTTACTGTATTGTACTCACCCTTCTTGTGATGATGTGAGATGATAAGATGCCTGCATGATGAGGTAACGTGAGGGGAATGATGTAGGCATTGTGACGTCAGAAGAGGATGTCAATCCACGGTTGACCATGGGTAACTGAAATCGTGGAACGCAAACCCATGGATAGGTAATGCAATGATAATAAGAATTCTAGAAGCTGTCTCCTACTACTTTGTGGCAGGTACATTATTTCATTTAATTCTTCCCTCAGATGTCCATGGCCTGCCTGTGGTCAAAAGGACAAGTCAGTCTGAAGAGGAAGGAAAGACACACTCATGAGCACTTGAATTAAAGAGCTACAGTGATAACTGTAGTTCCTGTCTTACTCTTTCCAGACGTGGAACTAATTTCCATGCCTTGGATGCCCAGCCTGGCTAATTTCTACTCATCTTGTAAGACTCATCACAGACACTATATCTTTCAGGAAACTTCCCTGTTAGCTTCCCCACTGGCATTCCTATAGGTGGACTCCTCTGATCATTGCATTTGCCACGATATACTGTCTGTCTGTCCAACTGGACTAAATGCGTCTTGAGAAAAGAGCATGCAACTTGTTCTTCTCTGTGCCCCCAATCCTTTTTTTTTTTTTTTTTTTGCCTTGTAAACAGTAAGCACTCAAAAGTGTTTTGTGAATGAATGAATGCTGAAGTGATAGTAATAATAAATGAAAAGAAACTGCAAGGAGGTTATAGCAGAGAGGAGTTTTGAGCAGAATTTCAAAGAGGGGAGTATTGAGGGTAGGCAGATATGTTTCCACAAGGAAATAAGAAGTAAACAAGATAGATGTTGAGGGAAGTTTATCATTTTGTTTAGCTAACATCTGAACTTCAGATAAACAGGAAATAAGGGAGGGCAACGGGTGGCAGTTAGTTTGAAGCCACTATGCAGAAGAATTTGGCCATGACAAGGACCCATTTATGCTACAGCGAATGTGCATACGCCGGGCATCTTGAATGCTCAAATGCATGCAAGGTTGTCTTGCAAAGTCAAAACCTTCCAGAGCGTTATAGGCACTCTGGAAGGGAACGGAGAAAACCTTGGCTTTGTCCGGGGCTGCCTCGTTGGGTTGTACTTTTGACGGCAAAAATGAATGCGCTCGGGAAGTCCACATTTCCCCTTTCAGCCCCTGGAAAATAAAATTCAGCGGCACATATGTATCTTCACTGAATTATTAATGGCACCAGAAAATGTTCCCATTTTCAGTTGTCGTGATTAAACTTCATCTTTCATGAAAATCATATGTAGTTTCTTCATCAGCTGGTAGGCGGAACAGCTTGATACCTGAGAAAATCCCTTATGTCTTAGATTCTTTGTTCTCTCATTAAACACTTTTGAGAAGGATTACTCCATTTTCTCCTATGTGTGTGTGCGCGCGCACACACACACACGCACACACGCGTGCCCGCCCTCACGTCATTAATGGTGGATGTTTATCTTCTACAGTGAGCCTGCCATGTATTTTTTAAAATCGTCACTTCATAGCTGTTGTTGCCAGGTTGATGAAGACACAGAACCATTTCTGGCATTGGGAACAGTTTACCAAAAACCTGTGCTGCTCCTTCAACCCTCTCCTCCCACTCTCTAAGAACGCCTGCCCCTTTCTAATTTATTATCTTAAGAAACTTGCTATTTTTCCCCCAAGGGGAGGGACAAAAACTCACGCTTCAAGATGTTACTTTGTTTACTCCAGTTAATTATTTAAGAGGATTCTTTAAGCCCTCACTACTCAACCTTTACAATTCCACACAGAAACAAAGATAATTTAGAAGGCTGAGAATCTTTATGCAAATCGAGATTTTCTGAGCTGGAAAGGGCACATCGCAGCCTCAGCCTGGTGAGGGTTGGACACCAGGGCACAATGGTGTTTGGTAGCTCATGATGAGGGGGATTTGGGCCACAAACGTGGAGCCATTTGTTGAACATGTAAGCAAATATTAATAATACAGCATTAATTTATTGCTTCTGCAGATTATTTCTAATACAGACTTGCTGACTTGTACATGTATAATACATAAACACATCCATAAAAGTTTAATGCCTGCAGAGTAGTACATTCACCCACAACACTGCCTGTTGACACGTTTTCACTCTTCTTAACACTGCTTCCGGGAGGAGTCAGCACAATGTCAAGGTGGCAGACATAAGACTGACACCAGAGGAAGGGTCAGCAAATTAACTTTTCAAAACTTTGGGGTCAATGAGACATTTAGCAAAGAGTGCGGTGACCACGAATGTGGCTTCCGTTTATTTTGGAAGCTGGATCTTGAATTACCAGTAGGAGCAGAGGAACCCGTGTACATCCCAAGGGCAAGTTGCACAGAGTTCAAAAAGCTACTAGGAAGGGTGCCCTGGATGTTTTGGCTGAAGACATTTTGCACCATTTGATAGAGTCTCATCAATCTTAAAACACTTCAGCCCAGGCATTCCTTTCAAAATTAACACTTAGAAAGAAAGAATAGAAAAGAGGAATAGTGATAATTTGTTGCAAGACCTGAGTCCTAAAGTTTTGGGCACACATGACTCCTTTCCTCTCTCTCTGTCAGGGCAGCTGAGGCAACAGGCCTCCCTTACTGGGAACTCAGATTTCCAAGTGTAAGTCCTCCAACCCTTATAGGAAAGATAGGACACAACAGAAAAGCATTGCAAACCATTTCTTCTTCACCCTTTACCGATTGGAAACTAGGCTCACCCATAGCTTGGATTGTTTCTGAAGGCATTCGAATATACATTCTGCTTTTTCAGCTTCTGCGTGTCTGGCACAGAAATGGAAATTGGGACCAGCCGGCTCCATCCGTCGTCCACCCCCAAACAGTGTCTGACATTTCTGTTCCTCTCTGGATAGTGGATGTTCAGTCATTTTGCAGCACTCAGCTCGAGTCGAATAACAACTCCATTATGGCCCTGTGGCCTTTTTCATAACATTTATTTTCAGGTCTGCCATGTGTTGGGCATCCATAACAGCCGGGCTGACTATCACTCTGTGGCTCCAAAGGCGTCGACAGTGAGAGTGGATCTGGACTCCTGCAAAGTGTGATGGAATTGGCTGGATTTCATGTGACGAGCTCAGATTATGGTCCTTTGTCCAGAGCAGGCATGAAAGGAACGGAAAGGCTTGATACGGGGCCTGCTTCCCAAGAACATAAAGGACCATTTATGGTGACGCTTTTAGATTAAAGCTCAACTTTTTTCTCAATCCTAAAGCTCTGTTAATTCGGGAGGCAGGTTGCTTTACTGGGAATTTTCTTGCGATTACCATTTATGAAGGAAGTTATTGCTCAAGTGAAGCTGGTTCCAGCTTGTGGCTGAAACTAACATTTGGATAGCACCTTAGCAGTTTATCTCTTTGAATCAGTTATAACCACATTCGCCTAGAATCAGGGCCTGGTATCTCTTCATGGAGATTGCAGAATCACCTGCTTAGAGGTAGGTATGCATATATTACCTGCATCTATCAGTGATTGGCAAAGTAATAGATATTGCTTCTTCCCTTTTTGCTTTGTACTGTTTCCTTAATCACTGAACTTATAAAAAGCTTTTATCATATTGAAAGGCTATGTGAAAAACCCAAAAACATTGGCCTTGGCAAAAAAATTATTATAATTTGTCACTGTCCGAAACTACTTGTTTCAGTAGTTGAATAGCTAACAAGGAGAGCAGCCATCTTTAAATAAGCATGCTGTTAGATTGAGTCTATTGAGAGCAGTTGTCAGTCAGCATACCAACTTGCTGATAACTGATGGAGAGCTGATGTCCAGAAAGCTGTTGCATGATTTAAACTCACAGAAATACTTTGAGTTGGGCAGTTCTCCAGGATAACCAATCACCTACATGACATCTCCATTTGGATGTCTAATAGGTCTCTCAAACGAGTCATGTCCACAGAGAATTCTTGATTTCCCTCAGCCCTCCAAAACTTATCCAGTCTTAGGCTTCTCCATATTTTCAATGGCACCATTTGGGTTGAGATGCCTAGGTTAAAAACTTGGGTATCATCCTTGATTCTCTTTTTATCACATACCCTATTAAAGAGAAAAGCGTAAGGTAATATCACCTCTCCCTTCAAAACTTCTCAACATATGGATTTATTTTGAGGAGTTTGTTCATGCAGTTGTAGGGGTTGACAAGTTTGAAATCTGTAGGGCAGGGCAGCAGGCTATAAAGTGAGGCAGGATTTCTGTCACAGTCTTGAGGATGAATTTCTTTTTCTCAGGGTAACCTGAATATTCGCTCTTAAAGGCCTTCAGATGATTGAATGAATCTCACCTGCATTATCAAATTTAATCTCCTTTACTTAAAAGCAACAGGTTTTGAGGGTTAAAATTTAAAATACAAAATATCAATCTTCATATCAACATCTAGGCTGGTATTTGACTGAACAACTGGGCAACCATAGCGTTTAACCATCACGGCACCCATCACTTTGTGGCATCATACAGACAGTGATCTACTTGTTTATAATAAATGTTCTTCCCTAAACTGCAAGGGCCATGACAATGAGGACCCTGTCTATTTGTATTGACACCATCCTCCAGAGGCTAGAATAGTAACCGACATACGATAAATGCTAGATAAATTAATTGGGCTTCTTTCTCATCTTCCATGAAACCCAGAGAGTCACAGACAGTATTTTGACAGCACAACCATTCACCAAACAGGTATCAGATACTGAGAAGTAATTGAAGAAAGCTCTTCTGGAGTGCTAACATGTCCTCGCTCAGGTTGGAGGTAAGCAGGAGACTGGATCATTGACAGGAAAACCTGACAACTGATGAGAAAGAGCTAGCCAATTTCAATCAACCAGTGTGTAATTTCAGCATCAGTTATTTAATTTGAATATGTGAGAAGAAAACTCATCATGGACAGTCTACATTATATATTTTAAAATAGTAAGTAAGTCCTATATTAAATTATCATTCAGAATAAAAATACAGCACCTTGGGGCGCCTGGGTGGCGCAGTCGGTTAAACGTCCGACTTCAGCCAGGTCACGATCTCGCGGTCCGTGAGTTCGAGCCCCGCGTCAGGCTCTGGGCTGATGGCTCAGAGCCTGGAGCCTGTTTCCGATTCTGTGTCTCCCTCTCTCTCTGCCCCTCCCCCGTTCATACTCTGTCTCTCTCTGTCCCAAAAAATAAATAAACGTTGAAAAAAAAATTAAAAAAAAATACAGCACCTCAAGATACTCACCCATCTAAATTATAAGTTTATTTTAACTTTGAGTTTCGGGGGACTACATGGCTAGTTTTATAGTTTTGAGGAGACCTTTTAAGAATTTTATATATATCTTCATTAAAGGATTCTTCTTCTTAGTTAAGTTGATACAGTGGGAGGAGATAAAAGTGATAAACATCAAGGGGCTCTGGAGTTTAAGGCCAAGCACCTGGAAGAAAGTAGGACATAGAATGCTCTGGGGAAGGAGTCTGGTGGAGTTGAGCCAACACATTATTCAAGTTGCAATGTGTGTTTGCCAAGGCAAGATTAAGAAAGTCAGGCTTTCCAGACAGCAGAAAGACTTCAGCTTATTTGATCTTGGTAGTTATTAAAATATTTTGAAAAACTGGACCTTACAGCCCTTCAGACTTTGGAATCTTAAAATGTGACTGATATGCTGGACCTGGGAAATACTGTGAATATTTTTTTTAAGTTAGTCATGTGAGATATATGGACTTCAATATGCCACCATATTTAACTTTACAGTCTTCAACCCTAACTGTTTAAAAAGATCTTTTTCACATTTCTCGTCTTGTGACAACTCTGTGAGGAAAGCGAGGTAACGTTATCATCCTTATTTCACTGGAGTGGAAACTGAGGCTTTGGACATCTAGTTTCTCGGTAGAGATCACACAGTTAGGAAGTGTGTCTTAGGGGGTGCCTGGGTGGCTCAGTCGGTTAAGTGTCTGACTTTGGCTCAGGTCATGATCTCGTAGTTTGTGAGTTCGAGCCCCGTGTATGGCTCTGGGCTGACAGCTCAGATTCTGTGTCTCCCTCTCTCTCTGCCTTCCCCTGCTCATGCTCTGTCCCTCTCTCAAAAATAAATAAACATTAGAAAAAGAAAGAAAGAAAAAATAAAAGAAAGTATTAAAAAAAAGAAGTGTGTCTTAGGAACATTTTAAACCCCATTATTCTGTCTCCTTCTTAGTGAAGGCTGAGATTATCAAGGTATAAACCTTTTGGTTCTTTAGAACTAAATGATTGATGAGATGCTCATTCTATTAACTGGGCTGCTTTTTTTTTTTTTCTTTTCCAATGATGAATCCAAGAATTTTGTCGAGACACATAAGAGTCTCTTTGCCTCAGCCTTGTAACAATTTAGGAAATGTTTTATTCTAGCAGAATGTGTGGACTAGTCCTTGCCCTGTATTGAAGGACAACCGCTATTAACAATTAATTATCTTATGTAGTGTGACTGCCTTTCTGTTTCACATAGAATCATAAGGAAATATTTTTCCCCAAGAGGAGTAATTTCTCCAGTGATCAACATATTCTTTTCTGGTTTCTGGTTTGGATTTTAGTGTGTGCATTTTTTTTTTTTAATCAGGATTTTTGTTTTGTTTTATTTTTGGCCTATTCCTTACTTCAATTTTGTACAAGCCCTAGCACATTATTTTTACATCCACTGCTTCAAGAAATAAATTTACTCCATATCCATAACAGTTTTGCTGACTCTGTGAGGTTGCTTTTATCTTTTCCTGAGCTGTTTTTCTTGCTATGAAGAATACACTAAAAAAAGTAATATAGTATAAATTTGGACAAAATATTTGGTACAAGTTTTATTCAATACAAATTAAAACAACATCTGATTTGGTAAAACTTGAAACATATAATAATATGAAGCACTGGTGAAAGTGGAAGAAACAGGAAAATTCTATCCTGATAGTGGACTATGCATGAGCCCAATCTTTTTGGAAAGAGTTTGGTAGCACTGATACCAAAGAATTTTAAAACTTGCGAACTCTTTGACATTCCACTTCTATATTTAGGAATTTAGCCAAAATATTAAAGGATTTGTGTGAAAGCTTATTTCCGTGGCTTTCAATGAACATTGTTTTGAAGAGTAAAATTTGGAATAGCTTAGGTAGCCAATATTAAGAGATTGGTTAAATACGTTAAGTACATCCCAACTCCAAATTATTGTGCATCCATTTAAGAGAGAGGTTGAAGAAACAATATGCATGACATTGTAGAAAGATGTTCAAGATACATTTTAAAATAAAAAATCCAATTAAGGGGCGTCTGGGTGGCTTAGTTGACTTAATGTCCAATTTGGCTCAGGTCATGATCTCATGGTTCATGAGTTTGAGCCCCACATCGGGCTCTGTGCTGACAGCTTAGATCCTGGAGCCTGTTTTGGATTCTGTGTCTCCCTCTCTCTCTGACCCCACACCTGCTCATGCTCTCTCTCTCTATCAAAAATAAATAAACATTAAAAAATAATAAATAAATAGGGGCACCTGGGTGGCTCAGTCGGTTGAGCGTCCAACTTCGGTTCAGGTCATGATCTCACAGTTTGTGGGTTCGAGCCCTGCGTCAGGCTCTGTCCTGACAGCTCAGAGCCTGGAGCCTGCTTTGCATTCTGTGTCTCCCTCTCTCTCTGCTTCTCTCCTGCTCACACTCTGTCTCTCAAAAATGAATAAAGATTTTAAAAATTTAATTAATATAAAATTAAAAACAGTAGGATCTCACTTTTTTAAAAAGCATGTTTAGGGAAAAAAAGACTGGAAAATCACACAAAAATGTTCATAGTTGTTGTCCTTGGGATATAAGTTTATGAATGATTTCTTTTTCTTATCTGTAGTTTCTACACTTTTTAAACTAAGTTTGTATTACTTTTATGAAGAGAAGAAGGCAGACATTATTAAAAATCACAAACACTTGATTTAGTAGGTCCCGATTGTCTATAAGTGATTGGTTCTGCATGATTTGATGTATTTTTTAAGGGGTCACTTTATCTTCCAGGACATCTCACAGAATGACTTAAAGGTAAAATTTTTTAAAACCACTAGATTTTTTTAAATGACATTTCATTTTGTTTAGTTGTTTTATTTAAATATAATTGACACATTATATTCTATTAGTTTCAGGTGTATAATATAAAGATTCAATATTTATATATATTATGAAATGATCACCTCACAAGGTCTAGGGAACATCCATTATCATGAATAACATTTTATAAAGCCCTAATGAACCACTTTCAAACACCTTATTTAAAATGTACCAGACTCACTCTTTGCAGATGGCTGGAGAAGTGATCATCCTGTAAAAAAAAAAAAAAAAAAAAAAAAGACAATTGATTTTTTTTCTATGTCTATTGTAATAATAGCCTTGGTGCAGCAAATCCTACACCTAGCAAAGAAGAAACCTTTCTAGAGGCACTTGTCCATAATTGTGAACTACTTAAGCCCAAATGGAGTACAATAGATTTGAACACATGTAATCAAGTAACTGCTTTAATCTTGTTGAATTTGAGGTGCCAAAGATACATGGTACAATCTTAGAATTATAAAAATCTGGGAATTTAGTATTGGGTAACACTGGTGGCACTTTTGCTCTCATTTTACAGATCAGAGAACAATGGCCCAGTAAGGCTAAGTGATGCATTCACAACTCAGACCCAATTAATGTCAAAACCAGGATGAGATTTCTATTCCTCTAGATTTTAGCCCAATCCCTTTTCCAGAATCAGGGTCCAAGTACCATGACTGTGTCATAAAATACATGATATTGAGCAAGTTATTTAACTTCCCTAAGCCTGGATATTCTCATCTGTAAGGAGTATACAATATTATCTACATGCAGAGTTGTGGAGGGAATAAAATAAGACAATTTAAACAAAAATTTAGTACCACGTCCAGAATACAGGAGGGGCTGATTACATTGTAGCCGTTATTAGGGCTAGTATTGTTCCTCTAAGATCCACTTGAAAGTTGGATTTGGGGGTGCCTGGCTTGCTCAGTCGCTTAAGCGTAAGCATCGGACTTCAGCTCAGATCATGATCTTGAGGTTTGTGCGTTTAAGCCCCACGTCAGGCTCTGCACTGTCAGCATGGATCCTGCTTCAGATCCTATGTCTCCAACTCTGTGTCTCTCCCATGCTCATGTGTGTACTTTCTCTCTCTGTCTGTCTCTCTGTCTCTCAAAAATAAATAGGGATGTCTGGGTGGCTCAGTTAAGCATCCGACTCATGGTTTCCGCTCAGGTCATGATCTCACAGTTCCTGCGTTTGAGCCCCACATCAGACTCTGTGTTCACAGTTATGGAGCCTGCTTGGGATTTTCTCTCTTGCTGTTTCTATCTCTGCCCCTCCCCTGTGTGCTCTCTCTCTCTCAAAATAAATAAATAAAAATAAAAGAAAAGAAAGAAAGAAAGAAACAATTTTTAAAAGTTGGATTTGTAAGGTGGGGCTTGGAAGACAGATTAGAGCTTATTTGGAGAATTCTCTGCATAGTGATGACATCTGGAACCAGGAAAGTAGGTAAGATTGTTGACAGCATGGAGAGAAAAGGGAGAAGAAGTGAGGGTAGAACCCTGAGTCAAACCACCTTGAACGTTTAGAAAATAGAAGAGGAACCCGTTAAAAAGACAGAAAAAGCAAGATGGTACAGCATCCTTGAAGCCATGTGAGCAGCAGCCATCGGGTTTATCATTTTCATAGGTAATGTTTGGGCAGATCATTTTTGTTGGCAGAGAAATAGAATCCAGATGCAAAAGAGAGAGTAGGTTATGTGTTGAGATGTCTCAAAGGACCAGAAAAGTTGGTTATTTAAGACAGTGACAGGGTCAAGGAAAGAGTTTCTTTTTAAAAAAAAAATATTTTTTAACGTTTATTTTTGAGAGCCAGAGCATGAGCAGGGGGAGGGGCAGAGAGAGGGAGAGACACAGAATCCGAAGCGGTCTCCAGGCTCCGAGCCTGACACGGGGCTCGAACCCACGAACCATGAGATCATGACCTGAGCCGAAGTCGGGCGCTCAACCAACTGGTGGACGCTCACCGGGCTGGATGCTCACCACCCAGGTGCCCCAAGATTTTCCTTTTTGAATGTATGGAAGATCCAAGCATGCATAGGAAGTAGCAAGAGTTCGGCCTAGCAGAAAGAGACATGGGAGATGAGATAAGTAATAGCTGAATAGGATCCAGTCATAGGTTAAAGTTGAATGAGTCTTGGCAGAAAAGGGAAATCTCTCTTCCTCTGAAATAAGGGCAAAGGGAAGCTGAGGGTAGAGTGATTTTGAGGTGAGGAGGAGAGAGACTATGCATTCTTATATTGTCTACTCTCAGGTCTTCGGGGTGGACTAAGTCGTCAGGTTACTTCTCTCTAATGAAGAGCCAGGGGCTGGAGTGGGAGTACGAGAGAGACAGAACGTTTGGAACAAAGCCCTGTGGGGAGTTGGCAGGGTCGATTCAAGAGAGATACGAACATGTTGGTGTAGGCTAACGGCCCACCTGCGGTCAAACAGCATGACCGTGTCAGCCCGGGACCAATATCTGGACCTCCTCAGCTGGGACAGACGGCAAGCGCTTCCAGGAAGAGGGTTTCGGAGCTAACGAGGGAGCAAGAAAGTCCAGGCTGAGGGGGAGAGGTTCTGTCAGAACCGTGGTGAGGGAGTGGGAGAATAAAAGCAAAAGCCTCGTGCTGGCAGGAGCTGGGGAGAAGGTGAGGTGTAGCCAGTGGGGCCGTTTCAAGTGGGGCCGTTTCAGGCCTGTGGCTCGGGTGAAGTGAGGCAGAGACTGGAGGGGTTGGAACAGAGAGGTTAAGAAACTGAAAGCGGGTTTCATCTCCGTCCACCCCAGGGACCGGGTGAGGGAGGAGGATGGTGAGCGAGGGCACCCCTCTGCTCGAGGTAGGAATGGTGTGGAAGCAACTTCGGCTCAGAGGCCCGCATGTCTGCCCCCTTCCCTGCTCGCACAGAGACTTTCGGGTGTCTCCTCCCAGGATTCTTGACAAGCTGGTCTTTTGAATTCTGGTCGTCTGATTCATCTCAAGAGACCCTGGGCCTCCGGGTCTCCCTGCAGGGGGAGAATGTGCCTACCTACATTTTCCCCGAAGTGCCTGTTTGTTCGCTACCCAGATTCCCAGTATCGTCAACCTCCCCCGTGGTGCCAGCCTGCGCTCTCATTTAGAGCGGAGTGTGATGCCGCTATCCATTTTGCAGTCTTTGTACACATCAAAACAAACAAACAGAGCCCCAAACACACCCCAGCAGGCTTATTGTCAGAGAATTAGCTCCCATGCTGGCACAGCCAGACGAATTCAGATAAGAATAGCTTAAAATAAATCCTCCCAGGCAAACTGGTCACAGGCCAGAGCTATGGGATCACTTCTGGCTACAACCACGTCGGGTACACATGTTCTGTTATCCTAAAAGATTTGATTTTATATTTTTCGAAGGAGCCAGAGATAACAGCAGCGAATTAAAATTGCCTTCTCCTCCCTGGAACCTGAGGTAGTTGAGGAGGTATTTGGTTGAGAAGTCAGACAGCATGATTGAACATTCAAGAGCACCTGTTTATGATTACTTTTCGCCTCCAGGTAAATAGGAATTTGATCTTCTGCTGCTGGAGGCTTCTCCTCCCCACAAACATTAACCACATGCATCAGTTGGAAGGCACTCCACTCCTAGGTCAAGCCTGTGGCTCCCTCCTCTCTAACCTTGAGAGCCACCTATGAACACTCTTTGACACTTGGTACCATTTTAACAGAATAAACATCTTTGGGGACTACCTCACTAATTACGGACAGAAAAATAATTTTCATCTTCTAGTTAACTCGGGTGGATTCGAAGCGGGTGCCTAGATTATCCTTACCTACCTCTTCCTTCAGGGAAACCGGAGTCAAACATTGTAACCTTGCATATGCCAGTTTCAAATTATTATAACTATTATTAACACGTTCCCATGTCTGGCTGTGTGGATAGACGATGACCCAGCAAGGGAACAAGGTGTAGAGCCTGGAGTCAGATGAATGCTTTTCAGCTGGTGATGCAGAAAATATGTATGAACCTCGCTCGTGGCTGTTCTGTTTTCTTTCTGAGTGAATTTTTACAAGCTGCAAATCACCCTGATTGTCTAAAAAGTGAACGGGTTTATCATGGCAACAAGCTTTAATTTGTTGCATGGACGGATAAGCGAAACCATTTTTCTAAACCTACAGTTCTAAATCAAAAACTTTTGCTCTCGGGGCACCTGGGTGGCTCAGTCGGTTAAGCGTCTGACTCTTGATTTCAGCTCGGGTCACGATCTCACAGTTCGTGCACTGGGCTCTGCACTGCCCTGCCCCTACCCTGCTCATGTTTGCTGTCTAAATAAATACATCAATAAACTTAAACAACAACAACAACAACTTTTACTCTTCTCTGAGCACTTGCACTCCCCAATCTGGGAGGGCTCGCTCCATTCTGAAGTGAGCTATGAAGTTGAGTAGGAATGTGGCGTCATATAAAGGGGCGGTGTTAATCAAGGGCAAATGGATCTATGTTTATATCTCAGCACAATCACCAAGTGGTCTTGAGCAAGTGACTTAGCCTCTAATGCTATAGTTTCCTCATTTATACGATTATCCTAACATTTTCCACTCTGCAGGGTTACTGTGAGTATTACATGACATAATGCATATAGAACAGTTAGTACTATGGATGTTTGTTAGCAGGAAGAGGAATTAGTAAGAGTCAACTCTGGGTCTGAGGCACGGTGCTAGATTCTTTGTACAAAGTAAGTCACTTCGTCCTCACAGCAAACCTGTGACATAGGACTATCATGAAGATCCACGTTATCCCATAGAAATACAAAGAGGTCAAAGAATAGAGGTATAAGAAGAAACCACCTGTACGGGAATAAAAAGTGTGTTGGGGGTGGTGATGGTTGCGGAAGCGAGCATTCGTTGAACGCTTAGTAAGTACCAGGTCTTCTGCCAATTATTAAAATACGCATTACCTTGTTCATGCCTGACAATCACTGTAAGAGATAAGGTACAATCTTCAGCCCATTTTGTACTGGAGACAACAGAAGGGCAGAGGAGATTGAACCCTTGCCCAAGGTCACACAACGGGTCCGTGGCAGGCTGGGACTGAATTTAGCCCCCTGTGACTTCATAAACTGCTTTTTTTTTTTTTTTTAAACGTTTATTTATTTTTGGGACAGAGAGAGACAGAGTATGAACGGGGGAGGGGCAGAGAGAGAGGGAGACACAGAATCGGAAACAGGCTCCAGGCTCTGAGCCATCAGCCCAGAGCCCGACGCGGGGCTCGAACTCACGGACCGCGAGATCGTGACCTGGCTGAAGTCGGACGCCCAACCGACTGCGCCACCCAGGCGCCCCATAAACTGCTTTTAACTATTAGTCCAGTGATTCTCAGAGTTTGGTCCCCAGACGCAGCATCAGCATCACCTGAGAATTTACAACAAAGGCAAATTCTCAGGCACACCCAAGACCTACTGAATTAGAAACTCTAGGGGCAGAATCCAGTGGTGTATATTTTAGTATCTCCTAGGTGATTCTAACACAAGATAGAGTTTGAAAACCCTGCCCTAGACTGTATTGCCTATTTTTATGGAGACACTTTAGGCTTGTACTCTATAGAATGGATTTGATCTTTTCAGTTTGGCTTAGCCTTTGCATCTGGCTATCTCCAGAGCAAGAGCTCATCATTAAATTTCTTTTACCTTCCATTACCCCCTGCCCATGCTCCACCATTGCTATGCAGTGCCAGGGACAAAAAAAAAAAAAAAAAAAAAAAACCCTTTTGGAATAATATGTGATCATGTGCGTCGTAGAGCTGTTACTGTGTATGTTGTTGCATTGGAGGTGAGCGGCAAGATGATACCTCACACCTTATTAGTTGTGTGTGGGCAACCAAGTTGACTTCTCTCTGCCTCCGTGTCTTCAGCTGTGCATCAGAGATGACCACTTCACCTATTTCAAGTGGATGAACTGAAGATTAAGTATGACAATCCATGTGTCAAGTATGAGCTCTGAGCTTAGCATCTTTACTCAATAAGCATTAGCCATTATTATCAGAAAAAAAAATCTTGCCTGCAAAGAATCAGGCATCATCCTGAAAGAATATATAGGGCAAATAAAAATTTATATCCTAATGTCTAGAGATAAGCCTATGGGAGAGGCAGTCAGTGTCAAAAGTACCTTGTCTCCCAGGTTCTGTCCATTTCAGGAAGTAACTAACTGATCTGAAGATAGTGATTTTTCTACTCTATGCTTTCAATAAAGGTCACGGACTCTGCTTAAAGAGGCTGTGAATTGTGGACTTTGCTCCTAGTCACTAATGAGTGAAATGGATACAAATCAAATATATTTTTTTTCTTTAAATTTCACTGCGGCAAACTGCCTCTAAACAGCCCATTAGTTAAAACACTTGAGTAGAAACAGATACGCAAGGATAATGGGGTTTGTTTCATCAGCCATTCTCTGTACCCAACTGCTTCCCACTTCTATCTAAGGGCACGGAAAGCTGAATGTGCTCCTCCGTGGGAGCACTGCAAGAGTGCTAACTGCTGCAAGCCTTTGGAGGCGTCGCTTGACCCGGTGAAAAGGGAAGAACTTGCAGAAGGTGCTGATGGAAGGACCATGACAGCCTGAGAGGGAGGTGGCATCTTGTGCCCTCTTTATTCCCCCTAATTTTTTTTTATTAGCCAGAAGATACACCCAAGGGTGTCTTTTCTAGGGCACTGCATACCCTAGTCACAAACTGGGTGACGTATCCAACAGAATTTTATCATTTAACCGTTCTGGAAGCTAGAGGTCCGAGACGGAGGTGTTGGTGGGCGTCGGTTCCTTCCGGGACTGTGAGGGAGAATCTGTTCCAGGCCCCTCTCCCAGATTCTGGTGCTTTGCTGGCAATCGGTGGTGTCCCTTGGCTTCTGTAGCATCACCCTAATCTCTGCTTTCAGCCTCACATGGTGCTCTCCTGTGTGAGTCTGCGTCCAAAAGCCCCCTTTTATAAGGACTCCACTCACATCGGATAAGGGGCTCATCTTGCTCCAGTAGGACCTCGTCGTAACTAATTCTATCTGAAACAATCCTATTTCCAAATAAGGTCACATTCTGATATAGTGGGGGTTAAGACTTCAACTTGCGAATTCTGAGGGGCCACAATTCAACTCATAACAGATGGTAAATGAAACTCTATCCACCAAACTGACAGTTCTGGCCCGTTGAAACAGGCTTAGAGCAGTGTTTAAACTGTAATGTGCACATGAATCACCTGGGAATCTTACTAAAATGCAGACTCTGATTTCACAGGTCTGGGGTAGGGGCCAAAATTCTGCGTTTCCAGACCGCTCCTACTGCTGCTGCTGCTGCTGCTACTTTGAGTAACAAGGTCCCAGAAGAAGCTTATGGTGGTGTATTCTCATTCCCGATCTCTCCCATCTATTATACCAGAGCTTACAGTCCTTCATCCCAAGGGCTCTCAGGTCACCACCTCCTTACCTGGAGTCATCTTATAGTTCAGGGCATAAAAGTGATTTGAACGACAAAATTCAGACACGCTTAGCACCACTTAGGTCTGAACCAGTGGTGGCTAAACGTTGTCTGGTATACACATTGTTTTCTGAACTGTGACCACAGCACCTGACTTGCCCATGTCGTCCTTAAACCTTTACTAGAACTGCATTCTGAACGTGGCCAGTGTGGCTTCTGCGTGGTTTAATTTTCCTGGGATCCCACTAGATTATAGGACTCGTTGAGGGTGGGTTAAAGTTTCCTTGGAGTACTTTAATAAATAAATGCCTGGACGGGGGGTGGGGGAAACATATTTGCAGCATATAACAAGCCAAGTATTAGCGTGCAGAACTTATAAAGAAGCTCTACAAACCAAATAACTCAATACAAAAATGGCCAAAGATTACAAGGAGGGAATTCACCTCGGAGGAAACCTCAATAACCCATAAACCTATGAAAAAAATGCTTTATTTCCATTAGTCATTTCAGAAATTCAAATTAAAACATACTGGAATTAAAATTAAAAACTTAAAATTAAAAACAGACATTAAAACCAAATTATTTAGTGTTCTTTAGTGGGATGAATATTTAAAACACTAATTGACAGCAAGAGTGTGGAGAAATTGGTACTCTTGTTCATGGACAGAATTATAAATTGGAGGCAAATTTGGCATTACCGCTGCATCTTACATGTGTAATCCCTAAGTCTGTGGAGTTCTGCTTTTTGTATCTCTACAGAAACACATGGATACGTAAGGAAGCATATTCAGGGGCAGTCATTGAAGTACTTATTCATTATTGACAGTAGCAAAATTTATTGACAATCTAAATGTACATGGGTAGGGAAACAACTGTAGTGTAGACATAAGGCACAGCCATTAAATGAATAACAACAGACAACATTTCTTGGCTACATTACAGGTACCAGACTCTGTCCTTGGTGCTTTGCATGTATGAACTTTTTAATATGACGTAGGTACTATCTTGGTTCCATTTTAGTGATGCAGAAACTGAAGCACAGAAAAAGCTAATAATTTTTTCAAGGTGATTCAGCTGGGACAGAGATGAAATTTGAGTGCATGTAGTCTAGCTGCAGGGGATACGTTCTTAGCCAATTCAGGGGACCACAGGTAGAGGAATAGAATGGAGTGTTCTCTGTATCCTGACGTGGAAAGATTGCTAAGAAATATTATTATATAATATAAAATAAATGTGAATTTATAAATAATATAAATATTAAATGAATGAAAAGCGAGGTGCAAAATGAGTCCTCTGGTGTATGTAAAAAAAAAAAAAAACAAAAAAAACCCTCAAACACTTTTATACTTGGAGCGCCTTGGGTGGCTCAGTTGGTTAAGTGTCCGACTTCGGCTCAGGTCATGATCTTGCCGTTCGAGCCCCGCATCAGGCTCTGTGCTGAGAGTTCAGAGCCTGGAGCCGGCTTCTGATTCTGTGTCTCCCTCTTTCTCTGCCCCTGCCCTGCTCACACTCTGTCTCTGTCTCTCTCTCAAAAATAAATAAACACTAAAAAAAACGTACATACTTTATGGGAACTTGTGTATGCATGTAAATGCAGTGAAAGTTCTGAAAGGTATCACAACAAACAATTATCTCTGAAAAGAGGGAAGGGGTGATTCTGGAAGTTACGGAGATGGTACAAAGGACACTTTTACTTTTATTGGCAATAGCGTTTCTTTGAAGGATTACATATTAATTATCTTGCAATTAAAATTACCTAATTAAAACATTAATTGACGGGATCTGTTCTTAGTCCTGCACTGACTTGGTTCCACCCTCCAAGCAGTGCAGAGATATCACCACATTCCCTTTTGACCCAGATGGGCAAAGCCTTCTATTTCTGTACTGTCGGCACAGAGCCGGCCTCCAAGCACATTACCTCTCCTCTGCCGTCCTCCTCATCATCACTATTTCTTTATCTTTCATTAAGATGTTATTTATTAACATAAGATGTTGTTTCATTTAAGATGTTATCTTTCATTAAGATGTTATTTCATTAAGATGGTTGTTTATGGGTGTTGCTCTTATAGTTGGGAAGGATATGAAAACTCTAGTTTGAGAGAGGCTGGAAATCTAATGGCTACAGCATGGTTTATACTGGTTGATGTCTGGGGAAAGGGGAGTATTTTGGTAGAGCTCTATGTTCTCAAAATTGTTCTTCACTAGGTCTGACACAAAATCCTCAATTTCCCTGATAGATCAAAATAACTTTGTCTCCTCAGTATAGTTTATCGTAGTTTTTTTTTAATGTTTATTTATTTTGAGAGAGAGAGAGCAAGCAAGTGGGAGAGGGGCAGAGAGTGAGGGAGAAAGAGAATCCTAAGCAGGCTCTGTGCTGTCAGCGAGGAGCCCAACACAGGGCTCAGTCTCACAACCCTGAGATCATAACCTGAGCCAAAATCAAGAGTCAGATGCTTAACCAACTGAGCCACCCAGGAGCCCTAGTTTACCCTAGGTTATCACCTGGTCCTCCTATTCCTCCAGACCAAGCCACCCCTGTGATCAAACGAACATAGCCTTGTGAGAAGAAATGGAATTTATCATTGATTTTTATTTATTGACCAAGCAGATATTCTAGGTGATGCCTAGTGCATATAGACAGTGCATTTCAATTGCCAGTTTTCATTTTTAGGCTGAAACCAGATGGCCAGTTCTACTGGTCACTGCGTCTAGCACATTCTGAGCCACTGGCCTGGAAACCGATACACTTGCAGAATAGTCCGGCTGTGTCCTCGCCTCGTCTGCACTTACATCCAAGGCACACAAAGAAACCACTCTCCCCACCAAAAACATGCTCACCTTCCACAACTCAAATTTTAGAGATTCTTTTATGCTTGACCCCCCAAAATACATTGACAAGATATAGATTCTGTGTAACTCCCATACATAAAGGTGTGCTTCTTTATTCTGTACATAACTGTAGTAAAATTTAAAAAAATGCACCTGCAAAAAAGTGTATTTAAACCCTTCTCCCACAAACATGGGACTGAGGTACAAAAGTGAAACAATAAAACTTCTAGAATAAAATATAGAAAATCTTTATGATCTTAGATTGGGCAAAGAATCCTTATCTACTATATAAAAGAATGATCCTTAAAAGGAAAAACTGGTAAGTTGGACTTTATCAAACTTAGAAACTTTTGTGCTTCAGAATATATCACCAAAATTTTTTTTTTAAAATAAGGAGGTATCACTAAGACAATGAAAAGACAAGCTATAGACTGGGAGACAATATTTGTACATCATATATTTAATAAAGAACTTTATTCAGAATATATAAAGAATTATGACAATTCAATAAGAAGAAGACAAACAACTCAATTAAAAAACAGGTAAAAGATTTGATAGACGTTTCACCAAAGAAGAAATTTGAATGGCAAATAAGCATATAAATAAATATATGCTTATGATCATTACTCATTAGAGAAATGCAAATTAAAAACACAACGTGTAGAATGGCCCTATTATTAAAGAAGGCCAACTGTTGGGAAGGATATGTGTGGAGAAACTTCAAAGTTCATGCATTGCTGGCGGATATGTAAACTGGTACAGCTATTCTCGAAGCAGTTTGACAGTTTCTTTTTTTTTTTTTTTAATTTTTTTTTTTCAACGTTTTATTTATTTTTGGGACAGAGAGAGACAGAGCATGAACGGGGCAGGGGCAGAGAGAGAGGGAGACACAGAATCGGAAACAGGCTCCAGGCTCTGAGCCCTCAGCCCAGGGCCTGACGCGGGGCTCGAACTCACGGACCGCGAGACCGTGACCTGGCTGAAGTCGGACGCTTAACCGACTGCGCCACCCAGGCGCCCCAGTTTGACAGTTTCTGAAAAACTTAAACAATCTTTCCATACCTCTTGGCAATTATATTAAGAATCTATACAAGAGAAATGAAAACGTGTGTCCACACAAAGATATGTGTGCAAAAGTTCATAGTAGCATTATTCATAATAGCCAAAAACTAGAAACAACCTAAAAGTCCCACAACTGGTGAATGGATAACCAAATATGGGGGGTGTGATGTGTATGTATACACACACACACATACAGTGGAATGTTATTTAGCAACAAAAAGAAATGAAGTACCGATGTTTTCTGTAACATGGAAGGGCCTCAGAAAACACGCTCAGTGGAAGAAGCCAGATGTGAAATTCCACTTACATGAAATGTCTAGAAGAGGCCAATTGATACAGACAGAAAACAGACCAATGGTTGCCGAGGGCTGGGGGTGAGCACAAGGATTAACTGGAAACGGTCATGAGGAAACTTTTGGGAAGGATAGAAATGTTAAAAACCTAGAATGTGGGGGCGCTTGGCTGGCTCAGTCAGAAAAGCATGTGACTCCTGATCTTGGAGTCGTGAGTTCAAGACCCACAGTGGGCATAGAGATTACTTAAGAAAAATTTTTTTTAAAACAACCACCTGGAATGTGGTGATGGTTGCAAAACTAGAAATTTACTAAAAATCAATGAGTTGTATTCTTACAACTGGTGGATTTTCTGGCATGTAAATTACACTTCGATAAAGCTATTTAAAAATAGAAAACTTAATAGCATATCCCTATGGGCCTGACCTAGACAGGGTCATTTGATCTATCACTCCAGTACTAGCTTAGTTATTTGCCAGCCACATTAACCAGGACCTTTTGTCCCCAGAGGAGTTCATTACTCACATTAGGGATTGACCAGTACTCTGTATCATTTTAAAGACAGAGCACCAAAACGGTAAAGGGCAGAGCAGATAACAAAGCTGCCTACTCCATCATATGGTGGTTACAATTCCGAGAAAATTCAACTTGCAGGAAAAGTTGCTGCCGACGCATAGTTACTTAACGAGGTCTCGATAAGAGCTGCTGGCATTTTTGTAGACAAATACTCCCTTCTCACCCATGGCTGAAACTCTTCTTTCAGATTAATGTGGCCATTTTATATCCTCCAATCACTGAGGACAGAGGCCCAGCAAGCACACACGGAAAAGTCAGTGTGGAACTGAGACGGAGTCAGAAGTCACAGATTCAAACCCCAACTCCTACAACTCAATGAGGTAATATGTAACAGTGTTTGCGAATTTACAAAGCACTCTAGGCATACTGGCTAGTGTTATTATAATTCAATAACCTTACAGTGTTTAAAAGAATTTTTTAAATGATGGCTTATCTTAAAATCAGGAAGTCTATGTCAAATTATTATCAACACAAATCCATATTTATATCATCTTGATTTGAACTCATCTCCTCTCCCAAACTTTTAACTTGCTCATTTGTTTAAGGACTTTTCTTGAGTCCCTAACGCTAAAATTCATCCCCAGATTTTGCCTATTCACCTTTCGACAGATTCCCCCCATTTCTCTCCATTTCAGTGGTAACTATTCCAGTGAAGGTCATCAGCTTCTGAGCTTGTGACAGAAACCTTTTGCTTTGTTTCTCCCTCCCTTTCAAGCCATCCACATGGCTGTCCGGAACCCATCACTTTTCCCATCTAAAACATGCAGTGGCTCACTAGCTCTTCCAGTCTTATTATCTATCTGTTGATTCATTAGCTAGGCCACGAGTTTCATCTCAATCATCAGATCCCAATCTCACTTCTCCCAACATGAATCCCCTTCTCCAATCAAACCAGCCCCTTTCCTATCCACTCAATCTTGCCCATCGTGGTTTATGTCAGGAAGGCCCTCTTTTTATTCTTGAATATTTCCTCGAAGAGTCATCTCAAGACTCACTTTGTAAATGGTAAAGTAGAAAGGTGGCTCTCGGCCGCCATATGCTCCTCAATCTGTCCATTCTCTCAGATACCCCAATACCTCGTGATTCTGAGTTTCTCACTGAGGCTTCCTTCAGGTAGGCTTCAAAGTTATTCCCTCTCTTGACCCGTCCATCTACCGTTCCATTTCCTTGATGTTCAGATTTCAGGAGCTTTTTGGAGCTCAAATGACCCAATAAACTAATTCTTATTATGGAATAAATATATATACACTTTTGTACCCTGTCAGAAATGAATATCTCATTTGAAAAAGGGATAGTCTATGACACGATGCACTAGCCCAACAATCACTGGTGACAGAGAATGTCATGCAAGTGGCAGGGAAACATGGCGGAAGGTGGGAAGGGTACACCTGAACATCATCCCAATGCCCTTGACATCACTCCTCCTACCCTGCCTCTTAAAACACTGCCTGTCCCCACTGTGACGTATGTCCCAACTTCTTCTTGGTATAGTGTTTCTGGCAACACACAGGTTTAGGAGTCGGAAACACCTGGATCTGACCCCTCGCTCTGCTACCGACTAGCTGTGCAACTTTGGGCTGGTCATTTAACTGCTCTGGGCCTCAGTTTTCTCATCTGCCTATTAGGGACCGTAACAACTAGCTTATGGAGTGGCTGTGAGGGTCAGGTGGAATAAGATACGCAAAATGCTTAGCAACAGTAAGTATAGTAAGAGGTGAACACAGAGGTAATATATCACCTCACAAAGTCTTGTTCTCAAATAATTCTGTGAATTCCTATTGCATCTCTTCAGACCGTGCTCAAACATAGGGATTTTGTCTTATTTTTCCTTCCTTTTTAAATTTTTTTTCAGAATTACAGTGGTTCCTTTAGGTATGTGTGTGTATTCATATATATTTATTTATTATATATAAAAATATAAAAATATCTAAATATGTATATAAATATATTAATATATACTTATTCTCATGTCATTCCCTAAGGTTTTCCATGAGGCTTTTCTTATTTCTAAAATAAAGCACTAAAAAGAAATAACCTCAAGTTTACATTTAGTTGTAAAGTTGCACAAACCTATAGGAAGGCAAAGCTGAAGAAGTCATTTTGTCCACCCAAGAAGTGTCATTGCCTGGCTTTTTGTTTTGTTTTGTTTTTCAATCCCGGATATCTCTAGTAACATAATACATCAACATGCAGACTTTTTGATGAGGCCACAGGCTTCTCAATGCATTCTTTTTAATTAATTAATTAATTAATTAATTAAAAATTTTTTTTTGAGAGAGAGAGAGAATGTGCAAACAGGGGAGGGGCAAGGGAGAGGGAGGTAGAGAATCTTAAGTGGGCTCCACACCCAGCTCAGCGCAGAGCCTGATGCGGAGCTCGATCTAACCACCATGCGATCATGACCAGAGCCAAGATCAGGAGTCAGTCGCTTAACCACCTGAGTCACCCAGGCATCCTGCTTCTCAATGCATTCTTGTTTCAACCCCAATACTTTTTTTTTTCTTTTCTTTTGAGGAAAAGTATTCAATGTTTTCAAATACCTGAATAATTTAGCTCCCAGTATTTCTTTGTCACAGATGCTGAATAGGTCTCATTTTCTAACTAATATATGACACAAGACTTAGGAATTAAAAAACAAATAACTGTTGGGGTGCTTGGATGGCTCAGTCGGTTAAGCCTCCGTCTTCGGCCCAGGTCATGATCTCATGGTTTGTGAGTTCAAGCCCTGCGTGGGATTCCGTGCTGACAGCCCAGAGCCTGAAGCCTGCTTTGGACCTGTGTCTCCTCTCTCTCTGCCCCTCTCCTGCTCTCTCTCTGTCTCTCTCTCTCTCATTCTCAAAAACAAATAAACAAAAAACATTCAAAAAACAAAACAAACAAAAAACCCCCACAAATAATTATGTACTAAGCAGCATATTCTATTTGCAGAGTAGTGTGGTAATTAAGAGCATAGTTTTAGTTTGGGCTTGAATCCCAGTTGTTACCCTCCTGGAAAGCTTTCTCCATTCTCAGCCTCGGTTTCCTCATCAGAAGAATAGACTGGTAACTGCAACCTAACCCGTACAGATAGAATGAGGATAAGTAACGAATAGAGCGTGTTTGTACAATGTTTGGCACATAGGAAGCTCGCAGTTATTGCTCTATTTATGAAGCCATCGTTTCACCAGTCAGATATTACACGGGTATACCTCGTTCCACCGTGCTTCCCTTTACTGTGCTGCATAGACACCGCGTGATTTTACTAGTCCAAGGTCGGTCGCCACCCTGCACGGAGCGAATCTGTCAGCGCCATTTTTCCAACAGCGTTTGCTCAGTTTGTGTCCCTGTGTCGCACTTTGGTAATGCTCTCAAATTTTCAAACTTGATCTTTCTTGTTAGATTTATCATGGTGACCTGTGATCAATGATTAGGACTCATTGAGAGCTCAGACGATGGTTAGAATTTCACAGCATTGAAGTGTTTTTTTAATGAAGGTATGTACATTGTCTTAAAAGAAACTTTTTTTAAGTTCACTTATTTCTTTTGAGAGAGACAGAGCGAGCTGGGCAGGGGCAAAGAGAGGGAGAGAAAGAACCAGAAGCAGGCTCCACACTGTCAGCGCAGAGCCCCATAAGGGGCTCGAACTCATGAACCGTGAGATCATAACCGAGCCAAAACTAAGAGTCAGACACTTTTTAAAAAATTTTTTCTTAATGTTTATTTATTTTTGAGAGAGAGACAGAGAGAGAGAGAGACAAAGCATGGGTGGGGGAGGGGCAGAGAGAGAGGGAGACACAGAATTCAAAGCAGGCTCCAGGCTTCCAGCTGCCAGCACAGAGTCCAATGTGGGGGCTCAAACCCAGGAACCGTGAGCTCATGACCTGAGCTGAAATAGGATGCTTAACCGACTGAGCCACCCAGGCGCCCCTAAGAGTCCGGCACTTAATCAGCTGAGCCACCCAGGTGCCCAAGGTACGTACGTTGTGTTTTAGACATAGTGCTATTGCATTCTCTATGGACTACAGTACGTGTAAACATTACTTCTATATGCACTGGGAAACCAAAAGTGGTTTGACTCACTTTATGGAAATGCTCACTTCATGTTCTAGTCTGGAACCAAACCCGCAGCACCTCCGAGGTATGCCTACCCCAGATGCTTTCACACACATCCTCCTATGGACCTGGGACTTCTCAGATCCCAGAAGTCTGGGGCAAAGGACAGCTCACTACAACAGCCAGCATTTCTCTGATTCCTCTTCCACTCATTCTGAGAAATGTTTCTTTTCCTATCAGTATTCTTTGACATCGTGGTAAAGCACACATAACATTAAATTTATCATCTTAACCATTTTTAAGGGGATAGCTCAGTAATGTTAAGTACATTGACATTGTTGGACAACCAATCTCCAGAACGCTTTTCATCTTGCAAAACTGAAACTCGGTACTTGTCAAACATTTCCCCATTCTCCACCCCCTAGCCCCTGATAACCACTCTTCCACTTTCTGTCCCTAGGAATTCAACCATTCTAGGAACCTCATGTTAGTGGAACATACAGTAATTGCCTTTTTATGACTGGCTTCTTTCACTCAGCACAGTATCTTCAAGTTTCATCTATGTTGTAGCATGTGTCAGAATTTCTTTGCTTTTCATAGTCGAATAATATTCCACTGTGTGTATATACCACATTTATTTACATTCATCCACTGATGGACACTTAGTGGTTTCTGCCTTTTGACTACTGTGATGCTATGAACAGAGGTGTACAAATATCTTTTCCAGATCCTGCTTCCTAGTCCTTGGGTATATACCCAAAAGTGTAATCACAGGATAATTTTTTTCAGTTGACTGGGGAACTGCCATACTGGTTTCCACAGTGTGAGCCACCGTTTTATGGCTCTCTCTCAAGTTCCAAGAGTCTTCAGAGGCTGTGACACATGACTTTACAGCTGCCTCATTCTTTCCTGTCTTATTCTGCCCACATAACAGTATCGATTCGCCTCTAATCGTGGCCAAAGTTCCTCTGTCTCGCTGTTAATCTTGACATCTGCTGCAACTGATATTCTGTGTTGTCAGCGCCTTGGTAATGTCTCTCGTTACGCCTAAAGCTGCCTTTAACAGTCAAGGTTTATTGAGGAACCACCATATGGCAGAGGCTGGGCTAAGCACTTTGCTGCATTATCTCATTTAACTCCCACAACAACCTTCTGGAATGGGCTTGAATGCTGGCCCCTTAGACCAGTGTGGTTCTCAAACATGGCTGCACATTAGACTTGGCGAGGAGGGGCGGGGGCAGGGCACATGTTTAAAATACCCCAATGTCTGGGCCAGATCCAAGACTAATTAAATCAGAACCTTCAGAGAATTTTTTTTGAGATTTTATTTATATTTTTAAGTAATCTCTACACTCAACATGAGACTCAAACTCACAACCCTGAGATCAAGTGTTGCATGCAACATCGACTGAGCCAGCCAGGTGCCCCACCTTTGGGAAGTCTATATAAAGCTCTCCAGCTCATTCCAACACGCAACCAACTTTGAAAACCAGAGACTTTAGACCCTAGCTGTTCAAAGTGTGGTCCAGCAGCATTGAACTCACTGGGAACTTGTCAGAAAGGCGGACTCTTAAGCCACACCCCAAACCTGCTGAATCAGAACCCCCATTTTAATGAGAACCCCCTGGGATCTGCATGCACATTAAAGTTCGAGAAGCACTGCCTTAGCACACAGAACATTTAGACAAATAAATCCAATAGAGCAATAAAGCTTCCACCTGAGGTCTGTAAGTGCTTCCTGGTCATTAACTAATTTATCTTCCTAATGGGACACTAGACCTATTTTAGAGATGCATAAAGAAAGGCATATTTGCAATTTTTAATTATTTGATTATTTCTCATTGTT
This sequence comes from Leopardus geoffroyi, assembly GCF_018350155.1. Lineage (NCBI taxonomy): Eukaryota > Metazoa > Chordata > Mammalia > Carnivora > Felidae > Leopardus > Leopardus geoffroyi. The sequence goes on from NC_059333.1 coordinate 135,483,359, forward strand.
GAGCATTCTAATTGCCATGTTGAGGCATTATGACTCCTTAAATCAATCCCTCCCTTATAATCCTTACACTTGTTTCTAAAGTAAAAATCAAATGCAGTGAGCAACCAAATGAAGGCATATCTATATGCAGGAAAAAAATGCCTTTTTACCCTCAGAACGGGTTCTTGCCTGTGTTTCTCGTTGCCTGTTCTGTGTCCCTGATAAACCCCAGAAATGCTTCCATTCAGATTTTCTGCAAGCTTCTGCTTCCAGTACAACTTGCAAGAGCCCCAGCTTCTCCCAAGAATTTAGCACATCGTGTGCACTTAGGTCCTATTTTCTTAGCGCTCTCCTAACCTTCCCAGCTTTATACTAAAACAACAAATTAGCACTCACCTTCGCCAAGCCCACAAATATTTGTACAATTAAGCAGCCAGCTTTGTAGTTAGTAAGGGAAGAGTGTTCTCTTGTATTTTGTGGCTCCAAGCAGCCGTTTTTCTTTTCTGGTTCAGCTAGATTAAGTCAGATTAGCAATATCAGATAAATAGGGCAACTGTCAAGGCACTCAGCAATAAATTGAAACATTCTATTTCAGGAATGTATAATTCAACAGCTTTGATATGTGGAAGTTCTCAAAAGCTCCTAGGGAGGAGGCCTGTAGAGAAATTCATCAGTATTCACCAGAACAAGAGATTTTACTGGATTTTAGAAAATTAACAATCAAGGAATATGCCTGGGACAAAACCCAAAGCCCTAGAGGGTAACTAAGGTGAATGCCTTCTGACCCCAAGCCCTATTAGAGCTCTTTATTTCCAGAGGTATTGTGAGCTAATCTTCTGTAAATGATCTATGCTGCACTCAGCTTTTGGTTTCTGGTTCCCGTGGCCAGAGTCACAATGCAAAAACAGGCCAGAGTTCAATGGAAGCCAGATCCCAGGCCTGGAGCAGATATGGCGCTTCAGCTTCCTATTCTTATTCTAAGAGTAACTGTTCCTTGGCCTCATTCTTTTTGGAGGGGTGGAGTGTATTAGCCTTAAGATAAATGTCTCTATCTTAAAACTGGGCTTTGTGAACAAAACCTCACCTCTTTTCAACAAAGAGTAAAAAGGGAAAGTGTGGGACGGAATAGAAATTTGAGTGGAGGGGGAGAGGAGCATATCACCGCACCCTTAGAGGTAAGACTCTATTTGAAACACAGGCCCCAAACCAAATGGCACGCATAACTGTCTTCAGAGGATTCTGGTATCATCCTGGACTTGGGTCAGAGGCAATGATGCCCATGTAAGAAAACACGGACCAGAACAGAGGAAAATATTCCACCAAAGGTTTTGTGTGTTTGCTTTACTTGATTTTTTTTTTTAATTTTTTTTTTCAACGTTTATTTATTTTTGGGACAGAGAGAGACAGAGCATGAACGGGGGAGGGGCAGAGAGAGAGGGAGACACAGAATCGGAAACAGTCTCCAGGCTCTGAGCCATCAGCCCAGAGCCTGACGCGGGGCTCGAACTCACGGACTGCGAGATCGTTACCTGGCTGAAGTCGGATGCTTAACCGACTGCGCCACCCAGGCGCCCCATGCTTTACTTGATTTTTAAAACCACTTTGCTAAGGTATGTTTGATATGTAGAAAGCTGTACATCTTTAACATATACAACCCAATGAGTTTGGGGATAAGTATACACCCGTGGAACCATCACCACCATCAAGGCCATAAGCATATTCATTCCCTCCCAAATTTTCCTCCCACCTCCATGATGATGATGATGATGATGATGATTGCAAATTTTTTGAACATATGGTAAGAGCACTTAAGATCTACCCTCTTAGCAAATTCTAAGTGTATATTGTAGTATTGTTAACTGGGCACTATGCCGCAGAGTAGGTCTGCAGAACTTACTTCTTCTGCATAACTTAGGGTTGCTATGTTTTGATTAGAATTTGGAAATATGAATGCAGGTCAGCCAGGCCAGTCACCCTGAAAAGTCATTAGGCCTGCAAGCTTTGGAGCAAGGGGCTTATTCAATCGACTTAGACCACCCAGGATGAACACAAGCAATGGTATTTTCTTTTAGTCCTCACCAACCTCCCAGACTCTCCCCACTCCCCCACCCCCACCAAAAAAAAAAAAAAGGAATGGAAGTTTCCTGCCCACAGTAAAAACATCCAGATTCCTCCAAGGACAGATGTTAGGAATCTGACTGGCATTCCCCAGGTCTCCTTTGCTTAGTGAAATCAGTCATAATTCATTAGCACCCTCTCTTCCTGGAGGAAAGGAGAATCATTACATTGGGAATTCCCAATTTCTTGAGAATTCCCAACAGTCTAGCAGAGGTTTCCATGCAAACAGTGCTTTTGGGTTTTGCTCAAAGCCACTAAATCTTTGCAGGATTTAAAAACAAGGGGAGTGGGGAGAGCAGAACAGGTCCCCCTGATGTGTTTGGAATCACCCCTCCCTTCACCTCCAACAACTTGGCAACTGTTGATCAGCCATGCTGTGTATGTGATCACTCTCCCCATAGTGAGCTCGTGTCTCAGGTGGTTGTTGGCCAATCTTCCAGGAAGCTCATCTATCTTTCGATACAAAAGAGCTTGGGAGTCCACACCACACATGACTCACTCAGAATGTCTAGCCTTTTCTGATCTCTAGCAGTGAACAGAACCTAAATGCCAGCTGGGACATCTCAGTGTGTATCCAATGTAGAGACCACAAAACCCAATGGCCCAGGCCACAGGTATGAATCCCCGCCTGACCACAAACACTGCATCAGGAGTTCTCCAGGGCAGAGGATAATAGTATTAGCAAAAGAATGATAGCCAACATAGGAGTCCTTAGCATATGCCAGAATTATTACAAGTGCATTGCATTTATGAATTGCAAGCACATTGTATGTTTAATACTCACAGCAATTAAGTGTTTATTATTATTTTCTTTTTAATATGGGGACTGGGGAAACTGAGGAACAAAGAAGTTAAACAACTAGCTCAAGTTCTCACAGACCAGGATTTAAACCCATGTAGTTTAGAACCAAACTCTGCCCTTTTAACCATTATGCAATTCTAAAGAGACCCAAAGACCTGTTATTTCATTTCATATAACGGAAGCAGTTAGATCTAAGGCCACTGACTCTAAAAATAGAAATTCCCCACCTCTTCTAAGACCTTCAGCGAGTTCCTGGGAATGGGACAAAGCAGTAGTCTTTGAGTAGTCTCTCAGCTTGGATTCCTAATGAGTTGTTACAGTAGCCACCATATTGGATGTGTGTGCTAGAAGCCCAGTTCAATGCTTTAAAATCACAGATACATACTTTCAGAAGGGAATACGCCCCTCCGTAAGGGTCCTTACCCTTTATGAAAATTCTCTCTTATGTCATCAAAAGGGGATAGGAAAGTAGTTGATACCCCACTACCACGTGTTTTTTTTTTAATTTTTTTTTAGTGTTTACTTATTTTTGAGACAGAGAGAGACAGAGCATGAACAGGGGAGGGGCAGAGAGAGGGAGACACAGAATCTGAAACAGGCTCCAGGCTCTGAGCGGTCAGCACAGAGCCCGACGCGGGGCTTGAACTCACAGACCACGAGATCATGACCTGAGCCAAAGTAGGACGCTTAACCGACCAAGCCACCCAGGCGCCCCCTACCGCGTGTTTTATATCACTAGAAAGGCCAATTTCGATGTAAAATAGTAGTTCTCTTCTAGTGGCATACTCTGGAGCTACTTGGCTGCTTCCTGCTTCCCACAATTCATAATAAAATTCCACAGTGGGGTTAAAGAATAGGAAAGATCGATATAAGTGATAGACCTGAGAACAAAAAAGGTCACATTCCTTTTGTTTGTTTTAAATAAATCAAATTAAGTCCAGATCTAGCCACCACTCAACAAGATAGATGAGAAATCCAACATCGGTCAGTTTTCAACTTCAAAGGCTCTTTTCTCCTACCTTCAATCACATAAAATCTTAGGGATTTCCATAATCCAGAGTCATGGAGGAGAACCTAAGTTCTCAGGCCCCTGTGTCATTTTTTTTCTCTGGCCTGCATGGATTATTTGAAATGCCAGCCTTGGTGTCATTCCACTCTGTCCATACCAAGCTCAATGTCTGGAGCCTTTAAAGCCATGATGCCTGAAAGCCTAGTCTACACCAGCACCACACAGCCCAACCTCCCGTGTGAGTTCACATGGCCTGGACTGTTTGCAACACAATTCAACTCAATTCTGACACTAATTACCTGAAATAAGAGCAACCTCCTACAAGTTAAGGGCTTAGTCCCACAAGACTGCCTTCATTTCAGAAACCAGTTGCAAGTCCCAGGTTGTCACCTGTGCTTTTTTTTTACAGCTTATTTCTTTATTTTTGACAGAAAAAGAGCGAGCAAGCAGGGGAGGGGCAGAGAGAGGGAAAGAACGAGAATCCAAGCAGGCTCTGCACTTTCAGCGCAGAACCCAATGTGGGGCTCAAACTCACAAACCGTGAGATCATGAAATGAGCTGCAGTCAAGAGTCAGATGCTTAACTGACTGAGCCACCCCATCACCAGCACTTCTTAAAAATTTTTTTTTAACGTTTATTTATTTTTGAGACAGAGAGAGACAGAGCATGAACGGGGGAGGGTCAGAGAGAGGGAGACACAGAATCTGAAACAGGCTCCAGGCTCTGAGCTGTCAGCACAGAGCCCGACGCGGGGCTCAAACTCACGGACCGCGAGATCATGACCTGAGCTGAAGTCAGCCGCTTAACCGACTGAGCCACCCAGGCGCCCCGTCCAGCACTTCTAAATAACTGGCTATAAATTGGAGGTTCCCATGACCCCATCTTCAGGTTCTAAGTTTTGCTAGAACAGTTCATAGAACCCAGGAAAATCACCTTACTTACCCTTACCGTTTTATTGTAAAACACAACTCAGGAACAACCAAATGGAAGGGATGCATAGGGCAGAGCATGGGGTAAGGGTGTGTGGGGAGCTTCCATGCTCTCTCTAGGTGTACCACCCTCCCAGTACCTCGATGTGTTCACCAACACAGAAGTTTTCCAACCTCCGTTACTTAGGGGATTTTATGGAGCCTTCATTATGCAGGAATGATGGATTAAATCATTTTGCTGCTGGTAGTTAAGTCAACTTTAGCCACTGTCCTCCCCTCAAAGATCAGGGCTGGAGCTTAAAGCTCTAATCCCCCAATCGTGCCTTGGTCTTTCTGGTGACCAGCTTCATCTTCAGCTAGCAATCATCTCATTAGCATAGAAAAGACTCTTATCACCCCAGAGATCCCAAGGGTTTTAGTGGCTGTGTGCCAGGAACTCAGGACAAAGACCAAATATACATCTTATTATATCACACATGGTAATCTGGTCTCTGTGCCTTTTAGTGCTCATCATTTTCTGTCTCCCACTCCCATTCTTCAGAATCATCGGCAATCAGGCTAATGTTCCTTCTGGAAGTGCACAGTTTCATCCCCCCCTACCCCCCCTTATGACAATATGGTGGACTACCTTTGTAGAGCTTCTCTTTATGTTATTGAGCAAACACTACATAGCACTTACTGTGAGTCAAACTTGTTCTAAGCATTCTCCATGTTTTAGCTCATTTAATCCCCCACAACAATCCGATGAAGAAAGTACTATTATTTTCTCCATTTGACAAATGAAAAAAATGGAATCACAGTGAGATTCAGTAACTTGCACCATGACAAAGAGTAGTGGAGCCAAGATTCAAATTCTCCACTTGCTTTGAAATATAAAACACTGTGATCAACTCCCTGTATCACCACCCACCTCAGCAAGAAGTCAATCCTTTAGAAACATAGAGCTGTTGACTCTCGACTGATAGAAAGAAGAGAGATGCTGCATTTCTTCTCTGAAGAGTCTACAGCAGGTCAAAAAAAAAAGAAAAAAAAAACTACTGCCATAAAATATAGAATTTTCAGAAAATCAATGGTTAGAGAAACAAATATCCCTAAGGCTCAGAGTCAAGCAAGATCTCTGAGATAAATCACCGAGAGGATAAGGAAGAGCCAAGGCTGAGTTCAGTGGTTCAAGAAGAATGGTCCCTCCAGCCTCCATTTTCTAGGCATGCCTAGGGCAGGCTTATACCTTGAGGAAAGAGCAACATGAATGACCACAGAGCACCAGGGGCCCTGCCAAATATTACCACACCTGAACATCGTCCTCCCTCACGTCCTAAAAGCAACATGGAGGTTTGAATAGCAATTTACACCGAGGGCAGCTATAACAACTGCGGCAGGAAGCCGAAGTTCATTACGATGGGCCACACCATGGACTCCAGCACCTGTGATAGGAGACACAAAGGTAGAATCTGTTGGGGTTTCCTTTAACACCAGGCCACCAGCAGTAATGGTAGCTCATTACAGAGCTACCATTTTCCAGGAGCACTGTAGTCCTCCACCCTCAGGAGGGCATACCTCCCGAGTAGTAACTCCACTGCTGAGGTGGAGCAAACAGGACAGTTATTGACTGTTGTACACTGGGAGTGCCTGTTGTCACCCTTAGAGCTTCCTGAGCGTATCAATAATACGGTGCATAGAGAGAGACTCAGCGATTAGAGAGCTCTGTAAGAGAGAACAAAACTTTGAAATCCAGCAAGCTTGGGTTCAAATGCTGACTCTGCTATTCCTTTCAACTTCCTCTTGGGAACTTATTCTACTTTTCTACTTCCATGTCTGATTTGTAACCTGGGATCATGTGATCTATCCCCGTGACTGTTGCTTGTATTTAGCGAGATGATGTTTTCTAATTCAGTAATTCAATGTTTCATGCGTTGTTAATACCTGACAAATGACAGACATATTAGGATTGTTATTTCTTAAATCTGCCTGACCTTCATTTCCTTATCCAAAAAATGGTGTTGCCTCACAAGGCTGTTGGGGAGAATAATTAATACAATTAATAATTCAAAGTGCCTTGGAGTGAAGGCACCCACGCTATATAGATTCCTAAAAACAAAACAAGCACAGCTCCTGCGCGTACCTCTCCTCCTCAAGTGCCCCATAGATTTTCTTCATGAGGTCTTGCTGTAGAATGATTCAATTTTCTCGTCTGGGTGGAACTTTTTGAAAGGAGAAATACAATGAAACCTTGTTATATTGCTTGTCTATTCCCACATTCAACATTTCCCTGCCTGTAATGTTCCCAGTTCCTTGAAAAATGGAAACAACGCGGTTTTCTATGTGTCTTTCAGTCTTCAGAGAACTCTCCTGCCTGCCCCCGGCAGTGGAGGCCTCGGACATGTCTCTTTATGCCGTTGTTTAGTGACGTTTTGCGTGCTTTTTAACAGCATCAGCCTCTCCACCCGCATGGGTTCTAGCTATCTTGGCAATGGCGGGGGTGTTTTTCATTGTTCTTGTGGAAGGCAGACATTTGGCTGCTTCCACTGCAGCTGCTCAACTTCAGCAAAGATAGAAATGTGAGGGTCTGAGACATCCTTTGAGCAGACTTCCTTCTTGTTACATTGAGGTTGGATCTTTGAGGATCGAGCATTATAATCACATTGTGGCTTTAATGTGATCATAAAGCAGTAATTCTGTTGTTGTTGTTGACGATGTTTAAACTGTATGTGTTTCTATGCGACTGTAATACTGCTGATTATTTATTTGACTGATGCCACTCAAATTTGACTTCTTAGAGTCTTCACCAATAAAGAGTTCACACTGAAAGCAGAGGAACATTTAATTAGTCTTCACTTATAACAATCTGATGAGTTGGGTTAGCTTTAAAACAAAAAGGTTCAGTTGCCAACAAAGGATGCTAATTTTATACATTACATGTGGAGAAGGTCCAGAAATAACCTTCTTACAACATGTTACTTGGAAGCCAAGCATTTCAAGTCCACTAAATTAAAAGGTATAAGCATTCATGGTCAAATTTAGAAAGCTACTAAAATCTCATGAGCCTTTTTTGAAAGCCTATTTTGGAGCCAGCTCTCCACTTGGCTTTTCCTTAAGTCCAAATACATAGGTTAAAAATTGTATTGTATCCAGTTTACATAAGCTTACTAAAGTTGGCCTGTCCTTCTTAGCTGTTTATGGGGATAATACTTTCCTTAAGGTTATCATTTTTTGCTGCTCACTCATTCCATGGCATGTTATATTCCAAACTATTATGAGAACATACAGGATGGTGCTCCCTAGGGACCATTTGCCACTTGACTAAGATAGCCTTCACACTCTGAATCCTATACATAAAGGCCCCTAACAGGCTGATTAATTTGAGGATATAATTTAGTGAGACAAGACCAAATATGATATGAACACAGAAACATAGAAACACACACATACTCTTAAGAAGAAAGAAATTGTATCAGCAAAGGAAGTTATGATACAAAAAAGAAAATCAAGGGGCGCCTGGGTGACTCAGTCGGTTGAGTGTCCAACTTCGGCTCAGGTCATGATCTCACGGTTCATGGGTTCAAGCCCAGCGTCGGGCTGCGTGCCGACAGCTAGAGCCTGGAGCCTGCTTTGAATTCTGTGTCTCCCTCTCTCTCTACCCCTCCCCCACTCATGCTCTGTCTCTGTCTCTCAAAAATAAACATTGAAAAAAAATTTTTTTAAATCAATACTGAATAAAAATAATGATTTTATTGAGTTCTAAGCATTTAGCTAAGTGATATGCATATATCTTATTTCTTCCTCATAAAACTCCCAGTAAGCGACATTTTATTAACCCCATTTTATACATGAGCAAAGCAAAGCCCAAAGAGAATAAGCAACTTGACCAGCAGCACATAACAAGCAAGAATTCTGAAATCTGAACCCTGTTGCATAAAATGACACCAGCATGGATAGAGCACAGGTGGGAAGAATAGGATGACATGAGATATGGTGAAGTTTGAAGGCAAAGAATCACTGGGAAACTTCTCGCTTTGGTTAAACTTTTACCAAATTTAAACAATATAGGAGGGGCACCTGGGTGGGTGGCTCAGTTGGTTGAGCGTCCGACTTCGGCTCAGGTCATGATCTCACAGTTTGTGAGTTCAGGCCCCACGTCGGGCTCTGTGCTGACAGCTCGGAGCCTGCAGCCTGCTTTGAGTTCTGTGTCTCCCTCTCTCTCTGCCCCTCCCCTGCTCATACTCTGCCTCTCTCTGTCTCTCAAAAATAAATAAATGTTAAAAACAATTAAACAATATAGGAAAAATTTCATTCTTACACAAGAATGGCATGCAAATTGATGATAAATCCCATATTTTTATTAAATATGCATAGTAAAATTTCCAGGACAACCACTAAAAGAATAGAATTAGAGTGTTTAACTTCCAAACCAATAAAGAAGGAAATATTTAATAAGAAACAAAATAAAAAGCAAATGTTAAATCATCATTTCTTTAAAGGAAAGAAAGAACAAATAAGAATTTAAAAAGCACAGAAAAGAGGACGGTAGATACAAATTTAAACACATTAGTAATTACAATAAATGTATTTGGATAAAATTCTTCAGTTAAAAGAAAAAGATTTTCAGTTTGGAATTTAAAAATTCAGTATATGCTGCTTACAAAATAACACTCAAAATATAAGAATATGGAAAGGCTGAAAATAAAGAGATGGGAAAGCATATACCCAGAATATCAGCAAAAGGTGTAACTATAACAATAACAAACAAAACAGATGCTAAGACAAAAAACATTCCTAAGGGTACAGAGAGTGTATTCATTTTCTATTGCTATGCAACACATTGCCACAAACTCAGGCTTGAAAAAACACCAATTTATTATCTCATAGTTTCAGTGGGTCAGAAGTCTGGCACAGCATGGGTAGGCTCTGTGTTTAGGGTTTCATAAAGTTGATATCAAGGTATTAGCAAGTTGCATCTCCATCTACAGTCTTGACTAGGGAGAAAGTTCCTGCAGGCATCTTCTGATTGTTGGCAGAATTTATTTCCTTGTTTATTTCCTTGTTATTGAGATTTCTGTTGTTTTGCTGGCTGTTAAGCAGGGACCATTTTCAGCCCTTAGAGGTTGCTTTCAGGTCCTTGCCCTGGGGCCCCTTCCATCTCAGCAACAGAGAACTTCCCAACATCAAATCTCTCTCATGCTTTAAATCTCTCCAGCTTCTCCTTCAGCTCCCAGCCAGAGAAACCTCTGCTTTGAAAGATTAGGTTAGACCCACCCAGATTATCTCTCATGTCCCTTTCTTAAAGTCAACTGTGTCATAACATAATCATGGGGTAACAGCCATCGAGTTCTCAGTCTTAGGAATTGGGCAGGGTGTGTACAACAAGGCGGCAGGACACCTTGGGGACATTTTAGAAATCTGCCTACCAAAAAGCCACTAGATGAGGGCTATGCCAGAGAAGTCTTACTCTTGGACTAAAGTTTCACTTTTCCAGGAAGATAAAAAAAGTATAAATGTCTATGCATCACTAAATATCTCAAAATAATATTTGATAGAAATCAGGAAGGAAATTACATATCCATGATCATAGTGGTATGTTTCAATATACCTTTCCCAAATGGCCAAAAAATCAGTAAATCTAGACTACTTGAAAAACAACTAAGAAATATGTGATTCTAGACTTTTTAGAATATTGCAATCAAAGAAAATACATTCTTTTCAAGCAAATGTAGAATCACTACATACTAGCAATAAATTTAAACCTTAGATAAAATGAGAGCATTTCTAGAAAAAATGTAACTTCCTCAAATTCCTCAAGACTTAGAAAGCCTGTATAACCCAAGAACCTCTAAAGAAATTAATCAGTAGTTAAAATGTTTCTACAAGAAAATGCCAGTCCCAGGTGGTTTTTAAGTGAATGTACAAACTTTCAAAAACAGTAATTCTGAATTTACCCCAAATTTTCCAAAATATAGGAGAAAAAGTGAATATTTTCCAATCCGATACATGGGTCTAGTAAAGATTTAATATCAGAGGTAGACAAAGGAGAACATGTCATTTTTATATGTGAACATAGATAAAAATTTTTAAACAATATATGGTCAAAATGATTCAAGAAACATATAAAAAGATAAGGGAGCACGTAGGTGGCTCAGTCAGTTAAGCCTCCAACTCCTGGTTTTGGTTCAGATCATGATCTTGCAGTTTATGAGATTGAGCCCCACATCTGCTGTCAGCACAGAACCTACTTGGGATTCTCTCTCTTTCCCTCTCTGCTCCTCTCCTGCTTGCTCTCTATTTCTCAAAATAAATAAATAAACACTCTTTTTTACAAAAAGAAGCATATATAAAGATAAAACATCACAATCAGATTGAATTTATCACACTTCTATAAGGAGAGCATAACATTAGAAAAATGTGTAAATATAAATTATGCCATTAAAACCTTTATTTAAATGTATATATATGGTCTTCTTGATATATGCAAAACAGGCATCTGAAATTTCCACATTCAGAAATATTTAAATGTTCCCTTAGCAAAAAGGAATACAATTGTACTTTAGTCTGATAAACACTGTCACTGAAAAGGTTTAGAAAATATATCTCCAATATATCTCTTGGTGAGAATGTGTCTCTAAAATGAGGAACAAGATAAGAATGCCTACAAACCACCAACTTTATTCAAGGCTGAATTTGAATTCTTAGCCAGTGGAATAAAACATGAAAAAGGATTAAAAGATGTAAAGGCCGCTGAGAAAGAAACAAAATTCTCATTTGCAAAAAAGATGTGATTTTGGGGGTACCTGAGTGGCTCAGTTGGTTAAGCATCCAATTCTTGATTTTTGGCTCAGGTCATGACCTCACAGTTCATGAGTTTGAGCCCTTCATCGGCTCTGCACTTACAGTGAGGAGCCTGCTTGGAATTCTCCATCTCCCTCTCTCTCTGCCTCTCCCCTACTGTGCTCACACATTCTCTAAATAAATAAATATATAAACATTAAAAAATTAAAAAAAAAACATCACCAAAAGGAGGCACATGAGAACATATACAATGTTTGTGCTAGGTGATAGTATTGGGTAGTTTTCTTTTAATATATTTACTCTCTATATTTTCTAACGTTTCTGCAATGAATATATCGTTCATAGTGAGAAAGAAGAAAAATAGATGGTAACTGAAAAAACTCACTGAGAGAGCAGTGGGAACTGGCCTCCAGAAATCCTTCTAAGAATAGGGCGTAAGTAAATAGAGATAAAGAGATGGGTACGGGGAGGCCGATTACACACAGTCCAACTTGCCAAGGAAAAATCTGCTTGAAGTAGTCGCTGTTTTCTCAGACATCTTTCATTGTACCTGTGCCCATGTGTGGTGGTTTCCCAAGTACAGGATCTTTATATCTACACTGTGTGGATTGAAAGTTTCCATGGAAATAGTCCTCTCTTTGTAAACAAAGGTTCAAAGGTAAATATATAGAGTTCTAGCCTTGGAATTATTAAGAGTGGAAAGAGAAATTTGAGGAACTTTAGAAACACAGAGAAGATAATCTCTGTAACTGAGTGTATACTGAAGCAGACAAAATTTAGAGCAGTCATGTGGGAGAACTTCCAGAAAATGAAAATTGTTAAACATTGGAACAGAGTAGTATTTGTATTTGGTGGGGAAAGGAAAACAAAGAACAAACTATTAAAGAGTTTACAGGATCTCATTTCCAAGATATCCTTACAGCATTGAATAAGTAATCAATATTTTGAAGGCATGGATGGAAGCTAAGTTTAGAGGATAAGACATGTCTGGTGATCTCTAGTCTTGGGATGGTTCTTGCTTATTTGTAGATTAAAAGAAGTAAGAAATAGCTTTATATATTACTATCAGGAGATCTTCAAGTTGTACTTGACGTAAAAAAAGCAAAGAGGATAAAGATATGTATATTAACCTACTGTTTATCTAAAGAGGGTAATACAGGTATATAAATATATATATGAGTATATAAGGGCAGCACATGCCTGGGAGATTTTATTTATTTAATAAACTTACATTTAACTAACATCTAATAAACATACAACTAAAGGGTTAAACTGTGAACTTATGTAAGAAAATTTTTTTAAGTTTATTTATTTTGAGAGAGACAGAGAGAGAGGGAGAGAGAGTGTGAGCTGGGGAGGAGCAGAGAGAGAGGGAGAGAGAGAATCTCAAGCATGCTCTGCATTGTCAGCACAGAGCCCAACTCAGGCTCGAACTCACGAACCATGAGATCATGACCTGAGCTGAAGTCCAGAGTCAGACACTTAACCTATTGAGCCACCCAGGTACCCCTGGAATTTTATTTTTTAAGAAAATCTCTAACAACCTGTGGGAGTAGTAATTTTTATTTATTTTTTTTTTAATTTTTTTTTTAACATTTATTTATTTTTGAGACAGAGAAAGACAGAGCATGAATGGGGGAGGGTCAGAGAGAGGGAGACACAGAATCTGAAACAGGCTCCAGGCTCTGAGCTGTCAGCACAGAGCCCGACGCGGGGCTCGAACTCACGGACCGCGAGATCGTGACCTGAGCTGAAGTCGGCCGCTTAACCGACTGAGCCACCCAGGCGCCCCGGGAGTAGTAATTTTTATAAAGACCATTACCTATGGTTTACAGAAGGAAGGAAGGGATAGGGGACAGAGATAGATGCTAGACTTTATTGAATTTGCCCTATTTGTAGATTTGACTGTGGAACTGTGTAAATATTTTACATAATAATAAAATAAAAATAAATTTTATAAAGTATTTTTGTTTAAAAAAATGAGACAAAGAGACCTAATGTATAACCAGTTGCTAGCATAGCAGCAAAGTGAAACAATTCCAAGTGATCTACTAAAACACTGTAATTTGACAACTCTAAAAGGATATATTCTGTGTACAAAAAGAATTTAAAACAATTATCTATTTTTGGTAATCATATTATTGTTGGTAGTATAAGCACTGCTATTCTGATCTTGCTGTAAAATACTGTGGGATAAAGCAACTGAATAATTATGAAATATTCCAATTCCATCATTTCTGGCATTGTTGAGACCCAGGATTCTTAAATCAGATACATATTTGAGACTGAAGAGTTTAGGAAAAATTCTGTGGTCCCGAACTTGAATTGGAAGCATCTCTATGAACTAATGGCATGTGTATATCACCCAGTCCACTGAAAATATCTAGAAACATTTCCCAACGCATTGTTACTGAGTTGGGAAATGTCCAGATTGTGGTATCCAAATGCCATTTCCCACCAAAGGAGCCTGGGAACCTTAAGAAATGGCTGATTTCAGCTCTGAATCAAAATAAGCCTAGCATGCCTTGTAGCAGATAACAACAACAAAAAACAAAAACAAAAACAAACATCAAAGATTACTAGCAACAACTCAAAAGTCTCCTATTCAGGAAAAATCTTCAAAATATATAAAATTTCAAATGTATAAAACATTTCAAATCTGTTTAAATCCATTTTACAATGATACTTTAAAAATAACATGGGCTGTGCTAGAAAACTACTTTAAAAACTGATAGATAAGAAGGGAAAATCAAATATTTTATCCTGCCTTTCCTGTATAAACTGTACTACTGAGTAATCACTAATAAACCAGGGAAATCTTTCTCTTTGTCAACTCATTATAGCTAATACGTGAGGAAACTGTGAAAGTGCTAGAATCACACTATTTTTCAAGGACTGAACTACTGAATCTTGATATTGATCATTAATGACTGTTGACATGACATAAACAGAAGCAACCAGACACTGCATGCCTCCTGCTAGAAGCAATACTGTCAATGAGACTGTCTTAGCAAAGAAGTCAGACCCGAATTGGATTAAGTCTCTAATATACAAAGTATACATACATATATACATTAATATGCAAAAACAACAACAACAAAAACAACCCGCAGAGGACATAAGAACATGTTAAAAGACACCACAGGGATGCAATCTGCAAAATCCAGGCTGCAGGGATCTCTATACGACAAATAACCATGCAGGGAAGAAATGGAAAGAAAATAGCGATGTATGGATCATGTTTGAATTCTGACTCAAAAAAAATAACCTTTAACAAACCATGAGACCGTTGGAAACGTTAACAACTGACTGGATATTGAAAGACATTAAGAAACCATTGCAATATTTTTAAGAGAGATAATGATATTGTGATTATGTTTCAAAAAAATGTAACCTAATTCTCTATGAGGGGCAGTTAGATTTGAGCTGAGGAGCAAAAGGATTTATGGAAAGTGCAAAGGAAAGATATGCTAAAGGAACCTTTTTTTTTTTTTTTAAGTTTGCAGGAAGATATCTATAGAATAACAACAGATGTCCTAGAAAGCATGCAAAGCCTCTTTCTCTCTGAAGAATCTAGGGCTATTCATAAACTGTTCAACTATTTTGTGTCATTAGCAGAGTCCCTCCAGTGAATTACAGCCTTCTATCCACTTTGGGACCATCCATTACAAGATGCAACCAGCAGCCAAGATACCGTTGGCTCATTTCACTAAGTGTTTTCATAAACAGATTTATAATGAGAGGGAAATGCATTTTTATCAGTACTAAGCAGGGCTGCAGAGAACTTCCCCCAATTATTAGGGGGCTCCTATTAATCCAGGAGCGATTTGCAGAGCCTTGCAGATAGTTAAACAGCCCCCAACCCTGCTAGCTTTTTAAAATCTACTAAACAATGTGAAGCCACAGTTTCATTTTTTCTTTCTGGCTGGAGATGGTGGAAATGTTCATCACCCAGTGTGAAGTAATATGTGAAACAGGTGTTTTATTCCCTAGCAGGTAAAATGGGTTTGATTCCTGTGAGATGTAGACATTTCAAGGCTACCAGCAAGAGGTCCAGATGGTGTGTATTTTCATATCTAATATTATATAAAAGATTTCAAATGTATCCTGACTCTTAACAAAACCATAAATTTACAGCTTATTGCCATGCTGAACAGCTCTGGTAGCTACTAATTAGTATTACTGTTTTTGCTTTACTCTTCCAGGGATCACTAGCATATCTGAGCCTTTCATTTTTAGCTTCCGGTAAAAAGACAAAAAATTCCAGGGTAGGGGCCCATCTCACTTCAGGGCCAGCTGCACATAGAACAGTAGAACCGTAGGGGGTACCAAATGTTTATGAAGCCACAGGGGAAATGAGGGTCAACCTTTTAAGGAAAAGCCCTTCCAACCTTGAGGGCAGAGGTCTTTGCCTAGTTGTTCCCAATTTGAACATGTAACTGTTTCAGAAATACTATTGAACATATTTTAAGAATAATGACACCAATAGCGAGCATCATTGCAAGTTTATTATGAGCCAGGTATTTTTTCGGATTATGCTACACGCACTCCTGTTCAATATTCTTAATCGCCCTTGGAGATAGCAGTCGCAGCTCTGTGTTACACAGGAGGCAACTGAGGCTCCGACAACTTTAGCAACTTGCTCAAGAGCCAACTCAGGTCTAACCAGTAGCTGAGCCCTCCCTCTTTTTTTTTTTTTAATGTTTATTTATTTTTGAGAAAGAAAGAGAGATACAGAGCATGATGGGGGCGGAGGGGCAAAGGGAGAGGGAGACACAGAATCCGAAGCAGGATCCAGGCTCTGAGCTGTCAGCACAGAGCCCAACTCGGGGCTCTAACCCACGAACCGTGAGATCATGACCTGAGCTGAAGTCAGACGCTCAACCGACTGAGCCACCCAGGTGTCCCGAGCCATCACTCTTAATAAGAACAGAATGCTTCCTCTTATCTATGTAGCATGGCAGTCCAGAAGGCACCGTGTCCATGGTGCACATAAAGAGACCCTTGGTGAGAGTTCTGTGGGGTTTGTAGATAACACTATTATGAAGAAGGGAAGTCGAGTCAGCAAAGTAGTGGGTCAGGGTTGTTCCCATTCTAGAAGGCAATGATCTGGGTTGAGATGAAGGGTAATGAGGCAACCCATGGTTCCCAACAGCCATGGGCAACGTTTAACCTCCTGATCTAGCGCTCTCGCCTCTCATGCTGGTGTGCTAATCAGTGTATCACTCACAGCTCTGTGAAAGGAACACTTGGCTTCTTCTTAATATTTAATATGCTATACAGAGTGGGGAGCTAATAAGGGAAACTGTATAATCTCACATTGTTCATTTTATGAACAAGCTCTTGCTTTCTGTTGAAAAGAGTCAACAGGACTGATTTCTTCAATCCTGATACCCCGCGATTTAAGCTTCGTTGATACCAGCCAACACAAATATCCCAATCCTGCTTCATCCCCAAGAACATGAAGAGAAGAAAGTAATGTAGGAAGAATTCAGGCTGATATTCAGCTGCTTGGCTTGGCCATAAAATTGCTTCTGTGAGTTTAGTCTGTCCCTTCACCTCCGTGGGGCTCCGTGGGGCTCCGTGGGGCTCCGTGGGGCTCCGTGGGGCTCCGTGGACTCATCTCCAGAAGGCTTTTTGTGAAACAGGTCTAAGGATTCATGTGACTTTGAAAAATCAATAACTTAAAGCCCATGCCTGTAGCTTCAAAGTGTGGGCTCATGAGAATAATAATACCATGATTGATGGGATAGAAACACTTTAAAACAGGGATTTAAAAATCCTTCTTGTGAAAATAAAAGCCTGGGTATGGTTTGCCCTAATCTTACCTACAAGGCCGACTCTGAAATGGAAAGTTAACATAAGAGAACGCTAAACAAATCTGACCACATTTCTGGGTGAGTCTTGTGGGATGAAGTGCACTATTTTAACTTCACGCTATTTAAACGTTCGAGGTAACAGAGACATCGGCATCTTAAATTTCTAGAAGAGCCAAGGGGCCATTGCATAAATAATTAAAGCCCCTCATTTTTAGCCTCTGCAGTAACTCTTGCAGACAAATATAACTTGGCTTTTACTTATCTTTTCAGTCTGGTAATTTTTTTTACAAGTGAGAAGGATCTTGACCAACAAGGGTCTAAATACATTTTCCACCTCCATGCTTTATTGAATTCTGAAGGAATACGCATGTTCCCTTTCTGTCCAGATGTGCAGAAGTTACCTGTGAAAGGCAGGGATAAAAGTGAGTTGCCCTTCGCGAGAAGCAAGTGATCTCCCCAGATCTAATCCCAGTGTATGGCTCCAGATTCTGTTTCCATTTCTCAGTGATTATGAGTTTTGCGCCATATCTTCTCCCCCTTTATTCCTGCAATATTTGCATTTCATGTTCTTATTCTCTTAATGCCTGAGCAATTTGAAACTCTCATATATAGGCAATTCCCAGATCTCGTTCCTAAAGCATTGTGATTCCCTTTCAGCTTTTCAGAGGCACGTGTGCTGGGAAGGAACCGAGCCCTCCCTGTCAATCCAATTTGTGATAAGGATTTCCCCAGGTGCACCCATTCCATGGTTCCCGTGTTGCTTTGTGCCTGGTTGGCATCCTTTTGGGGAGCATTTGTATTGCTTTTTCATCTCCGAAAAGATACTCTAGTCACAAACCAGTCATCTGCCTGTTAAGCTGTATTTAGAACAAATCACTCTGAAGCAAAACAATGACAATGACAACAAAAGAGCTACACTTATTTTTTTCTAGACTTTTAACAAAATGTTTGATGTTGTGGAGATTTCCAAACAATTAATGTGAAATTGGGGACTGTTGTTCACATGATTTATTTACCATATATAGAGAACTCAGCTGGAACGCTGTTGCCATGCACAGTCCCAATGAAATTTTCGCGGAGAGTTGGAAAATCAGGGAACTCTCTCCTAGGAAGCTGCACATTTTTCAAAGGATATAAGTAAACAGGAATCACAGGGCTCGAAAGCCGTGAGGGCCAGGGAAGTCCACCTCACCCACCAAAGGGGACATACTGCTTTGAGCATGTGATTTCCTACTCAAAACTGATTGGTTGTTTCCAACACTCTCTCTTGCAGGCTGAGAACTAGCCTTTCGTGTCACAGATCAGGGGCCTTGTGCACGCGTGTGCACATACACAAAGCAAGGGAACGAGAGAATGTTGAGTAGTAAGAACATTTTATGAAAGTAAGACCCAGACCTCGAAAATCTCAAACTTTACTAACCCCAAATGAAATACTCACAAAGAATCCAACCGATTTCTCACGAGTAGTTTTTCAGACTCTCAGTACAGGCCGCGTGAGGTGGCCCAGGTTTCCATTCCACAGGGTAGTGCAAAACTTGGCCAGGAATAAAAAAAAGAGCAGTGGTACCACCCAAAATAGTAAAAATGAAATAGAGAATGTGTGAAGTTAGATGCTTGATTTATGTGTGGAAACCAGCACCAAGAATATTGTTATGGGCCCGGCTCCTTGAGGCGAGGTTTGTTAGCAAAAACTGTCTCTAAATATTTATGCTCAGCTAAATAATTGCTAAATAATTCCAGTTCTCCGCTGGAAATCTGGGATCAGGATTAGCCTACATTGGTAGATCTGTGAGATTGTATACTGGTATTTCATCCAGCAGTACTCTTGCTCGGTGATACCTTTAACTTTCAGCATATAATTAATATCTTTTTATAAAAGGCTTTTCATGGCCCCACATAGGAAGGCTTCCTTTGGAAATGTTTCCCTACAATAAGCAAAGCGCTTAAAGTAGTCCGTTCCATAGCATTTGTTTTAGGGCTATTAAAGACATACAGAGTTTTGGCTTTCCCACTGTGTGCCTACAAGGATTCTTTCATTTGCTGAGCCTTGCATACGGAGCGGTGCATTGAAAGTGGGGAGGGCAGTGGTTTCCTTCTTCATCTACCTTCCTGAGAATCAGCATATGTTTCTAACATTCTTTGGATGGCCCTGACTGGTGCTTAGTGAACCCAAGATTAAAAGCAGGACTCCAGTCTGCAGGGACTCTAGAAGAAAACATTTTGTATGGGCCAAGAGACAAAGAGGAAGCTTTGTCACTTGATTCAACTGCCAGAGAAACACCATGAAATTCTCACTTTCTTCTCATACTGGAACAGGGGATTGTTGCAGGGTTTTGACCCAAGATAGAAATGGTCTGCACTTACAAAGAATTCGTTGAAATGAAATCCTGTACTTACATGTCTCTCTCTGGACACCATAAACATGATTTAAAAAAAATATACAAAGGAGGCCTACAGTCTAAAGAGGACTGTACCCTAAACAATTTCTGTGACCGGTTATTTCTCCTGTTCCTTGTTTTTTGAGCTCCAGTCTCCTCATCTGTGCATGGGACATTGGAAAGACTAAGTCTTTCTTTCTGCTTAGTTCTGCCCTTCAGTAATTCATCTCTGACTTAAAAAATCATGCTGCAGAAACAAGAAGAAGAAGAGAGGAAAAAGCTGATGAAAGCAACAATCTCATTTGGAGACTGGAAGGGGTTGATGTAAATCTTTTCTTGTTATGACATATAGAAGAGAAACTTTGACCTTGGCCTTTGAGTTAACTATCCATCCCTTGAGAGGCCACATCATGAAATTTTGGTAAAGGGCAAGGGGACCGGGAGCCTCCCCGCTGACTTCATAACCCATCTCACCTGCTCGCTGTCTGGGTCAGTTACTCAACATCTCTGTGCCTCAGTTTCCTCATCTGTAGAAATGGAGATAATAAATAATGGAATCTGCCTCAGAGCTTCCTTTGAGGATTAAACAAAGTAACATAATGGAGCACAGTGCATGGGACTGAGTAAAAAACCCAATTAGTGTTATCTGTTGTTATTGTTCCCTGACTACAGCACTCTGAGCTACAGGGGGAAAAAAATGTATTGATGTTACCAAAAGGCATTTTGAGGAAACGATAAAGAAAAATATTTAGCTAGAGCAAACGCATGTATATGGTTTCCTGTGCCGTTTTATTTTTTTTTTAAGAGACGAAGAAATAGAGAGGTTTTTCTCTTCCTACCAGACAAGAGATACAGAGATGAAGCTCTGCAATCTAAAACAGATCTATTTTGTCCACTAATGCAGAAATAACATCATGTGCATTTCGAAGGCTCTGGATCTGTTTAAATCAATTAAGATAAAGTTAATGTATTTTAATATCTGAGCTCTTTCCTTATCAAGATAACTCTGCGATGTTTTCTTCTCGGAGCCCAAGGTGGTGAAAAATAGACTCATTTATTCTATTACGTCTTGTAACTGTGGCTTCATGAATTTTTTTGTGCGTTGTTTTGTTTTCATTGTAAAGCTACAGGAAGACTTTACGTGGCTCGAAAACTGCTGTCGGTTTTCATACCACAATACTCCAGGGCATTTGTCTCCTTCAGGCTGCTATTGTTTCCAATGTGGAGATAAATGTGCACTTGATAAAACTATTTTAATGATGCTAATGTTAATACTTTGGTAGAATACTTTATCTGCTAGTAATAGCTTTAAAGAGTTTGTTGGGATTTTGTCCTCTCATACATTTTAATAGAATATTAAGTTTGTAATTAGCAAGAAAAATACAGTAGATTCACCTTCACTTCCTTCACATTCACATAATGATTACCAGTGGAATATTTGCTGCTTTGTACCCTTTGTAGGCCAATCAATATTTTGGTGAATGGAGAAGTCTGAAGCACGGAATCGTAGTGTAAACAAATGAGAAACATTAAAAGTATGCTAAATATGATAGCCAGTTGATTATGTAAATTTAAACAGTGTAGGGCAAAGGAATTGCTTATTAAATGAGTCTGTTTTTAGTTCACTCTGGCATTGTTTATTATACACCATAGCTGGATATTTCATAAGTAGACTCCTTTTACAACCTGGAGGTTTGGGGAATTGCAGCTGATCGCTGAAATAATATACGGGCTTGGAGGCCATGATGGACAAAACTTGTCTTATGACCATTTTTATTATACATGGAACAGACCTGGGCTTCTGTGGGGACCAAGATGCTCTGATAGACAGCTCGTTCCAATAGAATCACCTGTTACATCCATCTGGGAATTGGTTGGCTCTTAGCTACATCCTGTTAGTGGTCTTCGTAGAATCCACAACCTAAGATTTTTTCTGCTAAGAATTAAATGAATTTATTCCACACACAGTAGGCTTAATTTGTCGACTATAGAAATATCTACAAGTTTACGACTCAAGAGAAATCTCTATCGAAGTGACAGAGTGGCCTGCGAAACATCCTACACCGACGCGTCAGATACTCAGTTGCCATCTTGGAAGAAGAGATCTGACCTCTCAAACGGGGTACAGTTTGAGAATTTGTATTAGAATCAAGATGACCAAAGAACAATACATTGGCATTCCTATTTCTCAGAAGTCAAGAAGGATGACCCCCATCATCATCCGTTGGGAAAATCGATCTTCCAGGCTGATAAATCCTAATATGGAAGACTTCTCATTCTACCAATTCTGATGCTATTAGACCTGCATGTTCCACTTCTCAATTTTTCAGATTTCCTAATAACTCTGATTTGCATTTGGCATTCACTCCTCTGCTCCTTCACTACTTAGAGGTCATACCAAGGTCATCTGTTCATCTCAAGTTCTAGCTCCATGTAGCCCCTGTTCACATGAACACTCTTCCTTGCATCTTCTGTCCCTTCCCGTCTGCCCCCCCCCCCCCCCCCCCCAGCCTTCATCGATAAAAGGGCCTTCTCTTGTTCCAATTCTGCTCCGGTACATTTGCATCTGTTTTCCCCTGCGTAACCACCGTGATCTTGAAAAAGTACTTCACAGTATCTACCTTTGTTTCCTCAGCCCACACGTTCTGATTTTGGTGTCAATCATTTCATGGAACCTGTAAAGGTGAAAGTCACCAGTGACATTTTCATGAGCAAATCCAGTGCCTTCTCTCAGCCTGGCTCTCCGTCTTTCTGTACCATGTTGTCTATGTCCCACTTCTCAGTGTGGGAATTCCTTCCTTGACATTCATGATATTGTGTCCCTCTTGTTCTCCAATCCCTGATTTTCATCTCTGATTGCTGCTTTTGCATTTCCTTTGCTTGTCTTTTCAAAGGTACTACGCATGTCTATATGCTTTATATATACTATCCAGAAATTTAATGGGCTAAGGATGTGGTAATTGCCATTTTACACACAAAGAAGTGGAGGCTCAGGAATTTAAATAACTTGCTCAAAGTCACATTTCTCCTCACTGAGAGAGTGAGGTTTTAATGTCAGGTCTAACTTCATAAAAACTTCAGAGGACTCTGAAATGTTTTTTTTCTCAGAGCCCAAGGTGAGGAAAAAGAGACTTATTTATTTGATTGCATCTTATCACTGTGTCTTCAAGAAATTTTTTAACTAGTGAGGCTGTGAAGCCTCTAACAATATTACTGGAGCTCTTTCACCTTCCAAGCCAGCCATGTCACCTACAAATCCACCTGCCTCTGGATCCACAGTGTCCGCTTTTCCTCCAAGTACAATACAAGACGGGTTCCTTCCATTTATTCTCTGGATCCCTCTTATGTTGCTTTCGTAAGGTCTTCCCTCCTCTTTCCCATTTCCATCACTGTTTCTCTGGCTGTTGCATCGGTGTGATAAGTGTGCAAATCTCCTCTGCTCCCTCCCATTCCATAGCAGCCTCTGCCCCATTTCTGAGAAGATTCTCAAGACTCAACTGTCTCCATTTCTTCACTTGTCATTTATGTTTCAACCTATTGTGTTCTGGCCTGTGTCCCCACTACTCAATCGAAACTACTCTTGACAAGGTTTCCAAAGACCTCATGTGGATGGCTTCAGTGAGACCGTCCTGTCCCCATCCTACTCTCCAGCTCATCAGTTTTCCAGCTGCTTGATCTGCTTCCATGCTGCCACACGGTCCTGGTTTTCCTTCCACCTCCGTGGCTGCTCCTTCTCGAGCCCCTCTGCTGGGTCCTCTGCCTCTGCCCCACTAGGAAATGTTGGAATGTTCCAGGGCGTGGTCCGTGGTCCTCTTTTATTTCCTCTCTATCTCCATTCATCATTGATGATTTCATCCAACCTTGTGGATTTAAATACCACCGATTTGATGATAATTTCAAGTTAACACATCTGACCTTAATTTTTCTACAGGCTCCAGGTTTATCTATCCGGTTACCTATTGTTCAACATTCTGATTCAGATCGTACTTGGCATTTTAAGTTTACCATAGCCAAATGTGAAATCAAGTTAATTTACCTCAAACTCCCAGTCTCAGTAATGGTACTCGCATCCCCTTTAGCTGCTCAGTGCAGAAGTTCAGGGGTCATCTTTGGCCCTTCCCTTTTCCTCATGTGCAACATCTAATCCGTCAGCATTCCGCTCATTTCAAATTATATTTTCGTCCATCCTAATTCCCAACTGCACTCCGCATTTCTAGTTCCACTTACCTTCATATCTTACCTTTGAACAGGCATCTCGCTCTTGCCCCATCCAGTCCATTCTTCACGCAGAAGCCTGTATGTTAAAACATTAATCAAAACATGCCATTTCCTTTCAATCCTTTCAGTGATTTCCCATGAAACTTAGCATGAAACCCTACTTTTTCTCCAGGCTTCCTTCCCTCCTCTGTCCCAGGCCCCTTTCTCCATCTCTCACGTCCTCCAGCCGTATTCGCCTCCTTTCTTTTCCTCATACACATCTCCTTCTTTCATGCCTCAGAGCCTTTGCACATGCTGATTCCTCTGCTTTGACAGCTTTTTGCAGAGTTGAATTCTTTAGGTTTTAGTTAAAATGCATTCTTGTCAGAGATGTCTATCCCGATCACCTTATAAAAAGTGGCCATCCCACTCTCCAAATGGTCTCTATCACATCCTCCTGTTTATTTCCTTGAGAGTTTTTTATCACAGTCTAAAAATGTCTTCTTCATTTAATTATTTATTGTTCGTTCTCGGTCTCCATCCTCCAGAATGGCACTGTCTGAGAGAACTTTCTGCACTGTTGAAAATGTTCTCCCGTGCTATCCCATAGAGCAGCTACGAGCCACATTTGATTATTGGTCACTTGAAATTTGACTAGTGGGACCGAGGAACTGAATTTTTTATTTTAATTACTTTAAATTTAAATGTAAATAGCCACATGTGGCTACTGGCTACCATAATGAACAGCTCTCAAATGTATGTTCCACAAAAGCAGGGATCTTTGTTTAATTTGTTCATTGCTATACCCCACTGTTTACAAACGTGCCTGAAACACACGTGATGCTCGGTTTATGATAAATGAGTGAACGAGTGATTTCTAGTGGGGATGAAATTCTGGGAGAAAAAAGGATTGTTTCTAATTGTGGCATGCTTTGCAAGTAATACAATCCTCCTTCCAGAAATGTGTTTGGACTATATATACCTTTTCTGAGATCTTTAATTAGGATTCTAAGAGAAGAACCCAATATTGTAAATTACATTTTTGACCATGTTGAAAACATGCTTGATTCTTTTGCTGTGTTTTGTTAACCAGTGATACAATTATGCTATCTATGGAGTTATCATACGTAATTAATGAATTAATCAATTTACTTAATTCACAGGCAGAAAGATATTCTGTTTTCTAGTGTTGTCTACTAATTATGCAGTAAATCAAGGCTTTGAAGAGTTTCAACAACCATTCATTTTTTATGAATTAATCTTTCTTTGGCTTTCTTCTCTAGGGGTGAACAAATAATGCAAACATAGACCGAAGGATACATGAAGTCTGAATGCTAAGAGCATGCAGAGATGTAGCTGAATATATAAAAAAAAATATGGAATTAATTTTCAAGTGTTGTACTAATGTCACCGGGCACAGACAGGGTCAGTCTGTGCCAAGAGCAGGCAAGACCCCGTGGTGCAAAGACAGACAAGTATTAAGGACTCGCTTTCTTAGAGGAAGATGCTAAATTAAACATATAATCAGTAAAAAAAAAAATGAAGAAGAATGTACAAGCAATAAATATAATAAAAAACAGAATTCATGGCTAAAGTACAACTTGGCCAGCTTTAATATTAATATCTAGCTATGAATAGCTACTGTAATTACTACTGCTGCTATGCTACCATTTTTTGAGAGCCTACTGTGTGCAGGAACTGTGCTAAATACTTCACATACACAGTTTTGTTTAACACCCTGATCAATTCTATACGGTGGACATTAATTTCTCCATTTTGTAGGGGAGAAAACAAATTCAGTTTAGACCCATAGTTCATGAATAGTGGAGCTACAATCTGTCCCCAGATAAATCTCATTAAAAAGCTTGAGCTTTTAAAAAGAAAAAAAAAACATCAAAATCTGGTATTCTCTATGGCATTCAAATACAGACACATGGGAGTTTCTAGGTGTGTGGAATATGATCCAGTTTGGGATATAACATTTTTATGGAGTTGTTTCTATTTTTCTGATCCAATTGACTGTTAACATTCATGGCCTAAAGCAAAAGGAAAGCAGGTCATATAAATTAATAAAGCAAAGTTATGTGTGAGGCAATTTGAAGTGGTGGGACCTGCAGCAAAACAAAAAACACATACCCACCCAGTGGCATTTTTTAAAAAAATTTTAATGCTTATTTATTTTGAGAGATAGAGCATGAGCGGGGGCGGGGCAGAGAGGGAGACACAGAATGCGAAGCAGGCTCCAGGCTCCCAGCTGTCAGCACAGAGCCTGACGCGGGGCTTGAACTCACAGACCGTGAGATCATGACCTGAGCAGAAGTCAGACCTTAACTGACTGAGCCACCCAGGTGCCCCCCATCCAGTGGCATTAAAGCTCATTTTAAGATGCTGTTATGGATTGAAATGTATGTCTCTAAAAAAGGTATTCTGAAGTCCTAACTCCTAGTGCCTCAGAATGTGACTTTGTTCAGATTTAGGGACAGTGCACGTGTAATTAGTTAAGTTAAGATGAGGTTAATGAGGGGAGAGAGAGTAGAGTGGGTCCCTAATTGAATATGGCTGGTGTACTTAGAAGAAACAGAGATAGGGACATAGGGAGAATGCCACGTGAAGATGGAAAATTGCATTTATGCATCTACGAGAAACATCGAATATTACCAGCAAACCACCAGAAGCTAGAAAGAGGCAAGGATAGATTCCCTGCAAGTTTCAGCGGGAGTATGACGGGGCTGACACCTTGATTTTGAACTTCTAGCCTCCAGAACTATGAGAAAACAAATCTTACCTCCCGTCAGCCAGTCTGTGGTGTTTTGTCACAGTAGCCCTAGGAAACTAATCCAGATGCACTGAAAGGGCCATCATCCATTGTTTAGATGAGCATATCAAATATAGTTGATCTGAAACAACTTAAACCCTTGACACAATGATCTACAGGGTAAATATAGCCATTGATGATGAATAAATAACAGCAAACTAAGGCCTACCTCTGAGTTTCTCTGATTTTATACAACAACTTACAGAGCACTGGGTATGTGCTATATAGTGCCCTGAGTGCTTTGTAAGCACTAACTCATTTATTCCTCATAATAATCCTACTTATTAGGAACCATTACTACCGTCTCCATGCGATTCAGGGGGAAATTTAGACACATAAGGTTAAGTGACACCCACGGTCACACAGTCAGTAAGTGGCAGAGAGGGACCAAACCTAAGCCGTCTGGTGCTGGAGTCCATGCCCTTGACCACTGTCCCATGCCAGGACACCTGAGCAGGGACATCATTCGTCATCAGTGCTCTGACTCCACCTTTAGTTTTAGTGACTGGTGCGTG
Source organism: Leopardus geoffroyi (assembly GCF_018350155.1). Taxonomy (NCBI): domain Eukaryota; kingdom Metazoa; phylum Chordata; class Mammalia; order Carnivora; family Felidae; genus Leopardus; species Leopardus geoffroyi. The sequence goes on from NC_059333.1 coordinate 135,510,700, forward strand.
AATGTGACGCTTCCCCTCCGTCCATCAAGTCTATTGCAGAGGCTCTGATTGCCATGCTCCCTTCGAGGATACTCAGTACCTTTTGATCTGCTTCTTTGATACGGAGAGGGAACAGCATTAGTTCAACTGGTCCCTTTCTGTAATTGCCCTGGCTTACTCAAAGATCGAAGGAAGGAATTCTAATGATTGCTAGCAACATCTATTCCAACCATATGTTAAAAATGTGGGGGATTAACTCTCAGATATATTCGAGAGCTTATTGGATCTATCATGAGGCAGAGTGTAGCCAAACCCCCTCTAAATTTTCCCTTCTCCCAATACACATTTACCTTGATACATGTGTACAGAGATACCTTGTCTTCTGGGGATTCTGTCTTTCTTCCATGCTTGGGACCCTGAGTCTATAGCTAACTCAGGTCTGGGATCCGGTGAGGAGCTATGGGTCTCTAGGGAGATGGCTCAAGTCAAGCTTCTAGTCACCAGACCTAAAGTGATTTTGATTGTTTATTAAATAAATCAAGAAAGACGGGTGGTTGCTTATTAATTTTAATCCTTACAAGCCCACGTTTAATTAAGCACATCTGGGGATATCTGTGGGTCAGGGAAGCCTCAAAAATTCTGATTGCCTCACCAGCTTTGACGTCTGCATGCAGTCGGTGTCTGGTCTCCCCTGCTCACTAAAGTTAGGGGGAGTTTCTACCGTACTCCTTTTCGTGAGTGTTGTCATTCTAGAGAGCAGAGCCAAGAAAGTTCTTTGTGCTCATGGCCTTGCTGAATTAGAGGATCCTCTGAACCCTCTAGAAAGGGGGGGTGAGTGGGCAAAAAGTACCTGGTAAAAACAAACCAGCGTTTCAACCTCTCTGTCTTCAAATTCATTCCCCCACATTTGTGGTTCTCAAACTTGAACATGATTCAGAATCTCCTGGAAGACTTATTAAAGCACAGTTAGCTACGTTCCTCCCCTAGAGTTTTTGAAGCCCGAGACTCTGCATTTCTGACAAGTTTCCAAATGATGCTGATGGTCCAAGAACCACACTTTGAGAACCGCTGTTCTATATTAAGTCATAGGCTTTCTAGCCTTTCAATATAATTTACTGGGGAAAGTATTCGATCTACATTTGCATTAACCAACCTTGAGAGTTTTTAGAACCACGGCCAGCTGTCTGTGCTAATGCATTGAAGGCAACATTCTGAAGGCACATTCATACCAAAGAATTCAGACCAATCCATGTTTTTTGATCAAGTACCTTCAAAATCCATCCCCATAAATCACACAAAGACTTTAATGGTCCATAATAGCAAGCTGTGCAACTCTTTTCTTTGCTCTGCCTCTGTATTTTTCACCCCAGTTCAGACTGAGATCAGATTCTGAATACTGGCCTGAAATAATTGTGGGAGTGGGTTGGGGGTAGAGGGGGGGCAGCTATTATTAGTTTCCTCTTTGCTTCAGCAAAAGAGGAAGTAAAGAAAATTTCGTGGGAGTTTTTCAGAGGGTGTTGGTGGGTTCAGAGTATTGCAAGCACTCTGAATTCTCTGCAGGTATCACCATTCCTATTGTGGGGAGTCAGGCTACTACTTAACCTTCACATAAAAGCTTTATGTGACTGTGAATTCAACTGTCACAATCCAGCAACCTTGTGAATTTTACTCTGGGCTTTTTTTTTTTTTTTCCGCAGCCTTAGCCCTTACTTAAAAGAGGCAAGAGGGGCGCCTGGGTGGCTCACTTGGTTAAGCGACTGACTTCAGCTCAGGTCATGATCTCATGGTCTGTGGGTTCAAGCCCCGCATCAGGCTCTGTCTGACAGCTCAGAGCCTGGAGTCTGCTTCAGATTCTGTGTCTTCTCTCTCTGCTTATTCCCCACTCATGCTCTGTCTCTTTCTCAAAAATAAATAAACATTAAAAAAAAGAGGCAAGAGAATCTTTCAGCATGGTCAGGACAATCTCTGAATTTCATTTGGGGCCTCAAGGCCAGAATATATGTATTTCCATTTGCCATCCTCTTACCTTAAATATAGCCACAGATAACTTCACTCCAGTCCCAGCATTCTTCATGCCTTTTAAGTTGTTCTATGGAATCGAAACACTTACCCTTGGTTTTTATTGTTAATGGGCATCCAGTGCCGAGTATTCAGAGGCTACTATGTAGTTACTTTGCCATATTGTGTCTCAGTGTTTTTTGCCAAATTACGAATTCCAAACATTACACTTTTTCCTGATGGTGTTAGCTGTCCCCTACTCTATGTTTCAAGTGTTGTATCAGAGTTCTTTGGTTGCAAACAAAAGATCCTAAGTAAGAAGAATGTATGGTCTAACTAAATGGATTTCAGGTAGCCCTTAGAACAGGAGAAAAAGCTCAAACTCAAGCTTAGAAAGTACTGGAACCAGAACAGCCCTGGAAAAGTAAATAATAAAAATTTAACAGGCAGTCTCATTAGGGGTACATGGCCCAAACGAATAAGCTGCAACTAGTTTTGGTCTTTGAGGAATTGTTTTTGAGAGACTCAATAGTCACATTCCAGGAGGAAGGAAACTCATGTCCCCTTAACTATGTGCCCACCCATTTTCCAGGAGATATCATTTCACCTTGATGAACAGTCTCACCAATATTGTGTTCAGTTAGGGAGGAAGCATTTGCCAAGGCAAATTTAGGATGTTTGTTCCCAGAAGAAAGAGGAAAAAATACTGAGCAAGTAGCATGAAGTGTCCACCCCAATCACTGATTGTATTAAATACCTCTCTGCTATACGTGAATGGGCTATGTAAGTTGTAACAGTTGTACATGTATTCGGGGTCTTTATTTTACCCAAATGCTTGGCTTTTGGAGAGCCTAGTGTCTGCACTGTCTTTGTTCTATTCTGGCTACTGTGAGTGCAGAGTTATAGGTACTTTCTTAATAAATCACAGCATATTTTAGGGACAGCAAAATGAAGACGGACACAAGTGGGTTTTAATATCCAAGAGTGTAATAGTGTAAATCTCCCTTTAAACTTAAACCATATGGGTTTACAGAGCAGTTGAAAATAAGCCTGAAAGGCATTAATAGCCTTGACTAAATAGAAACAGACATCAACCTAAGCACACAAACAGTCAGAAAACCAATGGGATGATAGAGATGTACAACAAATACAATCAAAAAGACGCAATCAAATGTGGAATACAGCACAAAGGTAAAACCTTTACCTATTATTAATTATGACAGTAATTTCTATCTCATAACATCTCACATAGCAACTGTAACCAAGAACATCTGCATTTTAAACTGAAGGTGCCTCATACGCTACAGGGAGGCAGGATATAAGCACATCTAGGAGCTGAGGAAAATGGTTGCGCAAAATCCAAGCTTTCATGCAAACCACCTCTTCCCTTAATGTGATGATGAATAGCATCTTCTCTATATACACAATGGTATGCAATTCCAAATAGATTCTGGACTAGAAGGGAAGGGTGATGTAAAGGTCCTAAGTTTCTTTAGTTACATATTCCATGTGTTCTATTTCGACAAATGCCATTTAAAAAATGATACCCTCTTTTCGTAAGTACCATTCAACCAAAGTATAAACAATCATGAACACCTTTGTCTCAAAATAAGCAAAGACAGTCACAAAAGGCCAAGAATTTCTTTGGTAAGCAGGATTTTATTGACACCCAAATCTCTCATGATTTCTTTGATGTCTGTTCAATCAAATTTCTGCTTCCCGGGATTCCCTCATGTCCATTTACACAAAAAATCTGCAGGATCCTTGTACCTGCTTCTCAAGTCCTTAGCCCCATATCGAGGCTTGTGGTCTCCGTGTTCACTGGATAAGACATTGTTCTTGATCTTTTAAAAGCAAATATTGGGTTAGTCATATGAGAGCTCCTAGTGGTCGAGCTAATTTTCCCTGACAAACCATTAGTTGGTACTTAGTGTATCTGGGTCATATCCAGCTTCTTGTAACAACTATTAATAAAATTCTTCATTTTTTTAGGGTGTACTGTGGGCTCAATGCCTACTAACCATTTTATGTGTGTCACCTTGAGCTTTCCTTACTCCAGTTCTATCTGGAAATACTAGCAGTGGACGTATTTTGTTTTGATAATTCTTTGTATGAATCCCACCTTCCCAAAGTATAAACAAACATCAGCTTCCTATAGATTCCTTGCACCTGGGGTAGAGATATGTCATAAATTCATCCTAACTGATCTATCCATGCAAGACTGCATTCAGAATTGAGTAATCTGAGGTCACAGGCTCGACATGGGGGGTGGGGGGAGCATTCATGTTACTGCCATGGTAGAAGCATGGGGTGGCCATGGTGAATTCAAGAGAGTCCCTGTCAACTTGGACTCAGGAAACGTCTGTAGTGGTTGTGTCCCCTTTCATCCAGCGTGTCCTCTTGGCTTTGGGCATTGTTTATTGTGCCCAAAATGTTATTTACTTCCTGAGTGAGCCGGTTAGTTCCTGAAACTATAGAGTTGAGTCTGTTACTCCATCATTCCCACGGATTATATGAGCTGCTTGATATCCTTTAAAAAACCCGACTTCAACTCAGGTCATGACCTCATGGTTTGTGAGTTCGAGCCCCACATTGGGCTCACTGCTGTCAGCGCAGAGCCTCCTTCAGATCCTCTGTCTCTCTGCCCCTCCCCACTCTCTCTCTCTCTCTCAAAAATAAATAAAACACTTAAAAAATCCAATGTCACTTTAAAATATGAAACTAAGACCCATGAGCAATACAATACTGTTACTATTCTCTTTCTTTTAAGCAGGGAATAAATTGAAACACATGGAAGTTAAGTAATTTGTCTAATACCACACAGAGAATAACTGTGGGAGCTAGAATTGAAATTAGTGCCTTGATAGTATTTCATACCTTTAACTCTCTCCACGGATAGGCTATATTTTGAATTGTTAATGATCATAGAGTTCGCGGGACATATTTGTGCTTGACCCTTTTCAGTGACAAGTTTTTAGACCATAAGAACATGGTATGCCGTGACGGGAGAAAAGAAAAAAAAAAATGTCTTCATGGTCCCAAGAGTTACACTGCAGATGCCAGGGAAGGAAGGGAAAACCCAAAATAGTCTGAGGATAGAAGAAGGAGAGTAGATTTGCAAAATCAAGTTTTACAGGTTACACTCTTTTTATAGAGATTTCCATTTGAGGTGTATTCATTCTGGTCATGTTTTTTGCAAAGCATGGCCTGAAAATCAGGGAATACCATTGTAGGCGACTGCAACACTCCTTAAGTTATCGTATCTTCATCAAAGAGAAACAGGTCTATGTCCTCAGGTATTTGGCTCAGATATTAAAATTTTCAAAGTGTGCATGGTCTACTTTGTTTCCAACTTGCTAATGATACTGTCCCCCTCCACCACCATCACCACTATGGTGGCTTGTGTCCACGATTGGAGCACACAGCCCTATTTTCCAGGGTCGTGAGGGACTCTTCTGGCTTGCGTCATTAGTGAAGGCTTCTGAATCCCTTCTCGCTTGTCTTCCCCACATATTGTTTGGAATTGAAGTTCTATAACTCCCTAGAAATGTTTTGTTTAATGTTACTTGATTTTGAATGTGGCTTGTTCTCAAGGACCAGTAGAATGAGTTTTGAGATGTCCATGTTCTATGAATAGGCAAACACTCTTGGTTTCTAAAAATTAGCAACTTTTGTTTGTGCTCTCAGTGAATCGCTTTGTGTTGAGAACCTTTTATTGCCTTTCCTTGTTCCTTTATTAATTAGATATTTAAATGGGTCTTTTAAAATGAAAAGTTCCCATTATTACATTTAAATCATACTTTTATCATTATTATGTATGAATTATCCATCATTTTTAAACGTCAACTACTTTTTTCAACGGAGATTCGGCACTGCATAAAGTGCCTGCAAAGAATATAGTCCAAGTTGGTAGACTTGGTCGACCTTTCTTAAGGCCTCTCTAAAGACCATAGGTTCAGAAACTTGAAAAATTCCCCAAATGATGACGATTAGGCTATGGTAACAATCAGGATAGTCAGAACAAGAGAACTCACTCCAGATCTTTCCATGAAGGGAAGTTTATAATTAGAAAGACATGGTAAGAACAAAAAGGGGAAAAGGAGAAGGTGAGGAACCCCGATATTAACAATAGCAGAAAGTTGCTCTCATCCACAGCACTGGAAGAACAGACATAAGAGATGGTGTAACTAGAGCCCAGGTGCCTGGGCTTCCCTCCAGAGAGCTGGACCAGAGAGGACACGCAGCCATTGCTGGACACACAGCTCAAAGTAGGGAAATAAGAAGAAACCCACTGGGTTTTCCCCTTCTTTCGTGTCCATTTTCCTGCCAGGACCTCCCAACTGATGGAGTCTAACTGAAAGCCAGTTGGCAAAGGAAACTGGGAAATACACATTTTGGCCCTTTGTGACACACAGCCTAGTGAGGGATGGGTGGGAAACCCTCCGAAGAGCAAACAGCAACCTAAGGAAAAGTTTGGAACGAGAGCAGGATTACGTCTGAAACTGCTTCCAATTATTCTTCTTCTGCCTGTACATTATTTAATGGAGCTTTCTAGAGGCAACAGTTCTGTGAGGGCTCTCATTGTACAAAAAGCTGTTCTGATAATACACACAAAACATTATGTCATCAGATTATAGTTATTTTTTAAATATTAGTTTATTTGCCTTGCCTTATGATGAGCTATTTATTTTTCTTTCTTCTATATATAGAACCCAAGATAGTATCAGTGCTAATGAAGTCTTATAATAACAATTATTATTAGCATGCTCTTATTCCATAAACTGGCAAGTTTCCGGTACGCCTCCAACTCCTTTCCCATTATTATAATCATGTAATGTCTAGCAATAACATCACATTAAAATTTCAAAGAATTTTTCTCTGTTCCCTGACAAAATAAAACCTTTACTTGTTTTACAGATTATAATTCCTATTTTTAGTCATAAAAAGGGGCAGATATAAGGAATTTTCTGGTTGATAATGCAGGAGGGAGTAAAAAGAAAGTGTTGTGAAGGCTATTTCATGAAAGTGCTGAGTGATCATCAGTGACCAAGTTGTGCCAAAGGCAAATGGGAGACAGCGGCGGAGACCTAGTAGCGAAGGGCAGCAGGTGACAGGGAGCTTGCGGTGAAGACGAGGCAGAGGGCAATTAAGTTATTCCACATATATTTAAAAAGGACCCACCGCATGCCAACCACTATCTCAGCTGCTGGCCATAGAGAGAAAAACAAGAGAGAGACCTGCTATTTTTCTGTGGATCTTCTATTCTCATGAGGAAGAAGAAAAAAACAAAGAGAGTTTAAAATCTGGAATAATTTTAGGTAGTGGTGTTATAAAGAGACGATATTTGCCAAATGGGCACCTTTGAAGAGGATGGCCAGGAAATTCCTCCCCGAGATGGCTTTGCCACTGAGACCTGAGTGAGGACCTCAGGACAAAGCATTCCAGACAGGACATAATCCTAGAAACCGCAACAAACTTGGCATTTTTGGAGGAATCCAAAGGCGGCCACGTGGCTAGAACACAGTGAGGGAGGGAGAGAGGAAATGGGTTGGCTGCTGCAGCAGCTGCGTTTTATTAAACCCACAAATTAGGGTGGAACCATTATTCCAGGATGACTGTTAAACAGATAACACTGGGATTGTAAGGAAGGAATTCCGTTAATGCATGCCATGGTATTAGGTGCTTAAAGGACACCAAGATGAATATGGCACAGTTCCTACCTCTCAGGACACGCAGCTCAAGAGGGAGATGCCAGAATTAAAAAAAAAAAAAAAAAAAGACTCAGGACAAGAAACACACATACATAGTGCAATGGTTGTGTCGAAGGAAACCATTCAAACAAGGCAGTAAACTATTAAAGAAGACATTATTTTCTTAAAGAAGTTTAAGATAGATTGTGATGCTTCAAATGTAAAACGAAATAATTCAACTTTGAGCGCATGTGACGAGGGACCATTTCCTGTCTTCTGGTATCAAACCAGAATGTGGGTCATAAGGTTTCGGAGCTCGAAGGGATATTAGTTATCACTAAGTTCAAACCTGTCACTTTTCTAACGAGGAGTTACAAGAGGTGAAACTACTAGCTCAAGGTCAGTAAGCTGACACCTGCCCATGAATCTTTCTAAACATGTCTTGCTTCTGTTTTGCATATAATAATAACATGGTCATAGGTGTCAGCTTTAACCAATATGCCAATACACATTCTGAGACACAATTTAAAGGTATGGATCGCCTCATGTCATTCATTCATTCATTCATTCACTTACTCGTCAACAGATATTTATAGAAAATATGCCTTTCATATGCCATCAAACACCTACTTTATATGTGCCACTGAGCATTTCATGGTAATCACTGCACTCTTACACAGTGAATCAAAAAGCCAAGTTTAAAACATACAGTTGTTATTTCTCCCTTAGCAGAATGTAATGGAAAGTACGAAGTCATTATAAGTAGAACCATAATTTTCCCAAAGCATGACAGTAATTCTGGGCTTCCTGTCTAAAAATAGGTTGGTCCACGCTAAATGGACCCCACTGCACTTCTTTAAATCACAATTACTAAGTAACCATCCACAAACAGCTGATGTTAGAATTACATGATCTAGATGAGCAAACTTCATACTAGGGCATTTAAAGATATGTCTGTGGGATGACTAATAGACTATATGGAGAGTGAAATGCTCAGCTGCTCAGAATTCTTAGCAGGTCTCTGAATTCTGTCTAAAAATATTGGCAGCAACATCTGCCCTCATTGTCAACGCATGCTGAGAAGGCTTTAATATTCACCCAGAACAGGTAGGCTCTTGGCTTTCAGGGTGGTTGAATAAAGATCCTCTACCCAGCAATCTGTGTAGACTGCATTTAAACATCCTTGGAGATACTGAAAACTGCTGGGAACTTAAATTTTAGTTTCAGGAGGATTGGTATTTGTTAAAGAAATCATTCATTTGGAGTCAACAGACAGGTTCTAACATCACCTGTGCAATGAACAAGTCCATGGCTTTGAATGTTCTGTTCTCCATCCCTGTATAACTCTTTACTATGCTCTCAGGGCAACCCATGGGTCGTTTATGGATGGTCTTCTGATCCCTGAACATGTCATATATTTTCTAACCCCAGTGCCTTTGCTCAGGAATCCGACAGATTCCTCTGTTTGGCATCTCTATTTCTGTGCCTAAAACCAAGCAAAATAACACAAACTTCTGCTTATCCTGTAAGGCCTGACTTTCATCAGGAAAAATGATCACATCTTCCCCAGTATTCTATAACTTTATTATGCACAAAGGCCTACTTTGTGCCATGTCCTTTATATGCATTTATCTAATTTAATTCACACAACATTTTCCCTCATTTCTAAAGATGGGAAATGAGAACCAGTGTCAAGTTGCTAGCAACTAGTACAGCTGAGATTCAAACCTATGAACATTTGGCTTATTTTCTAGCTATCTAGCCTCTACCTGCCAAGCATATCAGAACTAGTTTTATAAATCTCTACTTATTCTGCAGAATGTGACTCTTTGAATGGAAAGACCAAGAAAGTGGAGCTGGAGCTTGGGGAAAAAGATCAGTTCATCCTACAAACGTAAAGTGGCATTCCACCATGTTTGTGGCAAGATTGAAATCTGTTATAATAAAATCGTAATTGGAGTGCCTGGATGGCTCAGTCGATTAAGCGCCCGACTTTGGCTCAGGTCATGATCTTGCTCTTTGTGAGTTTGAGCCCCGCATTGGGCTCTGCGCTGACAGCTCAGAGCCTGGAGCCTGCTTCGGATTCTGTGTCTCCTTCTCCCTCTGTCCTTCCCCAACTCGTGCTCTGTTTCTGTCTCTTAAAAATAAGTAAACATTAAAAAAAAATTTTTAATCATAATTGATTGGGCAGGTGTGGAACTAGAAAGCACAATTTGTCATAGGCACACAAATTTTGATACTTCTCTTTCTTAGTTTTTCTATCTCCAGTCCCTGAGACACATGGTATTCCTCATCTTTTTGCAACAGGTCTGTGAATGAGTCTCTCCAATTTTTCTAGAATGACTCATTTATCCAATTAATGCTTACTGAGCATCTATTGTGCTCAAGGCATTATAAAGAGTTCATAGAGGTATAAGGTTGAATCCGTGCCCTCAGTTCCACTCATAAGTGAGATAAGACATGTACACATGTAACTATAATTGAATTTGGTGTAACTATTCAGTTTTAGGGGAAACACCACTTATCTTTTATTAATTCAGATTCACACTTTTAAGCCATCATCAGTTTGCGGTTCGTTTCCACTGTCACACCTGAGAGGAAGTCAATTGAAAGTGGAAGGAAGGGAAAGGTACAGACAAAGCGTAGAAGGGATGCTAATGTATACGAACAAAAACAGACAGAAGACATCGTGGTAGTTCTGAGTAATATGTCAAAAACTCATTTTCCCTTTTACTGCAAATGGCAAGTTCTAAGTCAGAATAGTTGTAGTCAAATGGTGCACCATCCAAAACATCGCCCCAAACGGTAACATTATAAATACATAATGCTCCCTCCTCCCACATACACAGATAACTATTTGAGGTCACCAGTATCTCACCAGTCTGGGAGATTTTTCTGTTCCTATAGCTCTTGGTCTCATTCCTTTAGGCAAATTAGCAGAGCTCCATCAAAATGCATCCTTAATTCATAAGCAGATAATACTTTGAGCTGGCAAGTCTCATAGCTGAATACAGTGCTGGCATCCGTTCCTTATCCAACACACCAGCAACTGCTCCATAGCCAAATCCCCTGTTAAGTCCTTCACCACACTGTTTATGTCTCCTGTAGGGCCCCCGGAATATATTTTGTGTATCGTCTTTGTCGGTCCAGAACTAGAAGCCCAACAGTACTGGTTAGGACAAATGTTAGTTTGCTAATGGGTTATTTCTTCTCATATTCTATATACTTATTTATCCCTTTCACCACATGTCCTACTATTACCATCTAGAGACATTTGGGAGTTAGTCTTCCTGTGTCACTTCTGCACCAATGATTACAGAGCACTAAGCTGAAAATTATACCTTTGTCCTTCTTAAAAACCAGAATTTGGAGGTAAAGAATTGGAATTTCATGAAGGCTGCTTTATGTTTCATCTTTTGGTTGTAAATGACATCATAGATTTGAAACCCTGAATTCATATGAAAATGATCCGCAGGACCATGAGGCCCTTGGGAGCAGAAACTGTGTTTATTCCCTGCACCCCACACAAAGTTTCCAAATGGGTGCTCAGTGCATTTGTGTTGAATCCAACTGAATAAAAAATTGTGGTTCATTTTGTTTATGCTGCAGATGGAAATCTGCTGGTAATGTCACCCAAGTTTAAAGGAAAATCCTTGGGTTTTAAAGAACCTAGGTAGCAAGACAAACAGTATGTGGAATGGTTGGAAGAGTTTTGCTTTAAGTTCCGAAATCCGTGGGGGACTCCTTTAACCAACCTGTTCTGTTTTGCATCTATCTCTCCGCAGTGCTATGGGTTTTACCCAGTGCAAACATTTACCTGTCAAGTTGATGCTTGGATGAAAAGACAAGCAAACGTGCTCATATGTATGTACATTAAAAAAAAAAAAAGCAGAAAAGGGTGCAACCTCTTTCACTCTTTTTAATTGTTTTAATTTTTGAATTATTTTAGTCATCTTTACACCCAACGTGGGACTCAAACTACAACCTAGAGATCACAGGGTCACATGTTCTTTCGACTGAGCCAGCCAGGCACCCCTCTTTCACTCTTTATAATAGCAGAACATTTGACTTTTGCACACTCTTTTCCATAGTCTCATGATTTAAATGCATCCTTAAAGCTAACCTGTCTTGTCAAGCATGTAATAACTGCAGGAAGGTACAGCGATTGTGGAGAGTGGAGAAGGGGTGATGTCCTGCTGTTCCTTGTTGTAGTCACTTTATCAGCCAGAGGAGTCAGTTTTCCCCAGTGGCTCCCTTCAGCTTGGTTGTCATTTTTCAGCGGTGAAAGCTACATCAACAGACAGCAGCCTCTTCAACGGAAGAAAGAAGATCTGCCACTTTAAATTTTCAGCAGGCAACTGGCATTTTATTATTTACGTATTTCATGTCATTATGTTGGATAATATAACAAATGATGCAATCAGATCCACGGGAAATTTAAAGTGGTGTGCACCTGTTCTCACCTGGGAGAGGAGCATAGCTCATGCACAACTTCCCCAGCTGAAACCCAGCAGTACACAAAGCCTTTGCACACAGCCGCGCTCCCGGACTGACAAATAGGCCAAGTTGGAGAACGCGAAACACATTCCTTTAGCCTTCTTTGATGGGCTTGACTTGGTTTGTTAAGAAAATGGCCTTTCCTCATATCGAAAAAAAAAATTCTTGCTGTTGTTGGCAAAATCGGTTCCCCAAACTGCCACTGAGGCAAGACTATAAAAGCCAAGTAGAAGTCACAAGCGCTTTTCTGAGGTCATTGGCTGAATATGCCTGCCAGTCCTAGAAATGGACCCATTTATCAGTAATGCTGCTACTCCTATTTGAATTTGTATGCAGAGGACACATAATTGCATTTTCTGCAGCAAACAAGCCAGGAAAATACGTTTCTCAAAAGAAGAGAATCATGGGTCACGCGAAAGGACCAAGCTCCGCCCCTCACCCCTTTTTAACATCCTTGAGAAACTTGGAAGTTATTCAAAGAAAAAAATGACTAAAATAAACAGTCAGTCTGGTGGATAACTGCTCTTTGAGTCGTGAGTCATAGTGGGATAGTGTCAGGAGGGGTGGGGTACGGAAAAATGCTGAACACCCCAATTCATAGCCAGTCACTTGTCACCAGACCAGGTTCCTGAAAGAGGATAAACATTCAAGCAATACCTTTTTTTTTTCTTGTAAGGCTTTTGTCTGAAATCCCAGTGGAGTCTCCTAGCTAGCTAAATATCTAATAGGGCTACTAGATAATATATAGGAACCCCAGTCAAATTTGAATTTCAGATAAACACGTAATCTTTTCGCATAAGTATGTCCCAAAATTTGGACGCTGGAAATACAAACAACAAGCACATCCAATCTAGTGAGATCAGACATATAGACATATGATGAAATATTAATCGCATTAAGACAACATGCTATACAGCACACGTTTAAAGTGTTTTGTTCATTCTGTACTAAAATAACATATATAATATATTTATACTATACAGCAAATCCCAAATATGGCTTTAGACATACTTACACTGAAAAGTTATTTGTTGTATACGTGAAATTCAAGTTTAGCTGGGAATTGGGGTTTTATGTTTGGCTCATTAGTTTGGTTTGGTTTTTGCTAAATCTGTCAACCCTACCAAGAAGAAAAGGACACCCAGTGGCTGGACTGCCTATAAGCCTAAGACAAGTGCCCTGCTTGGCCCCTGTCACCTGGATCCACACCCACATCCGTCACATACATCATTACTAGCCCACCTGTCAGCAAAAAACACCATAAGGAAGGAAGTCGAAGGAAGACGTGTCAACTCCTCTCAGCCCAAGCTTCCCCAGGAAAATGCCTCTTCCCAAATGGGAGGCAGCCCAGATCCCTCCATTGTGTCAACCGTGTATAAGAAGGACACTAGGAAGAGACAACCTGCTTCAGGGTCTCTGAGTTTCAGTACCTTCAGTCTTTACCTCACAATCTCCACCACCAAGCACTGTGGTCCAACCAATGACCTTAGACATCTTCTGGACAGTTACCTACCTGAGCATCAGAGATGCTTCTGCCTCTCAGACTGTTTGTTTCTTCATGACCATATCTATAAAAATCTTCTTTCTTTTGATAACGCCTACTGTAAAGGACATAAACTAGTGTTCATAGCTGTGACTTTCAACTTTTCCTATGTCAGAGTCATCTGGCGGGCTTGCTAAAACAAGGGTTGAATTTCTAATTCTGTAGGTCTGGGGTGAAGCTTGAGGGTTTGCATTTGTAATATGAACCCACATCATGGTGATACTGCTGGTCCAGGGTCTACCCTTTGAGAACAATTAGGCCACAGATTAGTCTTCCTTGTCATGGCCAGACGTTGTCTTCTCATGGTTATAAGATACTATATCCTATTAAAGCGGCCATTAGACACCTTTAAATCAATTTTAGAAGACACACACATGCGTGTGTGTGTGTGTACATGCACACGTTATAATATTTATATATCAATTACTTTGAAAGTCAATAAATACATATACAGTTAATGTTATATTAATTATAGAACACTGCGTTTCTTACATATCTGCTTTTAGTGAGACACAGAAATTTCTCTATATATCTGAGAATACATTTCCCTTCCCACCCACCCACCCACCAAACTACTATGTATATAATATTTATACTTAGAGAAGATAGTACTTTTGCAAATAAATCAACTCGAAGTTATAAACTGCTCATTTAAAAATGGTTTTTCTTATTTTAATAAGTAATATATATTTTAACAGAAATTTTAAAAATAAAGAAAACATCTTCAAAATAAAACATAGAAGTTACCTCTAATCCCACTACCTAGAAAACCTCCATGAACATTGTGTATCTTTCCTGTAGCTTTTGTTTTCCCTTTTTTGCTGCATTATGAAATCAGGACCACATTGAACATACTGTTTTGTAATTTTTTTTACCAAATGATAAATTGTGAGCATTTCCCTATGCCACTAATATGCTTCGACAATATGATTTCTGATGACTACAAAGTGTTCTTTCACGAAGATATGCCATCATTTGTTTTGTTTATCCCCTATTGTTGGGCATTTTTTTGCTAATAGAAATAATGCCAGAGGTGCCTGGGTGGCTCAGTAGGTTAAGCATCTGATTCTTGATTTCAGCTCAGGTTATGATCTCACGGTTCATGGGTTCAGGCCCTGCATCAGGCTCTGCACTGACAGTATGGAGCCTGCTTGGGATTCTCTCTCTCTCTCTCTCTCTCTCTCTCTCTCTGTGCCTCCTCCCACTCAAAATAAATAAATAGACTTTTTAAAAATTTTGATATAAAATGCCAAGAGAAATTTCCAGGTTAAAATGCTATCCTAGCTGGTCACTACAATCAAACTTCATCTCATTTTTTAACTAAAGTATCAGTGAAGACCAGAAAACAATTAAAACTCACAGTAAATCCTAATGCTTTGATTTATGAACAATTTAATGCTAGAATCTGGACGACTATTAACTAGAAGACAGAGAGAACTAAGCAAAAAATAAAGCTAGTTAAGCTTTATCTTATGAAATCCCTCTCCTTTACCCCTGTGAAACAGAAACCACATGGTGGCAGGGAAAATGGGATACTATAGGAAAGTCCTATTGTCTATCCTCTGCTCAGAATTCAAGATCATCACCTAACAGATTAGAAGCTGTTCTTTGCATGACAGCTGGTATTTCTTAAGGATGGACTCTCTTCTTTCCAGTACCTCATCTTCCACACCTCTACAGAAACACCTCTACCCAAAATGCAACTGATTGCACAAATGGTGCACTGGTAGTAATGACCCCCATCTGAGGAAGTGGAGCCCCAAGAAAACAAACAAACAAACAAACAAACATACACCCTCTGTCAGTTAGGAACACAGGGTTAAACAGACTGCTAGGAAATGTGTATCAAAGAGTATCGTGTTCCAAGTATTCTGCCTGTTTACAGCCTCATAAAGCCAGACAGTAGCCATAGAAGACGCTATCTTAATAAAGCAGAACTGTAATAGATGAATGCCTTCTAGAAGTAGGTACTGAACTCACCAACTTTCCTTCTAGTTGTCATAATAAGTAAGGAAGTATACCATGATACAGGTGGACAAAACCAACGGAAAGCAGCATATATTGTGTTTGTTGACATATGCCAAGCTCATAACAAAAGTGAATAGAACGCACGAGGAGGCCCATGAGAAAATAATAAAAATATGAAAGATTCAGATGAGAAGTGTAACTATAAAAATTATCAACTGCCAATTCAGGGGAAAAAATGTCGTGAAACTTTTTGACATCTTCAACTGATACAAGGGAAAATTACTTTGATGAAAAGGAGCTGAACTGTGTACAATGAGAATAACCCAGGAAAAGAGCCAACAAGTTGTCGTGAAGGCAACAGTATGAGATAAAAATAGATGTAGATGAGATGTGGAAGGATTGCAGATAAACTAAAAACATAATATCAGAATTTAAAATGCCATTGGAGGTCAAAAAGAACATAATTGATGTAGAGCACAAACTTGGGATCCTTTACCAGATTGCAGGGGAAAAAAACACAGCTATGAAAGTTACAAGAGAGCTGTAAGTACAGACAATAGAAAGCTGTAATATATACTATAGAATAATTGGATTCCTGAAGAAAAGCTAAAGCAATTACAACAGAAGAAAGTACCAAATATAGTTTTTTAAAAAAATTTACAAACTAAATAAAAATCAGATTCCATCAGCTAATAATTTGTAGGGGGGAAAAATCAGTGAAATACTACCTATAACTGGAGTTACTCTGTGTAGATTTATTTTTTTATTTACGCCCTTAAATTTTTTTATAATCCTCCTTTGAGAGGTGGAGCCCCATTCCCTTTCTCTTGAGTGTGGTCCAGATGTGGGGTCTTGCTTCTAACAAATAGAATAAAGTGGAAATGATAGTCTGTGACTTAGGGACTAAGACAGGCACTGCAGTGTCCTGCTTGTCTTTCTCTCTGTATTTGCCTCCTTGTCTCTGTCTCTCTCTGTCTCTTTCTGTCTCTCTCTTTCTCCCATCACTTGCTTTGGGGAAAGTCAAATGCCATGCTGAACAGCGTGTGGAGGGATTCATGTGGTCAGGGACTGAGACTTCCTGGTGGCAACCAGGAAGAAACTGAAGTGTTCAGTCAATAGATGGCAGCCATGACAGCTGTCATCGTGGCATTAGATCCTTCAGCCCCAAGCAAGCCTTCAGATGACTGTAGCCCCAGCTAACTCTGGACTTCGACCTCATCCGAGACCCTAAGCCGAATTACCAGCTAAATCTCTACTGGATTCTGACTCTTAGAAATGATAACAAATGTTTGTTGTTTCAAGCCACAAAATTCTGAGGTAATTTTTTACCCATCTGTAAACAACTAATACATCCTGGCAGCGTTTTTAATTTTCAATTTTTTGTATGTTAATGCAAAGACTATTAAGTATAAATTATTTAAAAAATAGTTATGTGCTGATAATAAGCAATCACCTCTACCAAAAAATTACTTAAGAGAACAAAAATAGAAACAACCTTCGACTTCTCTTCTACAATACTAAATGCTAGATATTAGTAAAGGAATCTCTATTGAATTTGGAGAAAATATTTTGACTCCATGATTGTTTACAGAGCTAAGACATTCTCAGATATTAGAGTTCTTAAAATATACCACCAAATGTTCTTGGGGGAAAAATGGCAATATTTTCTAAATAAGTTAGTAAAAAACCAAAAAGTTTAATGAAAGGAAAAAATGGCTACAAAAAGCAGTAAGCACTGCTAATTAACTATTGATGAGTGTAAAACATTGCAATATTGTTGAAAACTAGTTATTAAATGATTATAATTATCAATTTCTTCAAAATTAAAGATACATAATTAAAAACCAAAAGTTGCTCTAATGATATAATATAATATAACATAATAAAATATAAATATGCATTTAAAACCCAGATTATATTAGAAAGATTGAGACATGAGGGATAAGGGAGAGAGTGCCCTGAACTCTTTTACTTCTAGGAGTGGGGGAAAACTTAAAAATTGTTTCACTAAGGTTGTTGAAAATTAGAGAAATACAGAGTAAAGATTTATTTTGAAGTTGTTAAATATAACCAATGACAGAATTAAAATCAGGACCTATCTTCACATACCTGAGAGATAATGAAATATGAAAACATAGTTTATATAACAAAAGTAAGAAAAAAGTGAAAAAATGTGAAAGCATAATGATTGTACAAAATACGTATTTTGTAGATATAAAAGTGAATGTTTAAGTTATCACAAAAATATAATTAAGTTAAAATCCCACATTATAAACCAAGATATATACTAGGTCAAAAACAAAATCTGTTTACTGACAATGACATAACATCAAAAAAATGACACAAAATTATATGAGTAAACATTAAAGTAAAAATAGATTTAACAAATTTCAAAAGAAACAATATTGCAGGATTAACATTAGACAAAGTGGAATTCAGTGTAACAGATAAAGGAATTACCTGTCTTAAGGGGTCATTTCATATTAATAAAAGTATACTTGACAAACAAAGTATAAAAATCATAAACCTTCCTGTACCAATGAAAATTAGAACTACATATATAAAGCAGAAATTCTTATAAATAAGATGGAATTGTAGGCATGTTAAATGTAAGTTTTTAAAGCTTTTTCCCTAAAGTTGACCAAAAAGAAGGGGAAAAAGAGTAAGAGAAAATACAGCATAATTTGAGATATCAAAATCATAAATCTCCCCCAAAGAATTAGCAGTTTTAGCTATTTTTTAAAAGTTAAACTTTTATATGAAAAAATAATAAAAAAAATAAATTTACCAATTGGAAAGAAGTTTGGAACATATTTGACAAAAGGATAATATTCTACACTTAAAATTTTTTTTAAAAATGTAAATTGACAAGAATAGAAAAATAGGAAAAATCATGTACTGGTAATGACAAGCCCTCTTGGTGGGAATGCAAACTGGTGCAGCCACTCTGGAAAACAGTATGGAGGTTCCTCAAAATTTTAAATATACACACACACACACACACACACACACACATATACATATATACATATATACTATGTTATATATTATAATATGTAATATAAAATATTATATATATAGTCCAATATATAATATATATAATGGAATATTACTCAGCCATTAAAAAGAATGAAATTTTGTCATTTGCAACGATGTGAATGGAGCTAGAGTGTATGATGCTAAGTGAAATAAATCAGAGAAAGACACGTTATGTTTTCACTCATTGTGGATTTTAAGAAACAAAACAGACAAACATATGGGAAGGTGGAAAAAGAGAGAGAGAGAAACAAACCATAAGAGACTCTTAATGATAGGGAACAAACTTGAAGGTTAATGGAGGGAGGTGAATGGGGGATGGGCTAGATGGGTGATTGGTATTAAGGGGGGCACTGGGGATGAGCACTGGGGGGTTGTTTATAAGTGATGAATCGCTGAATTCTACTCCTGAAACCAATATTGCACTGATGTTAACTAACTAGAACTTAAGTAAAAATTTAAAAAGGAAAAAAAGAAATTAAAATTATCGAGAAGCTCCTAAAAACACCTTTGTTAAAGAAAACAAAAGACTGTAAGTTCAGAGATTGAGCACGGAGAGGAGAAATTTCACTGCAAAATGTGAAATCCAGTTACAGAGTCTAGGCTCTGAGGAACACGGTCCATGGTAGAAAAAATGAGATAGGTCTTCTAAAGCTAGAACAATGCACATGTCTGTGTCCCATATTAAGAAGCAAAGCCTCTGAATGTTGTTGATTAGCTGGTGATGAACTGGATTTATTGGTTAAATAAGCACAGGCTGGCTGGGGATGGTCTGCTGCACATGTGGGGGCCCAGCTTTGGGCTATGGCACCCAGCTGCCTCTGTGTCATACATGAGGTGACCAAATGGAAATTCTTACTTCCCAGCAGGTGAGGCGACTAGATCAGGGTTTTTCAATTTCATATTGCTTAATTTTTCTTTTTACAATAAGCATGAATTACTTTTATGATCAGGAAAGAGAATAGTATATTTCCAATTTGAAAACAAAATGTAAATTCTGAATCAAATCGAAAGTTTAAATCATGAAGCAACTCACAATGCCCTTCAAGAAAGCACCATAACGTGAGAAAATACATTTTAAAAATTCTAAAATCATCACTCATATTTTCTAAATTGAGGGACAGGATTTAGGACTGAGAGTCATTTAAGGAAGAGACTGCAGTGCCTCATAGGAGCCCCTTTTTCATTACAGGTAGAATATTCCAAGGCTATTACAATAAAGCAAGAAGATCCATCGTATTTTGATAATTTCATTTTCTTCTGACCGGATGGACAGGTGCATTGATGAGGATTAAATTCCTGGGAGCTACTGACCTAGCTGAGACCTAATAGCCCCAAGTCAACATAACTGTGCAGGCGTACCAAAGAATAAGCTGATTCATCTAAAGAGCTTCTTTCTAAGGTACTTGTGAGCTCATTAAAAAGCCAAAAACTTAGACCCTGAAACACATGTTCTAAAGGAATCCAGTATGGCCCCAAGCCAGTGAAACTGGTGCTCCATGAAAAATTTCAACTAATATAAAAGTATGTGTTGTACATTACATTATTGTATCAAGTCTGTTCTGCTTCCTTCACCCCTACCTCCTACCTCGGGAAGATTACACTCAGACCCTCATGTCTCTGGGGCCAAAAATCAGGTCAAGAGAGCTGCTCAGCATCCAAGGAGGACTTGTCCTGCCAAGTGTTTATAAGTGAGCAAGAAGGAAGATGGGAAGAAAGGATCTCTTAGAGGTCAAACCAAGAGTCGTGTAGAAGAAGGGACTGGACAACTACTGCACAGGCAGAACCAGGACCTATTCAAGGAATGTTTTCCAATGTCATGGCCAGAGTCCTGGCTATGTGTGCCAGAGGGCTTTCAGCGTTGTCATGAGTCAGTGGCTTTGGTGGACTTCCGACTCATTCCCTTTCCAAAAGGGAGTGTAGGTTGTGGTTGTTCTGTCAGTGTTGCCTATATATAGTTCATACATCTCCAGATCAAAAGGACCCACATGTAGAACTGGTATGGAGCTTATCACAAGAATTCTGGTACTTTGCTCCTAGTGCTATAATTGGGGAACACTTTGTATTATCTCTTTTAGGGAGGGATGGAGTGTATTTTCAATGCAGAAGGGAAGGAGAAAATACTTGTGACAGAGACGCAGGACAGAGGTAAGATTATGTTATTGTACAAAATATTTGCTATCCTTCCCTGTGGTTGAATTACACACTCATACTCCATGGAAGTCAGTTTTTGTCATGATATGTGAGCAGAAGACACGTGAATCTCTACTGAGCAGAACTTCTAAGAGTGGTTGTATGGTTCTGCATGCTGTCATTTCCCCATTCCACGAGCCATTGCCCTAAGTCTATTCCATCATCCCAGAGATGAGAGTGAGGAAACAGACCGGCAGGTAGTTCATGATGAGCAATAAAACAATTTAAAAATAAATCTTTATCACTGTAAGCCATTAAGATTTTTGAGTCACTTGTTACCCCAACATATCAATCTAGGATGGCCGATACAGGATACTTATTATGCGATTAAAGTGAATATTATTTGATGAAAGCTATTTCGGACCTCAGCAAATTCCCCTCTCTCCTGGGTTAAACATCTGCTTTGTCTTTTAAAATTCTTTCTTATTTAAAAGTTTCATATTTTAAGTTCTTTCTTATTTCCTTTTCCTTTTTAAATTTAAATTAATTTTTTAAGTGAAAAGGAAAAAGAAAAAGAAAAATTAATTTTTCTGAGTATATCTTTGACCTCAATGCACAATTACAAATATATACTGTTGTCATCACCGTTTTCTAAATCTTTTTGTGATTGTATTTTTATTTCCCCTCTGGCACAAAAGTTGAGTTCTTCAATTTTTTTGAGCTGCTGGGTCTTTGAATTTTAACTCGAAGTACTAATTTCTGTTTTCTCTGCATCGAAATTCAGAGCCCACATAAATTTAGCATTTTAATGTAGTAAAGACCTTTTTTGATACATAAATTTTATACATGTTCCATAGCTGTCTAAAACAGATGTGTTATCAGAAAGGTCTAAGGATTAATGCATATATATTACCTTTATTTAATTATGGAAACTATATTACTTAGATCCTATATATCATTATTTACTTTTTACTCATTTCATTTGTTTAAGACTGGGTTAAGTAATTTGGTAAAGTAGTGCTTTGTATATTATTTCTTGTATTTCCAAAAGTTTTATGCTACGTGTTGTTTTTCAATAATAACACGTCACACTAGTGATACCTCATATTTCGTATTTATTGAGCACTGACAAAATACTAGGCATCTTAGTTTTTTGCTTTGTTATTTTTTTGGATGTGTTTTCTGTATTTTTCTATATGAGATAGATTTTCTTCTCTCTCTCTCTTTCTACTCTTTTAAGAAACTACTCATCCTGATTCTAATTCAAATGCTTTTTTCTTCTAAAATTTTTAAACAAAAATTTAATATTCATATTCAAAAACTTCTATGAACTCACCAGTGTCAAGAAAATCCAAGAAGAAACATGAGAGAGGGGACTCACAGCTATCAAGCTTTGTTATATTGAAATTATCATTTAGACACAGTAATAATGTTGACAAACAATAGCAGCACGCACAATTTACTGAGCACCTGTTAATATGCTAAGCACTTTACATAATTACATATTCTAATTATCACATTAATCCTATAGTGCAAATGCCATTATCTCCAGTTTCGGATGAGGAAACTGAAGCTCAAAAAAGTTAGGTAATGTTCTCCAATTCATACGCTCTCAAGTGGTCGAGTTAGGATTGTGCCCATGTCTGTCTGATTCTTTGACAAGTGAGTTTAAGGCACTGAGCATCTATACAGAACACACTGAATGACCTTATTGGAGGAAAAGTTAAATAGTTTTGTCACTATTTGAGGTAGTGCATGATTGGTTTTTCTATCCAAGAAGCTTTTAGAAGAAATACAGGATTATAATTCATCTTTGTATACCTGGGTGTTTCATAAGAATTACAGACATTTGTGAATTAGAATGAGTAACATTTATAGTGCTCTCCTTCGTTTGCTAAATACAAACCTTAAACATTCTTTCCTGAATTCTGTATCCAGCATTTTACCACCTGGTGGAACCACCAGCTCCTGAGTGAATATTCCTAGTTTTCACACGTGTAAGAATACGTTAAAATGTTTGTGCCGTATTCTTGTTGCTCATCCCCCGCCCCACCTGCACACACTTACCTTCCAGAAATAAATCTGAACAAAAAAGAGGGTTATTTCTTCCCTTTATTTATCTGGTAAGCTGTTTTAGTACAAAGGTCTCACTTCAAACACAATACCCAAAATAGAGTTCCTCCCAGCTTCCCCATCCACTAAACTGTGGCATTATATGTATGTGTGGTCACTATCAACTTGACCTTCCTAGCAGGATAAACTAAATGTCATTCTTAAATTTGGGCTCTAAGGATATTAAATGTGAGTCTCGGCCTATCCAACATTTCAGAAGGAAAGAACATAAATCTTTTATGTTTTTTTCGTAACGCATGAGAAGAGGAAGGAAAATAAGTTTCGGTGTGGTTATATCAGGTGCAACTAGTTTGACTTTTCTAACAGAAACACCCCAAAGAACAGTGGCTTCAGTCGTATAGAAATTTACTTTTTTTAAACATATAATAGACAGAGCTCTCATAGCAGCTCT
The DNA here is from genome assembly GCF_018350155.1 of Leopardus geoffroyi. NCBI lineage: Eukaryota > Metazoa > Chordata > Mammalia > Carnivora > Felidae > Leopardus > Leopardus geoffroyi. Next base: position 135,534,068 of record NC_059333.1, read on the forward strand.
GCCTCATAAAACTGTCAGGGTTGTCTTCCAACCCTGGTTGAGAGGTCGTTCGGCCTTCCTCCCTAGGTGTTGTCTTCATCGGCATGGCCCACGACCCACATTTATTTCAAGGGGGAAAGAGGAAAAAGAACGACATGTGTATTCCTCTCAAGTCTACAAGCTGAAGGCTGCCCAAGTCAGATCCGCTCACATCCCATTGGCCAGATTTAGCTGCAAGGAAGGCTGGGACTGTAGATTTTTATGGGAGCCATGTACCTCGGATGGTACAATGAAAAGTGCCTTAGCCTAAGATGAAAGGATTTCTGGAGACTGGTTGCACAGCAACATGAATGGACTTAACACCACTGAATGGTACATTTAACACTTAAAATGGTAAATTTTGTGTTATGTATATTTTGCCTCAATACTTTTTTTTCTATATAACAAAAGAAGAAATGCCTTAGCCTAGACGTTAAGAGAAATGAATTCTGGTTCCATCTATGCCATAATTAACTTTGTAAACTTGGGTGATTTTAGTTTTAGTGAATGTGACTTTACTCATCTATCTATGCAATGAAACCATTATAGGTTACCCTTTTGAGGTATAACTCACTTGACTCTACATTAGCTATTTATGTTAAGTAAAAGTGGATTTATTGGACATAAGTAGGAAACTGGAAAAATAAATAAGTAGGACATAAATCGGAAACTGAAAATCAGAGGGACTAGTAAACTGAGGAAAAGGACTACCACTAGGTCCATCCACCAGGCCCAGTCTTGTCTACACTGCCTTGGTGATGAGTCAACCCTAACTGCTCCCTGCCTTCTTGCTGTTTACATTAAAAATTGTTCAGTCATTGAAGACAGTGTCCCCACAGGCCCAGCCTAGATCTGTGCCTGCCCCAGGGCGGATAGAAGATGAACCTGAACCCTTTGGTTTCATTATGGAAAATAGATAAAACCTGGCATTAACACTACTCACAACAAAGGGCAGACACAAAGAGAATGGGACGCCTGAAAGTCCAGACAACAATACCCACCTTTTCCCTTTTCCTCGAAACTCTCTTCTTGGTCAACTTGCATCACAACACTTTCTCCTACTTTTCCTCCTGTTTCTGTAACATTCTTCATTCTCTCGGCTTTGCTTTCTCTCTGATTCTGAAATCTCACAGTTCTCCAAGAATGTTCTACGAGGGCCTCATCTTTTCTTTAGCAGTACACTCCGACCCCCTTGCTCAACATTTCAGCTCCTGATTCTGCTGACGGTCCCCAGATGGCCGTCACAAGCCTGGGTTCTCTTGCAGTCCGGAAGCATGTATATAACCGTCTAGTAGATCTGTGACCTCTCAAACTTATGATGCCCAGAACCACATGCCTCAGATTTTCCTGAAATTATGCTTCTTTTTTGCTTAGCTTTTTTACCTTGGCCAATGGCATTACGATCCACGTTGCCTGCAAGGTGAAAAGAAACCAAGCAAACGCACCAAACAGGAATTGCCTTGAACTTATCTCTCTATCTATCCACATCCATCCAATCACCATGTCTCTTAAGATATTGTGCCTCTGAGATATTTCCTGAACCCTCACTTGGTCTTTATCCACATTGACAAAGCCCTTGTTTTTATGAAGGCTATTGGAGTTGGTATCTAAATCAAACCCAAGAAACTGACCACTATTGCCGCTTATAAAACAATATGCTTTGGAGATGCCATCACATATCAGTTTATATTCCTAATGAAAAGTAAAATTATTTATCATAACACACATAGCCATGTTTTAACTTTTTGTGTATTTATTTTAGCATGGTAACTTCAAAAAAAAACCAGAACGAAAGTCGTATTAGATGTCACTGTTATGTTGATACATTGATTTAATATGTGAAATCAGTTTTGGATTATTACCATTTTTTAATCTTGGAAATACTCCAGCTCGACGAATTTGGACTTCAGAACTTATTTGAAGGACTGCGTCATATGCGATTGTTTAACGGAACTTTTTGAAATAGAATTTGACCATCACCATTAAAGTGTTCAGCTGACCACGGCTGCTCAAACATCAGTGTTTCCGTTCTTTTATCGAATCCATGCTTCCAAACTGAAACCATCAAAGGTCAGATTTGTACCGTAGCCCCAAATCTGAAGGTATAGGTCTATAACTTGAATTCCTGCCACTTAGGACAAAATTTAAAGATACTGATGCATTTTTTTTCTATACAAAATTAAGGAAGAAGTCATTTCTCAGTAGACATAGAGGAATCTATGTTGTCAACGGGAGATGCTTTCAATAAATATCCAAGAAACAGCTATTTCAATATAAATGCTCCAGATGGCTTCATCCCAGCCCTCCCACCCCTCCACACTCTCCCTCGTTACTTACGCAAGTCTTTTTATATATACTAATGTGCACATGTCTCCCTCCAAGGGCTGATGCTTTTTAATAAGTGTAAAGGGGTATTTTTCTAACTTGACTTGGCAACTGATGAGAATAGCACGCACTCCCAACTGCCACCAGTATCAGGTGGCATTCACTGAGATTCATGGGGGCTTTCATTTTGTGACTGGTTGAGAAGGGAAGATTTGGTTGAGATCAGAGTCCAGAAAATGCCGATAAACGAAGAGCACGAAGAGCCCTCTGGAAGAGGTAAGGAAGCAGCTATGACTTACCCAGTTCAGGGGCTCGGATTGGGTCTCTCTGGGGGAACGGCCTGCAGGCTGCAACTTGACAGAAATTGTGCCATTAGGGACTTTGTGAAGCCCTGGGCAGAAGAAAGTCTGCTTCAGGTTCTGGGTGACAAAGTATGGCAATGGAGTGGGGGCAAGAGCCATTCTCTCTTTCTTTGCATAGGCTGCCATGACACAGCAAGGCTGGTGTGTCCCCACCGAAGCCTGGGAACACAGAAGGCAGATTTTTCACAGTGAGCTCCACGGCCTGTGGCAGGAGTGAAACTTGCGAATGAATTTTGAGACACACAGCTCCCTGCATGAAGCAGGTAGGAGGAGCAGAGGGCAGTCTTTGTCCATGGCACGTAGCCTGATTTTCAGCACATACATGGGTATCAAATTTAACAACCTGAGAGCAGCTGAAGCCAGCCGTAAATCACTAGTATCTGCCAGCTAAAGATCAGCCCCCTGGGGGTTCCAGAAATGCTCAGAGGAGATTTTGAAAGTGGAAACGGGTTCCAGTCAGGGCAGACAAGGCAAGAACGAAAACTTTGGGTACTTGAAAATTCACTTGCCTATAAAACTGATGAGGTCTTCGTTGCATTAGCATTACCTAGAGATCAAGTTTAAGTGGGAAAAAAAATATACAGATTTACCTTGGGAATATCAACTGCCACCTGGAGGATGAGGAAAAGGGTGTTTTTGTTTTATTTGTTTCGTTTTTTTTTTTTACAAGCAGAAATAACCCTACCCAATATCAGTTAGGAAGCCGTGTTTTGAACTAAGACATTACTAATAGTGTAGCTCTTAGATAACATTAGTATGTGAGCTATAGTAGAAAGTTTGACACAGAGGGGTACCTGAGTGGCTCGGTTGGTTAAGCGTCTGACTCTTGATTTTGGCTCAGGTCATGGTCTCACAGTTTGTGAGTTCGAGCCCCGTGTCAGCTCTCTGCTGGCAGCGTGGAGCCTGCTGAGGGTCCTCTCTCTCTCTCTCTCTCTCTCTCTGCCCCTCCCCCATGCATGCATGCATGCTCTCTCTCTCTCAAAAATAAACATTAAAAAAAAAGAAAGTTTAACAAAGAATTATATGTGATGCCTTTTATAACAGAGTGGGATTTAATCAACCAATTCTGGCAACCAGACCAGATATTTCATAGTTTCAGAATCAAAATTTTAAAGCACTATAGGACAAAGAAAAATTCATTCTTTCACTTAAAAAAGTTCTTTTCCTGGAGAGTTACGGTTTATTGCAGAAAGTTTTAGTAGTTTTATTTTTAGGGCATTTTGAAGTAACAGCAAAAAAATGAAATATTTTCCTCAAAATTTTCCTAGTATACTTTCTCAATAATATTCTATTGTTTTCCCAGGGTACAGAGCTTATTAACAATTTGCACGAATGTACATTTATCTAGGCACTGATTTTGCTAATATCCTCATCAGGGCTCCAAATCTCCAGGCATCACTCTTTCAATACATATCTCAAATTCTGTCACGCAATCTTCTACATCTCATCTTTGTCGAAGATAAAAAGGAGAACTTCCATTTGCATCATTGATTCCACAGAAGGATATCATGATATAGAATATATTCATGGAATTGTCAATTGCTGAGACTTTTTGGTGGCAGTGTGAGAATATTTCCAAAAGGATAAAGGAAATTTTGCTAGAAGTTCTGTGTCTGGAAACTTGGTTTATAAATTCTGTCACAAACTGTGTGATGATGAGTCTTAATGTCTCTGGGCCTCAGTTTTCTAAGAGAGAAATTGATATGAATAATGTTTTGTAAAGAGCAAATTACATGAAATACAAATCTTACGAGATTCTCCTTTTGAAAAGGGGCCTGCAGTCAAATAGGCCGTGTCAATGCCCGTTCCTCAAGTCTATACGACCATTGTCACAAATCAACCCACTTATTTAATCATGGGATCCTTTCTTCAGGTTAATACCCAATAAAATCCAGATAAAACACTTTACCAAAGGCTAGATTAAACGATCCATATGTCTGTTTCCAACTAAAAAAAAAATTCCTCAAGAATAATAGCTTTAGACCTTAGCAAAATTGCTGACAAATGACAAAATCATAAAACAAAATTAAAAGCAAGTGAAAACTTCAATAACGTAAGTGCATTTTTATTGTTACGAACAAATAGTAAAAGAAAGGATGATGATGTTAGGCTTTTATTTTTCAAAGTGACTTTTTTGGGGGCACCTGAGTGACTCAGTAGGTTAAGCATCTGACTTCTGCTCAGGTCATGATCTCATGGTTTGTGGGTTTGAGACCCACATCGGGCTCTGCACTGACAGCTCAGAGCCTGGAGCCTATTTCAGACTCTGCGTCTCCCTCTCTCTCTCCCTCTGCCCGCCCTCCTCCCCCACTTGTGTGTGCACGAACACACACACTCTCTCTCTCTCTCTCTCACTCTCTCTCAAAAGTAAACAAATAAACTTAAGAAAACCTTTTTTTGTCCGGTATTATTTATACAATTAAAAACTTTTTGCACAGAAATGACGGTTTTCCCTCTGTGTCTAGCAAATATTGTCATTCTAACAAATAATGTCATTCTGTTAATTTTTAGGCTGTTCTTTGACTACCGAACCTTTGGCTAGTCTTCAGCAGGGTGCAGCAAATGTAGGTAAATGGACATTTCAAACTTTCAGTGACTATTTCTTCAAGACAAAGCCATTAGCCTGTAGGAGCAGGAAGTCACCACACACACATATACTTATATAGATCTTTTGCACTTGTACCAACTTCCTCGGGATGTTTGGCCAAACCATTCAACCACTCTGTGGCTTTGTCCACTGAACTAGAAAAGAACGCTGTTTGATCTCATCGTCATGACCCATAGTCATAATCTGTCCTGTCTGCCATGGCCAAACTGATTTGTGCACCTACATGGATGTGCTGATGTAATCTTACTGGTTCCTCTCTGTTTAGTGAACTTTAGACTGAGAGGTAGGTTTTAGAGTGTGCCTTTAAATATAATCTGTTGAACAATGAGAAAAGCTTTGTTTTAGTTTAATTTCTATTTTCAGTATTGTTAAGAAATTGCTTTGATTTCAGTTTTGGCTGTTTAATGGGTTGTCTTTTGGAGGAGCTCTGATCTCTATGCTTAAGACAAAGAATTTTTTTAAAGAGTTGGGGGAGGGTGCCTGGATGCCTCAGTCGGTTAAGCATCCAGCTTCTTGATTTCAGCTGAGGTCATGATCTCATGGTTGTGAGATCGAGCCCTGCATCAGGCTCTATGGACCTTGCTTAAGATTCTCTCTCTCTCTCTCTCTCTCTCTCTCTCTCACACACACACACACACACACACACACACATACTCTTCCCCTCCCCCTGCTTGTGCTCACTCTCTCTCTTTTTAGAGAAAATAAAGAAAAAAAATAGAGGAAGATTACTTTCCTTCTCTCTGAAGGAATAATTCGTCCTTAGTCCAAATAAAGCTCATGTTAAGATAGAAATTAGGTTTCAAACATTAGAATCATATAAAGCAAGAGCTAAAAAATCATACTTGTAGCCATAGTATCCGAGAAGAGAAATCCCGCCCCCCCCCCCCCTCATTTTCTTCATCCTGGTGGTAAGCCCAGATCTGCTGTTATGAGGAAGTACTATCTTTCTTTTGTCTATTCTGTTAGAAAGGTACAAGCAGCATCGTCACAACCAGCAACACGTACCTTTACGTCTAAAACACTTGTCTTCCCCTACAGTCTCTGGACACGGAGCCTTGCCTTCTGCCAGCACGCCACTGCGGGGAGTCTGTCCACCACTCTTTATACTGAGATTGAGCTTGTTTCAGAAACGTGTACAGATCTGATGTATGCCTTCAGCCAGTTGACTGCATGTTTTCATTACACGTGACTCCAGGTAGTTCCAGCATGCTATCAGATCATTTTTTATATTCTAGGATGCTGACTGGAGGATATTGATTTCCTTATTATCCCAAGATTAGTGGAACCACTTTTGGCTTGAGAAGTATTTGAGTTAGAAAAGAGGAGAGGAGAGGAGAGGGGAGGGGAGAGGAGGGGAGGGAAGAGAAAGGGAAAGGGGAAGGGAAGGGGAAGGGAAAGGGGAAGGGAGAAGGAAGGATGATTCTAAGCCAGATGGCAGAAGATAATGAAGAAAAGTGTGGTAATGAGATATAATTTACATAAATTAAAATGCACCTATTTTAAGTGGAACAATTTCAATGAGTTTTGAAAAATTTATCAGTGTATCTACCACCACAATTGACAGAACACTTCCATCACCCCAAAAGATTCCTTTATGCCCCATTATACTTCATTACTCCCAACCTGCTGTCTCAAGTAATCATTAATCTGCTTTCTGTCACTGTAGGTTGATTTTGCCTGTTGTCGAATTACGTATAAATGGAATCATTCAGTTTATAGTCTTTTATATCTGGCTTCTTTTCTTCAGTATGTTTTTGCAATTCATCCACACTGTAGTTATATACTCATAATTCATTTCTTTTTACTGCTGAGTAGTATTCCATAGCATGGATGTGCCACAATTCATTTTTCCATTGACCAGGTAATGGCCATTGAGGTTGTTTAAAGCTCAGGCTACTATGAATAAAGCCGTTATGACCATCTGTGTAAAGTCTTTGTGTGGACATACACTTTCATTTCTTAAATAATCTTTTTTTTTTTAGTTGCCAATTTTACGTTGCTTATTTACAGAGATCTAATTGATTTTTTTTTTTTTGTTCATCTTGATTCCTGTGACCTTGCTAAACTCACTGTTTCTTGAAGTTTTTTATTAGATTCCTTAGAATTACATTTAAAAATATATATTATTAAAGCTATTATCTGCGAGTAGGGACAGTTTAATCTCTTTCTTCCAATTTTATGCCTTTTAAATTTCTTTTTCTTACCCTATTGCAAAGAATAGGTGTGATGAGAGTGGACCTCCTTGCGTTTTTCCTAATAATAAAGCATTCTGCCTTTCGACACTAAGTATGATGTTAGCTATAGATATTTTGTAGATGCCTTTTGCCAGGTTAAAGAATTACTTTCTGTTCCCAGTTTGCCAAGAATAGGATTTTTTAAAATGTTTTTCTGCACCCATATGATCACGTGGTTTGCCCCTTCAGACCGCTAATGGGGTGAATTGCACTGATTGATTGCCAAACATTGAAATAATTTGGCAATCTCTGGATAAACTCCACTTGTTTGTGATATATTGTTCTTTTGGCATATTGCTGGATTCAATTTGCTACTTTTTTTTGAGGATTTTTGTGTCAGTGTTCTTGGGAGATACTAGTCTGTAGCTTTAATATACCTTTGGTTTTGCATGAGCATAATGCTAGTCTCATAAATTGAGCTGAGAAGTATCTTCTTCTCTTCTATTTTGTGGAAGAGATTGTGTACGTTTGGTAAGGTTAATTCTTTCTTAAATGTCTGGTATAATTAAACAGTGAAATCACCTGGGCCTGGAGATTTAAATTTAGAATTTTTTTTTTAACTCTGATTTCAGCTTTTTAAAAAATAATTATAGGGCTTTTTAGGTTGTCTGTTTCATCTTGGGTGAGTTTTAGCTGTTTGTGAATTTTAAGGAATTTGTACATTTTATCATAGTTGTTGAATTTATGTGCACGGAGTTGTTCGTAGCTTTCCCTCATGATCTTTTTGCCTTCTGCTGTGTTTGTGGTGATATCATCACTTTCATTCCTAATATGAGTGATATGTGTCTTTTTCTTTCTTTGTCATTCTTGCTAGACTTATGGATATTTTTAAGGAATCAGCTTGTGGTTTTATTTATTTTCTCTTTTTGTTTGTTTGTTTACTTTCACTTGTTTGATTTTTGCTTCCTACTACTTTCTTCCTGCTGCTCAATTGGGTCCATCTGATTCTTCTTTGTCTAGTTTCTATAGGTGGTAACTTAGGCTATTTCTCTGAGGCCTTTATTTTCTAATATAAGCACTGACTGCTGTAAATTTCCCTCTAAGTACTGCTTCAGCTGCTCCTACAAATTTTAACATGCTGTACTTGTTCACTTCAAAATAGTTTTTAATGTTTTTTGAGACTTCTTCATTGACCATGGATTATTTCAGAGTGTGTTGTTTAATTTGTAACTGTTTGGAAATTTTCCCATCATCTTCCTGTTACCAGTTTCTAGCTTAATTCCATTATCTCTGAAGATATACTTTGTATAACTTTGATTCTCTCCAGTTTAGTCCTCCTTAATTTTTGACTTGTCGTCTAATCAGCAATTTCCATTCCAGTGAAACAAATATTCTAAATGTGGATATGTATACTGGAATAGATGAAAATCAAGTTGCTATGAGGCCTAAGCACCATGGGTAAAGATGCTTTTCCAGCATGTTTGCAATAAAAGTGAACTTTTTTTTAAATTTATCTTCGATTGAAAAATTTGCAAGAGACATTTTAAATATTGGAAACCTATGTTGTTTGGAGAGTCATGTGGATGATGTACTTTTGTTTGTACATAGAATTCCCATCCATCCCACCTCTACCCTACCCATTGTTGCCAGGAGGATAGGGAGTTTCATGACAAGATCAGGTTGTTAAAAAGAATTAAGCAACCCTGAAACTTTCTCTGGAATTTGAGTTTGAAGTGGGTGTCCTGGGAGAAATTTCACTCTATCTTATGGTAGTATTTTCCTCATTACAAGCTTTTCTACTCATGATTTATTTTTCATTATTTGTAAGATGCGTTGGTATATTCACCATACTGTTCCAAAATCCCATGGTCTTTTGGAGGTGGTAATAGAACAGAATGAAAGATACAATGACATCTATGGGTGGGCTTTAATCTGCAAATCAATAGACTATAGTATGGAGTTTTTAAGAGTGAAAACAATTGGGGCACCTGGGTGGCTCAGTCTATCGTCTGACTCTGATTTCCACTCGGGTCATGATCCCAGGGTCGTGGGATTGAGCCCCATCTCAGTGGAGTGTGGAGCCTGCTTGGGATTCTCTCTGTCTCTCTCTGCCTCTCTCTCTCTCTCTCTCTCTCTCCCCTGCTTGCACACTCTCTCTCTGAAGTAAAATGATAATAATAATAATTTTAAAATGAATGAAAAGATCTTTATACCATGTGCCATACTTTCCCTGTTAACAGAATCTTACTTTAGACACTGGGGCATTCCAATCTTTAGTTCTTAAATTTTAATATGAATGCATCTCCTGATGTGTTGTTGATGTAAGTGTCTCCTTCAGAGATTTAGGAATTTGCATTTCTAAAAAGCACCCGTAGCCTTCCTCTCTGGACCACTCTATGAAAGCCATGGCTTTAATCAGTATGTGTGTCATTAATGCTCACAAGTAAGCAGTTATGTGAAATTTCTCCCGTTGGCCTGTTCCACCCCACCCCTCACCCCCCACCCCCATCACATTTCTAGTAGTCCTGGGTTTTTCTGCTGTATTTGAAATTTTGCCAATAAAGGGACACTAAGAACAAGTACCACAGTGATGGAGATTTAACAAACCCAAGGCCAACTTGACACCAATGAGAGGTGGGAATCAGTGGATAAATACCTCAGTGTTTCCACCCCGAGGGGGGCAATTCTGAGCTTCATTCTTCCTGGTTCCTCTGAGTCTCTAATACATTACTGGCACCCAAATCTATGTCCTAGGGTTTGCTTTCATGGGAATCCAAAAGAAAAGAGGAGGAATTCAATACATATTTGTTGGGTAACTTTTTAAATGTAGTTGTGTAAAAAGAACACACAGCAAATAGAACATTAAATAGAAAAATGCACTAAGACACTGAAAACTTCTGGATAAACACCTTCCACATCATTTTCCACCTCTCTCGCACCTCTGATATTTAGACTCCTTTTCCTGGGTCAGTAAGCAAGACTGTCCATCTTGAGCCATGAAGCTATTTGTTAAAAAAGAAACCCCTGTGCAAAGAAACAGAGCATCTTCCTGGTCTCCTTCAGCAATATTTCATGGCTTCTCTCATCAGATAATTTGTTTTTAAATGTGTTGGCTGTGTTTTTAATGAATTTTCTTTTGTTCTGACCTCATTCAAGACAGGATTCAGGGTCACAGTTCTTTGAATGAGATTGCCCATTGGTTTTCTCTTCCTCCTGACTAAATAACTGTTTCTTCACACGTTTCCTTTTATTCAATTAGTAAGATGTAGGCTTCAATTAGTCAGCCATTATCACCGCAATGTATAATAAACCACTCAAAAACTCAGTGGCATTTAACAATAAATATTTATTCTTATGGTCATGAATCTGTAGTTTCACTGTGAAATCAGCTAATCTAGGGTTGGTTAGCTGGGCTCTGCTTCAGTCTGAGTGTTTGGCTGAGCTTGGTTCCTCATGGTGAGGTAGACCCAGATATGATCATGTTTGTTTATACTGGGCTTCCGGCTGAAGGGAAGTAGTCACTCAAGACGTGGAAACCTTCTGCTTGCCTCAAGACAACTAACACATTGACCAAAGCAGGTCCATGGTCAAGCCCAAAATCAAGGGGTGGGAGAATGTACTTGGCCACAGCAAGGGTGTAAGATGCAAGTCGTATCCCATAAGAATCAGGAATTGTAACCAATAACTCAATCTCCCACAGAGTTCTGGCTGATTGGGATGATGAATGGTCTTGTTTGGTGGTTCTCAAATTGTGATCTAGAAACCTGTGTGAGTTCCTGAGATCCTTTAAGATTGAAACTGCAAGGTTGAAACTATGTTCATAATAATAATAATGTGATATTATCTGACTAATTTACTCTTCTTTTCTCATGAATGTGTAGTGTAGTTTTTCAGAGTGTATGGGATATAATAACATGGCAACAGATTGACTGCAGAAGTAAATAATCCAGCTGTCTTCTGAGGAGGTAGATATTTTTTAATGTTTATTTTTGAGAGAGAGAGAGAGAGAGAGAGACAGAGACAGGGCACGAGTTGGGGAGAGGCAGAGAGAAAGGGAGACACAGAATCCAAAGCAGGCTCCAGGCTCTGAGCTGTCAGCACAGAGCCTGACTCAGGGCTCAAACTCACAAACCACGAGATCATGACCTGAGCTGAAGTCAGACACTTAACCGACTGAGCCACCCCGGGCTGCCCTTATGAGGTAGATACTAAAGACATGTGCAAAATGTAAAACAATGCTACTATTTTCAATAATTACTTTCAAATATATGGTAATTTTAAAGAAAAAGATATCATTTACATTAACACGTAATGACTTTATAATTGACATTTTAATGAATTTATAAATAAATATGTTTAAATGTCTCATTTATTTAGTTAGTTTATTTTTAAAATATTCTTTAGAATTTTTTTAAAGTTCATTTATTTATTTTTGAGAGAGAGGGAAAGACTGAGAGAGCGCAGTGGGGTAGGGGCAGAGAAGAGGGAGAGAGCAAGCTGACAGCCCAAGCTGACAGCACAGAGCTCAATGCGGGGCTCAAACTCATGAACCATGAGATCATGACCTGAGCTGAAATCAAGAGTCGGATCCCGAACCGACCGAGCCACACTGGCACCCCTAAATGTCTCAGTTTTAATGCCAAATATAGTTAAATAGTAATAGATACAATCTATACAAACGAAAGCTTTATAGTGTATTTTCATTCTTTCCCCGCTTTTTTTATTGTGGTGAAAAACACGTAACCTAAAATTTACCATCTTAACCATTTTCAGTGTAAAGTCAGTAGTATATTTGCAATGTTGTGAAAAAGGTCTCCCAAACCCTTCACGTTGCAAGTCTCAAACTCTGTACCCGTTAAAAAACAACTCTCCTTTCCCCCTCTCCCCCAGCCCCTGGTAACCATCATTCTGTTTGATGTTTCTGTGAATTTGACTACTTTAAACACATCTTTTAAGTGGAATTATGCTGTGTTTTTCTTTTTATGACTGGTTTATTTCACCTAGCATAATGCTGTAACATCACATTACAGGGTTTCCTTCTTTTTTAAAGACTGAATAATATTCCAGTGGTGTGTGTGTGTGTGTGTGTGTGTGTGTGTGTATCTATATATCTATATCACCTATATCATCTGTGTCATTTATATCATCTATATCTATATATCTGTATCTATACCTATATTATGTGAGATAGATATATATATATCCATTCATCCACCAATGGACATTTGCATTGCTTCCACCTCTTGGCTATTGTGAATGGTGTTGCTGCAAAGAGAGGTATGCAAACATCCTTTGACCCTGCTTTCAGTTCTTTGGGATTTATACCCAGAAGCGGAACTGCTAGATTTTATGGTAGTGTGTGTGTTTTTTAATTTATTTATTTATTTTGGGAGAGAGAGAGAGAGAGAGGGAGCATGTGTACACAGGCGGGGGAGGGGCAAAGAGAAAGGAGAGGGAGAATCCCAAACAGTCTCTGTGCTGACAGTGGAGCTCAGTGTCATGAACCTGTGAAATCATGACCTGAGCCAAAAACAAGAGTCAGACACGTAGCCAACTGAGACTCGCAGGAAGCCCTAAATTGCATAGTGGTTCTATTTTTAACTTAATAATGTATTTTTAACTAAGTTGTTTTATTTTGAGATAATCGTAGATTCATATGCAGTGATAAGAAATAATACAGGGAGATCTATGCACTCTTTACCCAGTTTTCCCGATGGTAAAGTTATAGCACAATATCTCAGAGATGACATTGACGTTGATACAATGAAGGTACAGATCATTTCCATCAACACAAGGAGCCCTCATGATGCCCTTTTATAGTTACACTCACTTCCTTTCCATCTCCTCATTAACCTTTGCATTGACTGTTCTTTCTGTACTTGAAAAGTATTGTGCCATTTTCTTTTGGTCTCCGTGGTTTCTGATGAGATATCTGCTGTTTTTCAAAATGTTTCCCCCTGTATGTCAGGCGTTATTTCTGTCTTGCTGTTTCAAGACAATTTCTTTGATTTTAGTTTTCAGAAGTCTGATCACAATGCGTCTTGGATTTCTTTGTGTTTATCATATTTGGTGTTTGCTCAGCATATTGAATCTGTAGTTTATGTCTTTTGGAAGCGTTTGGTGATTATTTCAATTACTTTTTCAGCCTTGCCTTCTTTCTCCTTCATTCAGTTTTTCTATTTCAGTTATTGTGCATTTCAGTTCTAACATTTCCACTTGGTTCTTATTGATATCTTCTATACCTTTGGTGAAACTTTCTACTTTTTAAATTTGTTTCAAATATGTTTGTAATTGCTCACTAAAGCATTTTTATGACTGCTTTAAAATCTTTGTTGGATAATTCTTATATCTCTGTAGGCTTAGTGTTTGTATCTATCTATTGATTGTCCTTTTTACATCCTGTTTGAGATTTTTCTGGGTTTTGGTATGATTAGTTTTTTTAACTGAAGTCTGGATATTTTGCCAAATTTCTGGATCTTATTTAAATCCTCTGTGTTAGCTAACTTTTTTTTTGGCGCTGATTTGGCAAGGGAAAAGGGGCTACCTCCTTACTATTATCAGGTTGAGGGTAGAAGTCCAGCTTCCCCACTGCCTTTCACTGAAATCTGGTGGGGTTCTCTTCATTATTGCTGGATGGGGACGGGGGTTCCAGTTCCCCACCAAAATTCCAGTGATATCTGCCTGGCTGGGAGAAGTAAGAGTACCTCACATAGCCTCCATTGATGCCATTTTTGGCATGGAAGAATGCTTTGTCACCCCTGGGCAGTGACTATCCACTAGACTCCCTCTGACATCACCCCAGCAGTGAGGCTGGGGCACCTGGTTACAGTCTCTTGAGAGTGGAAGTCTAGACCCTCCACTCAACTTTGCCAGCCTGAGAGGGGTAGGGTACGGTAGGGTACAGTTTTTTGTTTTTTTTGTTTTTTTTTTTTTGATGTGGTGGAGTAGGACAGTTATTATCTAAAACTTTTCTGTTTACCAGGCTGTCCCCTTTCTTTTCCTTTGGCCAGAGAGAACAGGCTATCAGAGCCTTCTTTTTAGCGTGCATCTTGGCATTTCTGGATTCCCGCCCTCTTCAGCTCCAAGACTGGGATATATGAGGCAAAAAGGGAACCCAGGGCATGTACCACTATGTTGTTCTTTGTGTCCTGAGATCCCTAGGTGGACTGCCTTCTTGCCACCTTTTGGAGTCTTTTAGTGTTTGTTTTATGTATAACATCAGAGTTTTTATTGTACTCAGCAAGAGGAATAAGGAAAAGTATGCCTACCCAATATCCCGGAAGTGGAGAACTCAATAATTTTTACAAGGATAAGAAGTCCTGAGACCAAAAGGTTGGGCAACTGCTGATTACATTTAACAGTTCTCAGGTTTTGGATTTCATGGATCTATAGATCCATGAAACAAAATAAAATAAACAAATAAACAAAACAAAATAAAAAAGGTTTTAAAAGGTAGTCTTAATAAGGTTGCTTTCTATTCATTGTACCACACAAAATGGTAAAAACCAAATGGCCTTCTCATAATTTCTCACCACCTTTTCACAAAAGAACTGCATTACCACCAAAAAGTAAGAAACCAAAAATCTCAGAAGTTGCAATCCTTCAAAATGTACAAATAGCACATTACAAAAAATTTTACCTTCACAGTCTTTTTCATGTACCTCAACTCCCCCAAGTCCACTGGAAACTCAATTTTACATAAGCACCAATGGAGAGACAAGCATGTTGGAGCTCCTTCTCTGGTTTACCTCTCTGACAGTGGTGGTTTTAAACTCAAACTAGGTGGCCTATTGTAAGGAAACTATACAAATTGATTAAATGAAATTCTCTCTAGATTCATTTTGTGGGTTTGCAGAGAAAAGTACCTTTTTACGCTTGAACTAGAAAATCAAGCTGCTTGCTTCATGTAGGAAATTGCCACATATACGCATATATACCCAGATTCGGGGATAATTGTCCAATATAGTACTGCAAATAGGTCCATGAGAAGGACTGTAATGGCCGAAGCTTCTTGTTATTTTGGGATAGATGTTTATTACAAGCTTTTGTTTCTTATGTTTTTCCTCATGTCTTTGCCTAGAGGCTGTTGTAATAGGCATAGTTTTTTTTTTTTTTTTTTTAAATTTTTTTTTTTTTTCAACGTTTATTTATTTTTGGGACAGAGAGAGAGACAGAGCATGAACGGGGGAGGGGCAGAGAGAGGGAGACACAGAATCGGAAATAGGCTCCAGGCTCTGAGCCATCAGCCCAGAGCCCGACGCGGGGCTCGAACTCCCGGACCGCGAGATCGTGACCTGGCTGAAGTCGGACGCTTAACCGACTGCGCCACCCAGGCGCCCCAATAGGCATAGTTTTAATAGCAAATAAATAAATAAAGTATTGGGTCCAATCCAGATAGAATTGGGCTCTGCAGTTGTTCTCTCCTACACACACTCACAGCATTACTCAGTTTCTGCAGGCTTCATGAGCCCAAGAATTAAGAGAGATTTGGACAAGGCCCTTTGCTTCTCCTGGGTTCTCCAGCGGTCAGTGGAATGTTCCTCCAGGACGTGGCACTCAACCATTGGGTCTACAGAAATAGGCTTTCTGAAATAGTGGAGGTTCTGTATATAAGAAGACATTATTTAAGTCCTTGTGGTCTTGGTTTGCTTTAACAGAACTCTCTTTAGATTGAATCATTCCCCAAAGGGCCATCAAGCCAAGTGTCAATTTAATCTCAAATCCTCAAAGGAAAAGCTTACAGTTGTCAATGGTGTGTCCTTCTCAAGTTGGAAATAAGACAGATCTAGCTTTCTGCTAGGCCAGGAAGCATTGATTGCAGGAGAGAGCAAATGCTCGTACAGTCTAATCAATCTCACAGAGCAGATGGATGTGGCAATTAGTGCAAAGACAATTTTGCCAAGAATATTAACACTTCTTAAGTTCATCAAGAAAGGGTGAAGTTTCTAGTCAATAATTTTCTAAATTTATAGAAGAGTTACTGGTGAACAACAGGGTGTGGGATGTCTAGTCTTATGCTTTTGCACAGGCCAACGAGGTAACTAGTAGAAACGAAAGAATTAGGTTCTTTGTACACATCCAGTGAGACTGTGGAGTTGAGAACAAATGAGTTCTATTTAATACATGCTCTAACTCTTATAAAAAATACTGAAATGATTATTTTGTTTTGATACAAATTATTCAGAAAACTGCTTTGATTCTTTACCTTTCCAAACCTTGGCGCAGTTCAGTGATCTAGAACAGAGGTTGACAAACATTTTCTATAAAGGGCAGAGAGTAAATATTTTAGGCTTGATGGCCATATGGCCTCTTTCATAGCCATGCTAATTCTTCTGTTGTAGCACAAAAGCAGCCACAGAGAATATAAATCAATGGGCATGGCTATGTTCCAATAAAACTTTATTTATAAAACAAGTGGCAATACAGATTTGGACCATGGACCATAGACTGCAGAAGTCTGATCCAGGGCTTTGATATGATCATTTGATCTCCTCTAATATTATAGATAGAATACTTTCTTTTTTCCAAAATCAGGGCACTTATTAGAAGCAGCAAACTTTAAAAAGGAGTGCTTCTAGAATCATTGAAAGAGGTCAGTTTCCATGTGGTTTCCAGAATTTCCTTTTTACTCATAATAGGGAAATATTCATGAGGTATGCTTCCCCTTTGAGTGATCTCACTTGCCATCCAAAGACTTCTTATATCCTCCCTAACATCTTAGTCCTTTTTTCCCCGAGTCCCTCTTCCTTCTTTTAGCTCTCTTCTCTTTTTTCCTTAGTTTCTTTTGCACAACCCTCCCCCTACTCCCTTTCCACATTTCAACTTCGTTTTAGTCAAATAGGATTTTGTAGCATTGCCTAACAACCTAACCAAGAATTGAGTGTTAAAACTATCAACGCTTAGTAAGGATAAAGCAGTGAGTGCCAAGGCAAAAACTATAGCTACTTTTTGAGAGGTGAAAGAGCTTTTGAGAGATATATTCACTAGGGCCAGTTACATGAATTCTCTGTGTTTCAGTTTAATTGTCAATAATCTATTGATAATAATGTATCTACCTTATATGGTTGTTATACAGATTAAGTGAATTTGTATTGTAAAGGGCTTAGAACACTGCTAGCATTTAAGTTCAGGAACAAGGCAAAGGTATCTTCTCTCCCCATTTTTATTCAACATTGTACTGGATGTTCTAGAAAAAGAGAAGAGAAGAGGAGAGGAGAAGAGAAAAGAAGTGAAGAGAAGAGAAGAGAAGAAAGTAGGTATTTAGATTGCAAAGAAGAAATAAAGCCATTTTTATTTTTAGATGACATGATAATCTGTGTAGGAAACATGATGGAATCTACGAAAAAGCTCCTAGAACTAAGTGAATGTAGGCTAGTTTGCAGGATAAAAGATCAGTATACAAAAAAAAAAAAAAAAAAAAAATCAATTCTGTATCCATATTCTAGGAACAAACAATTAGAAATCAAAAATTCTAAAAATATATGTGATGGAATAAAAAATATGAAATGGTTTAGGGGTAAATATGAAAAGATACGCTAGAACTGTATATTGCAAACCCTAAAACATTGCTGAGAGAAAGTAAAGAAGACCTAAATAAATGAAGACGTATATAGTGCTCAAGGATCTGAAGATTCAATATTGTTAAAAGGCTCTTTTGCAAAATTGTCTATGGAGTTAAAGCAATCTCAGTCAAAATTCAGCAGATGTGTTTTTTTCTTGTAGAAATTGACAAGCTGAATCTAGAATTCACAGGGAGATGAAAAGACCCAGAATCACCAAGACAATTTTTAAGAATAATAAAATTTGAAGACTCTAGATTACCTAGATCACTTGAATTTAAGACACGTAGAGCTAATCAGAACAGCATGGTCTTGGTGGAAAGGTTGATAAAAGTGAGAAAATATATTTTAAAAAAGTCCAGAAGTGACACACACATGTATGATCAATCGATTTTGGACAAAGGTGCAAATGTAATTAGGTGGAAAAAAGAATAAGCTTTTAAACAAATGGTACTGGAATAATTGGAAATGCTTATGGAAAAAAGAAAGACAGAACAAATTTTGATCCACACCTTGATACCTTATACCGTATATAAAAATTAACTCAAAATAGATCATACTTAACACTATGAATCTTCGAAAAGAAAAAACTTTTGTGACCTTGGATTCTGCAAACATAACACTAAAAGCAAGACTTTTAAAGGCAAAAACAAAATTGTTAAATTGGACTTCACCTAAAATCTTTCTGGTTTCAAAGGACACTATTAAGAGAATGAGAACATAAGCCATAGACCGAAATACTATTTGCAAATCACATATCTGACAAAGGACTTGTAACCAAAATATATACAGGACTCTCAAAAGTCAATAATAAGAAAACAAACAACCAATAAAAGAAAATTGGTAAAAGAACAAACCCTTCATAAGGAAGATACATGGATAGCAAATCACATGAAAAGATATTCAGTGGGAAGTGCAATTTATTACAGAAATGCAAATTAAAATTGTGAGGTATCACTGCACACCTATTGGAATGTTTAAAACTAAAAAGTCTGACCATATCAAGTGTTGGCAAGGATCTTAATTGATGAAACAAATTGCACTATACCTCAATAATATACTCACTCTATACTCAAAAATAAACAAACTGAACGTGGATCAATCTTATAATAATTATGCTTAGTGAAAGAAGGTGGACAAAAGTGAGTACCTTCTAAATTCTATTTATATAAAATCCTAGAATATGCAAACTAATTTATAATGACAGAAAGCAGATCCGTGCTTTCATGGGCATGGTGATTAATGAGGATGGGAAGGTGGGAGGGAGGAATTATTACAAAAAGGCACAAGGAAACTACTGGGAAAATGGACATGTTCGTTGTGTTCCCAATTGTGTGGGTGTATAAATATACACACATATCTGTATGTGTGTGCATATGTGTGTGTGAAAACTTATCGGTCTGTGTACTTTAAGTGTATGCAGTTTATTGTATGTCAATTGTACCTCAAGAAAGCTGTTGGCTACTCTAATAAATTGTGTAGGATCTCATGATATGCATTTCTGTGTGTCAAATATTCTTGTCAATTTGTGTTATTTTCTATCCAAATTTTTATATGTTTTGTTTTATTTATTTCTTTTTTGTCCCATGATATTGCAGTATATATAGAAGGCTTGCTAATTCTTTTTGTAATAAGATGGGGTACAGGAAGACACACAAATACGAAAATGTCATATTTCAGCAGGACCATGAGATGCTATAGGCTAACAAAAGTCTCTTTACATGTGTCCATTTATTTTTTTTTCCTTCTTTTTTTTTTTTTATATGTTTATTTATTTTTGAGACAGAGAGAGACAGAGCATGAACGGGGGAGGAGCAGAGAGAGAGAGGGAGACACAGAATCCGAAGCAGGCTCCAGGCTGTGAGCTGTCAGCACAGAGCCCGACGCGGGGCTCGAACTCCCGGACCATGAGATCGTGACCTGAGCCAAAGTCGGACGCTTAACCGACTGAGCCACCCAGGGGCCCCTACATGTGTCCATTTAAAAAGCCCCACTAAAAGGATTGTCCATGGGATATGGGTCTCATTCCTTATTATGTGTCCAATATTTCTTCCAAATTATCTGATCTCATTCATTCACAAACCAAACATAGATTTCCATGTCAGGATTGGAGTCATACAAACACAGGATAGTGAATTTACTTGTTATCATACAGTTGATTATAACTATAGTTTAAACATTGTATGAAAAACTGTAGCTAGATAGAAAGTTCTACTGATGTTCGATGTGGTGTTTCCTCTCTATATTACAATTTTTTTCTTAAGTGTTCAATAGAATAGCTTATTTTCAGAATCATCCTGACGCAGTCTGACATTTGAGGGGTTTGATTTTATTTGATGCATTGCTCTTTTTAAAAAATAGGATAGATGCCAGATGCCTCTATGAACTTACGTTTATAGCATAAGTCTACTGGACTCTACCAATTGGAATTAATTGTGAATTAATTTAATGTAGTTTGAGATGCAGGAATGATCGACTGCAATTAACTTTTTATTATGTTATTTCTGGTTCTTGAAACGGTAGCCCCCAATTTAGAGATTTTTTTTTCTCCCCAGGCTTAGATTTCTGTCCTTTTTAGTGTAGCCTTCATGGGCACCTTGCAAATAGGTTACCTCACTATTTTCCAGGTCTACTGTGGTAGCCACTTCTCCATTTCTCTGCTTCTCACCTGTGTCTATTTATTTGTGTATAAGATGTCAAAGGAAAATGAAAAGTAACACCTCAAAATACCACCTTGAAAAAGAAGATGCCAACAAATTCTTTTCTGCACCTGAAGCTTTTAATTCTTTAATCCACTATGGAATGTTGCTTAATTACATATTTTATTATGCATAACTGAAAATTATGTACTTTAGTTTCAACAATGATATGAAAGCACGTATTGTTTATAAATAAAGAGAGGCTGGTTTGTCCCTTTTTTTCTTGTGTTACAAATATTTGTGGAATTCTCACAGGCTCTCCTTCTAAAATTGGCTTTTTGAGAATTCCCAGAGAGTTCCGAGGAAAACTTCATTTTTTTCTCCAGAAATCAGAAAATTCATTACTTTGTAAAAAGTGAGATGATGCCAGAACATCATTATGGGAAAAAGCCATTGAACAGTTTGAATATTTTTATCAAAATTTCATCTCTAATTTTAATGAGTTTCACAATGTCCTTACTGGGAAAATATTACAGTGGTTGACCTGGGGATGAATCGTCAGGGGTTCATTACATTATTCTATTTTTTCGTGTATATTTTACATTCCTATAAGATGTATGTTTTTTTTAGAAAAAAATATTTTCTGTATATGGCTCTTACACCAGGACAGCAGAGTTTGGAGGTTAACATCTCACACATTTGATTTCAAATACTTAGCGATAGACTTCTTCATATTAACAAAATACATGCTACATTATATTTCTGAAATTTTTGAATTGCAGCTAATGTTTCTACATTTTCTGCATTTGGAGAAGCTTTCATAAAGGAGAAAATAGAGATAGAAATGCATAGATGCAAAGCTTGGGTTTGAAACCAACGTGGCCACTTGGACAAATGAGTTACCCTAGTTGAGTTTCCTCTCCCTGGTTTTTGAAGTGGGACTTTTCAGAGCCTGCCGGAAGTGTCTCAGAGTGGGATGGAGGTATGTTTGCGGCAGTACCTTATATAATGAAGCATTTTACAAATGTTGCTATTTTCATCTTAAGCATATCTGCGTGTGCGGTCAGTGAGGGGCCCTGGGAACACAGGAAGGCTTTGAAAGAGACCTGGTAACATTTGGAAAGTAAAATTGGAAACAAAGGCAGAGTAGGTGACACCTGTCTGGGCAGTAAGATGCTTTCGGACAGGTTTGTGCTCTGGACAAATGCTCATTTTGCATCACACTGCCACAGACTCGATGAGTTAGCAGACATTAAATATTCGGACCTTCTCAACATCCTCATTTATAACAGGCACTGTTTGTTCTTTTGTGAGTGGAAAATCAGAGCAGCACACGGGACGTCGTTTCTTTTGGGGGCGTAAAGACACGAATTAGATCCTGTCACTGTAATGAAGACTTAACTACCATAGAGAGCAAATAATACCAGTGCAAGAAATTCAACTAATAGTACAGAAATAATGTTCAAGATTTAATTTAGTGCAAAATAGGTCACTTTAGAGTTTATGTTTACTTTGCAAGGCAACAAGTATAAGGTACTCTTTTACTGTATTCCCTCATCAACCATTGCCAGAGACCGGGGGCCCAGGTCACGTGCTTTTGATCACAATAAGGCTATTAGCAGTTGAAAACAGTTGACAGAAGGTGACTTAATACACAACCTCGGTGTAAGGCAAGAAGCCATAATGGAATTTTAGTGGAATTATCTTGATAAAATTAAATTTGGAGATACATGATTCATATAAGTAGGGTAATGTAAGAAAGGCTTAATTAAAAATGTTGCTCATCTTTTAAACATTAATTCCAAACTACTTTTATTTAACATTTGGTATTGTTAAACAGGTAATAGTATTCTGGACATACACCTTTCACCACATCTCTTTATTAAGGGTACTTTATATTTTATCAAAAATGTGCAGGTTAATAGATTGTAATTTAACCTCTGTTGCAAGACATGCAAGTATTTAGTATTTACATTGAAAGGATTGCCTTGGAAGAAACACTGAATCCGTAATATGCCCCCTTTAAAAGTCCAAAATATTTACTTGTAAGATAAGCTCCAGTACCAGTATTTTCTGATACTTTAAATGCGATAAATGTTTCTGGACCTTCGTTGGTTTCCACACTATCATGCAGATTTTTGGCTTGCTTTGGCAAGACAGTCCTATCTGGGGGGGGGGGGGGGGGGGGGGAGGGGCTATATAATAGGGTGTACACATTTTGCTCCTTTTGAAAATATCACCAGGCAGTTCAGAATACCTCATTTATTGATAATATTGTGACAATCAAGGACCTTAATATTAGCTGATGGTAACAATAGGGAAAAGGGCAGAATTTAATAGTGGAATGTATGGGATTGTCAGTTTTACTCAATGTTGAATCATTTTGAAAATGTTTTCTACTCAAGCTATATATTTTAGATAAGCACAGTTAGATATAGATATCACTACTTGGAAGAAAAAAAAAGAACACTTCTTTTAAGCTCAGAATTCCTTAGGACTAAATGTTAATCAATACACATTTTATACATAATATGTACAGACTTTTTAACCAAGTGCCGTACAACTAGGGCACAGATATTAGTTACCTTGGTTTTCAAAGGTTATGTGTCAACTCTGCATATTACGTGCCAAGGAGATACTGTCAACATTATTTTTTGCATAATGTGCAAGTATTATATGGCCACAGAGTGTAATACAAATTAGTGGCAAAGTGCTGAGGGAAGGAATCCATGACAGATTCAGATGCACAAGGTTGAATATTACCTGCAAACTACCTGACTCTGCTAAGGTCTTAACAGCACAAACAAAGCGCTATGTCATGCCCAGCTTTTAAAAGTTTCTGAAATACTTGGACACAATGAAGCTTGTTCAAGGAGTTTTTACCATAGCCACCTGTAGTAAGAGGACTGGTATTAACAATAAAAAACATCAGGGGAGCAATGTGGAAGATCACCCAAACGAATCATTGTCAAATTGTGCCATCTTCCCTGGAAACAATTTTGCTCACTCCATCATGACCATCACTCTCTTTTAATATGTGCTTTTATTTTAATTTTTGGCTTAAAATATCATATTAGTACGATTATGCTGCTTAAGTTAAAGGGTCTGAGACTTTCATTAGTATTGTATTGATTTCTTACACACACTCATCAATTCTTTCAAAATGTGATTTCAAAAGAAATGAGGTTACTGTGAATGGCGAAATCGTATTTGCAACCCAATTTTTCGTTCTAAAGAAATTAAATTTCTGGCACCTCATATTCTGTTGGGCTGGTTAAAAAAATAAAAGTCTACTCTTTGCTCTACCTTTCTCCCCTAAACTCAGAGGAGGAAAAGCAGGAGAAAGGAATTTGTAAAAAACTTTATGGCATACTCATTTCTATGTATTCCTTTTTTAAATACATGAAATCTAGCTTCTATTTTATTAATTCAAACGTCGTTTGCTCAAGTGATTTTCTGAACTCTACGCAAGAAATGTTTAACAGTTGTCTTCTCATTTAATAAAAAGAACTGAAAACTTTTTCAATACAATTTTAAGTTACAGCAAACCAGCTGCCTTCGTAGTTCAGCTGTGCTTCAAAAGTAAATAGTACTTTTATGGCTGAATTGGGAGTCTTCAATGATGCCATTTTAGTTCCTTAAGTAAAAGTTCAGCATTAAAGCAGCCCAGTTGCGTACCACTGAGCTCATCAGGGCCTGGAAAAACGTTAGGCATGAAGAGATTGGACAATTTCAGAACCAACCATCAAGGAACCCAGACAGATACCCCTATTAACATCTAGGAAACCTTAAAAAGCAGCAAAAGATAAAGTGAATACAAACAAAATACTAACAATCAAAAACTGCAACGCTGGCCTCAATCCCTTCCACGACCGTGATTAGCACATCTCATTCTAGATCTTGGAGTTTACAGAGCTTTATGTTGCGAGAGTTCAGAAGACTGTGTTTAAGATCCAGGTGTGTTATTCTTATTTTCTTCATTTAGTTCCTATAGTTATGACATACACAACCAAATGAGCTCCGAGTTAACTCATATTCCACTTAGAACTTAAAAAAATACATTGCTTACTATGAGGTTTTTATACAGAAGGTCCATTTTTTCCCTACTTTATGGTACTGGTAAAGGCCTTTAAAATATTTATACATTAGCTTAAAAAAAGCGTTGCCATAATCAAATATTGTGAAATAAATGCAGATGAATTCATTCTAAGTGCATAACTCCTAGAGACTAGATTTATGTTTTCGTTGGCAGGTCTTTTGACCATCCTGCTCTCTCTGTTTGTTAGGCAAAATGTTAAGCAAAAACAGGCTATGGTCTTTGTTGTTAAACTTAAAAAATGACCACGTTTGTGACTGAAATTTACAGTGTTTCAAGTGACTTTTCAGTTGCTCTTTATAAAATCGGTAAAATATCCTCAAGAAAGTATTAACATGCACCTAACTGAGAGGGCCATCTTTGACTCCTTCAAGTTACTTCACATAAGCAGACAAACCCTACCATGTCATACCATACAAACAATTTTAATCGTGTAGTTACAGTCAATAACCACTCCTAATCAGAACATTTCTGCATAAAGAAAATTGTGATACACTTATAAAAACAGCCAGCTGTAACAAAATAGCTGGTGTTTTCATAGCCATAAACTCATAAAAAAGAAATACACCTTTATACAGAAATTTTATACAGATGTAGCTTTAAAATTGATTGTAAACCAAAGGAAGACACATTGCAAACATCCATTATTTTCACATTAATTGCATAATTTTCTAAGGTGATCTATTAGTTTTATTTACCTAAGCTTATTTGCATGATAGTAAAAATTGCATACAACAATAAGAGTGAAGCTTATAGTATGAATTGCTTGGATAACATAGAGCACTTTTTATAGGCAACTGTGTAAAGCACATTTTCTCTATTTAAAACTTTTAAGACACTTTGTTTTACTGCCCATCAAAATACATTTATAAATAGAAAAGAATCAGTATGGTAACAAGAGAAGCAATATTACATTTAACGGAAACTTCCAAAAAATTAATTACAACATGATGCTGCAGGATCTACAAATAAATAATGAGGACTAAATTGTGTTTCACATTTTCTTTTCATTTTTTAAAAAATCATGTAACAATGAGAATGAAAAAAATTACAGTGAACTTTTATTTCCAAAATAAAAACAAATTTGAATTACGGCAGTGCCATATAATACAAGGCATTTGTTGGCATATGTCATCTTTAAACTGCATTCCACAGTCTATAGTTCTTTTGTAACATACAATAGAGTAACAAACTCTTTTTTTTTCTTTTTTTAAAATAAGGGGCGAGTTTCCAAAGATCAGTGTGGAGTGTTACAGAAATAATTAAAGGAAGGAAATAATAATCACAGAAGTTATAATGCTTGTTTGAGGCTCCAGAATAATAATTTTTTTTTTTAAAAAAAAAGATATCACTGGTATCATGCTTACGGGTATGCACCTCGATGCGTCCCGTGAACACAAATTTTAATTTTAAATACCAAACAATCCTCGATGCTTCACCTGGGGCTGCCAAGCAGTTTGTAAAACAGAGTAAAACATTTAGTGCAGTCTGTATTATCCTTTCTCAACTTTCCTGTTTGTGCAAGTTTCTGAAGATTCATTGGCCAAACCATGAACAACAAAGGTTTTCTGAGAGAATACAAGGTGGACTTCTCATGTCGTTAGTAAATACCAGTGGCACTGTTGAATGAAAATAATACTTTGATCTCAGTCTTTCAACTCAGTGTTAATGTCTGTGTTTCCTTCCACCGACAGCTCTTCTTCTAGCTTCACCGAGAAAAGGGTGTTAGCATTTTTGTCTTGGGCACTCTCTTCCAAATCCTTAAGCAACTCCTCTTCCTTGTATTCGGCCACATCCACCTCTAAGCCGGAGTTGTCCTTCAGTTTGCCGTGGTGCTTGAGATAATACCGCTGGTTCTGAAAGAACTTGATGATGGTGTACTTGGGAAGGTCAAGTTGCGCGGACAGAGTCTGGATGGCCTCTTCGTCCGGGTACAGGCCCACGTCTTGGATGAAACTCTGGAGGATGCCCAGGGCTTCCACGGATATTTTCGTTCGCGGCCGGGTCTTCTGCCGGTTCTCGTCCTCGGCCTCTGCGGGCGAGGCCACCGTGGGCTGCCGCGGGGGGAGCCGGGGCCCGGCCGGCTGCTGCGCCTGCGCCTGCGGGGGTGGCGGCGCCGGCTGCTGCTGCGCCTGCGCCTGCGGCTGCTGCTGCAAAGGAACAAGCGGACAGTCAGAGCTCTGCCTTCTCCCCAGGCGGGCGCGCGAAGCCATCTGGGAGGAAGCAGGTGGCTCGGAATCCCACCAGTAGCTTCTCCGAGGGGGACAAGATTCAGGACAAAAAGGGAGGCCGGCTAGATGGCCCACGCCATCAGGGGAAGAAGTCAAAATGATAAAAACCGGGAGGGGAGGCATTACTAGGATTTTGGAGGCAGCCGCTGGGCTGCATTATCGGAGGTCAGTGGAGCCTCCCTGCCCTTCATTTTCTGTCTGGCTCACGGAAGTGAAAAGTCAGCGCGCTGAAAATATGAGCCATGAACTTCAGCAGAAGGATACGCATCAAAGTCGAAGACAGCAAAGCAAATTATGATGTAAATAATGAACAAAGATTTAAAACGAAGATTGAGGAGTAAGGATTTCAAAGGCATTTTAGAAAGGAGAGCTACAGAGCCCTGGGGAAAGAAATGTGTGTTTTGCCTCATTTCATCCATGGTTAAAACATGGAGTAAGAACAGAAAGTCTTATTTAAATTCCAAATAAAAGAGATAAACGTCTGCTCTTTTTCAGCACTATCCCCTAAGACTCCGAGGATTTTTGGGATTCTCACTTTTGTGAGTTTCCTACCAGTCAGTTCCGATTTAATACACGCACAATTACTTACCAAATTGCACTAGGCTGACACTGCAAGTTTTTTTTTTTTTTCCTATGGAAAAATAAAGGTTTGATCCACCATACAACGGCTAGCAAATTGTTTTGTCTATAGTAAACTGAGATGTGATTAGGATTTAAATTTAGTGTATACAGACACTTTTTCGTAATTAGTGTCTGTATATGTGCTGTAATTTCCATACACAATTATACATAACAAATGTGTGACACATGCACATACTGTATACTCTATATCCATAATTCTTATCATCAAAGCAAATCAACCTGAGTAAGCCGCGAAATATTAGAACGTTTATACTGTGCCTAAGCATTTCCTTTTATCCCCCTAAGAAACAATTTTATTAAAAACAATTTACATTTTCAAACAAGTACTATTTTTATTACTTAACATACACCTTTCTTTTTTTTTTTTTTTTGTTTTGTTTTTGCTAAACAGTAAGTTTTTCAGGCTTTCATGATTATTTTAGTGCTTGATATCCTAAGGGATTCTCTTTTCCAATTTATCTTTAATACACACTCAAGGATTTTTTTTTTCCTAGTGGATGGATAGCCCTATTATTGTTTTCAGCTGTGTGTGTCTGTGTGTGTGTGTCTGTGTCTGTGTGTGTACACACACACACAGACACAGACACACACACACATTTTCCACAGCAATACCAAGAAATAATGCAGGTGATTCAACAAAGACAGAATTTTAGGACTCTGCAAAGCAATGGCATTTTCTCTTATATGGGAAAGCTAAAAATATCCCCTTAGATTTAACAGAAATACATCATACAAATCAAGGCCATAAGGCACCAACAAACTACATGATTGTAGAGCCTCCCAATCTAAACTCACAGGGGCGTTCCCTCAGTGGATGAATGGAGACCAGTCCCATGACCAGCTCAGCATACGGCTGAGTCTGCTGGCACAGTGGTCTTTGGCTACCACCATGGTTAGTATGTCCTTTGCAAGTCTGAAAATCCAGACCAAGGGAGAGCAGGTCTTCACGCCACCCCCTCTCGCTGGCATAGGTTAACTTGTGCCCGCTCACCTGAGGAGCAGCACCGAGCCATGGTGCAGGGGTCAGCAGGCCTGGTAAGAAAACGCCTCTAGACTCTCCTTTCCCAAGGGTGGTGGGAGAGGGGCTCTAAAGGAAAGACAAACAGACGTGACTCACCCCTAACCTGTGTTCTGTGAGGGTGTGGGGAGACAGCTACAAGGTGAAGGAAGGGCCAAGGAGTCAGAAGCAAGATTCCAATTAGGTTTCCCTCCCCTCCTCGTCCTGGACAGCACCCAAGGAGGTATAACGTTGTGATTGCACAGACCTCCTCTACAGAAACGACAGGAATCCCTTTCCTCAAGGGCAGTGTTGGTAGTCATTAGAAAAATAGTGGGGTTTTTTTTTTTTAGATTCTGATTTTCAAAACACAAAAACAAAATTTGAGCTCTCACACACAAAACCATCCAATTTCAACACAAACACACTTGCCAAACAAGTGTTAAAAAGGGGGTTCCTGCCACTTTGTGGGTGGGGAGATGAGGGAAGAGGAACACAATACACATGTTGGAAAAAGTGTGTTAATTTCCCTTTACTCCCCTGAGCAAGATGGCAGCGTATTGTTATCTCTTGCTAAAGCCTATGTTTAGACTGGCGGGAAGAAGAGAAACGCTAATTTCC
Source organism: Leopardus geoffroyi (assembly GCF_018350155.1). Lineage (NCBI taxonomy): Eukaryota > Metazoa > Chordata > Mammalia > Carnivora > Felidae > Leopardus > Leopardus geoffroyi. The sequence goes on from NC_059333.1 coordinate 135,563,340, forward strand.
ATGCTAAGTGTAAAGCTCTATTTACTTAGTGCTATATTGAATTGGCCAAGGTAAACGAACCTGAATCTGCTCTGCTGGAACATGGATAATGTGGGGCGGCCTGTCGCCATGGTGATGCACCGCGTTGCTCTCCTGTTCATAAATGGCATCACGTTCTGGCTGAGGAAGACTGAGGAACCTTCGGATCATGGAGAGGTTCTCCCACAGAGTCCTGTTTTCTGGAGAGGGATCTTCTTTCCAGCGTAACAGCTCACACAACCACCCCTTGGAGACAAGGGCATAATAGGTCAGTTCATGCCTGTGGGGGGGGGGGGGCTGGTATGTTCCATTAAGAGCTAAAAAGAAAAGACCCTGTGAAGTTAACTTTTTTTCATAAGCTCAAAACACTCCAACCTGCTTAAAAAAAATTTTTTTTTTAACCTGTTAAGAAAGAATAGCTGTAGGTGTCAGGGAGGCAGGCTCTGTTTCTAATAAATGTTCAGATTTGCATCTCAAAGGAGGGTCATATTTTTTAGATTCCAAGGGCAAGACACATTTATCACGGACTTTGCAATATGTGAAACATGAGAAGAGCCAAGTTGAGTGTGCTTCTAGTCGTGCCCAACTTTCTTGTCTGATGAGTGGTCGTCTGAGATCCTGAAGGTATTTAAGAGATAGGGCAGATTTTTGGAATAGTTTTTTTCTAAAAGGATTCTTCAAGTTTATACTTCTTGTATTAGGAAGGAAACTACGTGTAAATATTTGTGTGTGTGTGTGTGTGTGTGTGTGTGTGTGTGTGAGAGAGAGAGAGAGAGAGAGAGAGATAGAACAGACATGTGCAGTAGTGTGAGTGAGAACGTTGTCTAGTGTAAGCATAATGCTCAGAATGGGCATTAGAAGAATTCTCCCAGAAACAACTTTACAGAAAAACATCTCAGGACCTGTTTTTTTCTGCCCACTGCAGTGTGCAACATATGATTCATCAGGCAAGAATTTTAATAGATTTCCTAGGCTGAGAGAAGGAAATGTCCAATGAATGCCCAAACCTGAACCTCTCTGATGCCTCCCCTAGGGTCCCATTTTTGATCCTCAGATTATCTGTCAAAAACTGAGTGGTCCAACAGAGGACCCTAACATTTTCCAATCACCATTCCAAACGTTCTTCATTTTGGCTGCCATGATGGACACTAAGCAACGGGGTGGCGGGAGGGAGCGTGTGTCCCACCCAAACCCCTTCACCAGCAAGGCAACCACCTGCAGCTGCCGTGCTGCCTGCTAACAGCTCAGAGCCACATCCTTCTCTGGGGCGATGTCTGGAGTCATCTCGCCTGGAGATGCCTGGACAGTTCCTCCACGGCCTCACTGACCCCCTCACCCTGGGGTGGCCACTGACTGGCTGACCCAGTGGTACAACATTCCTGTCCTCTTCCCCTCAAGGGACCACTCACTCAACCCTTCAATTTACTCAACAGAGATGGCCCTCCCCATTCTTCTTACTCCCTTCCCCCATCAATACAGACCACCTGAGACCATACCTCTTACCGGACCCCAACCTCTTCCCTATCCTCCCTCACTCCTTCCAGGTCTCTCATAAAAGCCTAGACACTTGATTCCTGTCTTAGGCTCTGCTTTAGGGACTTGACCGAAGATGAAGGGATTTCTTGGAAATGCCAACTAAATTAGTTCTATGGGAGTGGAAAAAGCACAATTTCTTTATCATCTGCGTTTTAGAACCGGCCAACGAGAGTTTTTTTTGGTGTATTGTTGCTGTTGTTGTATGAGGTGAGACCGAGGAATGGTATGACTTTTCTCCATTCGTCCCATACTGAACTACCGGAGAAAATTCCCCTTCCCCTTCTAACTGCAACATACAGCGAAAAGAAACAAGGCCCATTCTGCCCCAAAAGGGCCTTTTTGAGAGAATTTAAAAGAAAAGATGGAGAGCTGCTAACATTAGCTTCCCAAGACCCACCTACTAACCAGCCAAGGGTGAGTGACTGTTGCTAAACCTCATGAGATCTATTTTTTTCTAAGACATTTGTTTCTCTACTCCACAGGTCTCTTAATTAAACAAATATGTACAAGGAGATGGTCACGCAATCATGCACTCATTCAGTGCCATTGAATGCATAATTCAAGGCTGAGAGAGCAGGCAGTAAACTGAAGATTTACCGGCAAGAATATTAGTGAAAAAAAGTAATAATTGTGATGAGCATGTCACTGAATGTGCTTCTTTCCTAACCATGGCAATTCTATGTTTATTTCCAGAAAAATATGATGATGTGTCATATTTTCGCTCTATATGAGTATAACATTAACTCTCAAACTGTATTTGAGTATTTGAGGTATTTGAGACCCACTTGCACATGTGCCCTGGAGATGTTTATTTAGCTCTTATTGGCAAATATTTGCTATCTGGATTGAGCCATGAAAATATTTTATATTTTCCTGCATCTCAGCTATTTCTTTATACTTTACCTCTAAGTTGGATGCTGTGCAGGTTTCAGATATATATCTTCCTGTAGGCTTGAATATTAACTATGGTTAAGATGGCTTTCCTCCTCCATTCTTCAGCTACGGCAATTGACAGGCCCCCATGCCTACACGGAGCAAACTACTGCAGTTCTATTTATCTTTCAAGACGTTAGAGGGCTCATTAAAAACAGAACAGAAAAGTTGGTATTTTGGGGGTTTTGTACTTAGCTAGTATTGTATATTGGCCCACTAAGTGCTAAACATTGAGTAGCTAAGGTTTTTTTTTTTTTTTTTTTTTTTTTTTTTTTTTTTTTTTTTTTTTTTTTTTTTTAAGAAATAAATGCCTGTAACTAAAAATTGCTGAAAGTTAAATTAAGAATAATTCATGTGAGAAAAGCTTCTTGGAGAGAGCTGAAAAACTCCAATAATTTTTCCAATCCTTTAGAAAAACTTTTTAAAGTAACACAGAGATCAGTTAGCACTCGGATATATGAGAAAAAACATGTGGATCACAGATGTTCTTTGGAAAAGAAAATCATTAGTTCTTTTAAAATGGCTAATAATGATAGCTAATTCCTAAACAATCACACTCATGCTGGTTTAACAAATATTTCAGAAAAAGAGCCGTGACTCATTCAACAAATATTTTGCTCATATTGTCACTTCTGTGTCTCTATACTGATGAAATGGATCCTTATTTTTATTAATTGCCCATGACTACCATAACATTTCCAGTAGTTTGCTATTAACCTCTGCCCTTAAATAATACTTCTAATTCCTTATCTAAAAATAATTTGATGAATTATAAGTTTGAAGCTTGTCTCTGCTAGCCTTTCAAGAGACATGATGATTTTAAGAGACTGAAATCAGATGCTTCTTAGAAAAATATTTAACGGTGCAGCTGGGAACTGTTAGTTCTACAAGGGTATTCCAAAAAGAAAAAAAAAATTAAAAAGGGGGAGTGCTTTTCTTGACGTGTGTATCTCTTGAAAAATAACGGAAAACAGACATTTTGATATGCTAGTTCTTTGTCAGCAGAGACATTGGCTCATTCCCAATTTACACTGGCAAAAATAAGATTAATTTATTCTAATACTATTTAAATACCTTGGAATATTCTGACTACCTCAAATCCTATCGACTGAGACTCTATTAACGATGACAGTAATCTGATCTAGGTTTTTGCACAAAGTGACTAAAAAAGCCAAATGCTTTCTAATTCCCCAATACCTTTTTCTAGGTCATTTTTCCACAAGTGATACTATTAGAGCCAACAAACTTGGTAAGACAAGCAACATGTCAGAATATTACAATATCTGACAAATAATGATGATTCCCCTAAGCACTGTATGGGTTTTTAAGTGATAAATGTACAGATCTGCTTGGTAGAGGAGAGGCAAGGAATGAAATGCAGGACTTTGCTGCAAAATGTGAACATAATTACATTTTTAAGAGAGGTCTCTGGGACTTGAAATATTCTAAGACCATAGGCAGGAGTAGTGAGCTACTCCCCAAATCAAATTAGATCACAACTGTTCCGTACAGTAGGAAAGACAGGAGCGTAACAGCCTTAAAATAATGAGACCAATCCACGCTCAGAAAACTAAAATGGTACAAGGAACAACCTAAACTTTAAGTGTAGTCAATTTGCCAAGCAACATTACACTGCATATAAAGAGGGCAAAATATAAACAGTAGCCACATGTAAATAAATTAGTAATACTTTCAGGATGTTACTACTTTTCAAACTGACGAAGTTTAATTTGGCACCTTCTGTTCTAAACCCTTTGTTTCTATTCAAAATCACGCCTTGAGCTGTTGCTATCAATCACAGCGCTCCCCCATTACTTAAAAAAACTGGCTTGAACCCTGAATAAGCTGAAAATGCCATGCAGATGAATTCTGAGATAATATGTTCAAACCTGTTATATACAACACAAATCCTGTAAAGTTATGTATTGTAAACCTACATTTATTGAGAACTAAAAGTCTTAAATCCATCTGCCACAAAGGAAATACTGTTATGTACTTTATAGTAACCAAGAACCATCTGCAAATGTCTTGCTACCGTAAGCAAGAAAACGGTGCAGAAGATGCTAAACCTAAGACCGCATGAAATAAATAACATTCTTCGGACTGGTTTTGGTGAGGGATCTATTAAAAAAAAAAAAAAAAAAGTAAGATGGGGGAGGGGCGGGGAAGGAAAAGAGAAAATGCAGAATGACTGCCAAACCAGTACTGAAAAAAAGCAAAACAAACTCAATGACAACACAATGGCAATTTATTATGGTCCATGAAACACATGACTGTATGCTCATTTTAAAGGAAAAATTAGCAGTTCTAAACTCAATATTCTAATGATGTGCTTTACTGACAGAATCTTGTTGTACCACATTTAAATAAAAATCCTGGCACCCTCATCTCTCAGCTGCTAATTTCCAACCAAACTCGATCCCTGATTTCCACTCCACTCTTTTTAGAACAATTAATTCAAGTCAATTCACTTCGAACATCTGAACGGAGAAGGGTACACAATGATTTTAATTGAGTCAGAAAAGTAACCTCCTTTCCTGAATGAATTTATTGTACCTATACAGTCTCACAAACATAAAAAGAGAACCCTTCCAGGGCCTGTTCTGTGACAGAGCTGGGAACACATAACACAACGAGCTTTCCAGGGGAAAATAGGCTTCAGTATTCTCTGAGGAAAAAAAAAAATCATTTAATACAATATACAGATACGAATATGTTATTGTTATATGCATATACGTTTTAAATCCTAGAGCTACAAGAAAAAAGAAGAAAGAAAATGACAGTTCTTGCTGCAACTAAGAAGGAAAAATACATTTTAAAAAACGGAATGGTAATGTGAGTTCTAAAAAGCAAAACATTTTATAGTCTGTGTTTATTCCCCTTCACCCTCATCTTTTATGTGTTATTTGCAGGAGTATTTTGTTCCAATCTCTGGGGCATATAGTATAATAATATATGATATTAAAAGAAATCAATCTAAATAGGGACGTATTTGATACAAACATTTTAGTGGAAAGCATGAATTACATTTTAGCAAGTAGTAGGAACAAGGATTAAGTACATAATCCATTAAATAGTACTTCCAACACAAAAAATTCAGTATTGTAGACTAAACTACAGCAGGCATTTTGAATGAGTACATTTTCAACAACAACTAACTATAAAGCTAGCAATTTATCATTCAGCAAATAATTTTCTACTTTTAAAAGAATCCGTGTTACTTATGCTAATGAAGACAGTTTTTAATCTGCCCACAAACATGCTAATAGAGGGCAATTTTTTTTTTATTTACAAAGCTGTCGGCACTCAAGGGTAATTTCATATCAATGTTCTATAAGCTGGGGGGAAAATGGGTTCTAATTGTCAGAGTTGCAGAATCTTTCACCTTTAGCATGAAGGTTTACAGATATCACAAAGATGCAAAGCGACTGATGGCGGCGTAAGCCATGCCCTTAACATTCCAGAAGGGTTCCATTTTCATACTTTTTATGCCTTTTACCACACTCTGCCTCAAATACAGTATTAACACATTGTTACCTCTTTGGGGGCCCTACTGCAGACACAGGACCCAATGGAGGTAAAACCCCACTTCCAGATTGGAGGCCCGGATGCTTCACATACCAACTTCTACCCTTTTTCTTTTCCTCAAGAACAGTCGTAACACTTCAAACAGCGGGAAACAGAACAGTAGCAAAACAATATTGAAAGCATTTTAAATTATTTACTAGGTTAAGAGGGTGAAATGATACTTTAAATACATCAAATTTCATCGTCTAGGCCATTTTTTGGTGGCAAAGTGGTATTGATCTTTCCAAATGCTTAAAATTAACTATTTTCCAGAAGGTCATTATTTGATTAAAGGCATTAAAGTTGAGGGCAAGAACCAGGGCACTTTTTCTTCTTCCCCATTCAAATCATCATGTAATTTAATAAAAACCATCCCATCATGTCCTGTAATAAAAACACTTATCTTAAGATACTGTTCTTTACCTAACATATTAACCTTTAAATGTTATGAAGTTCTTTAGAAGAAAAACCTTTGCTAAAGCAGATAATTCTATAACATAATGAGAGGCCCCCACCATTAACATTAATAAAGATACATGTTCTCCTCTATGGAATTAGTAGGAAATACATTAATCTTTCTCCCCAGTTTAATAACATCTACTTTGTGTTCTGTGAAGAAAATCTCAGCAGGCGCTGAGTAACTTTTCCTGCTACGTTAACATTGGTCTTATTAAAGAAAACATGGGAAATAAGTTTGAACAGAGACATACCAATAAATTTTCATGCTAAAAGTAGCACATTACATCCACTGTATTTAAAGAGGGCTTTTAAAAAGAAACATATTTTAAATAGAATACCCATGTGTATGTATGTATTCCCCAAATATATTTATGTTCAAGGTATGGTTTCTGATACCTGTATTTGCTGAAAAGAAAAAAAAATCATGATATTTTAAAACTATTACTAGTTTTACACTTCTAAACTGGCACTGTTGTAAACCCTCTCCAGGTTATTTAAGGGGCTCAGTATCTCAGCCAAAAATCTGTGGGTTTCCGTACTGTGGAAACAGGACATACGGTGGCTACTGGTCAATTTCTCCTGAGTAAATTTTTGCCACTTTATCTTTAAAAGGTTAAACACATCCAAGCAGAGTTTCTGGAGATTTCTGAGTAGCAAAAAGAAATGCTCATACAATCTCAGGAAAAGCTCCCACTAAAATTTAGTGAATTTTAAATAATCAGAATCATTGGTAAATAACCTTTAGCATGCAATTTTGCTTAAAATTTAAGTAAAAAAATGAAAATAGCTTTTATGTTCCCCTCTTTTCTACCTTGTCAAAGCCACTGGCTTTATGGCACACGTAAATATAGTGTTTTTTTTTTTTTCTTTTGCTACAGATTGTTTTTTTTTTTTTTTTTTTTTAAATTTTTTTTTTTTTCAACGTTTTATTTATTTTTGGGACAGAGAGAGACACAGCATGAACGGGGGAGGGGCAGAGAGAGAGGGAGACACAGAATCGGAAACAGGCTCCAGGCTCTGAGCCATCAGCCCAGAGCCTGACGCGGGGCTCGAACTCACGGACCGCGAGATCGTGACCTGGCTGAAGTCGGACGCTTAACCGACTGCGCCACCCAGGCGCCCCTGCTACAGATTGTTTGATCTGTAGTAAGATTATCAGATGACAGTTTGGCCAGAGTAGATAAAAATGGTTCCCACTTTAAAAGGTTGTTAGACAAGGAGCTCTTACAGTTTAAAGAATATTTTCAGGAAGGAGAATCTGAGTAGGGAAAAAGGAGGGATGAGAGAAAAGCATGAAATTGTAGATAACATATTAAACTAGCTAGCAAGGAAATAATCTTGTATTTTGATTGAAACAGAGAACTTCCAAAGAAAGGCTGAATTTTCCTTTAAAAACATTAGATTTGGAAGATATCTAACTTAAAGGTTTAATTTTTCTTATACTTCATATACTAACCTGCTTTCAAGATCGTTTCTTCAAAGCTTAAGTGAAGCAAACAAAAATGTGGGTTACAAGCCTGATTCTTGAATATGGACTCAAAAAGAATTTTTTTTGTTTTCTCTCCTCAATCTAAGATGTATTTTCGACACTACATAAATGTCAGTGATATGATTTGGCTCCTGTTTAACATTTATACACACTGTGCCTTAATATCGTACTTAAGTTTTTATTCTCTTCTCACTCTCCATAAATAGAGCCGTTAAAAAACAGAAAAGTCAGTACTCCCAAGGTCCATCAATATCAGCCTTTCTTCTATCGTGCAGAATCCACGACTCCTTTCCACCTGTCGTCCACCACTGACTTGTCAGCCTGGGAGTCGTCTCCCTTGAAGTATGCTCTTAGGTACCAAGCATTCTTTTTAATTACTCCAAATGGACAATTATTTTGATTTCTGGGCAAAAAACCATTTAACTAATCATGACTTTTCTTAACTCAGGGGAAACAGTGCACCGATGATGACTAGAGCTATCATACGAAGTTGTGACACCTACAAGGAGCAAATAAATGTGATGTCTAACTTAGCCTATGGAACTTCCTGCCAGGTAAATACACAGGTTTAACTAAGCTTTCTTGAATCCCCTTAGCCATCTCTGAGATGCTCTTAGACAAGATGCTGGGATGAAAATCATTGCTCTGGTCTTTCAAACTGCCCAAAGTTATCTTACTGTTCAAAATGCCCTTCAAAGGCTTCCCATCACAGAGAAAATGCTCACACTCCATGGGGCTGCCCTGAAGGCTACTCCCAATCCCATTCATGTCCTAATTCACTGGATTATTTATGAGCTGTTGCCCAGCACTTCCCCACTTTCTGTTCTCCATCCTTCATACTGAAGGAAAGCCCTTTCTCCTTTTTTCTGCCCATCCAAACACTAACTCTCCTTCTAGTAATGCTCAAACACCTCAGTATATTGATAAAGGGTTATATCCCATGTAGGCATTAATGTACGTGAACTTGAGCAAATTACCTTTTTGAGCCTCAGCTCCTCCTCTACGAAGTGCAGACAATAGGAGTATTAATCTCACAGGACTGTGACTGGTACATATGAAATAGAACACATTCAGCCCAGTGCCTGGTCCATGATAACTACAAAAAGGTCTGATGAACTTAAATTGAAAGCACTTGCCTTAAAAAGGCTCACAGTGTATTTGGGAAGCATTCAAAAATAACTGCCAGTACAAAGCAGTGAGTGATAAAGGTCAATGATGGACAGACATCAAGGGAGATCCAAGTGGCGAGGAAGAAGAGATGGTCTGTGTGGTCCAGGAACTCTACACTGATGAAAAGTGATATTGGCTTGGCCTTGAAAAATAGGCATTATATAAAATGGTGAGGATAATGAGAAAAAAGGAGGAAAATGAATTATCAATGTGCTGGGAAAAATAGGTAGATCAGTTGCTTGTATCTACCATTCTTTAGCTATAGCTCTTTCCCATACTGGACTTTCTTGAGAATACTCAAGTACTGTGACCTCACCTCCTTTACATGCTGTACTTCTAAGACCCATTTATTTATTTATTTTTTTTTTTAATTTTTTTTTTTCAACGTTTATTTATTTTTGGGACAGAGAGAGACAGAGCATGAACGGGGGAGGGGCAGAGAGAGAGGGAGACACAGAATCGGAAACAGGCTCCAGGCTCTGAGCCATCAGCCCAGAGCCCGACGCGGGGCTCGAACTCACGGACCGCGAGATCGTGACCTGGCTGAAGTCGGACGCTTAACCGACTGCGCCACCCAGGCGCCCCAAAGACCCATTTATTAAGAATGCCTGGGGTTTGGGGTGCCTGGGTGGCTCAGTCGGTTAAGCGTCTGACTTTTGATTTCGGCCCAGATCATGATCTCATGACTCATGAGATCAAGGCCCACGTCGGGCTCTGTGCTGACAGTGCAGAGCCTGCCTGGGATTCGTTCTCTCTCTTTCTCTCTGCCCCTCCCCTGCTTGCTCTTTCCCTATCTCTCAAAATAAATTAAAACAAAATTTTTAAAAATCATTAAAAAAAAAAAAAAGCAAGCCTGGGTTTGAATATGTATTCCTATTCTACTATTTACCAGCCCTGTATCTTTGGTCAAGTTATTCAACTTCTTTAGACCTCAATTTTCTCCTCTGCAAATGGGGGTAATTTTACCACTACTCATAGGGTTGTATGAGTTAAAAGAGACAATCCGTGCAAGGGGTTCGGCACACAGAAGCAGTATGACGAATGTCAGCTCTCACTATTTTTATTATTGTTGCCATTATCACAAAGATAATCCAAAGGAATTTGAGTATCTGGGGAGTTAATGAAAACAGCTCAGTTATCACATCCCAAACTGAACCCAGTATCTTCCTCTTATAGACTATGTTCTCCTCATATGTAGTTTAACTCAATAGCATCAACACCCACCTAGCCACCTGGGCTGAAAGGCTGTTATTTGAAGTATAAACTGGTATAATCTTGCTGATGGGCAATGTGGAAATGTTGAATGTAGAATTATCTAGTAATCACCTTTAAAACACAAAAGCCTTTTTTTACCCAATAATTCTACTTTTAAGAACGTGTTCTAAATAAATGATAAAGAGGGGTGCCTCGGTGGCTCAGTCAGTGAAGCGTCCGACTTTGGCTCAGGTCATGATCTCACGGTTTGTGGGTTCGAGCCCCATGTTGGGCTCCGTGCTCATAGCTCAGAACCTGGATCCTGCTTCAGATTCTGGGTCTCCTTCTCTCTCTGCCTCTCCCCTGCTCATGCTCTCTCTCTCTTAAAAATAAATAAACATTAAAAAAGTTTTTTTAATAAATAAATAAATGATAAAGAGGTACACAAATATTTAACTATAATAACGTTCATGTTAGCATTATTTGTGATAGGAAACGTAGAATATAACTTAAATCTATCTTTAGATAGTAAAAGATATGTATAGCATATGAATAAATGTAAGACATATATATACATGTGCACATATATATGTATACGTATACATATGTGTGTATAAAGAACATAAATCAGGCTATCTTTAGTTAATTTGGGATTCTGAGTATTTCCTTACGTTCTTCTTTACGCTTGCATTTTTTTATAGTAGCTGTATGTTTTCAATAAAAAAACTTAGCAAACAGCTTCAATTAAAAATCTGATATTTCTCGTCTGCTTGCTTTATAAAGAGAACAATCATGATGAATTCCTGCCAATTCTACTCCTTCAGAACATTTGAATTGGTTCCTTATTTTCCATTCCTACTGCTCTGGTTGAGGCCGGAGCATTTCTTCCACGAACTAACGCTGATGGGTTTCTTTAATTCAGCTCCCTGCCCCGCCCCCCATCTCAGCTGAATTACATTTATCATAAACAAACATCCACACAAATAGCCCTTTGAGTGACATAGTCTTCATTTTCCTTCATCCAAGGGGCCTGGACATGCCCTGAGGCTCACGCTTGAATGAGTGAGTGTAAAAATGCAGCAAAGGATTCCCTGTAACACTGCAGTGGCAGTAAGTTCGAGGGAAAGAGAGAGAGAGAGCTGTAAAAATTGCACAATCTGGACCATTTAGTTAGTGGCAAGAAACTGTATACCTCTCTGTAATTCCTGAGGGTATCATGTATTGTAGCAAAGTCCCAAAACTTGCATTCATCATGATGCTGCAGTTCAAAAAAACTAAGACGCAAACTGAGCTCATCTTACTAGGTTTAAGGAGGCAGGGTAGCACGATTAAAGGCTTCTGTCAAAAGCAAATACAACATCGGATTGTTTCAAGAAGCTGAATGGGAAACTTCACTTTTCCCAAACCCCTCAACTCAAATAAATACGGACTCGTACACAGCAATGTTATGAAGCAAATGTCTCATCATGCGGTACCCTAAAGTCACCATTAAAGTTTTACAGGGTGTATTTGTCTTTTCAAAACTATGAAGATCATGAAGAAAAGAATGTTGCTGAATATCCATATACGCTACGTGCAAAAAAAAAGAAGAAACCAAACCTGTAAAAACTTGAGCTTATAAAACAAATAATTTTTCGGTGATGATCTACTTGATACACGGATTTATCTGCTTACAAAAATAATTTGCTACAGGTTATTTTAAACAAATATTTCCTCCAATGCATTTTTAGTTGGTTTACATAAAACTTTTCAACACTGCAGACATCTCCTAGAATGAGCTATATGTCCCATTATGCATATTTAGGGGCTAGGAATTAAAAATTTAAATCTTCCCTCTATGATATCCTAGGAAAGATAACAAAGAATTTTTAAAACCAGAGGAAGGCAATTCGGGATTGTAAAAGTTATGGGACTCATATCCTAAGAGGAACAATCAAGCGGGCAGGGTCATTATGAGCTCCCGTTGCTTATGATTTTGCTGATAAAGTAACACCCATTTTGTGGCCAAAACCCACATCATTTTATCCATTATGCAAACCTACTAATCAGAGGTTGGCTTAATTGAGGGATTCAAATCTTGTGATTCCCAAGGACACATCAAAAAAAGAAGGCATAAATATTTCTAGAAGCATCACGTGGATCCCAGTGACAATGGCCGGGTTATAATTTTACCAATAAAAGGAGACAGGGGAGGCTGAGCTCTCTGCACAGGTCATCTGAGTCACTCCTCAGGACCACTGACACTGTCTTATACCTGGGGAAGGCAGGCTCCGAGAGGGCCCCGGGGGAGGGGGACAGGAGTGTGACCCTACTCTGTCTTTCGGAGCACAGAATCTCCCTCCTCCCACCAGAGCTCCTTTAGGAATGTGCTGGGTTTTGTGAGGGCAAAATTGAGAACGGATGAAATGTGCTTCTGAATCATTTTATTCTTCTACAAATAATCATTAAGTGCCATCTATGTGCCACCTACTGTGCAGGCTAGGAGGAGATGTGGGGACAGATATAATAGGGAGTCATTTCCGCCAGCACTTATAGTCCAGTGAGGAAAGAACAGCTTACACTTCAGATGGAAGTTGATATTAAAGGTGAAGCCCCCTGGACGCAGAGTCTCCAGTCGAAGGGCAAAGGCCCTTTCTCACAAAGTCATCTGTATGTGGCATCAGCATGTTGGAGAAAAGGCTGCCAATAGGTTTCTGTTTTTGCTGTTGTTGTTTTAAATGTTATGGCAATGAATCTAACCCCTGCTTACATGCTCTGAAGTGAAGGACCCTTGAAAAATAAGCATAGTATAAAGTCATAAATAACAAAGGTTTCCCCTGCAAATTCAAGAATTCTTCAGCTAATGTACTAAAAAAATATGTAATTTTCCCCCTACATATAATTTATCTAATCATTGATCTCATTTCTTTTGTGCCATTGACCCTTCTGGCAAGCTGGTAAAGCCCACAGATGATGCCTTTCCAGAACAATGTTTTTATGTGCCTGAAATAAAATGCATAAGATTATGAAGAAAACCAATTATGCTGAAATACGGTTATCAAAAATTTGTGATACAGTGATATAAATGCTTCTTTATTAACACACTCAATAACAGTACCTAACAACAGATCTGATAACTACTGTGATTTTATAGTGGTGAGCAAAGATAATATTTTGAGATATCTGCAGTAACTTAATGTGATATGAAAATATTTGTGATTTTTACTGGTGACAAATTCATAGGTATTGTTAATACTACTATGATTTGTTGCCTATATTGATAATTGAATAAAATGTCAAACTTCAGTAAAATGTTAGTGAAAATAAAGATTTCTTTTTCTATCCAAGTTCATGGACCCCTGGGGGGAAGGTGGGCTACAGTTAAGAACTCCCATCACCCCACGTGCGTGTGTGTGTATACACACATTTATACTCCAATACACACACACACACACACACACACACACATTTCAAATATTTTTCTACAGCTATCTTCTATAAGCTCCTAGTAGTTTAGAAGATTTTGGTTATTTATGGATTCATGGAATAGATTTTTTTTTTATTTTATTTTTGCCACTAAAGGACCAAGCCTGTTAGAGACGGTTGGAGGAAAAGAGTTAATCACTAGTTCAGCACAATGGTTCCCAGACTATGTCCTCAGGAGCCCCAGGTTTCGATCAGGGCATCTCAACAGTGCCATGATCAATGAGAAGGCCCACCTCCGTCCAGTCCTCAAGTCAATCAAAATGGGGGAAGGCTTTCGATTTATTTATGTCAGGGCTGGATGAGATTTCATTCATAAAACAATAGTTTTTCCAGTTTAAAAATCTCTGGTTCACAATTACGCTAGCACATATATACCTCACTCTTTCTTCCTGGTCCCGTTACAAACTTACAAAACGGTTCACAACCTCTGAACAAAGCAACCGTATTCTAATTTAGTTAACTTCCTACCAGCCGAGTAACTGCAAAGGTGGACAAGATTAGCAGAGTATCCTTTGAGAAATGTCCATCTGCCAAAAGAGGAACACTAATGGGGTTTTCTGAAGACACCTGGGTTTCCCAAACAGAAGGGGATGAGGCAGCAGGGCAGAGAGAGGATGGAGGCAGGGAAAGGAACAGAACAGTGACATGGGCGTCCTATGGGGCGCGGGGACCTATGAAAGGCTAGGAAACCAGGGTAATCAAAGCACCAGGCAAGCAGCCCTTGCTCTCATCACCACTTTTCAAAGAGCAAACGGTTATAAAGTATTTGCCTTTGAGATCTGAGGAGAGGGCAAGAAGGAAGCTAGTCAAATAGAGGATTAAAGCAAGGAAAAAAGTGAATGGGAAAGATGGTAGGTGGGGGTGGGACAGGGAGAAAATACCCGAGCACACATCCGTCTCCTCACTATATATGTAGCACAATGCTCAATGTATCCAGAAATACAACGCAACTTTCTGTCTAGAAATTAAGCTTGATGGATAAGGCTTTAGTCCTTATGGTTATCCAGGGTCCAAGTTATTTAGTCTCTTTAATCAAAATACTAAAATAAAATCATTACCCATTAGGCTATTACCCTTCCCCCAATCTCCAAACACACAAGCAAAAATTAATTGCAAGCCAGGAAGAAAGAAGGCAATTTAGACAGTAACAGCTTGGCATGGACTGAGCTGGATTTCCTAATAGCATTTGTCTGTTTGTGAATGTATATTTTATTTACAGCTTTCACTTCCTTGACCTTATTGAAAGTAATTTATTTTTAGCTAATCTACATTTCATTTAAACCACCAAATACTCCATCAATGAACCAGCCAAGTAGCACCCATAACAAGTAGCACTCGTGCTGGCACCATTAGTAAATGGGTAAACATTTAAAGGAGACATGTGGGAATGGGCACTCCTCAGCAGCTATTAAATGCTACAGGTACCAATTTATGAACTTGCAAATACGGGCTTCAAGCCATTCCTTCAACTGAGCTGTCATTCCCTGCCTCCTTTTTCTGGTGTACTTTCTCTTTCACTCATCTCTTCCAAACCTGGGATTTCTCGTGGACCAAGAATAGTTTTTCCTCTTTAATGTGTTATCCTTCCCATGACTTGCACCAGTCCCCAAACAGTGAGATGTTAAAGGCAGAATTTCAGGCATCAGTTAAAAAAAACCAAGCAAACAAACAAAAAATGTGTTTAAGGAGGACACTCTTTAGCAACCTTCCAGTCACAGTGTTTTGGCAAACCACTGCCCTGCCACATGGTAAGCCAAGCTCGCTCCCCGACTGAACTGAGCTCATCTCATGTCCATATTGTACTGGTTCCTCTAGGTCCTTGATAATGAGACAGAGGTCTTTCAGGTAGGTAATAACCAGTCTCAGATGACTTTACAAGAGCCTCAGTTCATCTATTATCAACATGAAGTTTTCACACTGGATCTCAAACAATCAATCCTCCCCACTGTATCCCACCTATGAATGCTTTCTGGCTACAGGCCCCAAAATAGCGCTTTGTCTGTCCCCCCACCAAACTAAGCCCTGTCAGTATTCAAAACCTTACCTCCTCTGTGACTCATTCCTAGACTAACACACCTGTCGACAGTACCTTCAATCAAAATAGCATCCTCTTTCATACTTGTGCACCTGTTTCAGCAACAAACACACAGAAGTCGGAACTGCAAGGGACATTGGGTCAGACATAATCTGACCCAACCGATTTTACCTTCCTAAAGGGGAAGTTCAGAGCCTGAGAGGTTAAACGACTTGCCTGGGGCCACACGGCATGATAGCAGTGGGACTGCGATCACCACTCTTTGCAATCCTCAATGCTTTCTCTGAAAGATGAAGTTTACGTCCAAGTTGTTATATAAACCATCTGTGAGCTTGTAAATTAGTTACCATCGCCCTATCTCTATCTGCCATAGATATTCAGAAACATGCCCTCCCATTCCTGTCAGCTTGGAATAAAAAGATGAGCTTCACTGTAAATGATATCGGTGATTTCAACAATGAAAAATGCAAACAGTGGGTCCGAAAGAAAACAGCATATAGCCAATTCTACTTTCCTGTACGTTTTCAGGAGGATCCAACAGCAATGCAAAAGAACAGCTGCTCGGTGGCTAGGGAAAGTGGCCTGAGTTGGGCAAGATAAAGTTTTGTGAACTACTTTCTACTGAATCTTCAACTATGACTTGTTAACAGATACATGAAAACTGTTCTTTATTAGACAGGGTAGTGGAGCAGGGTCCACAAAGAAAACTGTAATCTTTTTTTGAACAATGGGATTTTTGTAATCTAATTAAATTGAATGAAAAGACATGCTCTTCTCTCATACTCAAAATACTCAATATTTTCAAACTCCATACATAAAACAGCATCCCTAAACAGTAACTCTTTTTTGTTCCCCCCTCTCCTTCCTGAGCCCTTTTGTATCAACAGGTGTGCTGGGAACAAAGAAATTCTAATACACAAAAACAAAAGTTTGCAAACATGGAAAACTAGTGGATGATTTTTCAGAATGTTAATGAAATCTTTCATTCGCTGTGGAACAAATCAAGTTTCCTTTACCTAGTGAGCGCTACTAATGACTGCAAAATGTGATTCAATTTGCATGCTGGCTTATTCCTAACATATCTTGAGGCAGCTGTGCAAAAACTTCAGAGCTATTAAAACCGGGGCAGCAGCAATGAAGTTATAAGGTGCGGGATTTTTTTTCTTACCTCCACTTCTCGTATTTCTTGGACTCATCCCCATACATCCTATGTTTAGTATTCTTGGGAACCCTGAAATACAAGTGACTGAAGCAGTGGTGGGTTGACTTTACTATTTAGTGACCAGTACCTTCACCTTTGTGTTAAGAAGGATTTTTGAGGTGATATCTGTAATCAACAGGAGATACTGTTGTGACAGATTGCTCAGGTGAGGACCGAATCAAATCTTCCACGATATCTGCATCTTGCAAAATGACTACAAAGGCAGATGAAGACTGTGAAAAGAAACTGACCTAATAATTTGGTATCGACCATGTGAACTGCTGAGCATCTGAGATGGGAGATGGGTTCTAACTACAAGGCAAATACTTTTTGTTTTCCCTTGGAGGTGATATTCAAGCCAGAATAAAGTATGAAGAGGCAGAAAATGTTAAAATTTCCAGTTGGAAGAGATCACGGAGCAAGCCCAAAACACACAGAAAATAGCCAGAGTAAAAGGAAAGAAAGTTCTGGTCAAAAACTGCGAAGTTTTTTGTTTTTGTTTTTTTTTTTTTTTAATGTGAGAAAGTAACAAAGGAAGAGGGAAAATGAATAAAGTAAGGGAACAAGAATAAAAAGCCCACAGGTCTATGGGAAATGGCACTTCTTATCAGATAATAGGAATCACCACAGAATCCTAGGAAGCTTCCAAAAGTGAGGTTCATAACTGAAGTAGTAAAAGTAAAGATAAAAGAAAAGGAGTGTATTTTATTTGGCATTAAAAGACACTTAACTAGGCTGTATCTATGGTTTTAAATGTTCTCTAAAGTGGATTGTGGTGAACCTTCTCCAGAGGTACGATTCTAAATCACTACTGATCCTATTTCTTTCTCCTCTCTTAATTTTAGTTTTCTACTGGCTTATTTGCTTTCTTATGGCTCCAATACTTTAATTTTTTTATGGCTGCATTCTTCTGAGACTGGTGATAACTCTGGCCTTATATGGTTACCTACTGAGCCTGTACTTTCTGCCAGGTTATCTCCAATTTTTCCACAGAAACAGAAATCACTGGTTTTCAACTCTACCTTTCGGACTGGTTCTGCAGATCAACAGACATCTCTAAGAAATAAATTTCCTGACTGGCCCCATTTTGTGTTTGCATTGCCTGGGACATGACCATAAAGCCTAAACTAGCAACTTTTCATTTAAAAAAAAAAAATAGGGAAACTGCCCTTTAAAAAGCTATATATGCCCAACAGTAAATATGCTTTCAGAACTTATGTTCAAATAACAGGTTTAACCCTGAAAAAAAACAAAAACAAAAACAAAAACAAAACCAAAACCAAGGGAATAGACCAAAGGGATAATATCCCTTCCATCCAAAATAAACGTTAGAGGAAATAATGGAAAGGCCAATGGAGAATCTTTTTCTCATTTGAGTTTTGGTGAAAGTGGAAAAACGGGATTTGAGGAAGACTGTGATAAAATAACCTGGAAAAAAACAGGCAACTTCTCCATTTTTATAGACACTTAACTTCTTTTCATTGCATTTTATTTTTATTTAAGCACATCTTCAACACGCACACATACATACCCCAACTCTTAAGAAAAAAAAGGGACTGAAATTTTAGTTACACCACATGTGGTTTTCATTTGTGAAAAATGAACAAGCTGTTTGTGGTTAAACTGTCTAATCGCCTGTTATCAATCTAGCGCTGCATTCAAGATTTACAGGATACATCAGCTTCTGTGCCACATTAGCTGTAAGGGGGGGGGGGTGGGAGGAAAAAGGAGGAGGAGAGAGTTTATCCTGAGGAATAATATTTCCAATGCAGCCACACTCGCACTACATCTGGTTGTGCTGGTAGCGGCAGTTAAATTGAAATATTTCACAGCGTGTGTCAGAAACATGCAGAATGGTAATTATGACAGATCTGATTAAGCCGGAGTGCCACAAGCTCCCTGGCCAGCGCCGGTTGTGCAGGTGTGACCTTGTGCGTGCCTGCGTGTGTAAATAAAATTAATTACAAGCGAGAGGGTGAAGGCTTCAGTGACATCACAAAGCGGAGAAACTCCCAAGGGGGAGACCTAATGGAATATTTTCCCTCAGTCTAATAATACAGTTCATATTGACTTGAGGTAATTAGTGGGATCATTAAAGCAGTTTTCCCGGCGTATTTGGCTGCCTGATCAGATTAGTGAAAATGTTCTTCAGAACAAGCCCTGTGTGGTCTGCCAGAGAGGAGGAAATAAAAAGCAACAAAGCATATTTTGGAATGATAAGCAGTGCTGGACTTTTAGTCTAGCAAAAAATCTCTACTTCTCTCTGGAGCCTCCAGATCTAAGTGTCCTGTCCATTTTAATTCTTCTATTCGACTTGGGTATTCCTATACACATTCGGAACTATTTCTTTTCCTTCCCCTTTCTCTCCGTCAAATCAGACTGCTTTGTCACAAAGAGCCATCCCAACTCCCAACAAATCTCTTTTAAACAAGGCAATTTTAAAATTGGGAAAAGTATCTTAAATGACTGCTTTCCTGTTAACTGACAATATGGGGCAATCAGGAGAGTCGAAAATCCCGGGAAGCAATGCCACTTCAAATTCACCTGCTAAACAAAAGATGCCTCTCTTATGTCACACGGAACAGAGATTTACATGTTCATTCACATTTGGATCTCAAAATGGGTGTCGCGTAGGCCAAAGTTGGGGCAAACGCTCTTCCAGTTGAGCAGAATACAGAGCCCTCGTCAAGAAAAGGGCCATTTGTTTGAAAATACTCTATTGAGCATGCTCTACCTTGCCACTGGAATGTGCCAAGCGCTGTCACAGATGGCAGGCTCTGACAGTTCCCATCCGTAGCGCCGATACTCGACAGTTCAGCACAAGATCAGTGACATTCTGTCTCATTAGAACCACGCTAATTATCACAGCTAGTTTCAGGGGAAACCATGTGTTGCAATGGTCAATTTGAAGGAGTCTGTGCATCAACAAACTGGTAATAAGGATCAGACACCTTATTATATGACAGCATGCTGCCTATGATCTGATTTACGGAATCAGAGGCACTGAGGCGGCCGAGGAGGCTGGCAGTTTATGAAACAGTGTGTTTAAACCCAATTCCTGAAGCATACTGGTTGAAAAGGGAACTGTTAAAAAAAATACACAAAGGCAACTGGAGTTGTTGAAGCAAGCGATCAAAGGAGAATAGATTCTCTATTAACATACAACGGACGTAGATTAAGACTTAGAAAAAAGACCACTTCATCAATTTAACAACATGGCAACTCCCAAAGAGGATGGAACTTCTATTTTTACAAGGTATTTCGTGACAAACTACAACAGAATGGCTGTATTTCTACTAATCTCTAAAATATATACATTTATTTTTACATGAGTTGTCTACGACATTGTTGTGTTTTGTCATGCAAAAGAATTGCATGTGTAAAAGCTTAACAACTATACGTCTAAAAATGAATAATCTTAAAGGTTACTTTTTAAGGTACTGAAGGTATTATTCTGGCAGAACAGAAAAAAAAATCCACATTAGATTCGTATTACCAACCTATGTTCTTCAATCCTTCTCTTAGCACCTTTCATTGATGTGAAATTTTAATGGTGCAGTTTCTTCCAGAGCTATTTTTCTATTGTCATTTTGCATAAATGCATTTTCATAGTTCATTCATTTCACAGGGCCTTTATTTTCATTTCTCATATGAGGAAAAAAAGAAGATAAAGCTAAAATAAAACCTACCTTTACTACCCAAAACATAAAAGACAACTGTTGAGACTTCTGAGGAAACGCTTTTTCTTTCAACTTGGTAGTCTGTGAAAGGATTGTATCAGTGTTACAGTTATGTGCTAAGTGTCAGAGAATTACGTGCAGCCTGAGGATTAAATGCTTTTAAGAGTTAAACCCCACTGGTTTGCTCTCTTCTCTGCTCCCGTTTTGTGGCTACCTGAGCTTGTCCTGAAGAACTCACTCTTGAAGGGTCAAAACCGAACGTATAATACAAGAGCTTCCAGAAAAAGGATCTCCGCCAGATACTCAGTCCACACTTTTCAACTTACGCTAACATTTAAGGACAAAAGGTGGCCTCAATTAAAACAGATTCTATAAATACATAATTGGTATACTTGTGCTTTAGAACATGTATGCTGAACTACTTTAAAGTGACCCACTCTTGTGGTAACCTTCCTTGGACTTCCTCATACGGTGATCCTCTTTAAAGAGCTGGTCCCGTATCTACAAATGGATTCCTTTCCAATATTGTCTACAATTTTCTTGCGACATTTTCGAAAGATGGAGAAAATAGGCTTAATGACTTATGACTATATTTATAACGGTTAACTTATTAAATGGGTCAATGAGGAAAATGTATTTACATGATTT
The DNA here is from genome assembly GCF_018350155.1 of Leopardus geoffroyi. Lineage (NCBI taxonomy): Eukaryota > Metazoa > Chordata > Mammalia > Carnivora > Felidae > Leopardus > Leopardus geoffroyi. The sequence continues at coordinate 135,584,735 of NC_059333.1, forward strand.
TAATTAATTTTAAATTTAAGGGAAAAGAGTCAACATTTTATTTATTTATTTATTTATCTTAATTTATTCAGAGTGCATATGGGGGGGGGGGGGGAGAAGAGAGATAGAGAGAGACATCGAGAATATCTTAAACAGGCCCCACACCCAGCACAGAGTCCAACGTGGGGCTCAATCGCACAACCCTAAGATCATGACCTAAGCCACAATCAAGAGTTGGACCCTTAACTGACTGATGCTCAACTTCACCCAGGCATCCCCAAAATGAACATTTTAAATGAATTGAAAGCGGCAGGAGGACAACTGAAAATCTGTCCAAGTTGTTTAAAATAGATACCATCAAGTGTCTAGAAGGAAAAATACCCCTTTACATGATTTTGTAGCCAAAAATATATTGAGCAAGTGTTCTACTTAATTCTGGGTTTCCTTGATCGAATCCTAGATTTATAAAACCTAGATTTATAAAACATATGCTTGTCTTTATACTGTAGGGAGGCTGATATTCAGATCCACAAATTTAACTAGCTCTTAAAACACTGTGGAAAAGGGGTGCCTGGGTGGCTCAGTCAGTTGAGCGTCCGACTTTAGCTCAGGTCATGATCTCGTGGCTCCGTGAGTTCGAGCCCCACTACGGGCTCTGTGCTGACAGCTCGGAGCCTGGAGCCTGCTTCAGATTCTGTGTCTCCCTCTCACTCGCTCCTCACCCACTCACATTCTGTCTCTGTCTCTCTCAAAAATAAATAAACATTAAAAAAAATTAAAACAAAGGAAACCAAAAGCATCGTGAAACATACAATCATGTACCCTTTAAACTGTTGGAGCATGTCACTATTTGTGTATTTAAAACCGTTGATTTCTTGCAGGACCCAGCGGTCATATGCTTTGACCACTGGGTCCTGCAAGAAAAAACTGTGTGCACTGAAGAGCCTGATGGGAGATGGACACCAGAACCAGAAAGAGAAAGCCTTTCTTTCTTTCTAAAGCTTACCATTGCACCATCTGGCAAAAGAGGACTATTTATAGGATTCAGTTCCATTATCATATAGCAGGCAATGAAATGTAGATATGGAACTGAGAGTCAATAAGCTGATAACTGGTACACTTGGAAAATACATATATGTGGAATGACTGAATCACATGTTACTACTGTATGTTTAACTGTATAAGAAACTGCTAGCTTTTCCAGAGCGGTTGTACCATTTACATTCCCATGGTCAGCAATGTATGAGTTTCTCAGATGTTCCACACCATCGCTAACACTTGGTCTTTTCACTTTTAGTTACTGTAGTGAATTTGATATGGTATATATTTTTGGCTTTAATTAACATTTTTCTGATGGCGAATGATGTGATAGCCTTTTTATTTTCCTTTTGGCCACTCGAATATCTTTTGTTGGTAAGTGTCGAAATATTTTGCTCATTAAAACAAATTAGATTGTCTTTTTATAACTAAGTTAAAAAAAATAAAAACGAAACCGTTGATTTCAATAGTCCTGTTTAGCAACCAACTAGAAATATAACAGGCCTACATTTTAGAAAACTAAATCCAATATGGATTCCCGGTATTTAGACATGAGAGGTTTTTAGGTGGTTATCAACACAGAACACCTTAAATGGGAGACAGATGGAACACCACATCCTTGTCATTCAAGAATGCAGTACGGGGGCCTCCCGCATGGGTGTTAATGGGCACATGGGCAGGCTGCTGAAGTGGCGACACTCGGGGTGGTCTTGCTTCTCTCCTTGCTCTCCCCTCAAAGTACTTCTCTGACCCTTTCTCTACCAGGGATGCTGATTCAGGGAAATTTGAGCTGTATCTCCCAGGATCACCTCTACCCAGTAAAAAATAATAAAAAAAATTTAAAAAATAAAATAAAATAGAAAGCACTAGATGGAGAGTGTGGAAAGAGGCAGTTCTCTCCTCAGACCTTGGCTGAAGAAAACTTGATTTGCCTGAGAGGAGGGGCTATGAGGACAATATGTAAAGATCATCCCACAGACTCCCAGAAAAGGATGTGGCACCAGAAATAACCGAAACCGTGACTCTCAGATCTGCAGGGGCCTCCTTTGTGTCTTAAATAAGAGGCTACACAGGTGAAATCGTGTTGCAGCAAAGTCTGTTGCATGAACATTCCAAAAGAATGAATCAGCACTGAGCTTCAAAGTATAGTTTCCGTGAAGTATAATTTAATTCTGACAAAATAAAAGATGCCTTCACTAACATGCTGGAATACAGTATGCAATCATGGTTCCGTGGTTTTTTTTTCCCCCTGGATTTTGTCACTATGCATTCCTATCCCCGGCAATGAAAATTACATTTTTTTGCCCCATTTCTAGCCCCACTGATCCGTGGTATGTCTTCGTACTTGTATCTAAGACATTCTAATCACCATCTAAGAATTTCAAACCCAAAGGCCACAAAGATGCACGAAAGCTTCCTTCTTTCTTCCACTCCCCCCTCCCTTCGCTCCCCTCACTAAAGGCTTTGAACCTCGGTGACAAAAGTGTCGGAAAAGTGAATGGAAGAAAGCAAAAGGCTTTAAATTATTTGGTCTCTTCCACTGGTCATGCCGTCTTCTGCAGAAGCAAAGAACCACTTTTTTTCTTTTTTTCTTCTTTGAGCACTAAAACCATACCTATCAACTAGCTGTTATCAGTAGCAGGCAAAGAGTCTTGTAACTGTACGGGACTGGTGGGTAGGGAGTGCCAAAAATTATACTCGGTCATATTCAGTCAGATAGAATTTTCATCATCCCGTCGCTCTACCTAAAAGAAATACCCTGTTCAATAAAGCACCGGAGAGAAATCATTTTCTAAACACAAGTGGTGATGCAGCACCGGCCCATAAAAGCCCTGTACTCCTGTATTACTGTATCTGGAAGCCCCACCTCTGCAGACACGAAAATCAATGTAACAATTCGATGTACAAGGCAAGGCCTATGGTGCCGCTAATGTCCCCTTGCTGGACATACACCTTAAGTCTCAGAGCTCTCAGGGGGTTTGCTGTGGAATAAAATTAGATTCCAACATCTGCCACCATTAAGGAAAAAATTCCATTTCCATCTCCCATATGAAAACACTATAACCAATGAACAGTAACTGAACCTTGCTACCGTAATGGTTATTACCCAAATCAACTATTTTTTTTTAAACAGTAAAATTAGCGAATTCTGCTCTCATAATTATTTGAATGTTATCAGACTAAATGTTTGATAAAATTCCAATATGATTCACTTGGAAAAACTGCTGCTTATTTGAATACCCAGAATATAAAGTGTATTCATTTGGAGCTATTCACATTATGTTTAAAGCATATCATCTTTTTAAAGTTTGCATTAGCCTGCTTTCCTACCCAAGCACAGAAAGTAGCCTACCTTCAGTTTTTACTTGCATATTTTATTCAGACATTTCTATTAGAGTTAAAAACAATCCCATTTCTATTACTCATCGAAAAGAAGAGATCATGTAATACATGTGAAATGGTGGAATCCACAGAGTTGGTTTCTTTTACTGAAAATACTTTGTGCATTAGTCAGTACATAGCCCAACTGTGATATGTGTGGTTTCGTAACATTCTGGGACCGTGGAAACTTTCAAATAATTACACTGCCTCCCAGCTACCTAAAGCTTTACCTTTTAGTTTAAAATGGAAAGTATTTCAGATACATACACAGATAATAAGAAGTCACTCTGTGTAGAGGTCTGAGCCCCTTGGGTAGCACATTATAAGACATTATCCATTTGTGCAGAGTGCTGTATAATTTAAAAGCTCTTCTGCATCTATTGTAGCATGTGACCTTCTCCCATGTTAAAAGAATCTTGGGCTCAAAAAGGTTAAATAATTTTTCAATATTATACCACCAGTGATACAGACAGGACCATAGCCTACTTTGGGGATCCCCCACCATGGATCTCCCCCTAGCACAATGGGACATGAAAAAGGACCCTATTCTGGTAAGAACCCATATTCCATGGAAACGTCAATGAAGAAAGGAAAGTTCTCACCATTCCCTCGATCAAATTAGTCCAACACCCCTAATTCCTCTTTCCTGGAGCAGGGTATCACTTCAGGACTGAGGCTACCTAGAACCCCAAGGAAATTCTAAAATAGGAGGCCAGATGCAGAGAATCAAGAAATTAGGATTGGCTCTACTATTTATGAGTCCGGTGACTCTCGCGTATAAAATGAGGAAAACAAGCCCAGCTCAAAAGGTTACTCTGAGAATTAAATGTAGGTCATTCGTAACGCACAGTGGAGTCTAAGTACAAAGACGGTGCTGGAAGGTAAGCTAGCCCAGAGAACCAGAAGCAGATGGAGTGAGACGGGCTGAGATAAAAGACTTCTGTTCTTCCCTTTTTATACACACGTCATTTTCAGGGACCTCTGCCACACTCTGACAAGCCTTGACACAGACATCCAAGAAGTAAATCGCTCTTTTAGAGGTTAAAATTTTGACCACGAGAAGGTCGATCTAGTTTGAAGATTTCAGCGGGGGGGGCAGGGTTATTTGCTGGTTTTTTTCCATTTCCTTCACAAAAATCATGGCAGAACAGAACTTAAATAGTGACTACTTCCCTTGTTAAGTCACACTTTTCCAAGTGGTATATATACACAGTTTTTGGACTGCTTATTTTTAAGGAATCGCAAATCTTTCTACATAGTTTCATAATGAGGGCAGTGCTAACACCTAAACTGACCAACAAAGAGAAAACTACAAAAATCCTCTGTTGGGAAGTTACAGGAGAGTAGAAGTTAGGAAGAATAAGTATCCGAGAGAATGAAAGTTAACACTATGCTGGACCCCACAGCCAACAACCGGCTCCCTGGATTCTTTCTTCTTCAGTAATGAGGGGATCAGGTTAAGGGGTTCTGGGAAACACACCGTCCTGGCAGAGGCCCAGAAGCTGCCAATGGACACTTGCTGAAAGAGACTCACGGGGAGCTTCGTAGGACAGGGGCAGAGAGCTGGGATGTTTAAAAAACTCGCCAGAACAGCACTCACATGACATTACCAACCAACTGCCACCACTGTCTAAAGAGTTCCCACATCAGTAACTCAGCCCAGTTGGGCAGATGTGGAGACATCATTTAAGAGAAAGAAAGGATGAAGGTAGCAAAGGGACTGCCAACCCTAAAGGAGCTCTGCGTTTCGGAAAGGAAATGGGGAGGGAGGAAACACCACTGAATTCAAGGACAGATGACAAGCAAGGAAAGGACAGTTATCAAAAAGTTTTAGTATTTTGTATGTTTTAAGGCTGACCCCATATATTACAATAATACACACCTAGTTTCTCTGTTTATCTATTTTGGGGAGTGGAGAAAGGGGCTCTATAGGGATCCAGTCTGTTGTTCTTGCTAATTTAATTGGACAGGTCAGAAAAGATGTAGGATCAGAAAGAAAGGCAAGATAATATACGTCTGAATACGAGATCCTCATCATAATTAGACTAAATAGCCCAAACAAGAACGTGCAGGGTGGGTGGGTGAGGGGTAAAGGGAGAACAGGACATTTCTCCTTAATGCATAGTCTTGGCATGTAAATGAAGACATCTGAAGAAGCTCACAGGTTTGAAGCGGCTCTAACATTCTATCATAATTAGAAACATTTCAAGAGCCCTGTAATTTCCAATCAAAATTACAGTAATTTCCGATATACAAGCCATGATTCATGACAGAATTTTACATTCCATGAGAGATTACGGTGGCCTGATGTATGACACGCTGAGTACAGCACTAACATAAACAATTCAGTTTAATGTTTAAACAGCACTTGATGTTTAGAATCTCACAATAAAAGAAACATATTATTGTAGAAATTATCACTTTGACAGTGATTGAAGGGTAGGCAGGCATGTGGCCTATAAAGCTATAATTTTTACAGTCCACAGCTTGAGTTTAATCATTTTTATATAACATTTCCAAGATATCCCTTAAGTATTTCAACCAGTCTATAACTTAAATAAGAACAACCTTTTCTAAAGCAAAACTCCTATCAAGTACCACGATTAATGCTGATAGAGAAAAATTTTAGGAAGAGCTAAAAAAAAAAAAAAAAGTATGGTATAGTCAATCCAGTGTATGTAAGTACTCTCAGAATTGTATATTTTTATCAGAAGTTGACAGCAGCAAAGAAGGCCGTTTTACAAAAGAGAGTTCACTAATGATAGGGAAAACGTGTCTGTCTAAAATTGCAAGTTGTTAAAATCTCACCTGAGCCCTTGACTGCCTCTAAATCCCCACCTTGATCTTGTTACCAAATATTTTGTAAAGGAGAAGACAGTTCAGTATTCTTTTGGTCCTTTAAAAAGTATTTGTGGCTTTGAACAAAGGTTTAGAAGTAATTATAAGTTTGTTCCTATGGATGACCCTGCTTTCGATGGGCACAAATTATCAATATATGAAAATTATACTGATAAAGGACTGCATTTTCTGTCCTTTGTTACGTATTCATCTTGTTTAGTGGGGACTTGTAACTTTTCCAATTCATTTCTATTCATTTATAATTTACCAGACTTGGACAGTTTTTCTAGTTGCAACTCAGTCTGTACGTCTTACATATCATGTATCTATGGAAAAATGAGGGTCATTAATGTGCAAAGTTTTGTTTGGTGGGCGAGCTGGTTTGTTTTAGTGAGTGCACCTAATAGATGCAGATGGCTGAGTTGGAACAGAAGAAACTATTATGTTTGCAGTATTTTAGGATGGAGATCAAGGTCATCTAAGTAATAACGAAACAATAGTAATTCAAGTTACTTGCACCAGTACAATAGACCACATTGAGAAATTGCCTCTACATTACAATATCCTTCTGAAAACAACTATGAACTGACCCCAGAGAGTTACCGAGAAATCCTTGGTCTGGAGAGTAGGTGTTGGGAGGAAACAGAACCACTTATCTACTGCCTGAATCTGAACAACATATTTTTTTCATCACAGAGCTCTGTCAATAATCCTGGAGACTCTGACCTCTCACGGATGCAATAGGGTCAGTACTGCAATAGGGTCAATTCAGTAGGGTCAATACTGAAAACAGACACCCCTGAAAGAAATTTTCACAGGCATCGCAGATCAACATTCTCAGTGCCTAACAGAGGCTCTTACCTGGCTTTTGGTTGCGGCAACCTTTGCAAACAGTGCTTGGGACACTTTAGCGCGCTTCATTTCCTGCTGAATCTCATCATAAATGGAAGCATTAATGTTCATGGTATTGTTCTCTGGTTTCCCATTCCTCTCAGTGGCAATCGTAGCTGTTTTCACCTACAAAACATTTTGAACATGACTGTCATTTTTCATTGGCCAAATTGTTTTGAAGCTTTTCAGGCTCGGCATCCAAACTGGACACTGTTGTTCCTTTTATGATCAAGGTGATCAACAGTGCAGTCATTCAACATTAGTTATTACCCCGAGATCAGATTGCTTAAGTTAAGAAAGTCACATTGTCACAGGTGATTGCATCGGTAATAAGACAGCAATTGCCAGCTGACAAACAGGAATTAGAGCATCATAAAGTAAGTTTTCTGGAAAACAGAATAGTTTCAAAGACTTGAAAACCCTAAACTAATTGTTTCCCAATTACTGTCCATTGCAATTCTAACAAAGGAAATTCACAATTAAAATCATAATGCCCAGTGCTGTACCCTTCACTGGGTGCCCGGTGCCTAATAGACAATTGCATCACTAATAGCTATCACATACTATGGCCTTTTTAATTTTAGACTCTTTTTTTTCAATGCCTGTTCCTCTTATGTTTCATTTTTAAAATCTTCCATAACAAAGCCATTTGCAAAGCTGCATATTTAAATCTTCTATCCATCCATGAAACAGGTAGAGTGCCTTGTTTAATTATCATAAAGGCTGGTTGCATTTTACACGTGCATGTCCGAGCTGTTCTGTATAATTATTTCATCTTCTCCTGGCACCCCAGTATGTAACTATTTCCTTTTGACTTGTGGAACCAGACAATAAGAAAATGTTTCACAATATTTAACAGAACATTACTACAAGTTACACATATTACAGAATTGGTGACTTTATAAATATATTCAAAATGAATAATCTTGAGTGAAAAATTAGCATCAATGCCTTTGGTAATAACAATAAGCAGGTATCAGCAGGAAAATGACACCAAATTTGGGGGTAAAAATAAAATCTCAACCTCAAAATTTATTGATAACTATTATTAATTTTTAAAACTCCTAATTTAATTTTTATTATGCAGTCATGTGAATCAGCCTGGAAATTTTTACATATAAACGATGTCGTTGCTTTTTTACCAGGAAATTGGGGAAAATGTAAATGAAGTCACCACAGATGCAGGACCCTGCTTCTCCCAGCAAAATGACTCACTAAGGGCCACATTTCTTAGGATCCCTTCCAGAGCCCAGGTTTCCGTTATCATCTTGGACAATTCCTCACATATACAATGAGCAACAGAAAATGAAGTCCATTCCAGAATGAATGATTTTTTTTTTTTTGGTCACGAAATGATACATCCTTTTAGTCACGCTGCAAATCTTTCAGAATCGCCGTTAATATTTGGTTATCAAAAGATATGCAGAGGTTATCCTAAAGCAATTCAATCCTCTGCACTTGAGAGGAAATAGAAGTCTTTAAAACATGCCTCCTAACTTCTAGCCAGTTAGCAAAATAACACCCTTAACTTGCTCAACTTGAGGAGGCAGCGAGATTCTTCCACTTGGACACTACCCTTCTAGGCACTGAAAGGATGATGCTGTGAAACGGGTGGGCCACAGGCCCAAGTGAGGACACAGAGAGTAAGGCAGGGTAACTCACCAACTGGTTAGACCTCATTTGCCACTACTAACCTATAAGCTGGAGATGGGAATGGCAAGCGGAAGCGCGATTTCCAGAATGCCCCTTCCAGCTCTATGGCTCCAGAATGCAAGGGCACTCTCGGAGGTATATTAACGACTGGAGGCCACTAAGAACATACACGGGGCTTTGAAGCAATAATCTGCTAAATACCACTTTAGGAGCCAGAAGAGTTAAAGCATTACCATAAATTGCCTACAAAGTTGCTTTGGTGAGATTCACAACTTTGCTCTGGGGTGGTCTTGCTTTGAGGCAGAAGGATAGATTTGATCACCCCATGGGGTCTCTTTTAATACCTATTTTTCTCACTGCTTAAATGAAAGAGAAAAGAAAAGCCATTTCAATCGCTTTGAAAATTGAATGTTATGGAAATGGGGGCATGAAGTCCAGTACATTGGAAGAAAGTTCTTGGTAGCAATCTGCTTAGCAATAGTTAAGGAAGCAGGCTTTGGAAACTTGTTTCAGTTTGTTTTTAAAATAATTGTCATTCTTTTGTAAAAACTATGTTTAAGAATTTATCTTTGAGGTGGGCTATAATCATTTGTTTCAACCCTGTGATCTGGTTTCTAAAAATTTCTTCTGTTTAATTTTTTTAATAAAGCAATTTCAACTGGAACCAAAAAGCAAGAATTTCAAATCATTTAAAAAAAAAAAATCAAGTAACTGCTTCCTAGTAGGCAACACAATCAAAAGTGGAAAAGGCGTACAGACGAAACCTTTAAAACTGAAAAAAAAAAAAAAAAAATTAGAGCAACAATTTTTTTTAAAATATAAAGAAACTCTATCACTCATTTAAAAAAATATTTAGAAAAGCTTTTCTTTATCATCTTGTTGGCTCAGATATGTATCTTATCATAGATAAGCTATTAGAATTCTGGAATCACATTTTTTCCTAAGCACAAGCTATTGCTTAAGGGGAACTGACTTGGACAGCTTTTCAAAAATATGAAAGCTGAATTTTTCCCCAGGTAAAAATGGAAATGAAAATCTTTTCTACCTCACTCTACTAAGTACTATTTTAGCTTAGTACAAAAAAAAATCTTCGTTAATCCTGGTTTAGCTTTTAATATTATATCACACATTAAAATTCATAAAGTAGTTCATTCCAGGCAAAACAAACTACTCTTCAGCTCTTCTCCGCAAATAGCACAGGAGGTAAAATAAATGCAGTTGCTTTCCGAATAGCTTTTATCAAGGTAGGGTGTGCTACTCCCTCATTACCGCGGCGCCGGGGAAGCAGTTGAGAATCGGAGCTTCTACGATTATACCCTCCCAAGTGAGCTCAGGGTGCAAGCATGGGGGTCTGCTTTATATTTCACTAAAATCTGTGCAGGAGAACGCAAGTTTTCCAGGAAAACTCTATTTTGTTTCTCCACGGACCGCTGAATGCATCGAATCCTGCTGGCAAACGAACTCTAGGTACTATATACATGCCACCTACCTCATACATACTACTCAAAACGAACTCTACTGTGGTCCTGATCAGTGTATGTACGATTCGTTGATGGAGGAGGGACTGCCTGCAAGCACCTAGTGCACACGTGTGTGCGTGCACACACACGCGCACACACACACAATTAAAGTTGGTCATAGTTTTAACAGTAATTATGGTAATAACAAAGGCTGGCAGTTATTAGTTGTTTCTAATGTGCTAGGCATCACGTTCAGGTACATTAGCTCTAACCTGCACAACAGGCCCGAGTACGTACTATTATTGCCCCAGTTGAAAATTGAGAAAACTCTCCTAAAACAAAGAAGTGATTTATTCATAAGGCAACATGAGCTCTAAACTCAAGTCTGTCTAATGCTAATGCTTATTTTAGAAACCACTGCACTATACTGAGGTCATGATGTTATACAAGAGTTCTTTATTTGGAAAAACTGTTACTTTTTAAAGATATGCTGGACCTGCTTTTTGGTGGCCTTTTGCTGAGTCAGGCTCATTAATGTCTAATTTTTAGCTAACGGCTTTATCTGCTTTAGTTATTACCCGGAGTAATCCAACCTGAATTTATTTGTCAAGGTATATAAACTACAGATGTTTTCTTGGAATTGTTATATAAGGAAAGTGCTGTTTTGAAGTACTTTTACCAGTGACAGAAAATGGTCCCCATTCTTGAATTTTTATATATTAACACCGTCTTGAATATCATGGTCCTATCTTTTCATACTACTTTTCTTTCTGTTCTTTTTAGGAACAATATTAATTATTTTCCTAATCCGGACGTTATAAAGTCCTCTAATTATTTTAAAAGATGACTGTTAATGGGAAGCATCTTATAAGCACATAAGATCTTAAAATCATGCTGGCCACGTGATTCATAACAAAACTTTTATCCAATGTTAACTGAGTGCCCATGGCTGAAGCCATGTTTCATTACATAATAGAAGACTTTGCTGTAAAGAGACGGAAGGGTGCAGCCACTATGTAAATTATACATTGCTAATAGGAACTTATGACATTTTCTAATGCCCTGTTATAAAATATCCCATCTTTCTTCAGGAGAGACTAAAGAATTACATAAAGAGATGTAAAAATATAAGAAAAATAATCGTGCAATTCATGTATAAGTTATAACTTGGTAATTAGAGGCTTTCAAACAGTCCTTATGGAAACAGAAATTGCTAACTCTAAAAGCCACACATATTGAAACACACAAATAAAATCAAATAAGCACACACCTAAACAGAAATCATCAACTTAAAACTGATCTGTTCCATGGAACAAACAAGTCCCAGAAAATAATCACTAATTATTATTAATCAAAGTCCTCTTATAAACTCATTTGTTAAATTTGCTAACCATAATCAGAAAAGAAACTTTAAGACCAGGGAGCTTTGGAGGGTTTGGGTTCCCCCAGACATTTTCATACGAACAAAGTTTGGAAAGGGCTACTCTCTCCACCATTTCAGAAATGCCTAACTGTCTGAAGTCTTCAAAAGCAGAGCATTTGTCAAACATTTAACATATTGTATCAGGAGAATGTTCTCACGTGTGTTCCTCTTCCTAATCTAAAAATAAAACTTCCCATCCTCTATGACAAACAGAGAAAGTCCCCACGTTTCATTTTCCCCTTCCTAAAATGTTTGCGTTTTGAAGAGGTGGCCTGAGGTGTGGAGAAAGAGCAAGAGACTTAATAGGGGTCGTGAAAATTGACAAAGTCTTAACTTTGTGTTTTTTCTTCCTCTTTCTCCTACCAAAAGGTTGAAATGAGGATTCAACGAACTAACGTGCATGAGGGTGCTAGAGAACTATGAAACCATTATCGAGTACAAGGTATTCTTATTTCTCTAATTGGAAAACGTAAGTTATGAAAATAGGCTTTCAGCAAGTAGGTTGGGCCCAGAACCAACTGCCGCTGACAGAGGACAGAGCCCATGGCTGAGCCCAACTGAGGCACAGAAGGACAGAGCCCAACTGAGGCACAAGGGACAGGTCTGCACCAGGGGCATCTCACCTAGGCAGCAGCCAGCCAAGAGCTCTGGTGATATCTGAGGTTGGCCTAGATTTTCCCAGGGAAGTACTCCTTGGAATAAAACTTGGGGCCTGACTAAAACCAGGGAAGAGCCTTCTTAAAGATAATTTAGAATCCGAGTTACTCAATAGTTTAGGTCCTTAGTCTGGTATGACCTTGGGAAGATATCTCAATCATCCTCTGTATGGGGGCACCATGGTGGCTTAGTCAGTTAAGCGTCCGACTTTGGCTTAGGTCATGATCTCACGGTTCATGGGTTTGAGCCCCATGTCTGGCTCTGGGCTGATAGCTCAGAGCCTTGGAGCTTGCTTCAGATTCTGTATCTCCCTCTCTCTCTTCCCCTCCCCTACTTGCGTGCTCTCTCTCTCTCTCTTAAAAATATAACATCAATCATCTTCTGTATGACCTCAACTCTACAGGGAAGGAGCTGGAAGAGAATCCAGCTCTCCCAGGCCTAAAGGTAGTCTGGCCTCCTGTGAGCCATAAGAGACCTCTGCCTTTGAAAAGCAGTACTTTAGAAAGAAATCAGGGTTCGGCTCCAAACCAAGCCAAAGACTTGTCTCAAAATATGTTTTGAATCTCTTCCTGTACTGTGGTTTTGTCCTTTTTCCCCTTCCATTTTAATCACTTGTAATAAACATATTAAAACCTTAAGTATGGTGTATTGGTTCCATTTCAACTGTTGCAAAACTATACTAACTCTGCTGCTGGAGAACACATTTTTCCAAATCTTAAGTACTCATTTCACATTGATAATACTTTTAATACATTTAAGATTTCTTAAAATTTAATTCAGAAAGTCATTGTTAAAGGGTAAAAGGTGGACAAAGTGGTTATGAGCTCTATTAAAATAATATTAAGTCATGCAAAGGGATTCTTAGGCAAGTTAAGATACTTGAAGATGTATATTATAGCAGTGAACTAAAATTACACACATCTGATAATCATTTCGGAATTTGGTTAGAGGGCTAGTAATTCTGCATTAACAGAAACTGTTTTCCTTTGAAAGAGTTTCACTAAGAATCTGTGGTATCTACATACTTTACATACATGTTCATCGTTGGCTGGGTATCCCCGCTATGGGCTTGGTCTCAACCCCTTTTGAGAACAAACAAATAAAGCTAAGGGTGGCTCAACTAGTTAATCAATAATGCAGGCCAAAATAAATTATATTTTCTTCCCAACTTACCAGCAGACATAGTCTTTAGACGTATATATAAGAAAGCTACCCAAGAGTATCTTAATGGTATATGAAAAGAAATACCACTTAAGAATTAATGTAAATGTGGCTAAAGGAAAGACTTGATGAATAAGGATAGCAGAATCACATTAGAAAAAACAAAAGCATTAAAATCACAGAAATACTAGAAAACAAAACTGTCTTAAGGAACTACTAAGTCAAATATTTAGATTAAAAAAAAAAAAGAAAAAAGAAACAGCTTAATGCTGAAGTTCATACTGATCTTAAGTAAGCAATTCTTTTGTTAGTATTGCAGATTAAGTGATAAGTAAAATAACTCTTTGCCCAGAGGCCTTCTGTGACGATTATAGAAGCAAAGTTAACTAACGATGGTGCATTAACTCTAAACACCACAAACTAAGTGTTAAACCAAGTCCAAAGTACATTATTTTTTTGTTTAATCACTCTCTAAAAACCATATATATATACACACACATATACATATATATGTATACACATATATACATAAAAAATTCTCCATTTTTTTTTCTTAAAAAATATTTTAAGGAAGGCTTTACAGATCAAATTCAGTAACTGTATGTGTAGGCAGGTAGATATGTATACATGCAGATAAATATCATTATTCTCTGCTAGAGACCCATGACTTTCTTATTCACAGTTACAGCAATGACTTGCTTACACTCTGTGCCTATAGACATCAAGACCAAATGATTTTTATTACATAAAATGGAGAAAACGAACTCTGGATGTTTCCACGAAAGATTCATTTCAGAACATTACAACGTACAGCTTAAGGACCTCAACAAGTGGCTGAATATTATGTCTATTCTTTACTGATGAAGTTATTATCTGTGGCAATTTCATTTTTAGTGTTGAATGAGCTTTTTCTATATTTCCATACTTGGAAAGGTGGGAATTTTTTTTTTTTTTTTTTTTACTATTGATGGAAAGAAATTAACATCAAAATACAATTTCATGATGACCTTATATGAATATTTTATGTTCCATATTCAGTTTTTAAAATTTTTTTTAATGTTTATTTATTCTTGAGAGAGAGACAGACAGAGACAGAGTGTGAGGGGGGAGGGTCAGAGAGAGAGGGAGACACAGAATCCGAAGCAGGCTCCAGGCTCTGAGCTGTCAGCACAGGGCCCGACGCGGGGCTCGAACTCACAAACTGTGAGATTGTGACCTGAGCTGAAGTCGGACGCTTAACCGACTGAGCCACCCAGGTGCCTCCCATATTCAGTTTTGATCCAGCTTTAGCTGACCTTATTTTTAAGAGTTGTACATGCTATAAATTAAATGTGTAAAAAATATACTTGCCTATTGATTTGAAGTCTAATCCATTACCAAACTTTTATCTACGAGTTTGTACTGCAAATCAACTTAACTTTAATTCTCATAATAATTACAAGGTTATCTTTAAAACTCTATTTAAAAACTATAAATATAGATACATGTACACAAAGTCAGGCCCCTATACAGGTCCCTACTTCCAACTGCATGGTGACTTTTGTCTTTTCTAAAAGTGCAAAAATTTAGAAAAACAGAAAATGTGCCCATTTCTGGGAATATGGATGGCGTTCCTTATCAGCACCATTTAAAGCTGCCTTCAAGGATTGTATTAAACTTAATTATGAAAGATTACGAACGAGATGATGTGTAATTGGTACCAGCTGCAGTTCGTATTGGAAAGCATAAATACAAATGGAATTATTTATTTATTTTTATTTATTCACTATTCAAACGGCAGTTCTAAAACTCAGAGGGATAAAATGGACTATTACTTTTTTTCGTATTGAGCTTAAAATATTTCTTTACTTAATAATAGTAGTAGAGACAAACATCCCATTTAAAGACTACTTTTCACCCCCAAAGAACCACCAAAAGGAAGCAACAGAAAGCAATTTTCTTTCCTCTAATTAGTAGCTTATTGTTTTTTTATCAGAATCACTGATTTGGGACCAAATTCTCCTCAAGCAACTCTATGAATTATTATTTTTAGAAAAATTGGTATCTATTCATCTATCTTTCCAATTTCTTGTTGAGATTCTTCCTCAGACATTAAAAAGAAGAGGAAAAAGAGGAGGAGGAGGAGGAGGAGGAAGAAGGAGGGAGGAGGAGGAGGAGGAGGAGGAGGAGGAGGAGGAGGAGGAAGAAGAAGAAAAAGAAGGGCAAAGAGCACAGGAGACTTCACCTGGGGAGGGCGGCTGGGCGGTGTGCTTATCAGGGGGGCTGGACCCATAGCCGAGGCAGCATTCAAGCTCCTTTCCCTTTCATCCTGGTAAATTCGATCTCTTTCAGCTTCTGGTAACTGCAAGAAATTCTGCATAGCCCGAAGGTTTACCAGCAAAGACTGGGATGCAGTCTTGGGGTCCTCTTCCTTTCGGAGGATTTCTGAAAGCAAGCCCTGCAGGGAATGAAAGGCACAGGGTGAGCTTGCTCCTGAGCTCTGCCCAGCCAGTGGTGATCCTTCCCTCTCCTTCTCCACTCTGTTTAGAAAATGAACAGTCAGAAGCATCAATTCTACATAGAAATGTATTAGTTACATTTGAAGTGGTAAAGAGGAGAGAGCCTCAATTGTATTCTTAATTTTATTAAGCATCTGCTTTACGTGTAACACAAACTGAAGCTGCCTAATTGGTCTCCTTCCTTTGAGTAGCTTAACTTGCCATGAAATCTTTCACAGAGAGACGATCGAGCGAAGTTAAGAATAAATGAAATGCTCATAATACAACAGCAATGAACTGTATAGTTCTCAAGCTGCCTAGACAAAGGCAGTGGAAGGCTGACAGCCCAATACATAAAGATACAAAGCTACTACTAGAGAAGTAGGACTTTCAAAGAGAGTATCAGAAGATGAATTGTTAGAAAAAGAGTATTACTAAAGCATCATCTAAGATTTATGCTACGTTTTCACAGGCAGTACTTTAAGTTATCCCTTAATTTTCAATTAAGAGTCAATGACAAGTGATTCTTTGTATTTACCATTCAAGGAAAGTATACAGACTCTCTCGAAAAATTCTAAATACTGTCATGCTCTGGGTAACAGATTGAAATTCTGACCTTCAGAAAACATTGATTAAATCTGAAACACGTAACCCCATATTTACATTGCAAAAATCCATCATAACATGCCCAGGAAAAGAACACTATCAAATTCTGTAGTTACTGAATTTCTTAAGGAATAGAAGTCTTTATTAGTAATAGAAGAAATTTACAAACCATTGTAAACTCCTTTAAGGTGTCCCTCTCCCTAAATACTAGAGCATGAATTGTCAACCAATTTTTTTTTTTTTTAACTTTTAGGAGAAGCTTTTCAACAATGAACGAGTTTCCTCATTTTTGTTTAAAGAATTATATGAAATAGAATGATTACAAAAATTTTCTGTCCATTTGATAAGGACTGAGCAGCCTTTAACTTGTTCTATCTTGTGCATGAAATAATGCCTGGAATACCAGGACACGTTTGCCTTCAACGTTTAGCCAGAGTATCAGTTTATCACAGTACAGTTTGAAATAAAATGTTGCCAAGATCTCCATATAATCTGTGAATTTCACTTTCCAGCAGCCCTGCAGAAATGGTGAAAGAGTACATTCGGGAAAGGGGAGGCAAAGTTTCCTATCAAAACGAGTGAGCCCAAAGATGATAACATTTGGGTGTTTTCATGGCTTCCTACAAATGCAAACCTAATTTTGTTCCTAATTCTTTGGGGATAAGGTACCACATAGTCCAAATAGAACACTTGGATGCAGAAAGTATAAAACCATGGTCCACTTTAAAAATGATTTGAACAGGCTGCGATTAAAAAGAGCCTCCAATAGGCTCGGGGGCTTACTGCTAAATTTTAGTCTCTCACTTGGTCTGGAAAGGGGAACCAAACTTTGTTTTACCGTAAGAAATGTGACTGAAGAATGAAGGGTGCATGTCCCTTCATTCATAATACTGACAAGTAATGCTGCAACTGTGTTTATACAGGAATAAAACATCCAGTCAATTTAACTAAAATTTAGTCAAACAGGCAGTCAATCATCCAGCTATTTAATTTGCAAAAGGCCAACTAATTAGATTGACTGTTTTGGATGTGTCACACTGAAACCAAAAAATACAGGTCTCAAAAAATGCTTGAAAATAGGTGTAAAAAATAGTCCTGGGTCTCTACTTTTCCCCACCAATTGTTACGTATTAAAACAATGTGCCTGGCAAAGCAATATATGTGAACCACACAGAAATCAAGAGATAGAAAGGTACATAATAGACAAATACAGTGCTCTCACTTCCTTGAGCATAATAACCTAATATTCCTATTTGTCATCCCAGCACAATGCCTATCACATGAGTGTTTAATAAACATTTACTAAGTGGATTAATTACGTGTATTCAGACCACAAAAGGAAAAAATTGTAAATGAGTGATAGAAACTCAAGAACAAGATATGCTACTCATGGGCAAATTTTAGTGGCAATTACTAATTTAATCAAAGTAAGCCTTCAATGAAAAGTTACATGGCGCTACGTAAGATGTTCATCTACACTAACTGTTCAATAATTAAAAAAAAACCAGATTAGGTCAAAAGGATCCTACAGATATTTAGGATGTCACTGTATTTCGGAACCTTGAAATTAGACATTTATAAATCTCAAGTAACAAAATATTGTATCATCTCTATTAAAAATGTTTTCTGAGATAGCAGACAACTATAGTGAGAAAAGCAAACACATGAAAAAATACATCAATATTCTCTATCAAGTCATGTTAACATGAAACTAAGTCAATCCTGTGTGCTTAAAGTAGAAGACAACACATCACTTGGGAGAGAATTTAAAATTTCCTCTTCCCATATTTTGATATTGGCATGACTTCCCAGTTGAGCATATAAAGTATTTTAGGGGCAGAGCATTTATTTCCACTTAATTATTCCACTGCAGCAAGTACAGTTTTTCTGCTTGCACTATGCTAAGGTCTAAAGCAATATTTTGAATCCTGGAACACTCAAAGAGCTCTAAAGCAGTGAGTGTAGACACTGTCAGGTGTTGTAGAAACCTTTGGATTTTTTTTTTTTTTTTTTTTTTTTTTTTTGGCCCAGGCTTTCAATGAGGGGAGTGCCCCCTGGTGGAAATGCTTGAAAATATTGTTGGAAAATATTTTGATTAGAATGTGTTAATTACCAAAAAAAAAAAAAAAAAAAAAAAAAAAATCATGTCACTTGAGAATAATTCTGTATGCAAAATGACTTTAGAATCTGAATATGAGAATGCATGTTCTGGTCCCGTTCAAGTTGTTATGTGAGTGGTTGCATTTACAGACTCAAGATGTACATGGCCCCTGTTTCCCATATCCCGTAGTCAAAAACATAGTCCAGACTTAGATCAAGGTCATTTGTAGTAATCCCCCATGGGGCAGAGTACGAGGGATCTATTACCAAAATTTTTCTTCATGCTAAAAAAATAATATGTCAAGCTCTTCATGTACATTACCTGCTATCTTAGAGACTATACTAAAACACCAGGACTAAAACATGTACTGTGGATCATAGGTGCTCAATGAACTTACTGAACAAAGTCAAACAAAATCATCAGTCATTCTTGCCTCCGAAAAGAACTTGAGAATTTGTATGTTATGTAGTAAGTTACCAACAACTAATGAATATTAATTTTATTATATTAAATGAGAAGCTGCTTTTCATTGGGACTTTACGTCATCAAATAATGCACTATGTGCTCTGTACATAAAAACAGAAAATTATTCTGCATTGTCATTGCACAGGCGTTAAGGGAGAATTCCAATTTTTTTCACTTAGTGAACTTAGTGATGAATTCCTAAACCCTTTTTACATTCCAAAAAGAGTTTACTAGTTATTACAAGTAAAATTCATTAGTAATTGTAAAAGAAAGAAAAAACCTTCAATAAATATTATCAGTACTTCCAAAAGCTAATTATGAATTCTTTAAAACAGCAGATAAGCGAAAGAGACCGCCAATCTGAACAAAAGGCCTGTCTGGCCTCCCGTTTGTCTCCTCTTTGAACATAATCACTGATTCAAATAGATTTTATCAGCTTCATGGAACTTCAAAGCCCTCAGAAGGAAAACAGGATTTTATGAAACCTCCCTCCCTAAAAAGAAAATAAGTAGAATATTCTTCAAGACTACCTACCTCTGTTGTTTTGTGAATTTTTAATCACATGTCCAGGTGAAAGACTATTTTCAACTCCACCTACTACCTTGGACGCCTGCCAAGTAAGTTATAAGCAGACGCATTTATCTCTGTCGCTTGGGAGGCTAAACGAGAGCTGTCACGTTGGGGTAATAGCACCTTTTTACCTTTTATTCAATAGTGATATGGATAGTGGACTTTCCTTAAATTACACTGTGAAGAATTATAGGAACACAGTAGCAATTTCTGTTATACTTAAGCAGGCAAATTTCTCTCCACCACATAATTTACAGAACTCAAATTCAATAAAACATTACATGATGGTCCATTACTGTTATCAGTTTTGAATAATCCATCTTCATTCTTTATTTTACTGGAAAATAAAGTGTGCCAAAGGGGTGTGGGGAGAAAAAAGGAAAAAAAAAAAAAAGCCACAGAATGGGATCAGAGTTAGATTCTGGGTTTTATTTTATTTTTTTAAATTTTTTAAAGGCACTAACGAATAAATATATTTGCTTCTATCACAATCCCTAAATAGCAATAATATAGGGAAGTGAACTGAAAAGTATAAATCTAGAAGCTTCGACAATTATTTTTAGCCATAGGTTTCCACTAAAAAGACATCAAGTAGGTATAACTGAATGAATGACATATGCTAAAAGCTGGTACCTTTGGTAGCAATTAAAGCACATATGCCCATCAATTTAGAAGGGGAAAAAGTCCTTAGAACAAGTAATTATATAAATTTCACCATAAATTTTCAGAAAAGGTAAACTTTTTTTTTTAATAGTCACGTGTGAAAGTCTTAAGAGAGGGGTTTTAGGAGACCCAATTAGGATGACGAGAAAATTCTCCAGTGAAGAGTTAAAACAGGAAATCCAGGATTTTAAAGTTGCACAGAACTGTCAATGACTAAAATACTCTCAACTCAAAACAGCATTATCTATTATATTAATGTTTTAAAATACTCTTTATAGGGTACCAATTTCTTTTTCGATCATATCGTATAACTTTGCCTTTGCATGTACATATTTTACGTTAATTTTTTAAAACTCGGAGTTGGAATTGCACATTGTAGTAAGTGCACGCAAATGTGTGATGTGCGATTTAACTCTGCAGAGCTCCTTGCCTATACATATGCATTAGCATGTGTATTTTCGTACGCCACACTCACACCATACACTCTCACTCTGCACCTGCTTTTATTGAAATGCATACACTTCGAAATAAACACACTACATGCATTCATATGAATGTATAATCATTAAAATAAATGCAGCTGTGTGTGTGTGCGTGCGCGCGTGTGTGGTTTTTAAGTGTGACCACCAAAAACACACGCATGCTTGCATGTTCAAAAGCTCGTTCCCAAAAAGTGAACACTTAAATATACATAGAAAATTACTCTTATTGAAGTAAAACAGCTTCAAATATGGCCAATATCCACTTCGACTCAGGCGTACCAATTACCAATATACAGGTTTAAAACCAAGTCTCTCTATCACCCGGGGCTCCAAATAATTTTTTATGGTAGTAACTTTTTCTAAATTAGCTATTATTACTAAAGAGAGCTTGGTACTGAGGCTGTCACTGTTTTCATTCCCCTACCAGCCTCAGAAAAATTAAGTCACTGTTTTTGGTGTTTTAACCACAGAGATAACTATCTTTTTAAAGAGATTACTATGGTATAAAGAGAGAATTCTGCCTTCTTTCCAGCAACAAATCCTAGAGATATCCATGGAATTAGTCAATGTGGGAACCAAAGGCAGGACAAATGGTCAACCCTTCAGAGTAACGGCGTGACATCATAACCCAAGAGAAGAAAAACCGTACAGATGGATAGTCACTTCACACATCCCTCAGCTAAACTCTCTTGTCACTTTTCACCATGTAAAATACTTTCCTTAGTGCTTTAAGACCTTGTCATTCTTCACCATATAAAATACATTCTCATTTCATTTCCTTGTTTCTTAAAGCAGATTCCTTAGTGCTTTAAGAAATAACAATTTGCTCAGCTTTTAAAACACTTCTTAGCAAATCTGTATTTCATTTGCGTTTACGTCAATGTTGTCTTTGTGGGCTTTCAATTAAATTGACAAACATTTTACTGATCATTTATGAAGAGACTTATTTTTTGCCCAGTACTGAGAAATACTAGCAGTTACTGCTATTTACAAAAATAAAGAATGCTGCCAGACACAGGATAACTAGAAGTTTGACTTTTGATTCATTCACTCATTTAATTTTTTAAATAATAACTTCCCAACTGATATAAATGTCATGAAATTTACCAGCCACTAATTAACATTTTTAAGTTGTAAAAATATAAAATTAGTTAAAATCATACTAACCTGAGAAATTACCCTCTGCAAGTACCCTTTAAAAAAGACAAATGTGGGGCGCCTGGGTGGCTCAGTCGGTTGAGCGTCCGACTTCGGCACAGGTCACGATCTCACGGTTTGTGAGTTCGAGCCCCGCGTTAGGCTCTGGGCTGATGGCTCGGAGCCTGGAGCCTGTTTCCGATTCTGTGTCTCCCTCTCTCTCTGCCCCTCCCCCATTCATGCTCTGTCTCTCTCTGTCTCAAGAATAAATAAACATTAAAAAATAATAATAATAAAAAAAATAAAAAAGACAAATGATACACACACACACACACACACCCCCCAAAAAAACCCAAAAAACAAAAAAAAAAACAGATAAAGAAAATGAAAACAAACACTGAGTTAAAGGCTTTGTCAGGCCTCCTAACTTTCAATCCAGTTAAGGCAAGCCAAAAATAAGTCACTGCTGGGATTCTCCTAGGTATGGAAACTCTGCCAGCAAGTAATTAATACTAGATTATTTTTATACCAGAATCTTATTCTTATAATCACGTAATAAACAAAATAACTTAAATATGAAAGGAAAGTATGAGTCAGTCCAAAAAAAAACCTGACAAAAGAAAAGAACCCTGGTAAAACAACGAAGTTGAAAGGACGTAATGTCCTCATTTCTAATCAAAGTTACATGTTCTTTTGTCTTTTTTTAGTGTGCCTGGGCCAAAAATAAACACCATATATACCATACTAATTTCCAAAAAAAGAAATTTTTAAAAAACCCTCTCATTTACAATTTAATAGAATTGGTTTAGGACTTTTCATCTTAGGCCTTCTCATATCATACATCACTCTTTCTCCAGGTCCCTCCAAACATCCTCTGTGCTGATAATATCCTCACAGGTATTTGCCCAGGAGGACAAAGGTGTGAACACAGGGGTATATGCAGGTCTCCGTGAAAAGACAGCAAACTAAGGCCTTCAGGCCAAACCTCCCAGGGGGCCTGTTTTATAGGCAGTTTTACTGAAACACCACCACACCCGCATCCATTCACCTATTGTCCCTGGCTGTGACCATGCTACCCACACCCTGACAGGGCCCTGATGGCCCTCAAAGCCTGAAATATTTGCTTTCTGGACAATTACAGAAAGGTTTGCTGATCTCTGATCTAAAGAATGAAGTTTGAAGGAATACTAACGATAATGTAAAGAGGGAAGAGGACAAAGCTAAGAAACATTTTATGTTAATAAGCCACACACACACACACACACAAACACACACCCCATATATTTTTCCCCCAAATGGCTGTTCAAATTAAATGGCAGAAATTGCTATGGAGTCTCACAATATGTTTTGTTTTGTTTTTTTTCCAGAAAGTTGTAGAGGAACTTAAACAGGGCATGTTTATATACTCATGCTTGATATGGGGATAACAGGGGGAAGATAGTAGGCTAGAAGCCTGGAGTCTTACCAATGGCCTTGACCAAGTCATGAAACTTTTCTCAACCTGCTACTACTAACAGTCTATGACCTCATTAGGTAAAAACATAGGTAATGCCAGTTTGAAATATATTCAATATTGAATTTATTCTTTCAAAGCCCCTGAGTCAAGATCGATCTGTACGTAGCTCTTGGTAGAGGAGGTTTATGATAGGGAAAGGAGTGATAAGACTTAGGCACCATCAAGAACAGACAATATGATCACACAACAAGAAGGATTGAAAAGAGTAAGCGTAGAGTAAAAAAATAAGAGCATAGAGCAAAAGAATAAGCATCAGCAAAAAATTGGGACCAAAGAAAGAAGAGAGAAAAAGAGAGAGAACCATTCCAAAAAGAACAAAACTGACCTGAGTTCTGTTAAAAGCCACACGTGCAAATACTGCCTGGGAGATTCCTGCTCGTTTCAGTTCATCACGTACCCACTGGTAGATTTCGGAAGACACCTCTGTGTTGGTTGAAACCTGTTGCTCCAAAGGCTTATTCATAGATCTACTGACAGGGGGAGGGTGGTTCAAGTATTGTTGGTTTAAGGACTGCTGGGCTAAAAGTCTATTCACTGCATACTGCTGGTTCAGCAGCTGAGCCATCACCAGCTGCTGGTTGACCAATTGAGGACTGATGGGCGTTGACACAAGCCCAGGGTGCAGGTTCGGTAGAGGGGTCCGGACAGAGGGCTGGTTGCCATGGGAGAGCTGCGCGGGGGACGGAGGCTGCTCAGCTGTGTTCCCTGGGACAGGCTGCTGGCCAAAGTTGACGTGATTGGCACCTTGCTGGGATAGTTCAGAAAGACTATCCATTTCGACTAAAGTAGACAAAAGTAAAGCCATGTTAAGCCAACAGTAATGGGTATTGATAAGCATTTCTGATCATTTCTTAAATAGAGACAGTAGGCACAGGGCACGCTGAAAATCCAATTGAACTAAAGAAAATTTTAAGATGGAACCCAATGGCTATGGATTTACTTTCCTCTTCCACACAATTCCACAAACTTTGAAAGGGGGACAATACAATACTTCAGATCTAATTTTATAATGTGGTTTAGACTTAAGGCATAAAATCAATTATTTTCAAATTCCAGGTGACTAGTTTTGGGGTCAAACTATTTTTCACTCACTTATTACCCCCAAGAAGGCTTATAAGGAATCTTTTTTTTTTTTTTTTTAAACAGCTTCTAGAAGAACACCATGTGCTTAAGAGCAACTAGAAAGAGTTGGGCTAAGAAAATATATGCACTAAAGAAAAAAGAAATATCCAGGTATTTTCTCATGATAGATATTGACTGTTATTACTCGAAGCAAAAGTTTTGAAAGGAAAAAGAGGACATAAATGTTATCTGCATTCAATTTTTACCTAGCCATGGATTGTAAAGAAGGAATCAATATAATAAAGTGAGCATAGTAAGTAATAATAACTGAGTGCATACTGAACACTGTGTTGAGTATCCTATATGGTTTGTTTCATTTAATCCTAACTATCACCGGTGGCAAGTATATCCACCGGAGAATGAAGCAACTGGTTTACTGTACTGCAAGCCAGTATATCCAGTTTTGCTAAGAGCCAAATGTTTCTTGAAGAAGCTATGGCTATCAGCAATCTTTCAAGAAGGGTCAGAGAATCGTCCTGGTGCAACGGTGATACTGTCACGATTTTGCAATTTATTACCACCTATCAGGATGAATGCTTCTCCCTTGGCTAGGTCCCTAATGCGGACTGGCCGAGAGTCAGCTGTCAGTGTGTCCAATGCTTTGCTGTAGCAAGGAAGAGACCGGTTTGATGCTCTTGACTGGAAAGGCTGAGCACGGCTGTTATATGTAAATAGGTGAGTCTTTTCCAAATACCACACCATACCTCCCATGTATAGACTCTGGCTTGATTTCCATCGTCATTTCTCTTTTTATTAAATATTCAGGCTTTATATTTAGAGGAACTTATCATATTGCTATAATCACTGATATATGCAAAATATAACTAAGAATTGGGAAAGAAACCTTCCATTTCTACCAGTGATATCAGCCCAAGTGGGCCATTCACAGGGAATAGTAATTCAAGCAATTATTCCAAAAATGATGCATTGTCTTCATTACAGCTCTAAGCTATAAAAGGCAAAGAATCTGTTTTGGTAGATGGATGGCTTTGCTTCAAATATTAAAAGCTAAAACACACTCAAAATTCAGGTTCTCTTGTTTCTTAAAATCTTTAGGAAAAGTCATTATTGTTGTTGTTATTAAACGAACACAATGGAAGGAAAGAGACACAGGTTTAAAACAGGACGTAATGCTATGCATATTAAACATCCTGTTCCTATATTATTTTAAAATGCATTATTTGGAAGGTACAAGTATGTGAAAGAAAACATTAATAGAAATTAAAACATGAACCTTAATCACAGTGTTTGCTTTGGCAACATTAGCAAACTCAAAAGGGAGAAAACATCAGCGTCTAAATGCTCAGGTACAGCACACAACTTGTATGTGTCGTCTCACACTGCCGATAATTTTTAATGCATTTCCTGCGCAACACATATTGACCTGGAGTTGCACGCTAAGATGGGCTGCTACACTGGAATTAAAAGTTGAGAAATGGTACAATGATGTGTCTGCTATCAGGGCGGTAAAGCTCACCGAAGTGCCCATCTAGAAGGGCTGGGGATCAGAGCTATAAAATTCACTTGATCTCAACTGTGGAAACTATAAATACAATTTAATTTCCTTAAAAATTGGGTGTAAAAATAGGCGCTTTCTCTTCCTCTCAAACAAAAACAAAACACATAAAAGCATGATTTATCTCTGAGCGAAATCACAGCTAATATTAGTTATTCAAGGCCTGGTTAGGTCTTCACTGAGATGTTAAGAAATGACAGCTTCCCTCCTCCCGCCTCGATTTCCTGCATGTCTGACAACCAAGTCAGTTTGGCTGATTTAAACACAAACATTTATTGAATTTAATTATCTCATTATACTCATACCCACTCCCCACCCTCAAAGAAACATTCTAAATTGATCTCTAATTGGGCAATCACAAGACCTGGCTTTAGATGTGACTTTGATAAACCCCCAAATGACACATAATGGTATGTAGTCACCACTGCAACAGTTTTTTGCTTACCCATCATATCTTTTGTCTTCTTGAAATGTTTGTACCACCTTCCAAATTCTTGACATTTTGCTGCTGAGACATTTGCATAGTAAGTGCTGTTCACAATGGAAGAAATCATACTCTGCATGAAGAGGGGGGAAAACATTTGTAATACATATCGGCACAAGATGGAACACAAAAATCATTTCAATTGTGTAAATGGCATTTTTTTAAATCAACTGAGTACCAATACATTTTTGTTTCACGCTTTGGCCTAAAGCCTCAACTTCTTAAAATTCATTAAGTAGCGCATCGAACGCTTATTTAAGTAGAAAGCAACAGCCCCCTGAGACCAGTATAAAGCTATCAAACCAACAGACTTTGCTCTGGTACTCATGGAACCTCCATCAATGCCATCTATTCTTAGGCTGACAAACTTTCACTCATCTCAATAAATCCCAATACGTGAAGATGACTTTATGACTGCAATTCGTAAGTAAACACTACTTTGAGGTTAAGTGACTACACATCGTTGCTGCTCAAAGTGTGGCCCAGGGACCAGCAATATTAGCATCACCTGGAAGTCTATTAGAAATGCATAATCTTGGGCCCTACCCCAGACACAGCCGATGAGCACTTGCAGTTTACCAAGATCCCCAAGGGATTTGAGTGTGCATAAAGTTTGGGAAATACTACTTGTACTTTCTACTATTATTTGGGTTTTAGCTGGAGGTGCATTAACTACGCTAACGTTCTTCAGAGGTGAACTGACCACATTGAGGGGAAAAAAATACACTATTCACAGGGCCCCTCTATTTACAGAAAGAAACATTCTACAATCTCATCGGTAGCTTCATCTACAGTAGAGCTGAATTTTGAATTCCAAACTAACTGTAAAATTTTAAAAGACACACATTTCATGCCTACTAAATTTCTCAAGGATACCACAAAAAAGAAAATGACCTATTTTGTCACTTGTCTTCACTCTGCTTTTAACAAAAACCCTGAAGACGGAATCAATGGTTTAACGTGATAAAAATAAAGAGAGGAATGACCATGATTTTGAAGTTTTGGGTGTTTTTTGTTTTTTGTTTTTTGTTTTAATTCATCTCCAAGAAACAAACGTGTTTTCTTCCCAGCAAATTTCGGTTATGGTAATTTCAGTACCTTAATTTGTTGTTCTTTTTAACCCTAATGCCCTTATTACCTAGTAGCAGCTCAATTAATTTCCAGCTGCATTTTAGGAATAATTAGACTTGTACCACCAATCCTTCCTCCACTCCTATGTGTAGAAACATGAGAACTTACATTTCAGACTTCAGCTGGTCTATGGTGAAATAGTTTACAGAAGGCAGCACTGTTTGGGAGGCAGGCAACAACCAGAAAAGCCAGTTTGGGGACAAAAGTATTTTTATATCATTATCTTCTTTAAGCTACTTCTAATTTAAAGTTTTTTTGGTGACTCTTGATTCTCCTGACATCCAGTGTTAATTTTGTAACATGCACAAGTTCCTGCAATATCTAACTCTTGGGGCTCTTTAAAGAACTTCCAGTGAAAAATAAGCCAGAGTTGTATTATTTGTGTAAAACACGGCTATCTTTCGTAAGAGGCACCGTGATAGCTTTTTTTTTTTTTTTTTTTTTGGACACTTTCTACTTTATAGTCATTTTTACATTTTATTTCTCTAAAAAGACATTCTTAATGTGCTCGTGATTCTCTGCCATTAATCCAGTAGCTTGTAATTCTACTAAGAGCCTCCCTCAGTCCAGAGTACAAAAAGATACTTAGCAAGGTTGCCAAAACCAGAGCCAGAAGATTACCTGATCCAGTTAACAATCCGTCAGCTTCAATCACACTTACTCTATTGTAATAATGGATCAATAAAGTCAGACACTAATAAAACTATTCAGATCGCTGATGGATAATGGTGATTCTGCAAATGGATGACAGTTGATGCTCTTCAACTTTGGTCCAATTTTTAAAAAATTATTACTCTTGTTCCTAGACATTCTGGCAGTTTCTTAAATGTCAATGTAATAGTACATACAAGTTGTAGAGGTAGTTTATGCCTTAGTTTTCAGAAACGTATGGGAATATCTCAATTTCGCTGAGGTTTCTGACGCTCAGTCTATTTCAGTTTGCCGACAGTTCTATACATGAAATTTGTTCTTTGCCACACACCTACTATGTGTCTAGCTGGTACTAGAGACACAAAGGCAGATAAGACACAGCCTCTGCCTAGAAGTTTACCATCTGTTAGGAAGACAGATACATAAACAGATTACTTCAATTTAATGTGATTTAGCAGACCACCAGTGGAAAGTATATGGGGGGACAAAAGGAAGAATACACGGTACGTGGTAAGACAACCCATCTGAAATATTTTTATAAAATTAGAGCCCATATGCAATAGTGCTATGTAGTTCATTATTATCCATATGTGGAAAATAATATCCATATGTGCATGATCATCAAAGCTTCTTCCTGCCCTTGTTTAACCCCATTCGGTAGGCTCTGTCCTTAAGTGACTTTCTGGACGTTTTCTACTCTGTCAAGTGATGTGTGCTTAAAAAACTCTGATTAATGTAAATATTAGCCTAAGCAAGATGTAAATGAAAAGGCTAATCCACAGGTTATGACACATGTCAAAGCCACTTTTTAAATTCTTTCTGTGCTTTCAGGGGGCTGGGGAATATTCCATAATTCAGGTAACTTGAGGTGACCTCTATTTTTATTAGAACAATATGTAGTAATCTGTACAACTAAATTGCTCAAGTACCACTGCGTCAGGACTTTTTTTTTTTTCCATGTGGTAAAATCCCTATTGGGAGACTTAGCTGTGGCATCAGACTAGACCATGAATTTTGAGGGCAAGAAAGAGATTTCAGAATCTTGTGGGTCACATGGCATTTGAAAGATCATATTTAGGGGCACCTGGGTGGCTGTCAGTTGGGCTTCTGACTTCAGCTCAGGTCATGATCTCACAGTTGATGAATTTGAACCCTGCATCGGGCCCTGGGCTGACAGCTCAGAGCCTGGAACCTGCTTCAGATTCTGTGTCTCTCTCTCTCTCTCTGCCCCTTCCCTGCTCGCGCTCTGTCTCTCTCTCTCTCTCAAAAATAAGTAAGCATTAAAAAAAAAGAAAGCAAGATTATATTCAGTACTGGTTCTTAAATTTAGAAAATCATAAAGAAACACCAATTATTTGGAGAACACATATAACAAAGCCAAGGTTGGTACTATCTGCCTAGGGGATGGGGATATGCAGGGGGTAGGCAGATCAAGATCCACATTTTGAAAGAAAGAGGCTTGGGATTCTTATGTTGATTAAAAAAAAAAAAAAGCCTTTGGTTTAAAAAGATTATACTAAGTTGTACTTTACGCAGCTCTGGGGCTCTATATTATTGTCCAGCCCCAAATGTCTGGCATATACTAAATACACACTAAATATTCATTTGATGAAAGAGAATAGCTAAATCTGCATTCAAGTCCAAAATGTGTCGCACAGAGGCAGTGTGACCTTGGTCACATTAACTGACCACTCATTCTATCATAATCCCCCTTACTAGATGGGAATCACAGCAACACTCACTTCACAGGCTTGTTCTGAGAATCCATTCATTCAGGCATTTTTTTCCCATTCATTCAGCATGTTATCTACTGAACTCCTACTAGGTGCCAAGCACTAGGCAAGTTCCTAGAAAAATCATGACCCGAAGAGACATACTATCCACACTTACACAGACAATAAATAAGATAAATATGGTTCTCTTAGCACAGAGCCGGGAACAGACCAAGTATGGACTTCAAGATACGTTAATTACTATGACAACCCTCTGCCTCCTCCTCACTGGCTTTTATTATATGATCACATTTCAGATCAGTCCAAAGACTATGCTTTAAATAACAGAAGAGCATCAGATAAAATTTTCAAATGTTGTTATTTTATGTCAAATTTTCTTCCGAAGAACAGAGTAGACTAATTAAATTTATTAACTCGGGTCAAGGGATAACAAGAGAACACACCCCGAGAAAAAAAAGTCTTTCCACCATTTGTTTCAATATTCCAATCTGGCAGTATCTTTGTGAAGCTGGCCTGTGCCCAGTAGCAGGTATCAGGAAGATATCTACCACTTCTCAGACTTGGATTTTCGAGCTGTGCCCTCTCTCCTCTCTAGCTAACAGCAGCTCATTCTTCAGGACGCAGTTCAGGCACCCTTGCTTCCGCAAAGCCTTTCCTGACTTGGTGTAGATCCAGCACATGGCACCTTCCCAGCATTCTTCCTGCTGCTGTCAGTCTTAGGGTTGCATGTCTGAAAGGCCTGGACTCACCACGGGGCTGGGCATGTATCAGCTGATCAATCAAAGGATCAAAGATCACTGAATTAGCCGTTACTGGAGGCTACCAGAAACAATTTTTTTTTTTTTTTTTTTTTTGCTCCTAAGGGTCAAAGGTAATGGCAGCTTGTCCCATGAATCTTTTCAGATGCATCATTTTTAGCTGTCATGATAGGACTCATAGTTTAAAGAAACTTTGTTCATTAATTTGCAAGAGATCCCTTCCCAGGTTTTTCAAAATACATCCACACAGATGTCTCGGAAGTCGCAGTGCTTGGTGGTTATGTTATTCCAGTTCTCTCTCTCGGTGTCTATTTATACAAGCTCTCCCAAGCACTTTGAAAAAGGCACAAGTTGTATCGCAAGTTTTCCTACTCAGCGGCCGGTCTGTGTAGACCACCGATGGTCAGGGAATAAAACAATCAAGCGGACCAAACTCAGGCAGCTCAAATCTCAAGTTCAAATGCTACACAGTACACCAGCCAAGGAACAGGCCACAGCTTCCAGTGTTGGGAAACGCAATTTGAAAGTTGGCAGAAATTGGCTGTGGGTCTCCTAACCCCAGTGTGACACAATATTCTCATCCTAGGAGCCAAGTTGTAAGCTTTTCTAAGATCCATAAAGCACATGTCTGCTCCCTATGAAGAGCTTCGCTTCTTTCTGAGAGTCTGCTGAAGTTCCGATCTGAAAGAATGCCATGTTCACAGAAACCCCAGTAACTCTAGAATGACACCATCTGCCACAGGCTGAGCTTCCTTTTCAGCCAAATACATTATTTATAACCTTTCTAATTGTGAAAAGGTAAGGGTGGAATTTTTCTAAAGCCTGACTTAGATATAGTTAGAACATTCTAAACCTTTGCTCTCAAATACGGCAGGTCTCCAAATGTGAAAAACAAAAACAACAACAAAAAACCCCATAAGGAATGGCTTGAGGTCAAATCATTTTTCAACATATTATATATTCTTTCAACCCCCCCCCCCCGCTAGAATATAACATACGCTGTAGGTATATATTTAGAACACATTTAGAAACTGAAAGATGTTTTTATTTTTCTACTTGGTCATCCTGGTAGCCAATAAAGAGGGTGAGGGAGAGGTGAGGCCTTCTGGAAAAAAAAAAAAAAAAAAAAAAAAAAAGGTTTATCAACTGGGGAAAGGCAGTGATCTGATTACCCTTAAAATTGCTTTGTTGTGCCTTTAACAACAACAAAAAAACCCACCCCAAAACAATGCTAATCAGGTTATTCAATCATTTAAACCAAAACTGTTCATGCTTTTCTGCCAAATCAACCAACCACAGCAAAATCTGTTATCTCTGATTGCTCAGCTTCCAGTCAAAAAACAGTTAACCCCCACTATACCAAAAGTTTTCCAAAATACCCTCCAAGCTCCGAATACTCGTGAAGAATAAAGAGAAAGCCACGTCATCTTTAAAGGGTAATTGAAGTGCTGTACCATATTTGCATATTACGATATACTCTAATAAACTAAACAGCCTGTCCCGGAAGCCAGAAGCTCCCTAGCATTTCATCTGATCTCCATACTGACTTTTTGTGCACTGTTTTTTTTTTTTTTTAAACAGGACTGTGATATCATGATCAAAACTTACTAAAGACTTGCTGATGGTTTTACTGCGGTGGGAGGAGGTAGCAGGAGCATCTACAAAATGGTGGTTCACCCATGTTTAAAGCTTTCAGGCTCCATCAGCAGAGAGGGCAAAGGCTACAACATCTTATTTACACAATTATCTAAATACGATTAAACAGCTGATGGACAAATATTAAACTGGAAAATGTATAGTCATTTCAGCTTAATGTAATCCTCTTTCTGTAAACACCCAGGATGATTTTTTTCAACCAGAACAGTCCTGACATCTCATAAGCCTAAGGGTGAATAGCAAGAGATTGTTTTTGATAGTTATAAATATTCAAAAGACATGCAGACCATCTGCTTTCATAATACAGGTAAAGCAAGACTGAAATGGTGACTGCTGTATAAAAATGATTCTTTTAACAAAGTCTTCCTCTCCTCGAAAACTATAAAGACAGATGTCAAAAACTGTTTACACAGAGCAATCAGGAGCGTGCAAAATGTAATATTCCTTTTACACACAGTGCTTGCTAAAGAGATTTTTTTTTCTTTTTCTTCCCATCTGTGTGTTGCAACACATTTCTACAAGTTAAAAACATTTTTTTCAAACAGAGATCTCATGAATACCCAAAAACATGCTATCTGGTTTCTGAATGCTAATTAATTTCAACTAAGGAATCTGAATATCTTTTTCTGTAGGAAGGAATGTATGTTTTGAATTGGAATACTCTAGAGACAGCAAGGGAAATAATCTCACCCCGGTTTAATTCTATAAGGCGATTTTCATGGTTCTACCTTGTCTGTAATATATATCTGCTATGTCCATGTTTTAAATGAAAGCACATTACTGCTAATGTCTTTGGCATAAAGTCTAAAATAATTGTTTTCTGAAATAAATGCCCACACATGTGAAATGTATATACAGAAACCTTTAACTTCTCAGTCGATGCAGAGTGATGCATAAAACCCTATAGTTAATTTTCAGGACTGGAACACTAATCTTGACAGTAACCTTTTTATGTATTGTATTAATGGCACAGAGGCATTAAGCACCTTTTTATAATTTTCAATAAAATGAGCATTTACTGAACAATCTGTCAAACTGCTGGCTCCCTATTCTTTCACATTTTTATTTTTTGAGAAGTGTAACTTCATACACTCTGACGCCCCTCCTCTTTCTCTGTGTCCTGTCTGCCTGTGGCCTGAATTTCACAGCAGTTTTTCATATGCATGTGAAAAACCCAAAGGTCAAACTTTAATTTTGGATCAAATGGAATCAACTCCATGTTCAAACACAATTTTAATGGAGATTCTCAGCAAATGGAATTTTCTTTTAATCCCAAAGGATATCAAATACTACAAACAAGCTCTAAAAGGCATCATATGAGATGGTGACATGGAACGAATTTGTTGAAAATTAACAGGTAGTCCCCCATCTGGTATTTGGGGGTGGGAAGGAAGGGAAATGGGCTTGAATTTATGAGAAGCAAATGGCAGGATTTCTAAGTGTAATACTCTGTTTGTGCATGTTAGCTTATGTTCCCCAAATCTTTCCCTCTGGATCCTCTATTGCTTTCTAAGCCATTCTCTTGGGAGATACAACTGGGGCATATTCGGAATCTCAATTTGTTGAGAGGAGACTAATCACTTATAAATTTTACTTAAACTCCAGTTGTCATAGTTATGGCTCTTGCCATCGTGATCAATTCCAGTGCCTGAAACCGGCATTTTCACAGAAAGTAACCCTTGTGTCATGCTAAAAATGGAATCTCAGTACCAACCTCCAATACAAAAGGAAGCACAAAGAGAACACATCTAAATCTTTTTGAATTTTCTGGCGGTTCCTAAAGATGAAAACGTGACCATTCCAAAGCACAGAAATCGTATTTAATTATTGAAATACCCAATTCATAATTTTTAAAGAAAATGTTGGCTCACAGTTCACATGGTTTTTCCACATAAAGTAATTTTACCTAAGGCCCGGATAATACCTTCGACCAGATTCTCTACTCTGTTGTTTTGTAGAAGTACCTATTCTAGAAATGTTTACCATCCTGAAACCTTCTTATTCAAACTAATTGAATATATTAGTAAAGAGCTTAAATTAGAAAATATTTGTTAAAGGTGTATTATGACTAAGGGTATGTAATATTTCAAATTAATTGCACAGCGGCTTACTTTGTTCATCTGCAACATGAAGGGGATTGAATTAGATAATCTCCAGGGTCCCTTCTAATGGCTTTCAGAGTCTATGAAATCTACATGTATTCCCAAACAGAGGTCCTGTAGGGTCTTCTTCAATGACTTAAGAAGATTTACCTGTAATACACATCAGCCATTCACAGGCATTCACTGCAAATGCCCCAACTACAGTGTTATTTTTAGGAAGGTTAAAGTCCCCTGGTTTCTTATTTATAATGTGATTATTAAAAATACACCCATCATGATACATTAAACATTATCCTACTCCAAAAAGAATTTTCACGAGCTTTTCATTAGATTAATCTAAATCCAATGACTTATTTTACAGCAAAAATCGTTTCCTAGGATTCTAAATTTTAAGCAGTCTGCACCAACTTGGCAATTTGAGGAATGCTTGCTTATTCTTTCTCTGATGGTCCTTGCATAGTTAAATCTCTCATCCTCTATGGAGATTACAACTTCTAGTATCTGTACTTAGACACAGCACAAGAAAAAGTAACAAATTTGTGTTAAATGCCAGGGGTCCTAAATAAAGCATTCTGAAAAACTTTAAGCCACGGAGTAAAAGGACTGAAGTAGTTAGAACCCATTTTTTCAAAAGTAAATACAGTTGACCCTTGAACAACATAGGTTTGAACTACATGGGTCCACTTATATGCACTTTTTTACAGTACAGTAATGCATTTTCTCTTCTTCATGATTTTCTTAACATTTTCTTTCCTCTAGTTTATTTTATTGTAAGAATATAGTAAATAATACGTGTAACATACAAATATGTGTTAATCAACTTATATGTTATCTGTAGGGCTTCTGGTCAACAGTAGGCTGTTAGTAGTTAAGTTTTTAAGAAGTCAAATGTTATACGTGGATTTTTGACTATGCAGGGGGTCAGTGTCCCCAACCCTGTGTTGTTCAAAGGTCAACTGTACTAGAATTAGACTCTGTAACTCTTTACAGAATTTATATTCCTTCTCTGCATTCTTTCTTCATATGAACACTATTAAGATTTTTAAGCCAGACTGCCTAAAACTTGGGGAGAAAAGACAGCCCAGAATTTAGCTTTTTTATGGAATGACAAAACTCTCTTTGGGAATCTCATGAAACCTGTGGAAGGTCTCTCCACATACACTCCCAAAAGTAACTTATAATTTCTGGGTCTGCACAAATCCTCAGAAGCCTATCACAGAGTTGATGGATCCCCTCATATCTGATCCAAGATTTCACAGGAGACTAAGAGCTAAATCATGTCCTTGATTTCTGTGTTTTTAAGTTACTGTTAGTTGTTAACCAAGACTTTCTATGTCTACTCAATAAAGATAAACCAATGTCACCTCTGGAATAGGTCACAGAGGAAAATCAAATTAATCTGGCTCGTCTTTATCAATATTATGAAAATGCTTCACAGTTTTGGAAACTGCCATATTCTGGTAATCACCTCTTTAGGAGTTATAGTGAAACAGTAAAAATGTTGCACAGGTTGGACATCGAGAGATAATGTGCCCCGTCCATCACTGGAGGTATGTGCTCCAGGCTGAGCTGGTGCTCATGCAGAAGGGTGGACAAGCCAGGTCCCTGGGGCCCATTCTGGAATGGCTGAACAGTTATCTACACTTGCAGCTCTCCCTAAATTCAGGTGATTCTGGGCCTTTATACAGTGGACTTTTACACATTATGTGTTTATAGCCCTATACAGAGTCTCCAATGCCAAATGTGGACTTTAGAACATCAATTGAGGAATGGACATTGTGAGCCCATATGGGGTGGTACTGACTGTTAGCATTTCTATGTTGGCAGCATCAGCATCTTTGAATATAAATCAATGGACTGTGCTATCGAAATTTTCCTTCTTTACATTATTTTGAAACACGAGAAATGGACAAATGGAACTAACAGTAAAAA
This sequence comes from Leopardus geoffroyi, assembly GCF_018350155.1. Taxonomy (NCBI): domain Eukaryota; kingdom Metazoa; phylum Chordata; class Mammalia; order Carnivora; family Felidae; genus Leopardus; species Leopardus geoffroyi. Next base: position 135,621,319 of record NC_059333.1, read on the forward strand.
AGCATGGATCTCAAATATAACACAATTGACCCAAAATGAAAAGTATTAGCCATGCTGAAATATATGTTTGATAGGGAAGAAAAATTTCAGACATGCATATAAATATATCGTTAAAAGGCAGTGCTTAACAGTGACATATAATTAGATCTTTTGCAGCATATTTTACATCTCTGGGTCTCTTGTATCTCCAAGGCCACTGTTCTGCTTACAAACATGTAAATTTGTACACATATTCAAGAACATTATAACATAAGCAAAAATACAAGACAGCTTGGAGTATCAGTAGATTTCCTTACAGAAAAATTCACAATTTGCTCTCAGTTAGATAAACTAAAAATTCAGAAGTGTAATAGGAGAAATATTTTGTACAGTAGGATATTATAGATCAGAGTATCTATGAACTACTACTAATAAAACTACTGACATAGTTTATTGGTCCATGAAATTAACACGGCAAAAAGCCTATGAGGCATCAGCTTCATAAATATTCCTGAGATCCTACTGTGTGCCAGGATTTACAACTGTGATGACGAATCAAACTTAGTCCCTTTGTGACAGTTAATCACAAGGTAAGGCGAGCCTAGTTAGTCTGCACATAATCTCAGAACAGCATGGAAAGTACTATGATGGGTGCGCAAAGGCAGGATGGAGCCCTGAGTGCAGGGAGTGGGGGTGAGGGGAGTTCACGAAAGGACACGAGACAGGCTCCCACCCACAGGACAGTCCCCTGAGGCATCTTTATGCTTTTTGGACACTGTCTGATCTAAGGTACCTTATTTGCTTAACTTGCAAATGGACTTATTTAAAGTGCAAGGTTTGAGCCTTTCCCCACTTCCATTTAAAAATACGTGGGAAATTTATAATGATTCAAAGGATGATGCTAAAAGTGCCCCTCACAGGTGAGAATGGACTGTAACACAGTCCTCTGCTTTTTCCACATGTGAAAAGTTCTTGGTTGTTTCCATAAAAAGTCTGCATCAAAATCTTCTTTGGAGCAGCAGTTTCTTAGATGACTATACAGCATCCCCATGTGTAATTACAACCTCTCAATCATCATGTTGTAGAAAAACAGCCAAAGTTATTGTACACTTTAGAACTGAGCAATGTTCCAAATGTTTAACAAGTAGTATTTCACGTAATTCTCATAACAATCCTGAAAAATTGGTGCTATTATCTTCCTACTTTATAGATGAGGAAATTGAGGCATGGAGAGTCACTTCCCAGAGCTGACAGAGCTAGTAATGACAGAGCTCACATTCTTGACTCCTAGGTAATGAATGGTACAAGCTCACTAATTAAAGTGATGGCAAAGAGCAATGACACGCAAAGACTCCCATAAAAAGTGACAGAATGAAGTTGCTAAAGAAATATATCACACCAAGAAATAGTTCCATTAAGAAATAAAAAGAAAACGAAATTAGGCTCTGTCCTATGTTATCATAACCCAGGAGTTCCAACACATCTGGAAATTCTATTGTGTCGTTTCATAAAGTTAATACTTGCTTCAGGTAGCTCCACATTTTTTAACTGCCTGGGAATAAAGGCTGGATTGACAGTAGAAAGGGACAAGCCTAGGACAATCAGTGGTACCCGAGGATGAAGTGAAAATGTGATCTCAAAGGGTGCTAACAAAGCATTAATCTTTTCTTAACTTTCAACCTATCATGTGGTTTGCACCTTTAACCCCTCTGAGGAAACTAAATTAGATTCGCATTTTTATGGGAAAATACTGCAATAAAGATAATATTTTTTTTAAAGAAGTAAAGAAAACGATGATGGCTAAAGAGGATAAAGTTTTAGAGTAAAAATAAAAGAAAAAAAAAGACTACTGAAGGATGTCTGAAAGATGTCAGCTACCTTCAATGAAGAATTCTGCAACCTTATGAATTGTCCGTGATGAAACTCCAGCACCCCATAATAATACTGCATATTAGAACACAATACATTCTTACATTTCTGAAGCGCCCTTCATGCAAGCATCCCAGGGTGCTTTACAATCATTATGAGTTAAAATTAAAACTGAAGCACATACAATTCCTAATAGAATCGTTTTAAAAATGCTAAACAGAACAAATAACTTTTAAGTCTAGATTTAAAAGTCCCAACAGCCAAAGCGTTCCTTACTTCAATTGGCAATGAGCTGCAGAGCCGGGCTGAGGCTCTCTCCTGTTATGTTAAAGGCTCTCTTATGTTTTTTATACTCTGAACACGTTATGATCGAGCAGTTTCCAATGAAACAGGAAAAAAAAAATTGGGTGCGTGTATCTATTTGTTTTGATTATTCCGAATTTAAGGTCTTTTGTTTATTTGTTTACGAGTCTGGCCAAATCTGACACGAAATAAAGCAGGTTTAAAAAGCAAGTCCAGACAGAGCCCAACTTGAAATTTAAGTAGTAGTTGCAAAAAAAAAGACACTCAAAAGCACTCTAAAACTAGCTCTGTTTTAGCAAGAAAATCAGATTTATTAGCATGATTTGGTTAACTTAAAAAAAAATTAAAAAATAGCATTTAATAGGCTTTTTCCAGGCCAGGTCTATACTCCTCAACCTTAGCAGTATTTATTATTCTGCAAGTCAGAAAAAAAAAAAAAATAGGGGAAATGCTCTCATGATATGGTAATTTTCCTTGCATTAGTGATTTTGAGGTCAAAGGAAACCTGTTCAGATCTAAAACAAAGCACAGGTAAAAATCTATTAAGTGAAAATGAAGTACTTACACATTGTTAAGCACTCTCTAAATTGGCATGGCTTAAACTCTTTTATGTTTTACTATTGTGAAAAGATAGCAGCTATAAAATATTTGAGATCAATCCATTTTAAGTTAGATGCTTTATTAAGTTTGGCTTTTTTGATTAATATATCTGAAAGGTTACAGAGAGCTAACATCAAGCTACAGTAAAATCCTTATGTATCTAAATCAGCTAAAAATGAGCCTGCTATATGAGACTTAGGAAAGCTTGCAATTTGGAGCGCATTTTTATTTTTCTATTGTAAATTCTATACATTATAATATTAACACAGAGCAGATGACTAAGTTCAAAGAGAATGAAGAATAACTAGTTCCAATAGGAAGGCAGAAAAAAATAAGTAGCAATTCACACTACTACCCATATAAGACTGGTTTACCATTTCCTTTATGAATCTCATTGCTGAAAATGGTAGTAAAATCCAATCAGTATCAAGTACATCAGTGCCTGGCAAAGCAGACGTTCATAACCTTGGATACCCACGGTCAGTAAGGTAAGGACTGGGAAAAGTCCTAGAATTTAAAGAAGTTTATGTATCCAATAAGATTTATGTATTATATCAGGAACGGGCAAGTACAAAAACCTACAAGCACATCTCAAACAGGAAACGCTCTATTTTTAAATGGAGTTGGGCAGTTATATCCTCATCTATCATATCAGGCCAGTGGCTGAGGAAGGCCTATACTTGCAAATAGACCCAAGAAATTAAAGTGCCCACTATTTCCAATGCAAATTCCTAACATAGTCTTGGGGTTCAAAATAAAGGCCTATTAGCTCAATTATACCTATTGATCCAGATGGATGTGACAGGATGGGGGGAAGAAGTGACTGCCATAGAGCTAGTAAACTCAAGCCTTTTGGAACCTCCAAAACACCCGTATCCCAGAAGTTAGTCCCTGTGCTCTAAACTACCCTCTCACTTCTAAACTAGGGGCATGAAACAATAATACTTTCAAAGCAAGTCAACGTGCAAACAACAAAATCAAAACACATCTGTTAAACCAAAATTTCAGCAATGAGAATAAATGCGATTGGAAAACTGTAAGTAGTTACCAGTATTTCAGGGAAATGGAAGTATTTTACAAAACGCATCAAATTAATTTGAGAAAGCCTTAAAAAAAATCTTTCATCTATATATGACCAAGAAGGATATTTGGTTAAGCTCACAGGCTCTGGGTGTGAATTCTCTCTCCTCTGCTTTAGCAGCTATATAACCATGAGACTCATTTAAACGCTGCCTCGGGTTCCTCCACTGTGAGTACAACACAAACTATATTCCACTCAGGGTGATGGACTTGCCCATCCTACATCAAAAGCACGAAATAAAAATTATTATTTCACTTATGAAGGTGTATCATCCTTATTACCACATAGAAAACAGGAAGCCTGTCACACAGCAGACTGCCAATACATAGTTTTGAATGAGTTAAGTATGTGAACATGTGAATAAATTTCATAGGGTTAGACTCTCAGATGAAATACAATATATGAATATTGATGTTGGGTGCTGTCTAGAGAGTGATTTTTTTTTAATATTTTTAAGTGTTTATTATTTTTGAGAGACAGAGAGAGAGACAGAGCGTGAGTGGAGGAGGGGGAGAGAGAGACACACACACAGAATCCGAAGCAGGATCCAGGCTGTCAGCACAGAGCCCGACACGGGACTTGAACTCACTGACCAGGAGACCATGACCTGAGCCGAAGTCAGACGCTTAACCGACTAAGCCACCCAGGTACTCCCTCTATAGAGTGATTATTAATGCTTATTTACAAATTTTCAAAAGTGTCATTTCAGTCTAAAAATTATGAAACAATAATGCAAAGTGCAATTTAAAAAACACGTATTTATAGTATAACTGATATGGATTTTTAAGTTGTTGCTCTGGTGCTATGTATCATATAGACTGAAAATCAACTGAGCACAGAGGTCTATTAGATGCTTATGGCAGTGACTGTCAAGTCTCATAGAATCAGCATGATCAAATGGTAAGCTTCAGGAGGGCAGGTTTACCTGTCCTACCAATACCTAACAGAAAGTCTGACATATATTAGATCTTAGATGCTCTCAGGAAAAGCAAAGATGATTTTATTCAATACAACTTCTAAATGAAACATTCTTTTTTTTTTTTTTTTAATTTTTTTAACGTTTTTATTTATTTTTGAGACAGAGAGAGACAGAGCATGAACGGGGGAGGGTCAGAGAGAGAGGGAGACACAGAATCGGAAGCAGGCTCCAGGCTCTGGGCCATCAGCCCAGAGCCCGACGCGGGGCTCGAACTCACGGACCGCGAGATCGTGACCTGGCTGAAGTCGGACGCCCAACCGACTGCGCCACCCAGGCGCCCCTAAATGAAACATTCTTAGGAGGGAGGGGAGGGTGGGTGATGGGTATTGAGGAGGGCACCTGTTGGGATGAGCGCTGGGTGTTGTCTGGAAACCAATTTGACAATAAATTTCACATAAAAAAATAAATAAATGAAACATTCAAACTTAAATACATTTTATATATATATTGCTACTTGAAAATAAAAATGATGCTTTTCACTTACTTCATGTAGGACTAGGGCCTGGAGCTACTGATCTCTAGGCGAGAAAGGAAATAGTAATCCAATCCCTTAACAATGTGAAAGTCGTGATGGGTGTGTGTGTGTGTGTGTGTGTGTGTGTGTGTGTGTGTGTGTGTGGTGGGGTAGGGGTGGTAAAAATGCACGTATCAGATTATAATTTCTCAGGAATATCTGATCTAAACATTTTTAGAAGAAAGACATTAGTTAGGCTGGGAGAAGTAATCATTGACCTTTTAACAAAATGAATGTATCCTTATACTGAATGTATATATATTTATCCAGTGCTTAAGTTCAATTTCTAAAACTTCAGGGAAGACTAAAATGAAAATGAAATGTTTTATTGTAAATCAAATGTTTACTTCTTTTTAAGTTCCCATTTACCTCCCGAATCCATACACTCAATGTTCTTATGACCACAGGCTTTCTTGTCCCCAAGCCAGATTGATTCTCTCCTTCTTACTTGCAGTTCAGAATACAACGCCCACCTTATCCAACCACATCCACTGAAAAAAGTAAAAGTAACAAGAAAGCGACCAAGAAAGCGATCGACTTCGGCTCCATAAGGAGCTAAGTGTTTGCATCTTAGCAGGTTTTTACAAAAATAAACACGTGGTACAAAAACGTAATAGATGGATGTCAATCTATTTGGGCAGATTCATGATTTAGGAAAGCAGTCACAGAAATAAAGGCATAGTTATAAATCAAACCACATGCACCCTTACGGAATTTCTGCAGCTGGAGAAAACCTTGCAAATATTATCACACATTATTGCACAAAAACATTAAGTGTGCATTTTAAAATCAACACACTCTAAAATTTATCATTGGAAAAGGATTTTTGGGTCAGACACTAACCAGTGTTTTGACTAACCTCTAGGCTCACTGGCTTCTTCATCTGTCCAAGGAAGAGTCTGGGTACAATAAAAACCTAGTTTGAATATTCCAAGGACATCTGTCTAGCAAGTGTGGGGCAATCCTCCTAAGAGCACTGGAGGCAAGGCTTCTCAGGCACCCCAAGCACATTCCTGCTGGATTCCCATTGGTTTTCCCTCCTGGACTCTACTCTGTAAAGGGAGTCAACCTAGGGTCCAAAGGCTGGACATTCTCCTAAGCATAATATTAAGGGGCCCTGTAGCTATACTTGCTATTGAGGTATTTTATCATAGTAAACAAAACTCTCAATGTACAGCAAAATGTGTGTGCTAGACTTTTACACTCAAAATCCTCAAGCAAGTAGATGAAAACTCCACAGGCGGGGGAGGGGGGCTAAACAAGTCTTAACATGAGTGTTTCTTCACATCAGGTTCCGTTTTGTGTAAAACTGAGGCAATATTTACTTGCAAGGCATTTTTCACAATGGCATCTTCATCGCTGTATCTCAACCACAGGGGAGAGAAAGAGTTGTTTTGCCAAGCTCAGCATATATTTTGGGCTAAGGCCTTACAGAGCCTGGTTGTCTCTTCTTTAATAACTTATGACAGAAAAGAAAATAAAGAAGCAAAGGGAAACCAGTTCATTATTACAACGTTCCAAATTAAGTATTACGATTCATGGACTCATTCTAGAGAGAGAAATAACCCCCTCATTTAAAGAACAGGTCGCATTTTTTTCATATTAAGCATTAAATTGATCTCAAATACCTGTTGCCACTGGTAAACCGCACGTAGTTTTTTCGAAAGATATTTTTAAAGAAAGGACAACTGTAATTACAACTGATGTTGAAGTTACGGCCTGGTTTCACCACTTCACGATTACAGCAGGGGCTCCAGCTTACACACAGCCACATGTTCTCCTAAACGCATCTCCACAGAAGTTCACCAACGGAGGACTCCAAAACCAAGCCCCGAATTTCATTTGGTCATTCTGTTTAATGTTATAATTGTCTGTATTCAATTCATTTCCCATGATAACATTAAGTACGTTCACAATTATATTTACAGGCTATAGTGAGGTAGAGTTTACTGGCTGAATGTTGATGTCACTGAACAATCAGTTCTCACTGCTTATATCAATAAATACTTGTACTAGCATTCTCTTCTCCAGTTCACAGTAAATGCCTGAAATCGTTGCCTGAATTTCCTTCCAAAATCAATGGGACATTTAGCAACATACTGGGGCTATGTAGGTCTTAACTTTGAATTCTAAAAAAGTTTATTTCTAGGCCATTTCAAATTTTCAAATGCTAGTAACCAAGTGACATTATCTGGAGTTGTCTGCGAAACCCAAAGTCCCAGATGTAAGAGTCACCTGCTTCATTATATCATCCTATTGATTTAACTGTGTTTAATTAATTTAAATTACTTTTATTCGATGGTTATAAATTCACATCCTCCCTACTCCAAGGGTGAGAGAGGGAAGATAGAAGGAAATAAGCTAAATGACAAAAAGAATTTGCCCTGAATTCCAAGAAACTGACACCTGCAATAGAAAAATTTTTTTACCTATGGCTACAGCTTACCTTATAATATAGAAAGCCATAATTAACTATAAATTTAATTCACTTGCTTCACTCTTATAATTGTTAACAAATATCAAAGTAAAGCCGATGGACTGTAATGCAGCAACTTGGGATACATGGAGTTTCCATAAGACAGTAGCACAAAAGCCCGCAAGCTTCCTTCTGAAGGTACCAGTACCCTCACGAGCATCACACTGGAAGTATATTTTGAGAAAATCTCAAGAGCAGAAATGTTTATAGCAGAGTCATACGGTTCCCATTCAAGTGACTGACAGACTAACACTCAGGATTACATTCTGAACTTGACATAAAAGAAAAACTTCAAAAATGGGGTAAAAATCTCGTCGGATTGTACTTGAATCATACTAGATCACGGGATGACCTCACATTGGGTTTGACACCGGGGGATGGCATCTTGACACAATTAGGTAGCGACTACACAAGCAGCCCATGAAGAGCAGGTTCACAGCACCCTTTCTTATGTGAAATCAGCCGAGCGTGATCAAAAATGTTTGGTTTGAAATTTAGAAAAAGGGGCAGTCTCCATCTAGAGTTTTAGTTACGCTTCACCAAAATTCATTCTAAAATATCAAATACAATAATAAATCTTTGTCTCATTTCAAGAGTCTCTGATAACATGACAGGAATCTCAGAGGAAAAAATAAAATTCCACCAAAGAACAAAGCAAAACAAGTAAACCAATGCCACAGAACTGGTGACAAAACCCCGAGCACCACTCAACCTTTAGTTACAGGGAAGAAACTTCTTATTTTTATGATTGTTTATACGAAATGCTTTTTTTCCTCCTTTTTTTGTAACGGATAAAATATCTAGAAACTGTACTCTTTTTTTTTTTTTTTATTGAGGTAGCATGGCGAAGTTTTCCATTAACACTTAACACTGCCACTCGCGCTCACCAAAGGTTCCTGGAGGTTATACAACCTTTACTCTCCCTTACATAAGGACACTCAGGAGAATGCAGCTTCCATGCTCAGAGAACTCAGAAGAGGAATCTAAAAACAAGCTAAGGCAGTCTTCTGCTGAGCTGTTTCTCCTTTGCTCTTTTCCCCAAGGGAGAATAAACCAGGCATACTGTTACAAGTCACCAGTGGTCAAGTCACCTTGCAATTTTGACAGACCTGCTTCAGATACCAGTTGCTTTCGACTATGGAGCCCCATCAAACCTGAAATCAGGGCTGCCCATGATGGCTTATTATTTATTACATGCTATGCTAAGTACCTGTGAAAGGGGGCACTCCTTGGCCAACGAACTCTGATTCATATCTTTCAGTAAGTCCTTCAGAGCATTCCTTACTGTGGTGTGCGACCATTGTTCGGGAGGCAAGTCTTCTAGTTTGGGGCAACTATTTGAGACATAGATTAGAAAGGGGATTATTACAAGATTGCATCCCGCTGCAGAACATTCCTTTAAGACAGACAGATTTCATTTTGCGCATCAAACAGATGCATCTGGAGATTGCTCTCGGTCTCCTGATTGTTCCGATTAGTTAATTACTTTATACAACACATCTGCTGTATCGATGCATGAATTATACATCAGCTGCCTGTGGTGGCTATTTTTTCACGTTACTTCTACCTTCCTGCTCTGATGCGCTTGGGAAGACAATTTAAGGTGTACTGCTTTCTCGCGAGCCATCGTGAAAAGCATTAACGTATTAACCGTTTTCCTTTCGTGACTCCGTTCATACGAATTAAAATGGTAAAAAAAAATATATAAATAAATGAGATCGCGGCAATAGTGAATAAGGCATTCTTTCACAAAATGTACACAGATGGCACTGTTCATGATATGCAAAAATATTTTTCTCTTAAGTAAACTTTATGTAAAATGCCTTCTTGTAATGCATCATTTAATTGACTAAATATAAAAAGTCTTGTCTTTTGATATCCTGCATAAAACCTACAAATTTGGGGGTGGGGGAGGGGAGCGGGTTTTCAATATCCACTGAAGTTAGGAAAATAAAGCAGAAGGGGCAAAACAATGAAATCAATTTGGATTTACCTTTCTGAAACACCCAGTAAATGCACATCAAAGGCTGACCAGACACGCTTTATTTCCAAAGAGCAGGCACGGAAAACGTTCTGCCCTAGAACTGCTGTCCTGACTCACCTGTGTAACTGAATTTTCAATGTGACCACATGATACACGTCTTGGAGCATATCTGCTACCGTAGCATCAGGGGCGTCTGTCACATAAGATAGTGGCACTGGATTCCACTTTCCGACCTGGATTAGCCCTATTCCAGATAAAGAGAATACATCACTAAATATTGTACCCTTCGATAATATTTCCAGCAGGAGGTTGTCGTTGTCCTTGTTTTTTACGCTGCCCCCACCACAAGCAATACTGGGATTTCTGTTTGAATGATTCCCTTCCCTCTAAAAGGCAGGTCAATGAAAATATTCACAGCTTAGCTTTCCAAATTGTAAAATTATGTAAATGACTGAAGGGTTGTTTATTATTTGGGAAATAAAAGCCCATCAATAAAACCTATGCACAGGCCACATTTTCCTAACTTACAGGAAGTTCTAATAAGACATAGCTGAACCAGTTCTAAATGGCTTTACGATTTAGATAAGATTCTCTATTGCAATGGGAATCAGCATTGAAAAATACTTTACAGCCCATAAAACCATCAGAAACAGAATAAAAGAAACAGAACTAGATATTCAGTCATAAATGCAAATTGACTCTCAACAGTCCATCTGCTCAAATACGCTCCTCACTTCCTTGTGGGTCCTCAGTGGAGCAGATTATTAAGGTCAATAAGCATACTAATGATTCAGCTGAAGTAATTTAAAAAAAAAAAATCTACCTCGACATTCCACACGCGCAAAATGTGTGTTAACTAAACCAAACTGAATTAAGCCAATTTTTTAAACCCACAGTCTATAAGGCACGAGTGCAACACACAGGCTACAGTTCTTTGAATAAAAATATTCAGTGCTTTCCCTGCAAAGTAAACAAAGGATGCCAAGCAATTTTTCCAACCCCACGGATGCATTATTTACCTTTGGCCTGGGCAGCAGAGCTATGCGAATAACCCAGAGACAGCAATGCCATTTCTATCAGCTGGTTGAAAAGCATATCCTTTCTCACCAACACAAATTCCGCATGCTCCTCCTTGCAGTCATATTCAATGGCATTTTCATAATGTTCCACCACGCAGAAAACTGGTAGCATGGTTCCTGTCAAAGAGACAGAGAAAGAGAGACGCAAACCGACAGCCTTCAGATACACAATCCGGGGGGAGGAAAAACTAAGCCATGAAAATAAATCTTCCCAACAGTGAGAGAAGGGGAGACTGTGTTTCCCAGGCACACAGGGCACGGAAATACAAGCACGCACACACAAACATGTACGTTCTTTCAGGTTTTAAAGTTGTAAGAGAAATATTTAACTAGAATGTGAACTTGGTCCTAAGGTAACTTGGGCTCTGTTTTCATCTCAACAGTGTATTTTCCAAAGTCAATTAACGCAGAATTACCTTTTTGATCAAATAATAACGCTGACGAGAGAGAAGTATCTTGTCTGATCTCCCAGAAGTGGTATACAGTGTGCAAATGTAACTCACTACACTGGTCTTCAAAGGAACCCACCTTCCCGCTTCCTACATGCTTTTGTTGATATTGAACTTGTCCTGCTTGTGCCCAGAGGATCTTTGACTACAAAATTATTAGCATTTTTCTTCCTTTTTAAAGATCGTTACTTAACAGTTCCATACAAGAAACACAAAACTTAACCAAACCAATGTTCAAAATATGTGATTTCAATATGTGCATAATGCAAATAATTAAGATTTATCTTTATGGCTACTCATTTAATCTACCTGACTAAAAAGACATCACAGTGACCACATGCCCTTAAAATAAACAACCTTTGTGACAGGTCAGGAGACAGAGAAAAGGAAACTGGCCTCGTAATAACAGATTCGGATAAAGGAATCTGCACAGATCTGATGTGTTCTCTATTTACTTTAATCCATGTAATAACTCAGTAGCCAGACGATTATTAATAAGCACAGGCCACACCACTGTTGGAAAAGAGGCTTCTAGAAACTGAAATCACGGAATGCTGTAGTCCTCAAGGTGTTTATGCAGCGCACTGTCAGACTTCCAGTGATATACGGAAAAGGGTTAAAAGCAGATGCGTCTGAACTGTACTGTGGCAAACTGCCAGGAGGGTATCATCTTTAGCATAAATGATGACAAGGGTTACTTTAACAGGGCACCCAGGATCCCCAATTAGTCCTATAACGTTAATGCCTCTATAAGCTCTGCCCTCTGGACTCCCAGAATCAATCCTACCAACTTCTGGAGATTTCTAGCACACACCAACCAGAGCTAAAAATCAGGATATCCTACTGACACCAGCGATGCCCTTTCAACACGCTCTGTTTTCTTGTTTATGCTGAACAAAAGCCGGCAGTAAAACAGCTACATTTGTCTACATGTGCATCTTCACCAAAGCCTTAGCGAACTGTTCACTAGAGATTCTAGCTCTGACAAATAAACCCCTTTAGGTTTACTTAGGAAAGCTCACAAACTCATTCGGAGGTACCCAACAGGCTAGGCATGAAAAACAAGCCACAGAGCTTGCCAATATTCTTGTCATTCATTCATCTGTTTTATACCAGAGAGAGAACCTGTCAGGGATCAGAAGAAGACTTGGGAAGACCACAGCAAAAATAGCAACATGCAAACTGGTGATTTCTTCCTTGGCTTGAAGGTACTTTGGCAAAATTTCCTACACAAATAAACAAAAACATCCAACCTCTTTTTCTTAAGTAGTGCTTTCTCATCTCAGCCACAATTTTTATCTAGCACCTGTCAAACAGAAACCATGCACATGAAAAATAAGATGAAAACAACAACAACAACAACAACACATCATCACCACCAAAAAGCTTTAGTAATTTTGTTGTTTGAAGCTGAGAACCTTCTACAATTAAACTGGATTTTAAAAATATGTCACTGTGAAAGCAGTGTTTTAAAAAAAAAAATTGAGCAGGAAGTGAAATTACTGTACTTTGGTTTCTCCTCCCCCTGTTCTGATGGCTTCAAAGAGTTGGGTTAGTGCAACAAAAACACACGCATTGATTTTTCCTCTTATAGAATGATACAGACGTGTTCTATACTCTATGCTCCTTAGACCTATGAAAGTAACTGTCGCTTTTGCAAACTGTTGAAACATATTGGATTTACTCTGGATTTTATTTCGAGATACCCTATAGATAATTAAGGTGACTACTGATAAGGGGCAACAGAATCACTTAATTACAAATCTAGCTGCTAAACCTCCCAGCCAACTTGTCACCGTCGCCTTACTGATACTGGGAGTAACGCTGAACAGGAGCCTTCTCTGAACTGTCTGATTATTAGTGCTAGTGTTTGGCGAGACTTCCAACTACAGCAACTTCGTAACCTTCCAGCATTAAAAGGGGAGTGCACTGGTCACTGCTGAATGCTAAAAATACCACATGATTTAAACCTGGAGGCAGTCTTAGAAGCTTTTGCTGAAGGTTTATGAGCCTGTGTAAACAGCACGTCTGCCATAAGGAGCAGTGAAGTCTGTAGAATCCTTGTCTAAAACTGTCCTGGCATTAAAGTTTGCTGTGCAAATATCACATAATACCAGAGACAGCTGAAATCTCCTATTTAGGAATTTATGGAACTTATATGTTTGCAGGCGTCAGAAAGTCTTTTTTATAGAGCCCCAGTGCTTCACAGTACAATATTAATGCACTCAGTTTGAAAAGCCGTAATAAATTATATTTTTAATGCTCTTACCCTGGCTTTCTTAAGATGCATACATTCTTGGCAAACAATCAATAAATAGGGTAATCATGAGTAGAGGCCAAAGAATTTGCTGAAGTGCTGTTTTTCCATTTTTAATAGATAAAGATCTAACAATACGGACTGCTGTGTCTGTTCATTTCAGGATCAATATATTCTTTGTTTTCGCCAAACCAAGAAAAAAAATAAATGATTGTATGATAAATGTTATGCATCAAACACAATGAAATTCCTCTGCCTTCTAACTTTACCTACTTAATATTCTTGGTTGCTAAAAGATGGCATTTTTATCCTTGGCTTATTAGCAAATGTAAGGAGAATCTGACTCCTATGCACAGTTGTTCAGAGACAAAATAAAGACCATTATGAGGCACACACGTTCTACCCATAGAGGCACTGATCTACACAAGTAGCGGTGCTGAACACAAAGTTGTTAAACTTCATCAATTTAATATAAAATTGGTAGAAAGGAGTCACACAGTTACACGCTTCCCCCGATAAACTTGCCTAAGTCTGCCCTTCCTTTATCAAAAATACTCAACTGCAGCAGAAATAAAGACCTAGAATCATCAGGTTTTTCACTGCTAAATAATAAATCTGCTCTTAAGAAAACAAACCACAAAAAAGGGTATCGCAAAACTTTTCCATCGAATCACGTAAGGTTCCCATGGTCTCTGACAACGACTTACAGCTAGTAACCCTCTGAAAAAGCTAGAGCAGTACTCAATCTAAGTGTCTTATTCTCAATCAGGGTTAGTTTAAGCAACAGCCACCTACATATTCTTTACTACCACAACACCTTATCCACGGAAGCCTTGTGTCAGGAAGGCCATTATATGTAACTCAGCCCTTATCATCCCAAACAGCCAAAGACTGCAGTCTACATAGGAGACTCAGGCACTGCACTCAAGCACAGAGCCTATACTTTCCAAACATGACGGACACTGCAGCCTGGAATGCAACTCATTTCACATCAGAAAGAGAATCAAGGAAAAGGACATACAGAGACACGTTCTGCCTCTCCCACCCCCACACAAAGTGGCCTTGAGTAGACACGAGGGCTTGCAGCTTTCCAGGATTGGGCTCCCAAGTATTTACCTTTCCTAAGGTTGGTTTTCATCAGATGGCCCGAGTGTTTTAAAGGCACTCCCTGCATTTTTGCACCTGTGCTCCCAAGCCTTCCTCTTCCTAGCGGGCTCCCGTTCTGCTCCAGGCGGGCAATCTTGGCTGGTGGACCCTTCGGATCGCTCACATTGTTAGACATTTCTGAATGTTCTTTCCCCTGAGTTGCCTCGTTCAAATGATCCATACTCAGTTACCCTCTAAAGATCACCTGCCAGAATTTAAAAAGAAGACATGTTATAATTGGGTGGGGGTCTCTCCCTAGCTCTTCCTCTCTCTTTCTCTCTCTCTCTCTCTATATATATATACGATACACCAAGTATATATTTTGTCCCTATTTCTCTCCACAAGTATAACATACTTGTAAAATTGCTTAACTAGGTACATAATATAATGCAGATGTTAATTCTATTTCTAGATCACAGTATTACATTTCCATTCAAGTTAACAAAATAATTTGTGGAGACTGTAGCAACACACATTAGAATAAAAACACAATTTGTCACCTACCAACAAAACCAAGTTGGAGGAAATGGGCTTACTTGTAGAACAAGAATTACCACCAGTGTAGTCAAAAAGAAAATAACATATTTATGTACTCCCAATTTTTAAAAATTAGAAACTCATTACAGAACACAATAGCAACACTTTAATCAAGAATGGGAAGATAATCACAGTCCAAAATATTAATTAGACCTGATGTGTACGTTTATATTTTTACATAGTTTAATTTTTATGAGGAAAAATAAATATATACATGCCACCTTAAAAAGAAGGTACTAAATATCTGCTTTTTAAACTCTTCATTGGCTTTACAGGCTGATTCACAGAAAAAGTTTTCTACTTTTCAAGTTTTCCATTTTCAGGACTTACATGAGCTGTTAAAGACCTAGGCAAGTCTTGGCTCAAACATGTGATTGGATCCCTTCACCCTTAAGAAAATGGAAGGTGGAGGCTTTCTTCAAATATTTCAGGTACTGAAGCATTACAACTTATGTGTTTTAGTGTTAATATTTAGGCGTCCCTCAGTAATAGAATGCTGCTAACAAGTTCACCAGAAAAAAACTTGAAAATACTTTGTGTGTACACATTAGATTGAAGTGCTAAACTCACTTTAAAAAAAATCTTGATGATTTTGGTAAAACACAGTCACTACCATTTAGTATGCAGTGAAGTCAACATCTTAACTGACTTTAGGAAAAGTCTAACAGATCATTGTTTTCAGTTATATTGTACATTGGACATCAATTTTCATAGTTTCTATATAAAGCAATTAGTATGACCTCAAAGTCACTTCTAAAATACACTTTTAACTGGAAGTGATAAGAACAGATTTAGTAGAATTATTTTATAAACTTTCATGGGACTTGAGGTGTGGAGCACACAAATACTAAGGGGATGGGGATCATATTTAGGAAAGCCAAAGAGACTATAATAATTACCACTTTCTTCCAGCTGTCTGGTAATTCAACATATCTTGTACTTTAAAAAAAAAAAAAATTATTGCACCAAAGAAGCTATTGAGATCTGTGTTTGTTGAAAGCCAGCTTGTATCAGCATGGCCTTTCTGTAAACATTTTTTGCCTGTTTAACCATAGATTACTTTGTTCATTATAATCAAGAAGAGAGGTGAATTGGGGTGGGAGGGGGAAGTAACAATGGTAATCTGCAGGTTTAAAAGTAAAAGTAACCTTAAGAATACCAATTGAGGAACTATGAAGTTTGAGAAATAATGGCTATTTATCCTTGTACTCTAGGGTGGCACGCTGAGAACTAAAGGTTTACCCTTGATCGAGGTCCCATCTGTTTTTGGTTATGAGGTTCATTAACAATAAATGTGCCTCTTTTAACCACTTTTTATCAAGATTACTCTTTTCCATTATATTAGACTACTACCGTCTACAGCCAAAATTAGAGAGCGATGATTATTAACTTATTCAAAACACTTTATAATGTTTCGTGTGGATTATAATACAGAGCTGCTTTTTCTGAAATTGGTTGCCTTACCCTAGAGCAGATGATGAATTTTAAAACATATGATTTGAAAAGAAAATACTTAACCCGTGGGGCAATTTGAGAAAAAAAGGTTGGGCGGGGGGGAGCAGACAACAGCATCAAAGTTAATGCTACAAAACATATTAAGTAGTCATGAGGCTTAACAGCATTATAAGCTGTACAGCAAATGAAAGTGATAGATTATAATTTAGTTAATGTATTGACAATCAAAACATCATATAGGTCATGCAAAATTATCCTTCCAATACCCACCTATAAGAGTCTATTAAACACTCAGTCATCTTGTAAAAAGCTTTACATTATAAAGCAAAATTACATGCACATAAAACACCCAATTTACTCATTTAAACTCTATGCCCAAGGCTAAAGTTCACCAAACCTCAGTTTGGTCTTGCAAAGAGCAGCCTTCAGGGGCCTGCTGGACTGACAGCACGGGGAACTAAGGTCTCAACAGATGCCAGGCTTAAGAGTTTTCTTTTGAGTTACACATTTTAAAACGCATTTTAGTGTAAAGTCTGGTTGGCACACAGAATGCAGGTTACTTTCTCGAAATCCCGTTTCCCTCTCTCTAAAACAAGTCTATATGTGATCATTACTGAATTAAACCGTGAACTCAGACACTGCTATCATTTCCTCTAAAAGGAAAAAAGAAAAGCACAAAATTCTGGTTTCCAGAACCTATTTTTTGCAACGTGGGATCTTTTTCAACCAGTTCCTTGCTGGATCACCTCACTTGCCCCCACAGAACCCCATAATCACATTTTAAGAGATTGTGCCCTTATCCATTCCATATGGCCGGCACGATCCAGGCCAAGCTTTCACTGTGACCTTTTAAAGAGACAAAGAAGCAAAGTACTATCTAGAAACAGAAACACTGCAGTTTTACTGAGTGAAATTAGCAAAACCGACCTGAAACTCACCACTTCAAAACTTGACAGCATATAAATAACAAAAACAAAGGAGATTTCCTTTGCAGCCCGGGTTCTTGAAGAGAAGTTCAAGACTGATGTTTTCTATGTCCTTTTTTTTTTTAATTAAAAAAAAAAAAAAAAAAAAAAAAAAAAAAGCAGCAGACCTGAAGGCGACTTCCCCTGAAATTGTATTATTTTCTCTTCCCCTACCCCCGCCCCCCTAAGCGGGGGAAGGGCAGAAATAAACGTCTAGAAGAGTAGCCATGGGAGAGGGGGGTTAAAAAAAAAAATCAGAATTCGAAAAACAACATATATGGTTTGTAAAATGTCTAACCTCGGAGAACGGGGTTTTCGATGGGGGAGGAGGGGAGAGTGGGAAGTAGGGAGGAGGGGGAAGATAAAATTGATCTGACAAGTGATTCGTTGGGGGGAAAATCGTAAAAACAAAGCAAAACCCGTTATGAGCCGTGCACTGTGGTGGTGCTGGGGAGGCGAGGTGGTGACTGAGGATTCTCTTAAAAAGGAAAGAAAAAAAAAAAAAAAAAAAAACAAAACCCACTGCGGACAAGGTCTCCAAAAAGGAAAAAAAAAAAAAAAAAAAAAAAGGTCCCCTCGCTCCCCTCCCTCCCTCCCTCCCGCTCGCTCTGGTTCTTGGGTGTGAGGACAGAAAGTCTACTTCTGGCTGTCACTTGCAGTATTATTTTCCAATAACCCCGGAGAACGCGGGGAGGGGAAGGCCACCTCGCCTCCCTTCCAACGGCCCCCACCCCCTCCCCAACAATTTCGACTGGTTATTAACAAACCTTAAACTTTCTTCCCACAGCCTCGCACCCCCAAGGAGGGCATCTACCGGGGAACAGCGAGGGTGGGAGGCAGAAGGTCGCGGAAAGAGCCCCGGAAAGGCACTGAAATGCCACTTTTGACTCGGCCCTCGCTGATAGCAGCCCCGAGGACCCTCTCCCAGCCCATTGACGCGGGGCTGCGAGCGCCTGGGGAGCCGAGTGAGTAGAGAGAGAGAGAGAGAGAGAAAAAGAGGGTCTGGGGGGAGGGGGAGGGAATCTGAAGGCACCCCCCCAGCCACCTCCACCGCCTCGGCAGCGACGAACTCCCCGCCCCCTCCCCCCAAAAAGTCGCCGAGCTCTCACTCAGCCCGAGTCCGAGGTAAACAACGAGCACCACAATGGCACTGGGACTTAGGGGGGAAAAAGAAGCCCAGAAACCCCAACAAAACTGATGAGGAGTTTCCCGAAATGCAAGAGGAGGGGTGGGAAGCGTCCCTTGGAGTCGCCCCGGCTTCAGGCTCGGTCCCCGGGCCGGGCTAGAGGGCGGCTGTTGCTGTTGTTGTGACGAGGCCGGTTGTTGCTGGGTGGCACAGGGAGAGGTGTGTGTGTGTGTGTGTTTGTGTGTGTGCGTGCGTGTGAGCGCGAGTCCCCGGACGGGGCTGCTGCTCTCTCTCTCGCTCGCTCTCGCTCTCGCTCGCTCGCTCTCCCCCGCGCTGCCGTCTCTGCCCCCATTAAATTATTAGTTGACTCATCCCGGCCGCTGTCGCCGCCGCCGCCGTGCCCAGCTCGGCTCCGCGCGTCCGCCCGGGCTGCAGCCCTCTACGCCGCTGCTCCTGCCGCCGCTGCTGCTGCCGCTGCTGCCGCCGCCGCCGCTGTGGCTGCCGCTTCTTCCTCCTCCTCATTTTAATACAAAATCACCCCGCTCGCAGCCCCAGCCCCGAGCACGCAGCCTCCTCCCGGCCGCCCGCCGCCGCCCCGAGCCCTTCCCCAGCGGGGCCGGCTCATCCGCCGCGTCCGGGGAGCGGGAGCGAGCGAGAAAGTGGCGGCGGCGGCGGCGGAGGGGGGAGGGAGAGGAGGAGGAAGGGGGTGCGGAGCGGAGGAGGAAGGCGGCGGGGGGGGGGGGGGCAGGGTGCAAGGAGAAGGCGGAAAAGGGATGGGGATTAAAACCCGGGCTGGAGGGCCGGGATTGGGGGAGGGGGCGGGGGCGGCGAGTTAAAAAGCAGAAAGACAAGTAACTAGTGAATGAGTGAGGGAAGGGGTGGGGGGGGTGGGGGAGCGCACGATTTCCGGCCCAGGGCGCGCAAGAATTTGTAATGAGCTTGATTAGAGTGAGGCGGCCCGACATTTATTACACACAATACCCAGAATAACAGGGCGCCGCGCGAGGGCTAGCGCCGGCCGCCGCCAGGCGCGCCGGGGAGGGCGCGGAGGGGAGGGGAGAGGGGGCTTCCCTGGCAGCGGCCGCCTCGGCGGGGAGGGGAGCGCGCGGCGCGCGGGCGGCAGGGGCAGGTGTGCGAGAGTGAGCGGGGCGGGAGGAGGGGCACGACTGGCGGGGGGCGGCGGGGGGTGGGGGGGAGAAAGTGCAGGGGAGGAGGGGGCGAGGGCCAGGGCGGGGGGGGGGGGAGGGCGCCAGGGGGAAACTAACCAACCACCCACGCGCGCAAAAGCCTCAGAAGGGAGTAGGTCGGGAGCGTTGCGGGCGGGCACCCGCGGGACAGGCGAGGCGGGGAGGGCGCAAAGGCCCCGCGGGAGAGGGGCTCGGGCGTACAGGTGACGGGCACAGAGTACAGAGGTAGGGGGACTTCAGAAGTGGCTGAAGGGGACAGACAATTGGAGGTAGATCTCTGCGGAGAAGCGCGGAGGGTGCAGAAACGTTTGCACAGGAATAAAGGCCGGGAGCCTTGAAAAGAAAGCTCTCGCGAATATTTATCCTCAAAGGAGGATGAATCCCAAACTATTGAGAGCCAACATTAAAAAAAAAAAAAAAAAAAAAAAGATGAGTAAGAGCGTTCTGTATCTAGTCAGGGGTAGGTTCAAAACTCCCTCACTTCTGAGCCATAAAACACGTTGGAGGAAGAAATACGTGGCCCATAGAGGCTGAGCCACAATTTGGGTCACTTGGAAGAGATCTGACTTGTTATCACAAAGGAGAAGATGCCACCGTTCTTAAATTAATTCACGACGAGTAAAAGAAAAGTTTGGATGCGTAAATACATCTGTCGTAGCAATAAATACTTGTGTAATCTAGGGTAAATTACCCAGTTAGATTAATGGTCATTAGCACAGAAGTATGATCCTCTTATTTAGATAATCTATTAAATATAGTTCCTATAAAAATGAAGAACATTACCATCTCATTCAAAACAGAGATGCAGCGTTTATCGCTTGGGTTTCAATACTAACATCTTAGAACCCTGAAGGCAGTTAATCATTAAACAAAACCAAAAATGTTGTAAGAATTATTTTTCAGAGTACACTAGTAGGGAAAAGAGAAAAATGGGTCAGATAAACATTTTGTTACACATAAAAAAAGCAACAAGTTAGCACAAGTACTGAGATAAGAGGGAAATATGCAAATTAAGCTCTTTAAAGCTACCAATACACTCTTAGAGACACTGTTTACATTAGAAATCTAAGAAAAGCAGAAGGTAAAGCAGAAGATAAAGTATAGGAAATAATGGCCTCCTGGGGAGAACAAGTTTAGGAGAAACACAATGAAAATATATCACTCTAATGGCACCCAAGTTTCACCCACAAACCGGAAAGGTTAGTCAAAATCGAGGAAGGCAACCGTGAATCTTGGCACATATAAACCCAAGCCTTGAGCAAAAGGAAGAACATGTAATAATAAAACACAAAACACAACATTGAAAGCAAGAAAATAAATATAAGGCAATCTTTACCAAAAAAGCCCACATGATGTCACATTTTTAAAAGCTGAAAGGTGGGGAAATATGGAGGAGGATTTTGTAATTGAAGTAAGAAATACAATCAGTAAGGAAAAATACAAACGTGGCAAAAATGTAGCACTGGTGTCTGAGTTGGTATTGTGGATGGAAGAGCTTAAGCTTATTTCAGAAAGATATTTAAAAGAAAAACAAAGATAACCGGTTATCATCAATTATCTCTATGACAATGATTTTTGCAATGATAGTTTAAATTAGGAATTTCCAAGATGTAGATTTTAATAGTTGCTTCAACCTGGTGATGCCTGACATGTTTCCCTGAAACCTGCTTGGATTTCAGCAGGAACAGTGCATTCTAGTATCACGCTGTGCAAACTTCCAGGGGAGCAAAATTTTAAAAAACAGAAAAATTATAATGGACTACAAAACAAAATTTATCCATGCAACTTCACCTCAAGTTAAATATTTTTAGAAAAAAAAAAAGAAAAAAGGGAATGAAAGTTGTTGGAATACAAAATTTGAGCAGAGAAAAGACTAAAAAAGGGTTACTGAAAACATTAGGACACAATGGAATAAAATACTATAAATATGTTTATCCTATCATTTACACAAGTAAATAAGACAAAAAGATCCTGATTGCCTTAGTCTCCTAATGATTTGGCCAATACTAATGTAATGTGGGAATTAAAATAGCGGTCTTTAAATCTGAATAGCACCTTTTAACTAGGAATTACAAGCTAATTCTCAAACACAACCTAAGTGTGTAATAAAGATGGACATGGCCTTGGAAAATGATAAAATGAATGAGGATAGTGACATCTAACAATGACTTCGTTACAAAGAATACTGATATAGTATCATTATGCATATATTAATGACATATATATATACTAATTTTCCCTCAAGTACATTCTTTATTTCAGAACTGTATAAGAAATGACATAAGTAAAATGACACAAAAAAGCTTATGCCCTCCAATGGTATATAGTACGTTAATGAGCTACTTACTATATATTCTCTCCCTCTTTAGAATACTCATTATAACCACTGAGCGTTGGCCAGTGTAAACCCAGGTTGAAATAAAGAAGAAAAAAATATAATTAGGAAAATACCACCTTCCTAGGCGTAGGTGAGGATAAACAATTATGGTGGAGGGGGGGGGAAAACATCAATTTATTCCATACAGGCATCTAATATTTGTCAATAAAGATGCAAGTATTGCAAAAAAAAAAAGTTAAAGTAAACTTTATAAATTAAGCTCTCAAAATATAAAACCTCAGGAACATGAAAGATCACAAGTCAAATACATGAACTATTATTTAAGATGTGGATATATGGTTAAAACACAGTGCATCTTTTTTTTTATCACATGAGAAGGCATTCAAACTGGCTACACAAAGGTAGCAAAGATACAATATTGTAAAAGATACACAAGATTTAAAAAAAAAAAAACTTAATAATGAAAGGACTAGTGCATATTTCAGATGGCACCATATTAAGATAAATATGCAGGCAGATATCCGAAAGCATTAAAACACATTCAGAGTTCTGAATAGCACATACATTTGTAATAAACAGAGAAAGCATTTAGAATCTGAACGCTTTTAAGATATGGCAACTCCACCAGTGACTGTTAGCAAAGCAATGCTTACCACCATAGCACTTTCTAAGGACATGTTTTGTTTTGTTTTCTCATCTTTTTAAATTCAAATACAGTTGGCTATCTCGCTACACTCTTAGAGCAGCACAATTTACGTAGCATATTGCTCTTTTTATCGTGTCAACTCTTTGTTTTTTGGCTTTAGCTGCAGGTGGTGTTTTCCATATATGAATTTCTGGGAATATGGTCTGTGTTGGCCATATAAGGATGTCTATTGGAGCCATATGTTTTGCTGTCATGTGTCTCATTTTGTCTGTCTGAAATGTCAGGACTGATTTCCACATCGTTTCTTGAATGGACCAAATACAAATTTGTAAGAGCAGAGAGGAAAAAGCTGGGGCTGGAACTCACACAACTTTGTCAAAACATATATTGGAGAGGAAATGCAATATCCTGTAAACATTTGCACCCTTCTTCTCACATCTTATCTGTGACTGACATCATCACAACTGCACAATTTAGGAGAGAATCTACTTGGTCAAGTTCAGAAGTTTGCAGTATGCGGATGCAGGCAGCTCAATCAAACAGACCTCACATCTTTGGAGGTCATGGTATGACACATGTTAGCTGCCCTACTCTGAGCCTGGGGTCCAGCCTTGAACTTGGGGAAGGGGAGGTCACGCTCTTCTTGCTTGGTGAATAAATGGAACTCCGACTGAGCTTTCTTACTAGTCTCACAAGAAGGTATGGCCTCCATTTCTCAAAGCTTCTTGCATTGCTCCTTTCTGAAAGTCATTGCAGTCTTAATCAATTAACAATTATTGACTTAAAAAATGTTTTGCATACCAGACTGTAAGCCTTATGAGAGCAGAGACGGTCTTGCCCATTGCCATATTACCAGGAATTCATACACTGTCCTTGCAGTATTTACATTATGAATAAATAATTGAGAGCAAAAAGCTCACAGTGTCACCTGCCACCAGCCTCCCCTGCTAAATGCAATGACAGTTCCTTTTAGAGTTCGCAGAAGTGAGGAGGAGGGAACTGTGGGGAAAGTGGCTACAACATTTATATTTGAATTCACTGAAATTAAATAAAATTTACAATTGAGATCCTCAGTCACGATTCAAATGTTCAATAGCCTCACGTGGCTAGTGGCCATTGTGCTGGGCAATGTAGTTTACAGAAGACTTCCACCCCTGCAGAAAGTTCTCTTGGACAGCACTTATCTAGAGAATTTCTATAAAAGACAGCGAAGTAAATCCAAGACCTAGCCAGGAAGAGTCTTAGAGGTGCTGAATGGCTTTCAGACATTATAATGATGTCCAAATTGAAATCATTTTCCATTTTAGAATTAGCCCATAGATCTATAAAGTTGCATGGAAATGAGGCTTGTGTGCCGCTGCACACAAATTTAAGACAACTTTCTAGGCATGTCTGAAAGGGTCCTGTAGTACATTTGGAATAATATGCATTTACCCCAAATGCTGCTTTCCATGTACATTTAAATAGCTCACAGGTGAAGTTAAAAACCACAGTCATTTCCCACCCTCATTCCCACCCCAGAATTAAATAAGCATAGTTGCCATTAGAAATGGCTCTTTTGGAAGCTTTAAAGTAGATACCTACTCAAACTGGGAGGGCTTCCAGATACCAAACAAATAATGGTGTACTGCAGGAAACAATAGCAAAAGGCTTGACTATGTTTCAGGAGAGATACAAGAGAAATGATAATGAACTCTAAACATGGGGCTTAAGGTTTTTTGTTTTTGTTTTTTCCCTAATAAGTGAGGTTTCAGTTATAGCCAGACTGATAGTGATCAAAAGTTATTTCCTGATTACCTTGGGGCAGATGTAAATACCCACTGGTAGCTTGGGCTATGGTCTTAATAGACAAGGGTCATTATTAAAACTGAGCAAAGAAAAGACAATGCTTAAGCCAGTTTGGGGAGTGCTGGATAAGGGAAATGAACAGCCATTGTAGATGGCTTCTAGAGCTTGACAGGATATCTGGGCCTTTTACCCAGAAATACTACCTTTCTTAGCAAGAATTGATCGAACACAAATTTTTTAAAGCTACCTTTCCTTTCATAGATGCCGGTATGGATCATAACCTTGACAAGGCTCCACGGTAATAATTCCATCAAGATTGGTATCTCTATCTAGACTCACATCCAAAATTGAGTAGGGAGGGGGATTCTTGTCATTGCTGTGGAGTCCTCCAGTGTTGATATCACCACCAAAGTACTTACAGTTTCAGGTTACCTCATTCTCCCATTGCTTCTGGAGTGCCCTTCCTCCCCCTTCTCACCTGGGGACCTCCCTTCTGCCAGCTTGATCGCATCGCTTCTGTCTGAAACCTCTTTCCAGCTGTTAGTTTTTTTCCTTTGATGTTCCGGCACACTACCCGTCCTTCAGTGCAACATTCTGTTTCTACCTGTCTGCTCCTCCGAACTGCAAGTCGTTAAGCATTCTGAGGGTCTACTTGGGTCTGTATTCCTGGAGTCTCTCACAGTGTCATTACAGGAAAAGGAATCCAAGAACTGTTCTTAAGAGAGAGTACTCAGAAGAATCTTAGGAAGATTCTTGCAAACTCAGGAGGTAAAGCCAGGTGCCAGGATCAGAAGTTAGCTCAGTGGCTTCCCAAATTTGCTGCACATTAACATGACCTAAGGAGCTCCTTCAACAATCCAGATGGCCAGGCTGCACCCCACTGCAAAAAAAAATCAGAATGGCTGAGAGTGGGAGCCAGGCATTTGGTTGTTTAGAGCTCCTCAAGGTGATTCCCGTGTATAGCCAGCTTTGGCATTCGCTGGATAAGGTAATGTTTTGGAGATAGGAAGTCAAATAAACCTGCTAGGACATCTTCAAAGTGAAGTTTTCAACCCAATCCTCAGGTCACTTGGAAAAGTCAAGGCTGTTCTAGGAGCCAGCACTTGCCCCCCAATTTAGGGAATGTATGTGCAGGCAAGCTACTTGTTTCAAACAAAAAAAGGTGGGCGCAAGCTGTTAGACCACTGATTGGGTGAAACAGTCATGGTGTTTGAGGAACCAGGATAAATTAGCATTTGGGCACTTGCCTGAGATTTACTGAGGTGCCAGAAATCCTGTGCAGGTATATGATTTATCATTAGAGACATAAGTGACTAACCACAAAATTACACGTGGAAGTTAAACTCGAAAACCAGTCTATTATTTACTGGAGCCAGAACCATCCCAGTTTCCTCTAAGTCCTTTTCAACATAGATGAGCATGAATTTTTCTCCCTGAAAACTTCAACCTTGAGTGGGTTTCCCCTTGAACAGCTGAAAACTGTTCTGCTTGCTTCCAGACTAAGTCCTGCACTTAAGCAGAACCAAAGGATTCGCGTTGTCCCTGCCAAGGAGCTAGTGGCGGGGCGTCACAGCCCCTGCAGTACCCTCGGGAAGGTCAAGGGATTGTAATTCCAGTGAAGTCAAATAGCAACCGTTCCCAATCAACCTTCAGCCAAGACATATCAACCAAATCTTCTTAGTGAGGTGAATGTTATTGCTCGTGTTTCCTGGTTTAATTGGAGGGAGGAACAGTTTGAGGTTACAATGGACCTGAATCGTTGTCCAGATTGCTTCTGGGAGTATCAGCCAAAGGCAACATCTGATACTGTCCTGCCATTCCCACTGCCACAGGGCACTGGAGAGGGGCTGTCCATCAGGAAAGAAAACCAGGAACAACTGCATCACACCTGGACAATGACTAAATACCGCTATAACGCTTGAAATTTGTTGCAGCAGCAAAGGCGAAGTTTAATAGAAAAACTAAAGTGCATTCTCTTTGGGACGAGGGAGAAGATTTGGAAGCAGACTGTGGTGATGGTTGCACAGGAGTGTGGATGTAATTAATGCCACTGAATTGTACACTTAACGACTGTCAAGATGGAATATTTGTGTTATATATCTTTTACTCCAACAAAATAAAAACAAAAAACTAAAGGAAAACATATATTCCTGAAATTGGCAGATATGTATTATCATCAAAGTATCATGCCACGCAGAAAACCAATGAGCTACAACCTATCGAACAGACCTCCCCTCACTGCCAACCTTCCACTGCTTTGTCCTTACCCGCCAACAGCCACAGTCCAGTCTATGCTCGATAATTAATTCATATGATGAATACCTGACCCAAGGATAATTAACATGGATTGGTAATTAGAGACCAAGATCCCACCCGAAGTAGGTAATTTGATGGTCCTCTGATGCAAGAAAATGGTTCTCTTTTCAGATTTTATTCTATACGATGGCACGTTAGCAACAGCAGAGAAAGAAACATAGACAAAACCAAACAAGTAAGAGTACTGTAAGCCCAAAAACTCTTTTTGGATGTTTTCAAATGAATAAAAATGAACTATACTCATGAAATACTAGCTGATCCCAATTAAAGAGCACTTAAGAGTGTTGAACACTTGCATGCACAGTCACACATGTATGGCAACAGTATAAATGCAGTCAATGTAATAATTTGTAAACTGTCTCTGTATAAAGACTTTAGATTCTATTTTTTTTTTTAAATAAAAGAAAAGAACCTTTTGGTTATAAAGAGCCCAGAAGGCTTTCAAATTTAATTCTATCAGTCACTTTTTAGTGATACTAATTAGGATTAAAGTACTGACCTCTGCATGCAATAATACATAATATCATCTTTTTCTCTAAAATATTGTCCTATATTCTGTTTCCTATCATCTGTTCTGATTTTATATTAGGGATTTTTATATTAATGATGGGATTTTTAATGTATTAGAAATTCATGTAAAACTTAGATCTTACTGCAGTTCATACCTACACATAGGTATTTTTCTGATGGATGCATGACTAGGGAAATATGAATACACAGTGAAGCCAAATTAAAATGACATGTTTATTATGTATAAAATCATAAATAAAATACTTAAAAATAGTTGCACAGTACAGCTATTGCGAGGGCACATCCAGTTACCTATTTTGTAGTTGCCTCTTGCTTAACTCGTGTGTTGATTGTGGAATTTAATTCATTAGATAACTAAATGGACTATAAATATACATGCAAATTTCCAGCTGATACGAAGCAAAAAGTTGATAAATAATGCTACAGCATAACTTTAAACACAGAACTAGTGAGCCTGGAGGCTATTTTTTAATCATTTATTTTTATTTATTCTGTAAAGACTATTTTCATTTGTGTTTTATATACACACACACACACACACACACACACACACACACACACCCTTGGGAGACAAACAAACAGCATACTTATGAAAAATTTTGATGGGGACCAGCTTATAACTGTTTTGAGACTGCACTGCTTTAAAAATGGACAATACCCACTATTCTGTTATTTCTACCACTGGAAAAAAAAACACATATTCAAATTATATTTAATGAAGATTAAACTTCTCTCTCCATGGAAGTAACAAGGCTCTCAAAAATAACTTCTGAGTTCACTCTGCACAAAGGGGTTTTGTCACTAAGCATTTACAATACTGCAAGCAAATGAAAAGGCATCTTCGCGGCCAGCACATGCCACAGTTTAGGATATAAACCAAATCTTGGGACATTCTCAATAGATTTGGGAAATCCAACTGTTTGGCCAACATCCAAGTATGAATACATGTATCTGATATACATAGATTGTAACATCATACATGTTCACAGATAACATTTGTTCACCATAAAAGAGGACACTATGTAATTTAACACAACTACCACACTTTTCATCAGAAATTGTTTAAAACCCAGAGATAGTGTAACTCCTACAAAAGAGGAAAAATGACATAGCGGGAAGAATAGCAGAGAAAAGGTAAGGAACCGAGATTTGGGTCTCGCTTTTTCCTTTACTAGCCCGCTGAGTGACCCTTCCTAAGTCAAGCAGAATCGGGTTCTGCATCTATAAAGTGATAGAAAAGAATCTGATCATCTTTTAGACCACATAAAAAATTCTCTGCCCTCAGATGTAACTAAAAAAAAAAAAAAAAAACAAACCAAGTTCACTTGAAAGAGAACATAAAGATATAAGGAAATTTATCACACCCTACATTAGATGTTTATCTCTATGTAAGAGACAGGTGTCAAACAAACAAATAAGAAAAAAAAAAAAAACCCACTAAGGCAAAGAGAAACTTTAACTCACCAGATTCCATCTGTTACATTTGAATTCATGCATAATTGATTATCCATGACTGGTAAGTTCTTTTCTCACTAGCCGACCACAGTTTTCTAAACATTAGGTATTAAATCACTACTAAAGTAGACTACATTTTAGAAACAGCAAGGGCAGAATAAGAATATTTTAAATGAAAAATTACATGCCGGTTAATAATAATACAGCTGACCTATGTTTAAGGGAGAGAAATTTTAATCATGTGCATATTAAATATTAATAGCCTATTCTGTTATTGTTATAATAAGGTTAAGTAGGCTTCTCCATGCTTAAGGAAAGAGGGAGAAGTAGGAATGCATAATGGTGCAAAAAGATACAGAGACGGGAGACAGACAGAAGGAAAATGTGTCAACAATAAACAAGAGGAAATGAGAAAGAAGGAAAAGATGAAGGTGGAAACTAATCTCTATGTGTCATTATGACTGCCAGAGTACTGGCAAAGAAGCAGCATCCTTTTATTTCAATTTTAATCATTTCTGAATTTTAATACCCGGCTCCTTTTGTAATTCTCCTGGCATTCCCCATATGCCTCCATCCCAGCCAAAACACCAGTGTAAATTAAATGGCAGGCAACCACACCACTGATGTAGCCTCCCCAAAGAACCTACCAGGTGACCAAAAGCAAAAAAGTAAGGTATGTCTACCTCACTTCCCTGAGGACCTCTAGCCAATTAACTGGCTGAATGTTCTCTACTTTCTTTGATTTTGAAAAGAAGGACAGTAGTTAGGTAATCTACAGATAGAGAATCATTAAAAAAAATAAAGCAAGCCAGTAGTAATACAATAATCAGTGACCATCAGGGCCTGGAAAAATGAGTTTGCTCTCACTGGCACTAAGGAGCATCACATGATTATTTAATTACAGCTCTAATTTTTGTCTCGTGGATGGCAACATATCAACAATTAATAGGGCAAATAGAGGAGACTGTTTTTAAAGAGACAGAATGTGCATGATAATGTAATAGGTCACACAGCAGTGCACCGCTTGAGGAATACTTCCTTTTGTGGAACTAAAGAGGACTGGCTTGCAAACAGCTCCATACACATTTCAAAAAGAAAATAAATTTAAAAAGCAGGCGTCTTTTTTTAGATAACTCTCAAAGAACTTTTCAGAACGTTTTAGATGCGGCTAACGCAATCCTACTGCAACTCTAGCATGAATTCTAAGGAATGGAGTGAAATCTTTGTTAAAATAAGTACCCTAAATCTTAAAATATTCTTAAACAGTGTATATAGCTACAGTGAAAATTTTCTTTTCATGCAATAATTATGACAGATATTTACTCAATGGGATCCAGGAAAAAAAAAATCGTTTTAGTAAAGAACAGGTCAGGTCAATCAGTCATGGGCCAGCAGTCTGTAGTATTTTTGGTTACACGATATCACAAAGACCATTACATGGGTGACCTGCCTGCACCCAGGTCTGTGTTGACTTCAGTACAGTTCGTTACTACACCCAACACCAAAGGACCATGGACCTACACTGGGATTCGTCACCTAATCCTGAAGGTCAGATGATGAGGGTAAAATAGACCCGGCTGCTATTGTCAAACAATGACAGCACATAGTTAAAGAAGAAACACATTCAATTATCCAGAAAACTGGGACATGTGTAGATTAAGTGTTCAGATAACCCCAGCAAAAACAGAAAATTAGAGGAAAAAAGTCTCTTTTCCCATTAAATCATTATCGGCCCAAGCCGAATTCACCATTTGATTATATTAGTTTAGCAAATCTTTAATAAGCGCTCACTACACAAGACAAAGGATGCTATGAAGTTTCTCCTGTTTTATAGAACACAGACATGTATCTTACACTGAATTTCTTTTTTGTGGTCTTTTAATGCCTTGTAGAAATAAATAACAGCAGCACCTAAAAATTCATAAAGTGAGAATATTAGTGTACTTTGAAATGTTACATATTACAAGGTTACAAGGTCTGCATACCCAAATTAACCAGGGAATTCAGTTAACCAACTTGGTAGCATCGTCTAAGTAAAGCTAAGTCCAGCTTCAAATTCTAGTGCGGTCACCTTTGTTGTGCCATGCCAGAAGCCAAAGGAAAACCCAGGGTTGATGTCTGGAACATGAAATAGGCTTAGACGTATCTCTGTGATCAATTGCTCCAATGTATCTTAAATATCAGGTTATAGAGAATCGTAAGCAAACATAACTTGGCTAAAGAAACAGTGAGTAAAATCATTCTACAAAAGGAAGTATGAAGAGGTGCTAAATCAACTCCAGAAGCTTTTAATGGCTTTGGTTGGCCAAAGTCACCAGAGTACAAGAAAATGTAGGCGTCTCAAAATACAATGTGGGAAATATAAAGCTGCAGAAGGACAACAAATTCTAATGCCACTGGCAAAAGTGACCAAGTCAGTAACAATTTCAAAGAAAGGAGGAAAGACAAAAAAAAGAAAAAAAAAAAAAGAAGAAGAAAATTTTATATCCTGTGAAAAGTTTTAAAATTAAGTGTGGTAGAAAACAATTTGATGATTCTGGATGAAAAATCTGACTCCATACGTTCTAAAGGAATATTGTTAAAGGAGTCTAGCAAGCAGCAACTTGCATGCAAGAGTGTACATCATTCTTTTTTAACGTGACTGTTAATATACAGTTAACATGTCTCAGAAAAGGCTGTAATTAACTGTCTACTGCTCTAATAACACTAATAAGCATACAGTATTATTAACATACAATGACTCCATACAAAGTAAGACTGTCATTTTTTTTAACTTTTAAGATAACGTTCTAAATTGTTTTTGAGTCCTCTTAAACCACGCCAAAGAGAGCCCACCTTTAAGATTTTTCTCAAATAACAGCTATTAAAACGTTGTTCTTTCCTTTCACAGTCTGGAGAAATCTGTCTAACATGAAGCAGGACATCCAGGCATCATCTCAGTTGGTGGAAAGACAGTGGGAAAACACCTGGTTTATTTTCTCAATTCTATATATTCTGCTAAAATTGAACACTGTGAGCGTTTTAATTTAGTTCTTCATTCACTGATAAAATGTGTTTATCAGTGAATGGGGCAAGGTTTGCTATTTCAAGAATCCCATAGTCCTGTTGTTAATCCCCAGTGATTTCCATCGTCTGCTTCACTGGAACAGGAAAACTCAATTGCATTCAACATCAAACAGCTAATTATGGATACGCTCTATTCAAGACTATCTCCATTTCAAAAGATATCTGCATATACTAGATTCTATTTTATTTACAATAATTATCACAATAAAATATTTATACCATAAAACCGCTTTTACCTTAAAGTCCTTATCGTTACAAACATTAAAAGGCCAAATTGTCATTTATATGCTCTTAACGGCATATCAGAAACCATTGAGTAAGACTAGAAAGGAACCTCCAGCAATCAACTCCACTGTATGCCTGGCTTCCTGGAAAATAGCATGTAAAGAATTCCCTCTCACACAGATTACTACCTTTTCTTTAAATATCTCAAGGAAAGAAGGTCTACTAATGTCTCCTGGGAGCCTCCTACCATATTTCACCACCCAAAGAAGAATGCCCATTGAAGAATTTTTGTTGGTATCTGGTCCCAAATCATCTCTAGCTGAGAAAAAGCAACATCCCAACACAGAGATCTCCCCCGAACACTACCTGCCCCCGTCTCCCCCTGTGGCTGTAGACCTGATTCTCCATATGGAACTGATAGGAACTTTTTTGGCACTTACCCTCCAAATATCAGAGGCTGCTCTCCAAATCTAGCCCTATGGGAGAGCTCGCAAAAAGTAGTCTTTGATGAGGTGACAATGACGAAGTTCTCTCTGGCACTGCTAGCAGGGCAGAAGCATCCCCAAATGAGGTGTTACCAGTTGCCTGTGAAGCAGCTGGACCATGACTGCAGTTCTGAGGGTGCGTCACAAATCAGGTCATAGCTCTGGGTAGAGTCCACCCACTTCACCCAGCACAACGCCCTCCACTTCCTGCACACCTGGGGGGAGGAAGGGGTGCAGAGGAGGGGGGGGCGATGCAGGTCCACAGACATTCTAGTAAAGGCACGACCAGGTGCAGCCTGACATCTCCTTCTGTGAGTGTTTTCAGCTTCATTTGGGGAGCCTGCACCCCAAGGTCCTCAAAAATTTGTGCAACAATGAGCGGGCTCTAAAATGAGTGATGAGTGTAATAAAATATTGCACAGTTAAACGTTTTATCCAGCAAGATCTTTCCTCCACTGGAAACTGAACCAACTCTTAATTTTTGATTACAAGATACTTCACTACCAAATGTCAAATAACTGGACTGAATAAATTTCAGCAGAATCTAGGGACATAAATGCTAGGGTACCAGTTAACTAATTTTCATCTCTCACAACTAAACTAGATCATCACATAAACTGAATTACATCCTTGAAAGTCCACTGAAAGAGGTGATTAGAATTTCTATTATGAACCTTCAGACAGCAACAACTGTGGCAGTGAGGCAGAGTAACTTAAAAGAATAAAAATAGGCCAATATGCTGGAGAAATGCTCTGCTACTAAATCTCACCCTGAATATATATACACACAATCTGTATCTATTTACTCTGAAATGAAATATCTGATCTTAAAAAAGACTTTAAAAAAATAAACAGCAAAAGGTACCGTTGGCGTAAGTTCAAAAGTACTAAATAATGTGTGTTAATGTGTTGATCACACTCTATGAAGACATCAAGTTTAAATAGACTTAACCATTGAGAATAGCACTTAGGAATGAGATATAAATTACCATAGTAGACACTTTTTCTTTGGTATAGTGAAGAAGAAGAACCTTGTGTAACAGATTTGATTTATATGCTGTATTAAGACCACATTCTGCTCTGATGTCAATGGAATATATGATTAGAGATTGACAACCGTGTGTAGATGATGGTGTAAGAGCTACTTATAGAACATAAGTGAAAATAAGCATTTTCACAAGTTAATCATAAGTTTGGGAATTCAGCTTTCACAGTATATTGAGCAGTATTTCCAGGAGTCTTGAAAGAGAAGGGGCTTTTAACTTAAAAAGAAGACAACAAGTGCATTTAGTATCAGAACCAGGTTGAAATCTCTCTTAAATGTGGCAGATTAACAAGAAGACAAAGGGGGCAAGCCTATTTTCAGAGGAAAGCCAACAGTATCAGTCAGTCAATCAATCAGTGAGCCCCACTTTGTCCTCACGTTGGCAGATCTCCATTAACAACTGAACCATTTCATCTAAGACTTGGGAGGTACCACACTTAATCAAAGTTATTCTGTAAGTAATCAGATAGTTTAAGTAATCTCGTTGGAACTTTGCAGAAAGTTAGTTTCACAAACACACACTTCAATGTGTTTGGATGCGTTGGTCCTGAGGTTGCCCTAAGATGACTATTTTAAGTGGCATGCAGAGTCTTTTGGGGTTTTGATGTTACATTTGAGGTATGTAAAGCAAAAGTGCATAGCGTGCCTTTCAACCGGTTCCCACACGACAGAAATAAGAAGATATTACTCTGCTTTAAAGTTTTGCCACTGGTAAATGATTAAGAAAAACTCCTCTCGACCCCTACCCCCAACCAGGAAGAGCCTGAAGCCCTGGATTATAGTACAGGTAGATATTAAAATGGAGACAGAGCCGTTATTTAGTGGTGACAGGAATATAAATACGTGCGCTAACCTATAAACTGGTATTTACTTCAGGAAGGTAAGTAATATTTTTCCTCTGATTGCTGAGCTGTCAGTTTAATGCAGCGTAAATAAACAGTAGGTGCCTGCTAGCTCGAAGTAGGAAGTGTTCATTCCACACGAGGAACAGATTACTGAAGCCTGATGCTCATGATGCTGAAACATAACTTTCATTTTACCAGAAAATACACCCTACCGTGGATGATTTTTCGTGCCTGATCTATTAATTAACTTAACTCTGTTCTGTCAAAATGTAAACCAATTTGTTAAAATCACCCCAGAGTTCTGGAGTTTGAAAACCAAATCAATTTGAAAAGCAAGAGTAATGACCATTCTGTAATCTGATCACAAATGCTAAGAAT
This sequence comes from Leopardus geoffroyi, assembly GCF_018350155.1. NCBI lineage: Eukaryota > Metazoa > Chordata > Mammalia > Carnivora > Felidae > Leopardus > Leopardus geoffroyi. The sequence continues at coordinate 135,656,423 of NC_059333.1, forward strand.
GAATACTTAAAATAATAAGCATAAACTATACAAAGCTAAACTAAGAACATATTTAAATATAGAACTTAATAATCTGCGATGCTCAATTTACTCAAAGATCTTACTCGTTTGCTAATTAAAAACAACTAGCACCTTTAATATTTCACAACCTTGTGCTGCTTGGGTCTGTTCAATATGTATGCTTATTCTGCTCTCTGAAATATCTCAAAGTAACCACTCATAAAAATCAAATCACACTCCTTAATTCTAATAGAAATATCACTGAGCTCTCCTGAGAGACGTGGCAAGTTTGAAGATCAAATGATGATACCCTTCCTAACAGCATTCATGTAAAATGTGGATTTCTTCCCATTTTCATTATACCACAAAGCTATGACGGTCTATGGCAACTAATTCTCTCCTTATACACAAGTGTTGAGTAAAATATTTCATGGCATTATTTAAAATGGGAACTCATCTAAAAAAGGACAGAAGGCAATTCGGGGAGGTTTCTATTTAAAATATGGACAAATTCTGATAATTAAACAGTGGATTGTAAAGGAAAAAGAGGGGCTAAAAATTAATGTTTTTGCACTCAACTACAACATGTCTCGACATAGTCTGAAGACTGATTCAGTCGTATGCATTTATTTTATATACTTCATCAATCCCAAGTACTCATATAAGAGTCATCCAAGACAACACGTTTTGGAAGAAATGATTTGTTTGTGTAAGGGGCACATCTACGTATGGCCCTCTTGGAAATTTACAGAGCAGAAAAAAAGCCACTAGAGTGCTTTATAGAGTCCCTGCTGTATATCCATGTTGTGTTTAGCTTAATAGTGTTTGTAACCAAAAGATTTTTATAATAATGAGGAACAGGTGCCTGTCACCTGACCTTTTAGGCCTAATTTACAATCCACAACCTGTCACATGAGAAAAATAATTGAAAGTCTCCTTCAGATACTTCAGTCTTTGCTAATTTAATGTAGTCTTTCTTAACCATCACTCAGCATACCATAGCTGATTCAATCACAGGTTCACATAGCTGGCAACGGACTGCTCTGCAAAAATAAACCAATACTCATTTTGTTGTTGTTCTTGTTTAAGATGCTGGGAGACAAAAGAACGACTTTTGTAGATTATCAACTGAAGAATATATTAATTTACTACCACAACTAAACAAAAGGCATTCCTTTTGAATACTTTTACATACAAAGAACTATTATTTATTACATATTTCAGCTTGTGGGAAAATGAGGAATGCATTGATTCTGGAAATAACTACTCAGACTTTTTTGGAAGTTCTCTAGGTCTTCTCTCTCTATCTCTTTTTTTCCCCCTTCTCCCCCTTGATCCCCCCACCTCCTACCCCACACACATTTTAAGGCACTAGTGCTCTAGGAGGGAAATCCCTATCTGTTCTTTTTTCATCCATCATTTGTATTCATTATTCAGAAAGGAATACAAAATTGAGCAGTGATTTTTGTTTCTCTTGTATAATCTTGTTACATGTAGCCATACTTAAATTTAACAATGCTTTGTATTTTATAGCTACTGTTTACATATTATGCATTACATGTGACTGAACAACCCTACATTTAAAATATTGTTTCCATTAGAAAAAATATGAAGTAATAAGTGTCAAATGGAGATGAAGAATAAACATGCTTGGTATATTTATAAAATGCATAGTCACTTAAAACGTGCACAAATAGGATACATATAAATTGCAACTGTTACATTTTACATAGTGTACACATGGTCTAAAGTATATTTAATAATGTGCCTAGCCAAGTTAATTAAAGTATTTATGTCTGGTGACTGTGTTAAACACTTGGAGAGGTAGTGAAAGATGCAGCCAGTTACTTCTGCTAACTAAAGTTGAAATTATGCACTTATTATAACCTTTTCTAACAATGTGAGAAAAACAGAGTAAATATATTAAATTTGTTTCACAACAGATGCTTAGGTTGTTAATATTTAAGATGCCTATTCATGCTATTCCTGTCTGCACATTTGTCAAAAATGTAAGCTTGAATGCTAATGTTTGCCAGCAGACTGGAGCAGCCAGTATATGAATGTACTACTGTTCTACTAAAATAATATGCAATAGAAATAAAGGACTGCTGCTAAATCATAGCATTAGTCCCACACAGCAGATTAAAGGGTTTTAGAGCTAACACCTCAACCTTGGCTTTCTCCAGTCTTAAAGTACGGTTTTGGTTGTTGTTGTTGTTGGCTTTTGCAGCTACGTTTTACTATAGAATCAATCTTACATTCCTGACGTCTCAGAAAAATCCACTTTAGATAGGGTGTAAATTTCAATAAAGTTTCAACGGCATGACTTACTCGTCGGTAGCACAGACACTGGAGATTTCAGGGACTGCTTGGGACAAAACCTGACACCTACGAGTCGCCTTTCACTAATTTCTTACACCTCCTCTGTCCTGTTAGAAAAGTCAGGTCCCCTGGCCTCCAAGGATGCAAGCAGGGAACCCCAGCCAGTCCGGGTAGAAAGGTTCTCTCTTGAGAATAGGACGTCTTTCTGCTTTCCCTGTCTCTTTTACAACCCATGTAGAGTCCAAGTCTTACAATATTTGCCTGGAAATCTGTAATGCCGCGGAGAAAGTTCGCCGAGGAAGGGCGCAGAGGTCAAAGTTGCCAAGCAGGGCACTTTGAGAGGCGATCCTGTGGTTGACACTAGTAAGCGAAATTTGCAACGCCCCAGTGGAGGTCCGGGCCAAGACCTCCAGCAAGAGCCCTAAGCCCCTTTCCGTCTTCTGAGGTCATCCCAAGAGTCCTGCTCAGTGCATTTCCCCGGTATGCGCGTGTCACTCCCCGAACCTGACACCTGCCTGCTTTGTCCCTCTGATCTTGGTTGCCCAGACCCACGCTCCGCCGCCCCGCAGTGAAGCGCTCGGAAAAGGCCGCCACGCTCGGGTCGGGACCGACGGAGGGAGACAAGGTGCGGATCTCGAGGCCGCACCTGTGATGTCTCGGTTCTGCTAAGAGGGCAGCACCGCTTCCCGCCTCCAGCCCTCCTCCAAACCTACATTCACTCCAGGAGTCCCTTCAGCACCGACCTCACGACAGCCAGCAAGGGCTCGCAATGCGGAGAGTCGCGGCTTTCAAAATCCCGGCTCCAACTTCAGCGCCCCGGCGCTCGAGTGTTCCCGGGATGGAGAAGTTGCCACTAACTTCCTAGGCCCCTCTCCGCCGCCGCTCCCACCCGGTCGCGCGGGCGGGGGGCGGAGGAAGGAGGAGATGGACCGGGGAAGGATGCTGAGCTTACGTGCGATCCGGCGGGGAACGTTTCTACTCCCCCAGTCTACTCCGCCGGGCACCTTTATGCCAGCCCCGCTTCAGGGCGCACAGAGAGGTTTGCTTTCCCTTTTCCCGTTTGCTTCCTTCGGTCTTTGCGGCTCCCCTTTTCTCTTCCCAGAGGGGTCACACTGATGACCTGAAGGAGTTTGTTCAGCCAGGATTTGTTGGGCAGGTGTGTTAGTGTGCCCACACCCTGAGAGAGAATGAATGGCATCTCCAAGTCCCCCATCCCGGGTGCTCTCCCACGTTCTACCCGCCCACCCCTCCGGGGTCCGACTGCTCACGAGGGAAGGGGCTCCGGGGACCCCTGCCGCCGGAGGTCCACAAGAGGGGAGCCGCGCCGCCCCAGGAAGGGGCGCCGTGGGTGGGTGCTACGGAGAAGTTTGGATCGATTCCGAAAAAAGGGAGACAGACATGAAAGAGCAAGAATGAGGGGGGGGGGGGGGGAAGAGAGGCAAAGGAGCAGAACTCACTCAGGCATGGGCGCTGGGGGCGGCGGTGGCTGTCGAGTGCGGGCCCGCGACCAGGAACAGCTCCCCGGGCGGGCGCGCCGGCGTCGGACTTCCGAAGCGGCGGCTTCTGCCTCTGGTGCCGCCGCCGCCGGAGCTGCGGCTGCCGCGGAAGTTAATTGCAACTTGACTTCAAGTTGTCTTCTTTCCCCATCCGAAGTGGGCGTTTAAAGGGGAGAGCGAGGCGAGGAGCGAGCTAGCGAGCGCGCGGGGCCGAGGGAAGGAAGGGGGGGGGAGGGAGGGGATGTTAACGGGGGAGGAGGGGGAGGGGGCGGCGGCGGGGGCGGGAGGGGGAAGGGGCCGGCGGGAGCTGCTCTCCGCTCGGCGGTCGCCGCGCCCGCAGTCTGGAGGCGCACCGGAGCGGCCGGGGCGCCCCCCGCGGGAGCCCAGAGCCCCCCGGAGCGCGCATCCAGCCGCGGCTCCTTCGGCCGGGCACGCCGCGCCCGGGGGCTCCGCGGACCCCGCGTCGCCGCCGCTCCCGAGCTTGTGCGACGCGGGCTGGTCGGCGGGGCGGCGAGGGCCCGGCCCGCCTCCCCAGCGCCCGCCCCGGCTTCTCCCCCTGGCGGTGGAGCCTCAGCGGCCGCCGGCTACACTGAGCGCGCCGGAGCCCGAGCCGAGCCGAGCCCGAGCCGCCGCCGCCGCCGCCACTGCCGCGCGCCGCTCCCAGGCTCCCTCCCAGCGCGCCGGCCGGGGTGTGGGGGGCGGCGGGCCGGAGGGACGAGGGCGGGCGAGAGGCGCGCGCTGGGATTGGCGCCGAAGACCGGACCCTCAGCCGCTAGGGGTAAGTGTGGGCGCCTGGGAGTGCGCTTAGGGGTGCGCGGCGCGGTTCTCGACGCCAGCCAACCCTGCCCCCTCACCTCTCCCGGGCCCCCACCACGCGCACCCCTCCTCTTGCCGCCTGCGGCTTCCTCTTGTTGTTCGTTGTTTGGCTGGGCTTTTTTTGGGGGGGTGGGGGGAGAAGCGGGTGATTGTAGTGTGTGTGCCAGCGGAGGAGGAAGTCAGGTGAGAGGCCCCGACGCACCCCCCCCCTCCCACCCAGCCCGCATGGGGTGTATCGTTCCCCACTAGAGGCATGTGGGCCAATTTTTTTTCTCTTATCAATGTTCGGCCGAGAAGATCTTTCCTAGGGGGCCTCCTTTTCTCACAGCCTGCTCTGTCCCTCTCCCTCCACCCTACCTTCGCCCCTTTCAGCACCCCATCCAAGAGCGATGCCCCCAACAGAGGAGCACGTGGCGGCGGGAGAAGGAGGGGGCAGTCTTGCAGACCCCCACGCTGCGCCCCTGCCTGTGTGTTTAATATGTATTCTCCCGTCGGCAGCTGCACTCCTTTGCAAACCACTGAGAAGAGACCCTAAATTGAGGTCCAGTTAATCCAAAAAGCTGGAAGCAAAGGGGGCAGGTGATGAGAATTTCATGACAGGGGGCTGGCGGACGAGAGGGCCAAGGGAACCTTCCCAAAAGGTGAATGAAACTCCAAAAACCTCTGCAAGAGCAGAGTGACTAGGAGGTTTGGGACCCCAGGCTAAGGAGAAAGGAGAACTCCACCAACTTTGCCCCTCTCCTCCTGCCACCCTCCACCCCCACCCCCACCCCCACCCAGTTGCAAGGAAGCTAACAGGTCTTTTGTGTTGTACCTTCTTTGGGAAATTTGCATTGAGTATGACAACAGAAAATTACTACTGTTTACTCAAAGTTAAGGGGTTTGCAGAAAGGAAAAAACAGTCTACTTTTTTTTCTCCGTGTGTGTAGTTGTTAGGTTCAAACCTTGAACTGCAAAACGTCAGTTTGTAACAATAAGGACTGTCGAGCCGCCTCAGTGTATTTTTAGAAGCTGCACTTTTCTGAGTTCCTTTCACACAAGGCTTGCTCTCTCATTAAGTCCCCCTACATAATTGTATTTAGAGAGAAGGAGAGTATGGAAGCCGGAGGGAGATTGCTAAGATCTCCATCCCGCCAGCGCGGAGCACTGTTTGCAGTGAAGTTCCTGGAAAGTGACTGTGGGCTGAGAATTCAGTTTTTCCTAAAAGCTCTGTTAGGTCCTCTTCTGTCAGATGTCTATGAATAAAGCACGCTGGGAAAATCCTCCTATCCGTGCAGTCTTATTTTATCTTTTACACAGTGGTTGATTCTACTTTCAAGTTCTGGTAACAGCACATCAACTGTGCTGTATTTCCGTGTGGTTTTTTCTAAATAAAGGAGGGTAGTGCTTGTATTCACACTGCTTTCTGATATGCGAGTTTTTTTCCTATCAAGTGAGTATTGGATTCACTGGAATGTCCGTCTTTTTCAGTTGGCTGTCATTTTACGCAGAGACAACAATTCCAAAGACATTAGAATATTAAAAGTTTATGCATTAGTGTTATTTTGGAGAACTAGCCCCTCGTTTCTAAGACACAAGTGCCCACCTCAACTCCTAGTTCTGAAAAGCAAAGCAAAAAGGTACAAATGCCATGGGCAAAAACAAAACACAAGTTTTCCTTCCTGGACCGCTTTGTGTACTCATAGGACCCAAGAGGCACGACTCCTCCTGCCTTAATTTACCAAAATGCTGAATTGCCTAACTAGTACCAGTATCTCCATCTGGTAATGACATCAGGTTTGGAATGGAAGAATTCTCAGTCTTTAATTACTGCTTATTAGCAATTTCTTATAGCAGGCAGCTGATTCTCCAATTCTGAAAGGCTGAAATGAAGCTTACAGAAATTGAAATACCAAAAAAAAAAGATTTTTTTCTCTCTTACATACTTATTTATTCCGCAGGGTCATCAACTAGGTCTGCCGAATTTAAGGTGTGATATGCTCCCTTGCATTAAACCATGGGAACATTTTGCCCCAACCTTATTATGAATTTGCTTTTCTTCCCCTAAATAGTCTTGAACAGAGAGCTCACAGGCTCTATTATAAAACAGAATTATGTAATGATGGGTATAGTACATTAAGTAACATAACTTGATAAACTCTTTTGTAAACCTTGCCCCCTGGCACATAGTAGGAATACATTAAATACTGAATTAAGATGTTAATGGTACTAGGGTAAGGCTTTTTTTTTTTTTTTTTTTCCAGAGAAGAAAGGTATTTTGCCTGAAAGTTATTAGGGTAATACATTTCTGCTCCTAGATTTTTTTTTTTTTAACAAGTCCAAATCTAATTTAAATGGTTGAAAGACGACCAAATCTGAAACATATCAAATGGTTAATAATACTAGCTAGTGTCAAAAGCTGATTATTTTCCTAGGAGAATAGACAACAAATATTGCTTATCAAATAGTGTGAGACAGATACAAAGGAGGGATAAAACAGTATCGGCCTGCAAGGAATTTGGTGGCCAGATGACATCAAAATGTGAAAACACAACTCAGTGGATCAGTGAACGGATGGAATCAAAGGAATATTTGAGAGAATAGATTTTTTTTTTCTTTTTTAGACCAGAGAAAATAGACATCCTTCAGTTCCAAGTTGAAATGTATTCTTGGAGTTACTTTGCCCGCCAAACCTTCAGGGGCTATCAATGCAAACACCCTGAATAAAGGGGAATTCACCACTTACTTACCCAAAGGTGGGGATTTTATCTCCAGAGTAGTTACCACAGTGTATATTGTGTATATAAATGAGGAATATCCTCAGTAGTTCATTCCATCTTTGTACAATTTTTTACATTTTCTAAAAAATTGAACAAAATTGATGCAGACTTTCTTAAAACTTTCAACCCTAAAACTTCTAAATCCTATAGACCCTAAAACTTCCAGACGTTAGTCTAAGTTCCATTTGCAGCAAAACAGAGCAAATCTATTACATTAGGATAGGCTATCTTATGGCGGAATAACAAACAATTGCAATGTTTAGTGACCTACAATGGCAGAAGTTGTTTTCTTGGTCATGCTGAGTTCATTGTTAAGTCAGCCACTTTCACGTCTCCTCACTCAGGGTCCCAGGCTGACAGAAGAGTTGCCATCTTGAATGTTTCATGTTGCTATGGCAAAAATAAAGGTCATTTAAATGCTATGGCCGGAAGTGACACATGTCATTTGGGCTCACAACTGACTGGCAACAATAATTGGATGGCTCCATAGAATCATCACAATGAGGCCAGATAGTACAGCCTACCTTGTGCCCCAAAGTAGAGAGCTGTGGTGCACAGGTTTAAGGACTAACATACTCTTGAGGACCCTTGTGCACTGTTATCCTTTAGCTAAGTGATCCCACCCTGCTCCTTTGTGGCCCAGATGTTCCATTCTCCAGGGTAAATACTGCAGGAAAGGCCACCACGTTACAGGGGAGACATGCTGTGACTTCTTTCACTGCCTTTTCTCTTTGAATACAAGACTCCAGTCCCACCCCTCCCCCACAGATTGCAATGCCCTATCAATTTTAAGTCCGTCTTTATATATTCCCTAATATTATATATATTTTATTTTTTCAAGACTTGTTTTCCGAGACAGGGTACGATGAACAGAACTTTTGAGAAGTGTTATCTGGGGGAAAAAATGTTATCTGAAGATGTCATGATCATTATCAAATTTTGAAATTTTGTCTTGAGTAGCTACTTCCCTTATTTTAACCATCAGAATGTTGCAACACAAATAAAACAGTCTTTTGGAAGTATTCATTCATTCATTTACTTATCCATCTTTTTATTGATTCGATAAATACTCATTTATTGATGCCAAACACTCTATTAAGGACCGGGTATGTGGAGATGATTGGGAGTTCTTCTTTTCAAGAAACACATTTTCCAATTGGGCAGACAGAAAGAAAAGTCGTTGCAATGCTAGTAGAGGCACAAAGTATTATGGGAACACTTGCGAAGAAGCAAAGAACTCTCTGGCAAGATTAAGGAAAGTTCTATAGAGGAGTTGAACTAAGTCCTGAGGGTAAGTGAGCCTTCTCTAGTCGGGAAAGGAAGATAGAGGATATTTTAAGCAGAGAGAGCAATATGAGTGAAGGCACTGAGGATGACAAAGCTTGTTGTTTAGGAAACTACCCAGGAACTCAGTGTGGCTGGAACAGGAGGTCTTTGTGAAGGATGAAATCAAGCAACTACAAATTGTAAAGAATCTTGCAGACATGCTGTAGAATTTAGACATTAGCCCATCTATCAGGGATTGCAAACCCTTCTGTCTACTCTGGGCCGAGCATGGGTACAAGTGAGCTAAGCAGACCAAGTTGAGACCATAAGCAATGGTGGAGACTGGCAATCTGGAGAATATGGGACTGTCCAAATGGAATAGTCAGGGCCAATGATGCCCAATGTCAGATCTTCTAGTTGTTAAAGAGAAGCTGCTAATTTGGATTTATATGAAAAATTGAAATATTAAATGTTGAGAACTTAACCACATTTTAAAGTACACATGTGGGGAGAAAACGTGTACAGACCAAAATCAGCTTAAAGACCACCAGTCAGATGTCTCCTCCGTATGTGATAGGGAGCCATTAAAGGTTGTAAGGATGGGAGTAACACCATCGGACCTCTTTAGAAAGTTTACTGTGGTGGCAAAGTGGACAGGAAAATTCTGGAGCCTGGTAGGCTGTAGTTGATATTCCATAATGTCATTTGAGGGGTGATGCAAAGCCTTTTATAATACCGCCCTTTTTTAGTACACAACTTCCCATGCATATAGGGGCAACTGATAAATATTTGAAAAGCTGATGAATGGAAGAGAAGAAAGCTAAAGTTTTAGAAGGAGGGCACATTTTTAGAGGGTTCCTTATACCGTATGCTTCCTTTGTTAGACCGTTATTTTGTCAAGAGCACAATGATCTTATATTGATCATATGTAATTTTTCTATATCTGTCTGTGATAAACGTTATTGGTTTTTAAAAATGCATAAATCATTTAGAGTAGGACATAAAGATCAGCACAGCATCAGAATGTCTATTATCTAGGACTGATCTTACTGATCCTACCACCCTGTAAAGGAACTCCAGCTGAACACATGTCTGTTGTAGCAGGTCCTAAAAGTCTGTACTCCCAGGCTCTGCAAAACTCCACCAGACCCATGTGTATAGCTTATGCAGGTTTTTGGTGGAGGCCAAACTCTTTATTACTACCCATCAGAGTATATTATAGTTCAATCCATCCCAGAGCCAGGTGCCTAAGACTGTCTTGATTATGTTTAATTTTTCAATTAAAAAAAATTGAATCCACTAAACACTGTTCCCAGCTTCTTTCTTGCTTTGAAACCATACTTACCTGCCACTCTGCAGTCACCAATCCCCGCACTCTCTCATAAACTCCCATTAAATGTTAGAAACACTAGGTACTCTTCCTAAGGTATGCTGACTGGTTGTAGGTTATGTGTGTTCCCATGGGCACATCCATATTCTGAAAGCCACTCAGTTCATTGGACAATCAAGTCTTTAAAGTCTTAGCAGTTTGGCTCTACAAATTGTCATTTTTAATTGAACTTTCTTGAGGTATGATTTATGGACAATAAACTCTACCCATGTTATGTGTTCCATGAGTTTTGAATCCAAAGAAGCAACATGAGCAAATTATAATATTTTAAGTGAACTTCAGAAGATAAATATACATACAGACTATATGTAAATGGATATAGAGAGATACATAGATAGATGATAGATCAATAGGTCGCTAGATAGACAGGCAAAGTTAGCCTTACAATCCAAGCACCTGGATTGTAATCCTGGTTCAACTAGTTCCTGCTTGCATATGCTTGGCCAAGTCTCTTAGCTTTCTGCCTCTATTTCCTCATCCATGTGATGGGGATTATAATTGTACTCCCCTCCTAGAGTTAGCACATACCAGTGCATCAACACAGCTAACAGTCAATAGGGACTAACCCTGTTTTCTTTTGTTAATGTTGTTATTGGTATTATTATTCTAATAGAGAGGAAATCCAGGGACTTAAACAAGAAAACGAATTGACTGGAATGTAAGTGGGGTAGAAAGAAGCAAGTACATCCTGGGTGGCTTGCTGGTATGCTAAGGGGACTCAAAGCCAGAGAATAATTAATGGCCTCTATTTCTGGAATATTTTTTTACTGAAGGATTTTGGAAGAAATAATCTTTCTATTAAAACAGCTACACAGGCGCCTGGGTGGCGCAGTCGGTTAAGCGTCTGACTTCAGCCAGGTCACGATCTCGCGGTCCGGGAGTTCGAGCCCCGCGTCAGGCTCTGGGCTGATGGCTCAGAGCCTGGAGCCTGTTTCCGATTCTGTGTCTCCCTCTCTCTCTGCCCCTCCCCCATTCATGCTCTGTCTCTCTCTGTCCCAAAAAATAAATAAATGTTGAAAAAAAAAATTTTTAATGGGGCGCCTGGGTGGCGCAGTCGGTTAAGCGTCCGACTTCAGCCAGGTCACGATCTCGTGGTCCGTGAGTTCGAGCCCCGCGTCAGGCTCTGGGCTGATGGCTCAGAGCCTGGAGCCTGTTTCCGATTCTGTGTCTCCCTCTCTCTCTGCCCCTCCCCCGTTCATGCTCTGTCTCTCTCTGTCCCAAAAATAAATAAACGTTAAAAAAAAAATTAAAAAAAAAAAAAACAGCTACACATACGGTGGAATGCTTTCTCTCTTCTGTAACTTTTGTGGAAATGTTTGCAAAGTACAGAACATATTCACTAGTAACATCTTTAAAAAAAATTTTTTTAATGTTTTATTTATTTTTGAGAGAGAGGTGAGGGGCAGAGAGAGAGGGAGACACAGAACTCAAAACGGGATCCAGGCTCCTTGCTGTCAGCACAGAGCCTGATGGGGGGCTTGAACTTACAAACTTGGGAGATCATGACCTGAGCCAAAGTCAGACACTTAACCAACCAATTGAGCCACCCAGGTGCCCCTCTAGTAACATTTATCTTGAATTGTTAAAGCACCTCCTGCTTTTATGTGCTATGAATGCTGCCCAAATGTAGAATCTTTGCCATTAGTAAATGTTTACATTTTAGATGAAAAATGTGTTGGAAAAAAGTATTAGAGTATGACCATGGGGAAATCAAGTCACCAGCAAGAAAAGAGGAGAACTGGAGTCTAGTTCTGATTCCATAACTCACCCACTAGTTTGTTGATGACAACAAACATCAGGGTGGGGATCTTTGTTCTCTTCACTCTTAATTCCCACATACCAGTTGATCTCAAACTTTAGCGTGTATAGGAATTAAATGCAATGGTTATTTAAATGCATATACCTTGGCTCCGTGCTCATTAATTCTGATTTGGTAGAAATAAGTGGGGATCCAGAAATCCAAGTATAAATGAAGGTTTTGTTTCACTTTTTATCCTCCCCCCCCCACACCACACACACACACACACACACACACAAACTGGAAAATGCAGTGTAAAGAGTATTTTAGGCATAATTCTATCAACCTGCTTAAATAATGTCACCAACTATCTCTTGTTTCTCCTTTCTTCTGTGTCAACTTCTGTTTTACCTTCATTCTTAATCTAGTTTTCCCTTTACTATAATAAGCTATCCCTCCAAGCTTCCATTCTTCTGACATAGAAACTCCAACCAAAGAGCACTCCTCTTCCTCAGTTTCTAGCAAAAGAACTAGACCTGACTGTGACTGGATCAGCTTGTACCATGTACTCATAGCTGCATTTATCACCCTGGTCCGGGGCTGTGTTTCTTTAACTTGCCAGCTTTGGGTCAGATGTGCACCTTGGACTTAGGAGTGCAGCCACCCTACCCAAACTGTGTCGCCTGGGAGTGGGGGAGGTACTGTTCTCCAAGATAAGTTAGGGGTAATTTTTCCAGAAATAGGGAAGGCTTATTGGCCAAATCTATAGATTTTCATCCACTACTGTACATTTTTTTAGAAGTACTCAGATGAGAATGAGCCAACTGCCGTGGCAAAAGTATAACTAGTGTGCCAAGTTATTGAATCTTTCAGCCTCCAAGGTGGCCCACCAGGGCCTGGGAAGGGCTTAGGATGCCCAGAGTTCCTGAGCCAGTTGCTTCATACATTTACCCCAGAGGTTTTGGCAAATATTAAACATTTTCTGTATGCACTGTGAAGATGGTTTGTATACAGGTCATCTGTGACTTGCACATCGGGACTCAATGGATTTTAAGATTGTGTTTTGAGGTCATCTCAAACATGCAATAATATTATTTCTTTTGGATCTAAATGAGACAACTTGGAAGTTGGTTTATGCAATCAAAAGGACAGTAAACATTCCAGGTATAGTATACAGAAGGGGGACAAACAGGACCAACAGTTGAATCCTGCTTTGGCTTGGTTATCAGTTTTATTTAGTATTCTTGGACATACATAGTTTGTTCCATCTAAGAGATACAGTCCTAGCCTAGATCTCAGCATGCCTGGCTCCTTATAATGTTTGGAACATAAGTGGATGCACATTATACAGACAATGGAAAAGGGTAAGCTGGCAACAGCATGGAACAGAAAACTGACTTGACTATTAGGCATGAGATAAATTTTAGGTATATTAACCTGTAAGTTTATGGAAGAAGTGAATTCTGATGAATGAATTATTAACTCATTCTTCTGTTAAGTGTAGAAGTTACTATTATTTTCTTAACCTCATTAATAAGGTCAATAAAATAAAATAAGTTTTTTTTTATTTAAAAAAAAATTTTTAACGTTTATTTCTTTTTGAGACAGAGAGAGACAGAGCATGAACGGGGGAGAGTCAGAGAGAGGGAGACACAGAATCCAAAACAGGCTCCAGGCTCCGAGCTGTCAGCACAGAGCCTGACACGGGGCTCGAACTCACGGACTGCGAGATCATGACCTGAGCCGAAGTAGGCCGCCCAACCGACTGAGCCACCCAGGTGCCCCAAAAAATAAAATAAGTTTGCATCAGCATTTTAGTATTGAGTCATTGGTTTCAGATGGCTTCAGATGGCCCCACTCCACCAACTTTCACCTCCAGCAAAGCAACCCCACACACAAAATAAAGTATTTTCAACAAATGATGCTAGAATAACTAGATATCCATGCAGACAAAAGCAAACAAACAAAAACCAAAACAAACAAACAGAACACTTTGACCTCTGCCTCACACCATATACAAAAGTTCATTGACAGTGGATTATAGATCTAAATGTAGAAGTTAAAACCATAAAGCTTTTCAAGGAAAACATAACTTGGAGATGAAAAAAATTTCTTAGATAAGCCATAAAAGCAGTAAACAATAAAAGAAAGACTAGCTAAGTTACATGTTAAAATTAAGAACTTCTCACCTGAAGGAAAGCAGGGGGATGAGTAAAGCCTAAAGATCCATGATTAAACAATCATTACCACCAGTGATATTTTCTCCCCTGTGCGTTAGTTCAAGTTGACCTGTAAGTGATGGAAACTGACTCTGTGAACTTGAGCAAAAAGGGAAATGCCTACCGGGGCTTTTTGTGGAATCCGAAGTCAAGGGTACAGTGGGGTGTCAGGAATAGAGGTATTGAAGTGCTTCAGGGAACCCAGTCAGTCTTCTCTCTGTCCATATTTCTTCTCTTTCTCATGGCAACACAGCACCCTCCTTTCCTCAGTTCCATAGCAGATCATGGTTGCCAGTTGTTCCTGAGCTATAGGTGTTGCAGTCAAGCCACCCAGAAAAAGGCCCATCTTTCTGTCTCTCACAGTTCTTAGGGATGGGTCTGATTGGCTCACTTGGATCCAGTGACCACCCTTAGTCTAATAAACTGTGACCCAGAGGCAGGGTGATATTTAAGAAGCATAGCAACTCCTTTTATCCATGGGAATATAGATTGAAAAGAAGAAGCATTCCAGTTGATAGTCTCTCTACATTTCCTCTTTACTTGACAAAAGACAGAGTTGATGGAAGTGTGTACTTGGTTAGTTTTTAATGGCCACTAGTTTTGGTGTATTGATACACTATCCCTTTGAGTATCTAATATCAGCATCTCTGCATCTCTGCCAGTTGACTGATATATATTAAGGACCATAAACAAAATTAGTTCATTTTTAAAATGGTCACATTTATTTGTAAATTATTAGCCAAGATCTATTCAAATGCAGACATGCTTTCTTCTAGTCTGGATATACAATAAAATTAATTTAAATAACTTTAATCAGCTTCAAAAACAGCAAATTCCAAGACAATTAGGTTAACTTTAAGAACTCATATTTATTGAGTTAACAGATGGTAAATTAAAAAACAATGAAGCTAATTTTTAAAATCATTCATTGAATTAAAAAAACAGACATTTAACAAAACTGTTTTTAAGCTGTTTTTTCATCCCAATATGCATATTTTAAGATTCCAATTTGGGGAACTTCTGGGAAGACACCAAATGAGTTGCATTATGTGAACATTCTTCCAGTGAATTACTTTTTTAAAGGATTTAGAACCACCTGAAAAAGAATTTTATGAATCACCAATAAAGATACAAGAAATAAACGTATTCTAGAGATTGGAAGGAATGAAGAGCCTACTTCATCAATTCCAATTTACTCTCTAACATGCTGCTCCTATGGCCTTCTATGTTGCTGGCCCTGACACACTTTGAGAGTTTCCTGTGCTAGCAGAGTGAAAGTTATTCCTAGCCAGAGTTGCATTTCTGCATTTTAATGGTCAAGCACAAGCGGAAGACTTCCCTTTGATGGCTTCTTGGGCCTTGTGTACCAATGACCTGAAATATATTGTAAATGCTAGAAGCTGACTCTGCAAGCTTACAAAAGGGGACTTTTGTGGAAGCCCACTGACGACGTGGGATCTTCTCCCCTTGGGCTCCCACTTTGCTGGGTCTCCTTGCAGTTTTTGGAAATAGAGCAATGACGTATCCCAACACATGAATTTTACCAGAAATTGGTCGTTTCCATATGCAAGTTCAATCATTTCTCCCACTTCCCGTGGTTTTATAGATAGAATTGGAGATACTATCATGGTTACATTAAGATACGTCACTTGCGTTGTACTTGCTATGATTAGTTTTAACATGATGGCGTATTGAAAACTATAGTTATGGGGCGCCTGGGTGGCTCAGTCGGTTAAGCGGCCGACTTCGGCTCAGGTCGTGATCTCGCGGTCCGTGAGTTCGAGCCCCGTGTCAGGCTCTGTGCTGACAGCTCGGAGCCTGGAGCCTATTTCAGATTCTGTCTCCCTCTCTCTCTGACCCTCCCCTGTTCATGCTCTGTCTCTCTCTGTCTCAAAAATAAATAAACGTTAAAAAAAATTTTTTTTAAATAAAAATATAAAAAAGAAGAAAACTATAGTCATATACGTAGAAATGCAGTTACTACATAAAAACATTTGAAATAGATTTGTTTAATGGCTGCTTGATCAATTGGCGTTACAGTTTTTTCTTTACCTTGGAGAGTTGCAAACTATAATATAATTTATTTTAAGGTCCTAGTAACCCATTGTCTAAGATCCGGTTTTACTTAATGTCTTAAATCTTAACGTTACTTGGTCAGTAATGTTGATAATCATATTTACTGGTTTTGGTAGACCAATTTATTAGTTACAATTTGAGTTTCAGACACTTAGAAACATAAAAACACATTTATTATTGAAATTATGGTAGTAAAAATTATCTTATTGCATAAATATCTTCTTGTATTTGAAACTACATAGCCCCATCCCCTTTTTGCCTCGAAATAATTGTTTTTATAATAACCTTCTGATAATATGAGGCTTTTTAGGAATGTAATTATAACAATATAGTGGGATGGACTATATTGTTTTTAATTAAACAAAAACAGGTAAAAATAAGAATAAATTGTGACTAGATGAAAAATTCAGGAAGTGAAATTTCAATTTGCAGAAATAGAAATTAGGGATATAGAAGAAGAACTTCATAACTGGTCTAAACATCCAAAGGAAATGAAAAAAAGTTAAAAGGGTAAGAGGAAATTGGATAGACACATTTTGGAGATTTAACTTAGAATGTAAGCTCCTTGAGAGCAATAAACATCTTATTATTGTAACACTCCCCCTAACAGAGGGCTTAACACACAGTATATGCTATTAGTATTAGACAAACATTTCTTATATTTAAGAATAAAATAATGGGTGTTCCTCCGAAAACAGAGCATGTGGATCAGAAGTAAAAATCAAAGTTTGTAACTTTTCCTGTATAAAAACTGCAGTAAGATTGTAAGACTTATTTTGAGCAAAACTAAGAAGTAGAGATAAATGCCTGGTCACAGGCTGGTAAATTTTTAAATTTCTAGAACGAACAAAAAAATTCCTGCAAGTGTCTAAGAAAACAGATACTCTTGTAGTTTGTCTTCATACTTCTTTTAAGAACTGGAGCTTTCTTAAGACCAAAGGTAAATTTTTACATACTTCTAAGTAAAACAAGTTTGATTCTTTAAGTTTTATGCCTACCCAATTATTGGCTCATACATAAAAGCAACAGAAGAAAAATTTTAACTTGGGAAGGTGCTAGAAAGTATAACAACAAAGGGTACTTAACTGCAAAAGTTGCAGAGATATCATCCAGATCACTCAGTGGTCAGATATATAAAAAATCAAGAATGGGAAATTTCAGGAAAAAGTTTAGCCTTAACTAAGCATTGAAGGTCAAGGCAAAGTAATAAATGAATAAAATATAGTGAAAATTGAAATGAATTAGGAATTGATGTTGATCACTACATGTTTTTCTTTACTAAGGGAGCAATGTTTTCAATAAAATAATCCTAAAAGGTTTTTTAAATTTTTAAATGAAGAGCCTGTAAGGAATAACCACCATGTGGAAAGAGAAGGTGGAGAAAACAAAAGCATTAGAAGTTGCTGCTTTAGTTTTAAATCTTTAGATAAGAATGCATTTAGGACAGTCATGAGCAATTTCAAATTGATACTAGTTGAGTGGGAAGAAAAATGTCTGTTTTATAAATAATTTTAGAAGATAAAAATAAACAACACAGTCCAAAAGACAAAATGGAAAGGAAACAAGAAGGAATGATTGAAAAGAAGAAAATACAGAATAAGAGCAGTCAAGCTCAAAAATTATGACAAGTGTAAATGTCTTAAATTTCTCTATTCAAATGGGAAGATCTTCACATTAAATTAAAATGAAAGTTGTATGATTTGGTGGCGCTTAATAGAGTCATACTTAAAGATAAAGGACATGGAAATACTTTTTAAAAGGGCAAAGATTTTGCAGCCTAACATGCTCACATCTAAATCAGATAAAGCAATAGCAGAATTACAAAAGGGACTATTTTATAATAATTATTAATGTAACATTAGTAAAGGAATAATGACACTGAAAAATAATGCATTAAATAACTTAAAACATAAAATAATTTAACGTGCTTTTTATTTAAAAAACTTTTTTTTTTTTAATTTTTTTTTCAACGTTTATTTATTTTTGGGACAGAGAGAGACAGAGCATGAACAGGGGAGGGGCAGAGAGAGAGGGAGACACAGAATCGGAAACAGGCTCCAGGCTCTGAGGCATCAGCCCAGAGCCCGACGTGGGGCTCGAACTCACGGACCGCGAGATCGTGACCTGGCTGAAGTCGGACGCTTAACCGACTGCGCCACCCAGGCGCCCCTAAAAAACTTTTTTTAATGTTTATTTATTTTTGAGAGAGAAAGGGAGAGAGAGGGACAGAGGACAAGCAGGGGAGGGGCAGAGAGAGAGGGAGACACAGAATCCTAAGCAGGCTCTAGGCTCTGAGCTGTCAGCACACAGCCCCAGTCGGGGCTCTAACCCAGGAACCATGAGATCATGACCTGAGCTGAAGTCAGACGCTTAACCGACTGGGCCGCTCAGGCACCCTTTAGCATGCCTTTTATGATGGAGCAAAACAGTGAAAATAATGTATATCCAAGCAGCAGTGCAAAAGTTTACAAAATTAGAAACTTAAACTAATGAAATATTTCACATCGGTAAATTAAATAAGAAGTAAATGATTATTATGATAGATTGCTTTTTAAACACAGTGTTGGATAAAATTTAACACTTGTTCCTGATAAAATGATAAAAAGAAAAAATGAACTGTATTTTAACATGATAATAAATTTGTTTAACCAATAGTCAAAATTAATGTAAAAATACTAGAAATATACATCTTTAAAAACAGAGGTGGGGTAGAAGTTGGTATAGTGGTTCTGCCATAATAATTGTTATTAAACATTATTTTAAAGCCCTTATCAATATAATAAAACATACTAAAGGAAAAAGAGGTATAAGGAGTGAAAAAATATACATTATCATTATGACGGGAAAAATATCTTAATAGCTTGAAAACCCAAAGAAGTGAACAAAAATGTGTATAGACCTAATTAATTAGTGAAATCTTGGAAGACATATGACTCTTCACATAAACCAATAGTATTTCTAAATATTAGCAATCATTAGCTTAAGCATAAACTTCTAAAAGATTTATTTTACAAGATATGTAAAACTCTGAGTTTAAACAGAAATATGTTACCTACCTAGATAAAACTGTTTGAGAGCTATAAAAATATTAAGTTAATCAAAATGTTGGTTTCTGATTTTGAAAAGGTAACATTTTTAAATTGTTAATTATTTCCAAAGTATAGATTTAATGGGGAATCTAATAATCATGTCTCTTTTGTTTTTCACATTTTGAGGTAATGGTGAGAGGAACTTGATTTTCACATAAATCTGGAAAAGAAAATAGGGAAGAATAGTAGAAATCATTTCTGAGAAAGAAAAATAATGAGGGCAGACTAGTCTTATCAAATATTAAAATATATTATAAAGTTATAATAACTAAAATCATGTGATACTGGCACCAAAATAGATTAATTAGGAAATATAAGTGGTTAACAATTATATAATAACAAAATATTTGATAATGTTAGAACACAAACCAATGGAAAGGGAAAATATTTTACAGTGTGTGGACTGATTAACTGTTTGAAAAAAAAACAATTTATATGCTCATGATACACAAAATAGCAACACTTAAACCATAGGAAATCTAAAGGGACTTGGTTTTACAGATTTAGAATACTGTAACAAATTGCAAAGTGAAAAATAAAATAGATTTGATTTATATAAAGATAGCAACAAAACAAACAGTAGGCTAGGTACAATTATTTGAACATAACAAAAGGGTTAATTATCATATTATTAACAGAAGCTCATACAAACTCCACAGCTAAAAACTAATACATGAGATAAAATAGAATCCTATTTAGCCAATATATGAGATAAGACTAAAATCACATTTCACAAAAGATGAAATATAACACATTTGCAAACATAAAAACATTCAGCCTTACTAATAATCAATTGAATATATACTAAAACAAAAATAAGCTGTATTTAGGCTTAATCAATTATTTTAACTTTAATGTCACGGATTTACATTCCCAGCTGATACAGATTATTTTCATTTAGATAAACTTACCCTCTGGAGAAAGTGGGAAACCTGGATAAAATCTAGCAAATATTTGTTTAAAAGCATCCTAGAGCTTTAAGGTGGAGAGGATTGGAGAAGCCAAAAACCCAGAGAGTAGGCAATCCAAGAGAGATCTCACTTACACAACTACCTGTTAGAAGGTAAAACACCACTTGACAAAGATATCACCCAGAGGCTCAAATTATCTGTACAATTTTTCATACACAGTGTCTGGCAGTAAAATTACCAGTCATACCTGTAGACCAGATAACAGACTTTAAAATATCTGTAATTAATAAATTAACAAAATTAGATGAGCAGATAGGGAATTTCTGCATATTATTGGTAACTATATAAAAACCAAATGGAAATTCTGGAACTAAGAAGTAAACTGACAGAAATTAAAAACTCAATGGATGGGTTTAAGAACAGATTAGAAACAGCTGAAGAACAGATTGATGAACTGGAAGGCAAAGCAATAGAAAATTTAATGTTAGTACCCAGAGTTAGCAAGGTACAGTGGAAAATGGTTTCTTCTTACATAACTGGTGGCATGTAAATCTATGTAATACTTTTTGGAAATGCTTTGGTGATGTAAATCAGATATTAGAACAAAAAAGAGGGGCACCTCGGTGGCTCAGTCTGGGGCTGAGACTTCAGCTCAGGTCATGAGCTCACAGTTCATGACTTTGAGCCCCACATTTGGCTCCCAGCTGTCAGTCTGTCAGCACAGAGCCCACTCTGGACTTACTGTCCCCCTCTTTCTGCCCCTCCCCCACTTGCGCTCTCCCAAAAATAAATAAATATTTTTTTAAAAATAAACAAACAAATTTGTATGTTTTGACCCAGTAATCTTATGTCTAGGAATATCTATTATGGAAATAACTTTTTTTAAATTTTTTAAATTTAAAAAAAATTGTTTTTACATTTATTTATTTTTGAGAGACAGACAGAGAGAGAGAGAGATAGAGCACAAGTGGGGCAGGGGCAGAGAGAGAAGGAGACACAGAATCCGAAGCAGGCTCCAGGCTCTGAGCTGTCAGCACAGAGCCTGATGCGGGGCTCAAACCCACAAACCACGAGATCATGACCTGAGCTGAAGTCGGATGCTCAACTGACTGAGCCACCCAGGCGCCCCTACAGAAATAATTTTTTTACTGTGAATTGTTTTATGTATAAAGATGTTCACTACAGAATTACTCATTATACTAACTACAGTGTGCAATGTTTTAAGTGCTTTACTTCAATTTATGCAGTTAATCCTCACAAAAAAACCCAAGGAGGTAGAGGTTGTTACCACTAATATCCTCATTTTATAGATGAGAACAATAAAACCTTGAGAGGTCAAGTAGCTTGCTCGAGATTATGGAACTAGTGAGTAGAGAAACAAATGTTTGAACCATGCTGCCTGCCTCCACAGCTTGCACTTGAACCTGCCCTGGGCTTTTGGAAGCAACCTAGATAGCTAAGAACTGGAGACTTGCCGGGGCGCCTGGGTGGTGCAGTCGGTTAAGTGTCCGACTTCAGCCAGGTCACGATCTCACGGTCCGTGAGTTCGAGCCCCGCGTCAGGCTCTGGGCTGATGGCTCAGAGCCTGGAGCCTGTTTCCGATTCTGTGTCTCCCTCTCTCTCTGCCCCTCCCCCGTTCATGCTCTGTCTCTCTCTGTCCCAAAAATAAATAAACGTTGAAAAAAAAAATTAAAAAAAAATGAGCATCACCAACACTTTTAGCAACATGGGAAATAATTCTGATATAATATGAAGAGGGAAAAAAATCAAAACCCTAGAATTACACCAAATAAAAAATATATGTACAAATATGATGGGAAGCAAATATCCCCAAAGGCTAATAACAATTATGTGAGGTTAGTAGCACTAGTTTTCCGTTTCTCTTCTTCCATTCTTCATTTTCTCAAAATTTTAATGATGTGTTTTATATATATATATATATATATTATGCTTCATATAGAAAATACCATTATCTATATGTAAAAAGTAGTAGTTTATTGGGTAAGAACCTGGGTTCTGGAACCAGACTGCCTATGTCACCACTTACTAGGTATGTGACCTTGGGCAGGTTGTTGAATTTTTGTTTCTTAGTTTCTAAGTTTATCCTATAAAATGAGGATAATTTTAGTATGTATCTGATAGGGTAATTGTAAGGATTAAATGTGCTCAAAAATGTATTTAGAACAGTGTCTGAAACTGAAATATGTAAGCATGATCTAGTGTTGTTATTCTGCAAATAGGCCTCATTGTTTTAGACCCTGAGTGACCAGACAAAATGACAATTCCCCCCTGCCAGTCCTTTGCTAGGCACATACATTAGCAACAATTTTGTTTCTATATATATATCTTTGTCCTTACTATGAATTCCCCAATGCAGACATGTCTAGGAACCAGGAACCGTTGGCTAAGGAGACACTTGCGAACCCTTTCCAAGAAGCAGTGATAATCAAATGTCTGATGAGTTTTTTATTTTAGAGAAGTTCAGCCTCCTTGCCTGTGTCACATCTCTGAGACCTGGACGAGAGTGATTGAAGCTACCCCTTGAAGCCAATATTACATGAACATCATCAGCAGTGAATTAGAGAAAATATTTATCTATTTCCCCAATTTTACCCTTCTCTGAATGAATGACTTTCTACCGGCTCCGTGATCTGACAGTCCAAGTAACAACAGAAAGCTGTTTAAGAAATAGGACACTTGTTGTAACTTGATTTTTCTGAATTGAACACCCCAGGGGGACTGAAAATGTGCTTCAAAACTTTTTTCCACTTGGCCGATCCAAAAAGTTTGGAAAATTTTTATAGAATTTCCTCATTCCTTAAAACAGTTTCATTGAAATTGTAAAAGAAAAAAAAAAAAAAGATCTGTTAGATGCCAGGATTTACTGTTAGCTGTCTTAATGGCTAATGAAATGATAAGACCTTGCAATAACCCCTGCCAATTAAAAAATAACAGGTGCTTGCCAGGTAGAATATTGCATTACCTGTAAGAGAAAAGGATGCAGATTGGTATTTCACACATTTGTGAGAATGATCACCTTTGACGTGTGTCTCTGGTTTTCAGGACATTGCACGTGTCTGCTCTTGTAAGACTTTGGCTGCAGAACCCAAGTGTGAACCCTGCTCGGTGAGTTAGCTGTTTCCTGAGTGTTGTCTGTCTCTTCCTTGCCTCTGTCAAGACCCTGTGATGTTCACTGTCAGTGTCCTTTGCTTAAACTTTCTAAAAATTCTCAGCTGTCTTTTATGGTAAATGTCTAACAAATTGCTCTAATCGAGTCTGAGTTTTACAGTGTTGCTAAAGAGCTTGCACACAAACCCCCACTTTGTTCCAGGGTTTACCCCAAATCTTTCCCACTCTCTTTCCTAATAGTCACGTTCTAACACAAGACTACTCGTTAAGACATTCACTGTCTAAATCACAGGTCAACATTTCACAGTTAGTGATGACTGGTCCCATGAAGGATGAGAAGAGCATGGTAATAGTGAAATTCCTTTCCCCTTTTACGAAAATAAATCACGAGATTCAACCAGCAAATGGTGAATCAATGGCAAGTCAATAATAAGGTGAGAGATTATGTTACTGAAAAATGACCTCAAGATTAATTTCTTATGTAGATAAATGCTGGACAATTTCTTATTGTCATAGTGTTATTGGAGGTTATTTCAAGTGTTCATATTGCCACAGGAGGTAACAGAATTGAGATGGGCCCCTTCTCTAACATGCCATCTGTGTCTGAATCTGCAAAAATTCTAAACAGTTCTGGTCTTCAGTATCTCCACTTGAAAATGGGAGTGGTAGTATTAATCTGTTAGGTTATGAAGGCAAAATGTTATAACACGAAACACCTGACAACCAGCAATCACTTCATGAACACTAGTCCTCCCTACCACTGTTTATTTAGATAGAAAATAAATACATAACACAGAACTCTGCTTTCATCTTCAAATATATTATTCTTCATTGATTATTTTATGAATATAATCATTGATTCAGAAAATAAATGGAATTTTTATCCCTCCAACCTTCATTCTTTTATTCATTTCTCAGAGCTTTAATGAGCATCTACTATAAGCTAAGAAGTAAGTGCTGTGGGAGACAAAAAGGAGAGTGAAGTACCCGTTGTATTCTCATGGAGATTGGAGTCTAGAAAGAGGTTGTATGTATGTATGTATGTATGTATGTATGTATGTATTAAATGCCACTAGAGAAATGAAGTATTATCTTCGTTTATTAGAAGGAGAAAGTATTTTATCTAGGGTTTCAATTTCTTTTATCTAGGGTTTCAATTTCTTTATCTGTGAAATGTGTAAAATAATCTCTGCCCCGCTGGTCTTTTAGGGGTCTGGAGAAGATCAAAGGGGAGCCTGCATGTGAGATCTCTTTGGAAACCCTGAAGCACTCTGTGAATGAAAAGGGTAAATTTTTTCTCTCTTCCCTTGTACCATAAACTCCATGAGAATGTTTGACAGGGCCTGTTATGTTGGTCTTTAAAAACTTTTGAAGTATATATATAAAAAAATCACACTGTAAACCTTAAATATTTACAATTTTTATTTGCGAAGTAAACATCAGTAAAGAGGGCTAAGTTTTGATAAAACAATAAACCACTGATGGAATGAAAGAATCCGTGAATGTTATGCACTGAAGGTCTGTGCCCCAACCCCCCCCCCAACCTCATATGTTGAAATCCCAACCCCCAATGTGATAGTGTGAGAGGTGGGGCCTTTGGGAGGCAATTAGGTTTATATGAGGTCATGAGGGTGGAGCTCGAGTTAGTGCCTTTACAAGAAGGGGAGATACCAGCATTTCCTCTCCACCACATGATGACACAGTGAGAAGGCAGCCATCTTCAAGCCAAGAAGAGGGCCCCCACCAAGAACCGAATGTACTTGTGCCTTGATCTTGGACCTCCCAGCCTCCAGAGCTGTGAAAAAATAAACATCTGCTGTTTAAGCCGCCCAGCCTGTGGTATTCTGTCATAGCAGCCTGAGCCGACTAAGACAATAAGTGAGAAAATAAATGAATAAGTCAACGAAGGAAACAAAACAAAGATGCAGAGTAGGAAAACCTACAAAATGAACGAGGAATAAAGGGTTGTCTTTGAAAATGTGCAGTATAGCTGAGTGTTAGGAGTATGATCCATAGCTAGATGGAAGGATGGATGGACGCAGTGTTCTCAGAGTGTGGTCCGTGGATGAGTGGCATGAGTATCGTGTGGGAACTCATTAGAAATGCAAGTTCCTGGGGGCGCCTGGGTGGCGCAGTCGGTTAAGCGTCCGACTTCAGCCAGGTCACGATCTCGCGGTCCGTGAGTTCGAGCCCCGCATCAGGCTCTGGGCTGATGGCTCAGAGCCTGGAGCCTGTTTCCGATTCTGTGTCTCCCTCTCTCTCTGCCCCTCCCCCGTTCATTCTCTGTCTCTCTCTGTCCCAAAAATGAATAAAAACGTTGAAAAAAAAAATTTTACAAAAAAAAAAAAAAAAAAAAAAAGAAATGCAAGTTCCTGGTCCACCAGCCAGTCCTGCTGAGTCTGAAAGTCAGAGGTAGGGCCAGCAGTCTGTGTTTTAGCAATCCCTGTAGATCATTCTGAGACAAAGTAAAGTTTTGAGAACCATTGCTTGGTACTAACATGGGGACTTTGGAAATTATTCTGCTGTCAGTACATTCAGTGTTAATGAAGGTTTTTAGCTGTGGATGGATGTAATCAGACCTGTATTTCTAGGATGATGAGTCTTGGAGCTTCGCCTAAAAGAATTTATGGCCTCCATGTAAAAAGGACCATTGGAGATACTGGAAAACACATTGTATTTGCCAAGCCCCAGAGTGACAGATTTTGGTTTTTCCTACTTCCTGATAATATGCACATCATCAGCTAAGAGGCCGAGCAGAGCAGGCACTGCCCCAGGCACTGGAGAAACCTGCTTGGTCTGCAGAGACCCAGCGGGATGAGAATGTTGAGCTATCAAATATATCAAATACCAGTCCTCACTGATCTTGGAGAGCCCTCTTAGTCCTGACCAGCTGTGGGGAAACATCAAGTGGAACCTTCCAGACCAAGATAAATGGGCAGCTTTTCCTAAGACTGGCCTAGGTAACTGCCCTGGCTGAAAATGCAGCTCCGTATTTAGGGCTGGTGGAGACAGGTCTGCCAAAGGGGAGGGCAGTGTGGAGGAAAAACGGAAGAGCCTCAAGGGGAAACAGTTACCTTAAGAAAGAGTCTAGAAGCCCAAGATACAAGCGTCGGGTGGGGAAGCAGCGGGGAGAAGAAGGATGAGGGCTTCTCAGAGAAGGACTGCTCAGATGCCCAATCATCTGGGTTTGCCCAAGACACAGGGTGATCAGGACAAACCAGGGCAGCTGGTCACCCTACAACTGTGTTCCCTCACCTGTGTTGAAGACCATGTGACAGCAGAAAAGTCACCGCTCTAGACCTTGTTTCTCAAAATATTGTCCACAGACTGGCAGCATCAGTATCACCTGGGAGCTTGTTAGAAATGTATCTTCTCAGGCCCACATTAAGGCTGCAGGATCATACCTGCCGGACAGGAAGAACCCCAGGTGATCTGCAGGCGCATGAGTTGAGAAAGACTGCACTAGAAGATCCTGTGCACCCTGGGGAAGAAAAGGTAGCACTGGTAGGGAGCGGAGAGAATTTCTTGGCTGTGATCTGGCACATGTCCAGGTCGGCCAGATTCTATACTGAAACTGTATCAACCGGACCTGGCAAGGAGCAGAAGCATTGAGAAGGTTACACAGTAAGGAGTACCAGGAATTGAGAGCAGAGAGGTAAAAGGACAGATGACACAAACTAGCCAAGAGGGGCCTCCTGAACTATTAATAGTAGTAGTTGTAGGAATGTAGGAAAGCCAGAAATCCAGCTATTATGTGGCGAGAGTAAAGCTGGAGAAATACTCTTCTGTACCTGTTACCGTGACCCTGTTTTGGTAAAAAAAAACAAAAACAAAAACAAAAACAAAAACAAGCTGATGTGGGCTGGGAAATGTGAAATGCGGAGTCACAGCATTGTGGGTAGGCTTGCAGAGGAAGAAAAAAGGATCACCCAGTAAAAGTCTCAGCATTAGCATCTTGGCCTTCACTTACTTGCATATTGCTCAGATATGCAAAGCAAGTTCAGTTTTCTCCCTTTTTCTCTACCTGGTCTGATCTTCATGGGCTCCAGCTCTGCATTCTAGCAGGAATAATTTGCACTTAATTAATAGTGTTTCATTTTCTTCCCGCTTGAACATAATTCTTTGACTTTAAACATTCTAACCAGGGTTTCTTAAACTCAAACACGCTGCAGAATCACCTAGAGGGCATGTTAAAACACAGATTGCTGGGCCCACCCCCAGGGTTTCTGATTCAGTACATCTGGTAGAAACTTAGAATTTGCATTTCTAAGGAGTTCCCAGTCGATGCTGATATAACTGGTCCGAGGAACACGCTTTACAACCTCTGATTCAAAGTATTCGGCATTTTATTCCCTCCCAAAGGTGATGGTTTCAAAGGTCTTAGATTAAAATGCTTCTCAGATTGGTTGATCTTCTGTTCTATCTTGGATCCAGAACCTGGTCTTCCTGTGTATGGCCGGTATGCAGTGGCACAAGCATGCTTGCATTGCTGGTTCAACACATCTGAAATGGTCTGTATCTTGTTCCACAAGACAAGTCCTTTGGTCACATGCTAGGATGTCCTGGCAAAGTCAATTTGTGATACAAATCTCTAAAAAGCAGCTCTCACTTGTATTTATCTTACTTCAGACCAGTAGTAGTTTGTGGACTGGCACTGGCCCATGGACCACATTTTGAGTAATGCTGTTTAGATGACTCAGTCTTTCTCAGATTCTTTACCTCCTTCTTCCTCCTCTTTCCTAAGATAGCATTTGGGTATGCAAGGGTGGGGGGTGTCTTATTTTATCCTTGTGACAGCCTCGTATCATGCACCATCCCGTAGATACTCAGTGATCCTCCCTATTGAGGGGCTGGATTCATTCTTTCCCTGGAATGGGGACCACCGAAATGCAAGTAGGTCCCATCTGATCTTTTGGAATGATGTGTGCCGGTCCTCACGACTGCTGCCATAGCCCTGAACACATCCCTTAGTACCCAAGGTCTATCTTCACGGCCTCTGTCCCTGCTCCTAGACCGCCACTAGTCTACCAGTAGCCTCCATGGGAAAGTAAGAAGCTCTAGACACTCCTGTTTCCCACATAAAGGCCATCAGGAGGCAGGAATGCCTTCGGCGTCCTGTGTATCCATCCATCTGCTGCCGCCTCTGTACCATTGCTTCTGAGCCCCTTGGGATTTGGTGTTGAGCCAAATAGCCAGAGACCGCTAGAGGCAGTGTAGTGCTGGAAGGAGCTTGTAGCCCAGCCAGTTGTTAATTTTTCAGGAATTTGGCCTTCCAGCTGTCCAGGGTGGCCATTATTAAAAGTTAAAGGACAACAACATACATTTAAACAAGTTATATTAAAAGCAAAGGTAGTCAATACACAAAATCATCACCTTCTATTTATTTTACTGCGCTGGACTGTTAATCTATGTTTAGCATATGTGTGTGATAGAAATACTGTATAATCGTGTACTGCCACACAGGTCTTCTAAGCGCTGTTCGGTGATACCGTGTTGAGAGCTTCCAATCAGCCAAGGTAGAAGTATTTACGCTGTAGAAATGAGCAAACATTATAAATCAGGGTTCCACTCTCTCTCGTCTCCACCTCCCCAAGGCCAGTTGTTAAACATTTACCAACACACCATTGCTTAGAGCCTAAATCTGGGAGTGAGCCACTAATCCACTGGCCTCTAGTCACCCTTTACTTACATAGATGTTACAAAGCTGCTCTTCCCCTAAAGATTAGCTCCTGAAAGGTATCTGTGAAAGAGATATTGAATACTAGAACCTTGATATCATCTTATCTACTTACCCTACTTTTATCTCTCTTTTCTCTCTACCATCTCTTGGGACCAGAAGAATTGATCTTCTGGTTTTTTATTTCCTCCACAGCTTATCCTCGTACATTAAGGGTGAACATTCATGGCCTAACTTTACTCTCTGACATTCTTTCCCAAAACGTATAAATTTATTCTAATCATGAGAAAACATGAGACCAAATTGAGGGGCATTCTACAAAACTTCTTCCTAGTTCCCTTCAAAACTGTAAGATCGTGAAAGACAAGAAAAGACCAAGAAACAATCATAGCTTGGAGAAGGAGACTTGTGTGCTAGATTCAATGTGGTATCATAGATTGGCCCCTGGAAAAGAAAGAAAATTGGTAGAAAAACTGAGGAGATCCAAATAAGGTCTGAGTATTGTACCAATGTTGATTTCTTAATTTCAATCATTGTTTCATTGTTATGTAAAATGTTAACATCATATGAAGCTGGATGAAGGGTATATGAGAACTCTATATTATATGTGCAGCTCTTCTGTAAATATACAGTTATTTCTAAATAAAACTAATGATGGGAAAAATTCATGACCTAGGTAATAGATATCTTTTCTGTCCTATGGAAAAAACCTGCTATGTGCATCCACCTGCTTTGTGATATGCAAAAGGGGGGAAAATGGGGATGGTATAAAATCTTTTTCTAGATAAAGATAAAAAGCTTTACTTTCAAGTGTTTTTTCTTTTGCAGAATAAAAAGAATTATTTTGGATGTTGTAAGCTGAGCATTAACTGTTTCTTTCCCTTTCTTTGTAATCTTGCTGTAATAAAACTAAGTTTGTAAGCGGTATCTTCAGATGATGGAGAAGACATAGAAAGTAGATTAATATAAATTCAAAATATCACCTTTATTTTGTGTTGATCTGAAAATGGGCCACTGTTCACACAGCTACATTTCCTTCTAAGTGGAAGGAGAGCCAGGAAGAAAAATCCCTGAGCAGAGAAGAGGAAATGTGCTCTAAGGCAATGCTTCTCCAATTTTAATTTGCATTTGCTTCATCTGGGGACCTTGTTAAAATGCAGATTCCTTTTCAATAGGTTTGGGGTGGGGATCCCAAATTAGTCTGATTTTCCAGTAAGTTCCCAGATAATGCCAGCCTGCTGGCCTCTGAGTAGCAAGAGTCAAGGGTCCTTTCTGAGGAATTTCCTCTTCCTTGGCACAGTAGGCATAAGGCAAGTGCTTACCAGCCAGAGGCTTAAAGACACATAAGAAATGCACAGTAAGACCAGAAATAAAGCAGTTAAAACAAAGAAGATGCACATTAATCAAAGTATGACATTTTTGCACATACTGAGATGGGGTGAAAGAAGGACTACTCAGGAGGTCACTGGACATGTAAAGCTGTTTTTGAAGTTTAATTTGAAGCCCCAACTAAGAAGCATTGTATGTAGTCATTCCCTTTCACTACACAGGAAAAATGCAACATTTTCTACGAAAGAGGAACTACAGCTTTCAGAATTACTGAATTGTACGGTGCCAATGTACATGAATCTCTTCCCTCCTCCAACGTTTCCAATGATGATAGTTCCTGGAAAATAGTATATCGTTTTTTCAAGCATATGCTAAGTCTACCAAAAAAATTCTCCCGAAAGTTCTCTTCAAGCTAGGAAAATGGGTAATTGGCCTGTATCAACGGGACAACTCATGCCAGTCAAAACACCATTACAAGAGAATAAAGTGTGAGGCCTGTGCATCGGCATGTTTTCACCCCCACCTCATGAGGAGCTTCCAACGTGTCACATGCACTTTCACTGTCTTTTTCAGCATTTAAACTGAGATGTTTTTCTGGAAGCCTTGCTCAGTGGACCTATGGGCCCTCTGGTATTCTTAGACACGATTTATAAATGTTGTGATGAACTTGACCAAAGTAGATCTGGCTTTGCTAATCACTTATTAGTTCTTTGACCCACTATTTCTTTGTTTAAGAAGCAATGTTGCTTGTCTTACGGATACATATTATCCAATTTGCAGAAAATATAAATAATATTGCAGATAGCAAATGAGATCTAGCGTGCAGCTTCCTGCATCCCGGTGGGCACAGTCCTATTTAGTAATAGCTTTCCCTTTCACTGTTGCCACTGGCAGACAGACTGCTTATGCGATCTTTGGCTTCCCTAATGTCTCTTCAGGGATCAATAGAGTGTTTCTTTTTTCCTAGATGCCAACTTCATCGTCTTTATACTTTAAGAATACAGTATCAGTTTAAGAATACTTCAGGAATACAGTATTAGTCTAAAGACCGTTCAGTTGAAAGCAACCTTGCAGAGATGTAGTCACCCATGATTGATGTTAGGCGAGTGAAAGAAAAATGTAGGTTTGTTTTCCCCTCTGCCTTTCAGATCTTTGAAAGAGAAAGGGGACTGGTTTTTCAAAACTGTGCCGTTGTTGGAAAGTAACCATCGCCTACCTTGTGCTATCTGATCGTATCCGTAGATACAGGAACGTGTATGTAGCAGCCACTTCTCTCAATACTTTTGTTCATTTTTCTCTTGAAGTAAATATTAATAATTGGAAATTAGAGAATTGCTATTTTAATGTTTCAAGTGAAATAAATCTGATATGTGAATTAGCAACAAAGACTTATGTCTCAAACAGGAAATAACAATTCATGAAACCAAATTTAAAGTTCAAGCAGAGCTTTCACGCTGATGGATTCGTATTTTCCTTTTTCTTGGCCCTGTGGGTCTGTTTTTAATTTTAATTTTTTTTATTTGTTACTTTTATCATTTTGAAACATATCCTTGTCTCAAACTCTTTGTGCAATGGTGAGCGTATAAAGAAGTACAAATAAATAACTACTGACCACATTTCTACTGTGAAATTTTTTATTTTAAATGTGACAACTATCCCTCAATTGTCTGTGCACATTCAACTGTTGGCTGAGCCAGATTCTTGGGTATAAGAAAAATTGGTGAATCTGAAATAAAAGTGCAAAATATCTTTCATGCAAATAATACTAATAATACCCAAGAAAGCAAGAAAGCTTACTTAAAAAAATAATTGTTCTTGACAGGAGATTTATAAATAGGAGCCTAATTAATAAATTTCACCATTGTTCTCCTTAGCTGCAGCCATGCCCCCTTGGACTTCTTTATTTCAGATGACCTTGTACTTTCTTTGCAACTCACACTAAATAATGTGTGTTGTTTTGCATTTTTTATATCAGAAAGCAAAATATTAAAAAATTAATCAATGTTGCAGAGAAAAGGGCACTCCCATAATAGAAAAAAGAAATACAGCCTTATTTCATCATCTTCTTAAAGACTCTCTAAAAGTGAGCGTAGTTCCTTTAAAAATATGACATGATATATTGTTTGAAAGTTGCTTTAACTATCCATCACTGATTTAGATGGTCATTTGACACAACTTTGGCCCATGGCCATGTAAAAAACAAAACCAAAAACCTTAAACTGTGTGTAGTCATTCATACAGAGGCATTCACTTTTAGAAATTTCTGCTAACCAGGGCACCTGGGTGGCTCAGTCTCTGTTAAGCCTTTGACTCTGGATCTCAGGGTCGTGAGTTCAAGCCCTGTGTTGGGCTCCACACTGGGCATGAAGCCAACTTAAAAAAAAAAAAAAAGAAGAAGAAGAAGAAGAAATTTATGCTAAGGAAATATGGGTGTGTTCACAGGTATTATGAACACAATGTTCGCCATGGCATGGCATATATTGGGGGACAATTGGAAATGCTCTGGTGTCCAAACATAAAGACTAGTATAATAAATTATTATACAGCCAACCTATAAAATTCGTTCATCATCACAAAGAAATAATGCAGCACATATTTAATGATGAGAGACACATGAAGTGTTAGGTGAGAAAAGTAAGTTAGAAAACAATTTGTATGAAATGATCATATACACACAACCTCCATACATATGTACATATGTGTGTTATACAGTAAAATGTTAACAGGTCAATTATATCTCAATAAAGCTGGGAAAAAAAATGTTAACCATATCTTTCTGGGTGTTGGGATTATGGAAATTGTTCATGTGTGTTTATATTTTCTGTTTTTTTCAACATGTATGTATGGTTTTTAATAAGAAAAACAATGATATTTAACCTTTAAAAATAAGTGAATTCCATTAATACTCTCCTACTTGTCCTTTGAAAATCTGATAGCTTTATATGTTAATCGTTCTGTAACGGGTAATTGATTTTAAAAATGGAAACACATCAGATAGTTGTTTTAAAACGAACCAAGAAAGGGTCATGTAAAATATTGTAGTGACTTACTTTATTAGTAGATAAATATCCTGATGAACTATTTCCTGGTGAGAAGTAGGAATTGCTCAGGCCCAGGTGACATTTTCCTGGAATATCATCGAAGCTGCAAGCGATTTGCATAGCTATTCTAACCTTGTATCTTAAGGAGTAGTTTTTTTTTTTTTTTTTTAATTTTTTTTTTCAACGTTTATTTATTTTTGGGACAGAGAGAGACAGAGCATGAACGGGGGAGGTGCAGAGAGAGAGGGAGACACAGAATCGGAAACAGGCTCCAGGCTCTGAGCCATCAGCCCAGAGCCCGACGCGGGGCTCGAACTCACGGACCGCGAGATCGTGACCTGGTTGAAGTCGGACGCTCAACCGACTGCGCCACCCAGGCGCCCCAGGAGTAGTTTTTAACGTTCCTGCATAGATAAGACAGCTCCTGGAATCTTCCCAGTGCCCAACTATTTCTTTGATGACTGAGTATAGTAGCTGATTCGTTGATATGCATGTTAAACTGACATATATTTATTAAATGTCTATTAAGTATTTAAATGTTCCTGACGACTGAGCATACCAGCCCTGACCTAAAGGAGCTTCAGTATTGTTGGGAAATAAATAATATGAAACAAATATAAACATTTTTAAAAAAATAAAAACACTAAGTTAACTGAGGAGATAAGAACCAGAGTATTTACAAAAAGCAAATGATAAATATAGGAGGAAAGTTTGGGAAAAGGTTCCAGGAAAAGATGTGATTTGCCCTGACTTTGGAAAGATGAGTGGGATTGGGGCCTGAGGAAGAAAGGAAAAGACATTTTAGTTATAGAGATGAAGGTCCCAAGTCCACAGGGCTGAATTTGTTAGTTGTGGGATTGCTTACTGCAGTTTGGCCAGAGTTAGGGATTTGGTTACCACAGGGCAACAGAACAACAAGGATATCTGGCTGGGGGGAGGTGAGATGGCAGAGAACAGGTAGCATGCTATATGCAGGACCCCAAAGTTAAAGCTGAGGGGTGTATTTTCTTGCAACTCGGACTCCATGCTCTGAGTTCCTCCCACTTCTCTGACTGTCCTTGGTGGGGTCCCGGCCCCCTCTCTACTCAACCTTTGAATCTTGGGCTTCTCCACGATCCTTCTGCTTCTTTTCTGACCCTGTGCTTTTCCTGGATGAGAGTAGAGCCTTTGAAACTATCCGCTCCTGTGGTTTAAAACATCTACATAGGTCCTTGAGAAATGGTTGCTTCTTGGGGCAGGGATAATACAAGCTGAGCCTGGAGGGTCTTACAGTCCCAAAAAGTAAGGCGGGACTAGGGACGGAGGCAAGTCGAGAGGACACAGGAGGCAATCTGAAAGAGCTCTCAATGACCAAAGCTGAAACTGTTTCAGCCACAAAATAAAATATTGGTTATTGAAGTAGAATAAGATAAATACTCAGAAGTCCCTATGGATATATATATATATATATATATATATATATATATATATATAATAAATACTCAGAAGTCCCTATAGATAGATAGATATATGTAAGTTTATTTTATTTTGAGAGAGAAAGAGAGAGAGCATGCACGCAAGTGGGGTATGGGCAGAGAAAGAGAGATTGAGAATCCCAGGCAGACTCTACATTGTCCGTGCAGGCCTGATGCAGGGCTTGAACTCCTGAACGCAGGCGCCCCAGAAGTCCGTACCAATATAAATAAATTATTAAATAAATAATGGGGAAAGGACAATTCCTCCTTACAGAAGAATTCCAATTAATAAATGTAAAAGGAAAGAAAGAAACAGTAAGTCCTCATTAGAACGCTCGAAAACACTGCTGTAGGAAGGATCTACCTATGAATGCTAACATCAGTGGGCAAAAGTTCAAGGGGAAAGTAGATATTTGCATAGCCTCAAAGTATTCTTTCCAAAATATGTATTATTCACAAAGGGAAAAAGAGTAAATTTACAGTCATTAAAAGCATAGGAGATACCACCTTAACCAAGTGATCAAGGTTAACAGTGCTGGTAAAAGAACACATACCCTGATCTGATGTGCTGAAAAGGGCACCTCACCTTTGTGATATCATTCCTGTGAATACATAACTTCAGTTTGATCACGAGCAACCGCAGGAAAACATGAGGCACATTTTACAAAATACCTGACCAGTACTCATTGAGAGTGTCAAGGTCACAGAAGACAGTGATAAACTGAGGAACTGTCTATTGGAGAAAACTAAGACACAAAAACTAAATACACTGTGAAACCCTGGATTGGGTTGGACGTTGGAACAGGAAGAGGACATTGGTGGGGCGCCTGGGTGGCTCAGTTGGTTGAGCATCCAACTTCAGCTCAGGTCATGATCTCCTGGTTCATGGGTTCCAGCCCCACATCGGGCCCTGTGCTGACAGCTCAGAGCCTGGAGCCTGCTTCGGATTCTGTGTCTCCCTCTCTCTGCCCCTCCCCCACTTGCACTCTGCCTCTGTTGAATATTTTAATAGACCTTAAAAAAGATTTTTTTAGAAAGAGGACATTGGTAAAAAAAAAAAAAAAAAACTGGTGAATTCTGAATAAAGTCTGTAATTTAGTTATGGTATTTGTGCCATAAGAAATGTTAATTTCTTACTTTTGATCATTGTACCATGGTTATATAAGATGCTAAAGTTAGGGGTAGCATTTTTGAAGGGTGTGTGGCAACTTTGTATTATCTTTGCAAGTCTTCTGTCAATATGATGTTAACATAATATAAATAAATAATATTTATTTCTAAATAAAAAGTTTAAAAACAAAATATCCATATACAGAGAACTCCCAATCCTCTGTGTCTCTGGAGGGATCTTTCTTTTTTAGCATCTTTACACTTTTCCCATCCACCTTTAAAATCTTCATCCTCGGGGCGCCTGGGTGGCTCAGTCAGTTAAGCATCCGACTTCAACTCAGGTCACGATCTCACGGTCCGTGAGTTCAAGCCCCGCGTCGGGCTCTGGGCTGACAGCTCAGAGCCTGGAGCCTGCTTCCCATTCTGTGTCTCCCTCTCTCTCTGCCCCTCCCCCGTTCATGCTCTGTCTCTCTCTGTCTCAAAAATAAATAAATGTTAAAAAAATAATAAAAAAAAAATCTTCATCCTCTTAGTCCTTATATGTTTTATTTCCTCCTCTTAGAAATAAAGACCACTGGGCCTTCACAAGAATTTGTCACATTGAAATGCATTGTAAGGCTCTCTTTGTCCTCCAAGTACAGAAATGCTGGATAAAATATAATCATTTTTAATGAAATACATAGGTTGGGGTGCCTGGATGGCTCAGTTGGTTAAGCATCTGACTCTTGATTTTGGCTCAGGCCATGGTCTCACAGTTCGTGAGTTTGAGCCCTACATCAGGCTCTGTGTTATCAGCGCGGAGCCTGCTTGGGATTCTCTCCTTCCTCTCTCTCTGCCCTCCCCCATCACGCATATGCTGTCTCTCTCAAAATAAATAAGTTAGCTTAAAAAAAAAATGAATGAAATACATAGTAAAATCAAATGGATAGAACAAAGCAATGATCCATAGACATGAGACCCACGGACCTAAGGCAGGGGGCTGAAGTTGTAATGCCATTGTTGGGACAGGAAGTGAAGGGTCAAGCCTGTGTCAGCTAAGAAGCTAGAGGGACTGGAAAACATCAACCACTGGCCTGGAGAGGTGTCCAGGAAGTGTGCTTTATGCCAGGGACCATAAGTAAGAAAATCATCCCTCATAAGATACCAAACCCAAGCCTACACTCTCTGTGCTTGTGGAATTCAAATTTATACTACGTATGTGGTACAGCAGCCAAGAAATTAATGTAAAAACTGTTACGGAATGGGTAAAACCCCTATGGGCTTAGCAGGGGTAAAGCCACTTTATAGGGATGCTTTCATAATCCAGAGCGCAAGGGTCTCTCAGGTATTCAGATAAACAATATTAGTTTACTATCAAAATTATAAACCGCCTAGGCAAACAAATAATCATGAGAAACAATAGAATTAGCACCCTAAACCCTAGAGAAAATAAAACAATCTCTAGCATAAAGTATGTATGTTTAATTTGCTTAAAGAGAAAAAGAAGATATAATACTGTAACTAAAGAAGTCAATATGAAACTAAAAAGAGAAGATTTTAAAAATGGACTTCTAGAAATAACACACTGATATTACACCTCAATGGAAGTATTACACAGTAGATTAGACACCATTGAGAACGAGAATTAGATACTAGAAAACAGATCTGAGGGAATTCAGAATAAAGATCAAAGAAGTATAGAGAAGAAAAGTTTAGAAGAGAGTTTGAATTGTGAAGGCTGGAAGAAGAAGGTTCCATTTTGTTTTTTTTTTTCTAATAGCAGTTCTACAAGAACAGACTAGGGGGAAGAAACAATGCCTACATTTTATTTATTCAACTTTAAGGCCAAGTGTATATATCCAACAGATACTCAACAGTTGGTCGATAATAAGGACCTTCTGCTCTATTCAGTGTAGACCCATCACTCATTAACTAACGTATCGCACTCAACTCATCTCTCTTGGATTATGCTACTGCTGACTGGATAGAGCCTCTTTAACAAGTATCTCAGTGATTGTCTCTCTTTCTTAAACTTCTGTATCACTGGATCTGAACCACCCAGCTAAGTACTTAATTATGTTCTGCACTACTGGTTGAGAAGCGATGACAGCTAACCCCATCCTGCCCGTTGCCTGTTTTGGCGTGGTCTGCAAGCTAAGAGTGGTATTAATATTTCTACATGGTTGGAAAAAAATCAAAGGATGAATATTTCATGGCATGGAAAAATTACATGAAATTTAAATGTGTCCAGTGAAGTTGTTTTGAAACACAGTCATGCCCCTGCATTCATGTATTGTCTGTTGCTGCTTTCATGCTACTAGGGCAGAGCTGGGTAGTTTCAGCAAAGAATATATGGCCCACGGTGACTAAAATATTAACTTTCTGGCCCTTTAAAACAGATGAAGTTTGCCAATCTCTGTTCTCCACTCTTTGCTAATTCTGTCACACATACGAATCTTGCCTTTCAAATTTGCTTGAAAACTACTTGAAGTCAGGAACATTGTCATATGTTTCTTTTGTCTCCCCAACACCTGACTCCATCTAGAACAGTTATGGATTTTCTTTAGCAAATTTTGGCATGTCAAATACAAGATTTTAAGAAATGAACCTGACTTCATAATGCGGAATAGATTAGAAAAAAAAAAGGGGAGAAATGATAATAGCTTATATGCAGTAATTTAGGCTTAAAAGCAGTTGTTATCCTATTTTGGGGCTGTGGTCTTACATGACCTGGTTAAGTGCACAGTTATGGGATAGGGCAGTAGAGGCAGCGATCTGGAATGAAATTCTGACAGTTAGGTGGCACGGGCCGGGAGGGAAAAGATGGGAGGAGTTTCGGTCTGGCAGACAGAACACGGTTTACAGAGGGTTTAGCCTCACACAACCCAGAAAACATTAGGCGATACAGATCAGGGAGCACCAAAGAGTAAAGCCGGGGGTTGGGACAGAGCCACAAGGCACCTAGAGGCTTCTGGGGCAAGCAGGTAGGGCACAGTTACCAGGAAAGTTGGCCGGCTGGACTGCATTCTGCCTGAGATTAGGGAATAGAGACATTAGCCAAGCTGCAGCTCAAGGGAAGAGAGCAGAGAATCAGACATTCAAACTATGGTGCAAATCTGAATGAGTCTCATAGGTACAAGAGTCTTGAGAGCAAGCTTCTAGATGAACTAGGGGTAGAGATACTTAAATGCCAAGTCCTGGAGTATTAAGTTGGATCCTACCTAATGTCGGATTTGGTTCTGGAGACTAGGGTGGGGCATGCCACACAATAAATACCACGGCTCCCAATATATGGCGGCATCCACCTTCGTGCCTGAATTACCGCACCATGAGCAATAATGAAAGTGCTACAAATGTGGCAAACTATGCTAGGTAAGGCAGGGCCTCTGACACCCGGTACACCACCAATGGCAGTGGAAGGAAAGATTTGACTGTGAGAGATACTGGAAACAAAAAATGGATCTGTCACATTCCTCCAAGAGATCAAGAAGAGATTCGATCACAATGACAATATATGACACAATGGAGGTCACGTGGCGCAGCAGACACCGTCAGCGCTCTGCCCACATCCCCTTGGCATTCACCTCTACGTGCAAAAGACTTCTACTGTGAACACCTGCACCTCTCTGCAAGAAGCTTTGTTCTGGTGGTAAGCAAGCTCAGTCATGAGCACAGCTGTCAACAGCCCCAGAAACAGCCATTAACCAATGATGGCCCGTGAGATGGATACACTCCCCAGCTTCTTTGCCCCTCACATAGAATAACTCTGAAGCACGTTCGACATCTGTGTCCCATACAGTAGCCACTAGCTACTTGGGGCCATTGAGCATCCAGAATGTGGCTAGGGAGACCGAGGAACTAAAGTTTAAATTGTATTTAATTTTAATTAATTTAAGTTAAAATGATTCTCCTCACTTATTGGAACACTTTCAAGTATATTTGGAAAAGCGTGGCCATTTGAATGTATTTCTCCAGCTATAATTTTGCAAAATCTAACTGCACATCAAGATGAAAATTTAATGTCCAAGTCAAGTTGTCCTATAAGCATAAAATTGACTTCAAAGGCTTATTCAAAGAGTTTTAACATCTCATTAATAATTTTTACATGTTGAAATATGATATTTCATTGGATTTCAGCCATTGAATTTAACGGGTTAAAGAATTATTAAAATTAATTTCACTTGTGTCTTTTTACCTTTTTAAGGGCAGCTACTAGAATATTTAAAACTACTGTTTCCATTGGACAGTGCTGGTCTACACGTCCTCCCTGGGTTCCAGAGTGGGATCGAGCTCCTGTCGCTCACAGTGGTAACTGGCTTGGTAACACACCCATTATTGGCTTCCTTTCCTGTCTCATTCCTCTGCTTCTCTACTAAGTAAGTATCCTAGGAATTCCCAGGGTGCTTAGAATCCTTGTCTCAGGGGCTGTCTCTTGAGAACCCAAACTAAAACAAATAGCATTAAGACCAGGAAAAAATTTTAGAGATGAACTATTCTAACCTCTTAAATACACAGGTGGTTGTTGTTGTTTTTTTAAATGAGGTTCAGAGAGGTTCAATGACTTAGCCAAGGACTCTCAACTATCTAGCTGCAAACTCAGAATTCTATTTCAGAGCTCGTGATTCCAAACCCCTTTATTTTCTCATCACATTACATTGCCTTTTAAAGATTATTGGCAATTTTTGCAAAAGTGATTTCGAAAGAGAAATGGAGCATTTAGGACTCGTGCGATGGAATCACAGTAAGCGATTTATGTATGTTTTCTGCGTGCGCATTAAACCCGCTCAGGTGGTCTTCCCTTGCTCCTGTTGAGAAACTTGGAGTGGCTCCTTGACTCTTCTGCTCTTTCTCATACAACTGAAAGCCTTCTGGTTACAATCTCATCTGAGAAATTAGTGTATCCAGTCCTGATAGGAATCCAACTTGATTTAAAGTTAACTCTTTCTTCCGCTACTCCTCGTCCTCCAGCTTGCTCACGACTTTATCACCAGGGGCCGGAACAGAGAAGCAGTACCATGTTAAGATGCTGATGCCCTCTCTATGCCTGGCAGACATTTACAAGTGACACTTTCCCTCATAGACACTTTGGTCGGTTCTTTAGAGCTTCCTCTGCTTGTCCTCTCTGACTGAAACTCCCTTGATGTGGTAGTGTCTCCTTTGGCTGCCACCCTCACCCCCCGCCCCAACTCGGTGCTTAATTACCTCAACCGTCTGCTTCACACAGACGCTCTCTGTGGTCCTTGCGGGAAGAAGTTTTAATTACTGGAGCCTGACTCACCTACTCTGGGATTTGTGCACCTTGTACCTCTTGTCAGTGGGAAGCGCAATCGCCTCCCAGACCAGCAATGCCCGTTCTGTTCCCACTGTGCTGCCCAAGCCCCTTTAGCTTTCCTAGACAGGAGTCAAGGAAGGTGCTCTGTGTCCTCCAACTGCAAGGAACGCATGTCAAGCAGTAGCTTAGAAGGTCTCGTTGAAGCCCCTCGGATTAGGTTTGGGAAAGGAGGTAGGAGTGGTTAACTCCCCCCCACCTCTTGTGAGCTGGACCCAGGAGCAGTTCCCTTTCCAGTTATCCCCTCACAGATTCTGCTTCCAGATCCCAAACCTGAACCTTTTATAACTTTGGCGTGGGTGAGGGGTTCCAGGAAATCTGCAAGTAGTTTTCAGCACCCCTCTTTTGTAAATTTCCATATGGTCTAGCACCTCTTTTGTCTGATGGCGTTACTCTAATGTGGTGACTCAACTGAAACTACTACCTTAATATTTTGATAGAGCTGATACATTACAAAACGTTGTACTGGGAAGAAATGAAATCGACATGGCTACCGTGGACCTTTTTTAACTGGAACATGGCAATGAAAGAAAGAAATAGGCCAGCGGATAGGTAATTAGTAGATATGGCAAAAGGTTAGTTTTAGGGTTTGTAATTATTTTTAAAATAAGAGATAGAGGCCTTTCAGTATTTGAAAAGATCCTGGGTGAAATTACAGACAAAAATAGTGTTTTACTGTGGTACCTTGTTGTTTTTTCTTTTTTGACTTCAACTGTGTGCTTTTTAATGAAATAAATAAGTATTAGATGTCTTAAGAGTTGTGTGATCTCCTTTGATAACTGCTGAGACACCAGAGGTTTCAATTGTTGTTGATCCTCTTTGATCTCCCTCAACTACTCTTTTTTTTCAGCATTGTAGCATTTTTACAATTTTCATAAGAGAACGAACAATAAAAGTTCACACTGTCACTATAATTAATTTGAAGAATATGGTGGTGTCTACACGATAAAATCACTTGCAACCATCATCTCCATCTTCTTTCCGTAGATTATTTTATTTGCATGCATACAGCACAACTATAGCAAGAACAAGCAAATATATATTCTTTTCTTCCCAAAAGACCCTTTCACAGTCTCAAAGGTTCGCATTGAAGCATTTCAAACAGCATTCCTGTTTGAAAACTTATACTGTCTTTTATAGGAATAACAGAATGTTTAGTAACCAAGCTCCAACCATACCAAACTCTGAATTTCTTGTTTGAAAATAGAAACACACAGTGCCCAAGTTGGCATTACTTAATGGGTCCTTTCCAGTGCTGTTCAGAAAACAAAACAGCTGGGCTTTGTTTAGATGGATAAGTCATCAAGGATTTCCACTAATAATCGTGTCCAGTGAGTTCAGTGGGAGCATACTCAACTTTGATGCCGTATCGATATAGAATAAGCCATGACTGTTTTCTGCATTTTTTAGCTTTCAGTCAGTATCAGCCTTGTTTTAAAATGAACAAAGAAGAAAAGAAAGGGGAAAGATGTAATGTTAATAGGTTTCCTTTTGTGATCTCTCAGGGAGAGGTCTTTTTTAAATAAGGGGCTTGAACTTGACCTTCTTCGATGGCACAAAGGTCCAATGCACAATTTTTAAACTTATATTTAAATTTTAATAATTTTACATCGAAGCAGGTTGGAACCAGACTCTCAAACCTAATCCTTAATCTTTTAGTGTAACGGACTGGCAAAGAAGAAACGCTTAGGGAAAAAGTCTGCAAAAAGTACATAAATATTGCCCTGATTTCTGTATCCCGCAGAATCAAACTGTATTCAGGTCAGTATTACAATGGGTTTAAGTTTGAAAATGCCATTTAATATAGAATTAGAGTGAAAAAATATTCTAATTTCATGATAAATCTAGTTGTTGTTTTTTTTTAAATCATATTCCCAGTGTTGGAAAAATGGTACAAAAAGCGGCACTGTCATATGCTCTTGGTGAGATGGTAAATTTTAAAAATCTTTCTCGAAGGCAGTTTGGACATTTCTATTGAATGCCTCAGAATTCTGCATAAAACCTTTAAACAAGCATTTTTACTTTGGGGGATTCATGC
This sequence comes from Leopardus geoffroyi, assembly GCF_018350155.1. Classification (NCBI taxonomy): domain Eukaryota; kingdom Metazoa; phylum Chordata; class Mammalia; order Carnivora; family Felidae; genus Leopardus; species Leopardus geoffroyi. The sequence continues at coordinate 135,699,591 of NC_059333.1, forward strand.
TAAGAAAATAGTCATAGATGTTTGCAAAATTATAGCTACAAGATTTTTATGGAAGTGTTTTTGGTAGAAACAAGAACTGAATAAAACATAAATATTTAACAACGAGGTTTTATTTAGCCACTAAAATGATACTAGAGAAATATTTAATGCTATGGAAAAGGTAGAAAAGGCTGATTAAAAACAGTATGCGCAATGTGATTCCCTTCTGTTAAAGAAAAGATATTTGCATCAAAAAATATTGTATGAAAACAAATAGAAGTGTTAACAGCAGTATCTTTATATGATGGTTATGCACAACATTTTTTTCCAACATGGAAATAGCTTTTTTAAAAAATATTTTCAAAATTAAAATGCATGCTAGGTGTAGCAAACTCAAACCATAGGAAAATAAAATAAAAACAAAAAATTATAAGCCCTCCTCCCTTTAATTGGATTTGGCAGAATGCACACACACACACACACACACACACACACACACACTTCTATGTCTTGGTTTCCATATTCAATATTCAACATATTCAACAGTACATCTTGGGGAGTTTTACAGTTTTGCATATTGACCTACTTCATTCTTTTAAATTGCCTCATAGTATTCCATAATAGAAATATGTAATAATCTTCCTTATCAATAACTCTCCACCAGGCCATTCTGTTCCAACAGCCAGATCTCTAGATTATTGGCATAAACTCTTCACTTCTCACCTTTTCCAGATTAAATAGTTATTATGTCATTGGACTCTCTTTTTTTGCCTCTATCTTCAAAACAACTCTCCATGGCTGATAGCCAAGCAGACAAACTGTGTTGAAGAAAACCCGTATGTGGAATTTAACAAAAAGAAAGAAAGAAAGAAAGAAAGAAAGAAAGAAAGAAAGAAGAAGAGACAAACAAGAAAAAAAAGAAAACAGACTCTTAAATACAGAGGTGGTTATCAGAGAAGGGGGAGGGGGAGGGTGAAATAGGTGAATGGAATTAAGAAGGGCATCCAGTGGGGGGCACCTAGGTGGCTCAGTTGGTTGAGCACCTGTCTCTTGATTTTAGCTCTGATCATGATCCCAGGGTCCTGGGATCTGGCTCTGAGCTGAGCAGGAGTCTGCTTGGGATTCTCTCTCTTTCCCTCTGCCATTCTCCCCAACTAATGCACACACATGCACTCTCTCTCTCGAAAATAAATAAAAATTAAAAAAAAAAAATTTTTAAGAGAGAACACTTACCATGATGAGCACTGAGCATTGTATAAAATTGTTGAATCATTATATCGTACACTTGAAACTAATATAACACTGTATGTTAATTATACTTCAGTAAAAATAAAATTAATTAAATAAATGTAAATGGAAAAAAAAAAAGAAAGAAAATGTCGCCAAAGGCGGCAATAGACGCTCAACACTACCCAGCAATCCTAATTATTTCTCTGGTTAAATCGCCCTCCCACTGTCTGCCACAGTTATTTCCAACTGCCTCCATTCCGTTCGGATGGCAGGCTCCCCTAGTCTTCTCCAGCTTTCCTCTCAGAGGTGGGTGGTGCTTCTTAACATAAAGAAAATTGAAGTGTCAACCTTCCTATACCAATTTACAAACCTTCTCAAATGCCTGTCTTTCCTCCCCATCCTCTCTCTAGCCACACTGGTGGAAGTTTATTTGCTTTCTTGATTTCGTTGAGGAAATTGTAGAAGTAAGATTGCTTCAATGGTTGTCCAGTATATACATACATTTCTTAGTCTTGATATCACGGCCATTTTACTTGATTTGTGGAGTGAATTGGTGCACGTTCTTTTGTTTGTGTTAACTTTCTCTAATTGCTAAAAGGACTTAAATAAGAGAAATGCTCTGTTCCTCGAGGGTTTGATAGTATTTTGGCACAGGTCTTTCACAGTGGTAAGGGTGATGGTGTGTGTGTGTGTTTGTAACTCTGACAAGCCCTCAGTTTTGCCTACAACTATTGCTCTCTCCCAGTTCTTTTGCCCACCTCCTGAGCTGGTGTTGCTGATTTTTACCTTCTCAGAAAACATCTTCTTGACCTAGATCAGAGATTCTTTACTTTCAAAAAATTGGGGGGCGCCTAGGTGGCTCAGTCGGTTGAGTGTCCGAGTTGAGCTCAGGTCATGACCTCCAGGGTTGGGTTGGTGGGTTCGCGCCCCCCCCCCGCCCCTCCCCCACTGGCACTCTGTCTCTTATTCTCAAAAATAAACATAAAAAAAGAAAAAAATTAAAAAAAAATTGTAATGCCATGGACCCCTTTGGCAGTTGATGAAGTCTGTGGACCACTTTTTAGAATCACTTTCTAAAATGTCCTCCCTAAAGTGTGACTCTAATTGTGACTGGAACAACGTGATTTTCTGTGCCTTCCTACAAATAATGTGTGTGTGTGTGTGTAGATTGTGGGTGATTTTTCCCCCAGTTATGTTTATTGTGTTCTCACAATGTTTTTCTCAATGTGCTCAGTATTTTCGTCGAACGCAAATGCATAAAACCTGCTCGTGTAATAGACTACGTGTGCTTGCCTTTACCTCCTAACTCAGCGTTACAAAATGGGAATCGAAGAGGAAACCAAGTCAAGAAAAGAACCTCTGCTGCTCAGAACTTGCAGCACTCATGGCCCGTATCACTGCACCATCTGTGAATGCTAATAAGTTACTTGAAATAATATTTCAAACAGTTATCTCAATCATGTGATTTGTTTGAACTTGCCTGGCTTATACTTGTAGTTCGCTCAGTTATCGGTAGTTACGGAACACCATACTGCCTTAGGGAGAATTAAACATTCTCATCCCAACTGTCCAGTTTTACAAAACTTTAGCAAGTAAGGGAAAAAGCTCATCTCTTTCGCTCAGAGGCAAATCGGACTAACAGAGAGTGAAATGGATGGCAGAAGCACCAATGGTGGCAGAGAATGTGGATAACCGGGCACGTTTATCTGAGGGGGCGATCAGCTCCTGTGCCGGAACATCTGTAGACGGGAACTTGGAGAATATGTATCATCTACAGGCCGATCTAATGACTATGATAAATGATATTTTCACATACCTATACCAACTGAAAAATGAGATACACATTTCTGTGACTGATACTGATGAAAGTTCACAGTGTTGGTAATTCTACCCTGTTTCTTGCTTAGATTTATAATTGACGCTTATGCTAAATTTCAGTTAGGGGTTAGTGGGAATAAATATATAATTTATTTGGGCCATCCAAGATTAGAGACTCACTGGAGTTTAGACTCTAGAGTTCTGGAATCTTAATTTACCAAACTGTTGGCAAAGTATTGGTAAAACTATTGTTGTTATTTTATTGAGGAATTTAGGAATTTCTAGGACATAAGAATTCCAGAATTTTCATAAATGTCTTAGACACTTAATAATGATCATTTAAATCAAGAGTTTAACTGCTCTCTTTTTGGCTACTTTTGTCTTTATTGTATGCTTTTCCCTTGATAATATCTATCTATCTATCTATCTATCCATCTATCATCTATTGCTTTATTTAAGTACTGCATCAAGTACTCCATGTAGAAAAATTTGTGGATTATGAGCTGCCTGAGTCTTGCTATGTATGCCCACAAATGTTTTTCTTTCACTTGATTGATAATTTTGCTGTATGTAGAATTTTAGCTTCAAAATAATTTAATCTCAGAATCCAGGAGGAAAATTTTTCATGGTCTTCTAGCATCCAGACATGTCAATGATACGTCTGCATTCTCATTCTCATTTTATCTCCATTCCTTTGAAGCTGAAGGAAACTAGCTTCGTATTTCTGTGATTTTAGTTTTTATGATATTTCTCTTTATCTTTGAAGGTGAATTTTTACTCCATTGAGAACCTGGCAACTTGGCAATTGACAGCTTAAAAAAATTTTTTTTAATGTTTGTTTATTATTTTTGAGAGAATGAGAGACAGAGCGTGAGTGGGGGAGGGTTAGAGAGAGAGGGAGACACAGAATCCAAAGCGGGCTCCAGGCTCCAAGCTGACAGCACGGAGCCCAACGTGGGGCTCGAACTCACGAACCGTGAGATCATGACCTGAGCCTAAGTCAGACGCTTCACCGACTAAGTCATCCAGGCGCTGCTTGATAGCTTTTTCAAATGAAAGATTTCCATTTTTTTTTTTTCCCAGCTCAGGGGAATTCTTCTATTAATTTTAGGTTATTCCAACATTGCATCTTCCTCATTCCTTACTGGAATTCCTGTTAAATAGAAATTGAAACTTCTGAATTTATTCGTTATTTTTCCTAATGACTTCCTCATACTTTCTGCATCTTTATCCTTTCAACGTGTTATGAGAGAATTGCTTTGTTTGATCTTCCAGGCCACTAATTTGCTCACCGGTTGTGTCCATGCTAAATAACCGGAAACCAGGAAACCTAAAAAATTGGAAATTATGAAAATTTATGAGAGCTTTCTTTTTTAACATTGGGCCACAGATTCACCAGCCCTATTGGATTTTATATGCCAACGTTTATATCTTCCTCAAATTCCTGACTGAGCTCATTTACTGTTTGCATTCTTCCTGTGCTTTCAGCACTGCCATGGATGTATTTTACTTTTATTTTATTTTTTCCTCTGTGGTTTGGAATGGGAAGGAAGCTAAGTGTTCATCAACCATCTTAAATCTGGAATCTGTTTATTGGTTCTAGTATGTGTCAAGTTTCACGTTAGTCACTGGGTGGGTTAAACAGACACGTAGAGATCCCAATCAGGCAGAACATCATGAACATCTGAAACAGCAAGGAAGTTCCTCTGAAGCACACAGGAAAAGGTGGGAGACAGAGGAGAGAGTAGTCTGAACAAGTTGTGGCCACCTTGTTAAGGCGCTTTTCTGTACGCATTCATTCGGAAGGAGTCTGGATTTTGTTTTATATGCACTACGGAGCTAACAAGGGATTAAAAGATTTCAGGAAGAGGGGCACCTGGGTGGCTCAGCTGGTTAAGCATCCGACCTCGGCTCAGGTCATGATCTTGCAGTCTGTGAGTTCGATCCCCACGTTGGGCTCCGTGCTGACAGCTCAGAGCCTGAAGCCTGCTTTGGATTCTGTGTCTCCCTCTCTCTCTGCCCCTCCCCAGCTTGCTCTCTGTCTCTCTCTCTCTCAAAAAGTAAATAAAAAACAATGAAAAAAAATTATAAAAAGTTTTCAGGAAGATAATTTTGTCTATCCTGTGGAGGATGGAGAGGAAAGAGGCAGGACTGAAAGGGAAAGCCATGTAGGAGGCAATTGCTATAGTCCAGAAGGATCGTTATCACCTGACCTAATACCTTCCATGCACTTTTATTAAAAAATGGCATGAAATCTTACGTAGAGAGCTAAGGAATTAACCAACAACCACAAGGGTTACTTCTTCGTATTTTGTTTTTTGTTGCTTTTTTCTTATCTGCACTGTAGTCAAAAAGAGAACTGTCAGGATATTTCTATAACTTTACTGTTACATGTCATATGGATTCAGATCACATATTTCATGCATAATGGATACATCATGGGGCTGCTAGAAGCTGAAGCTGTACTAGGATTGTGTGGATAATTTGAATATTGGTGGCAGGGAATCACGATCAATTCCACATTGTGAACCCAGGTAGCTAGATGTGCTATGGAGAGGGTGAGACAATTCATCCCTAAACTCCAAGGTAGAGTCCCAAATATGCGACGGGTAGTTAAAGAGGACAATGTTCCCTGAAGAGCAAGCATAACCCCATTACTGTAGTATTAGAATTTACAAACAGGGTCACGCTTCTCTGACTAGAAAGGTAGACACTGGGAGAATTTAATGGAAGTGTAGTAATAGAAGTGATGAAAGTATGTGTCCTGTATCTGACAAAGCACTGAGGTCATCCTGGCAAGACAGATGTGCAGCAGGTGTTGAAATTTAAATGGATGAGAAAAGTGGTCTAGATGCAGATCAGTAACGGAGGTGGATGAAGTCATCAAAGAAATGGGTGTATAACAATGTATTACGAAAATGCCTTTCAATTGTCTCTTTCAAATGTTCCTAATGTCAAATGCAAGGCAGAGTTTTCAGAACCAAAATCTTGGCTGTAAAGTAAATCCAGGTTTGTTTTTCTTTTTTTTTCAGGCTGATGTCTTTCGTTAAAACAATTCTTATAAAAGTGAGTTTCCCCACGTGCATATCGCAGTCTGTAAACTGTCAAACGAAAGTGTTTCTACAGCGTAATGTACCGAAGTAGGCATATCTCTATTAACAAAAATATGTTTGAAAACAATATTCTAAATATTGTAGTACAATTTAAAAATTGCTTGAAATTTGCACCATGGATTGATACCAAATAATGCTGACACTCAACTTGATCTATTGGTAAAACGAGTTTTGCTAAAATATGTTTTTGACTTTTTCAGATAGTACATATACAAATTCACCGTAAGTCGCTGAGTGTGAATTGTGCACCCACCTTGTACCAGCTACCACGCAGCAAATCAGATAAAATACCCCTCTCTCGAGGAGTTTAGATTCATTCTCAGATAGGGAGACAAATGATAAGCAATAAGCATTGTAGATAAGTCAAACAGGAAGAAGTGTTATGAAAAAGGTAAAAAACAAACAAACAAATGAAAACAAAAACCAGCCAAAGTCAAGGGGTTCAGGAGTACGGGTGGGATATTTCAATATTAAGTAAATCTTCTGGGTGGACCCCACTAAGCAAGAAACGTCTGAGTGAAGACACAAAGAAGGCAATACAGTCAAATAGGAATATGAATTATTGCCTTACGTACTCCACAAAGAGAAATTTGTTTTCATGCAGAAATTAGGATTTATCTTCTCCTTAAATTAACAAATCATTTTGATTTGTCAAAATCCCAAATTCACATTAACTCCAGCACATTCCCTCAAATATACTGAAGTTCCTTTCACATTAATGTCTAACTACTTCTTTTGAAATAATTTCAACATATTACTATGCGTAGTAAAACCAGCATTTGTCTATGCCTCTCAGAATTTAAGATGTAGGTATTCCACTTAAAAAAAAATCTTATATATATCAACCCACCAGGTACCGTGCCTCTAATATGTTTAAATACATCTGCAGCCACATCTGGAGTTGGACTATATCTGAAATTATAGAGGTTCATGATTTCTTTTTTTAAAAAAAAATTTTTTTAGCGTTTATTTATTTTTGAGACAGAGAGAGACAAAGCATGAACGGGGGAGGGTCAGAGAGAAGGAGACACAGAATCTGAAACAGGCTCCAGGCTCTGAGCTGTTAGCACAGAGCCCGACGCGGGGGCTCGAACTCACGGACCACAAGATCATGACCTGGCCTGAAGTCGGCCGCTCAACCGACTGAGCCACCCAGGCGCCCCAAGGTTCATGATTTCTAAGAATGAGTAACGTGACATAGGGATTTTGAGTGGCCATAGGACTCAAAATATTTGAAGTCTTTTAATTTCTTAAATTTCAATAATTTTTTCATTTGAAATATGCAACATGTGTTCCCTTTTCACATGTGCTCATCTTCTACCTGAACAATATTTGTTTGCTGAGGATATAAACGCCTCTGCAATGACAGCTTTATAGGCAGACAGCAGGTTCAGTCTGATTGCACTGAATAAGGTGCAGTGATTTGCACTCACTCTTTCATGAGATATTAATTTTGGAGGTTATTGGAATAAACCCTATGCATTATACAGGTTTATCACTTTTATTTAAAGATGTGTTCTTCTATGACTTTCTGATTATTGTCCTACCGTGCTACATACCAAACTACCTCTTCTTTATTTAGTGATTATTTTAAGGAGCTGTGACCATCGTGTGCCAACTTTTTAATTTCACTGATTAAAAGAAAAAAAAAAACACCTCGTTTTCTTTTTAAAATTTTTTTTTTCAACGTTTATTTTATTTTTGGGACAGAGAGAGACAGAGCATGAACGGGGGAGGGGCAGAGAGAGAGGGAGACACAGAATCGGAAACAGGCTCCAGGCTCTGAGCTATCAGCCCAGAGCCTGACGCGGGGCTCGAACTCACGGACCGCGAGATCGTGACCTGGCTGAAGTCGGACGCTTAACCGACTGCGCCACCCAGGCGCCCCAACACCTCGTTTTCTTAACCACAGTTTCGTTGGCCTTGCCTAGCTCAGCTTGCAGTGGGGGCACAAAGAATACGGAACTAGTAAGCAATTTGTACTTTTTAAAAAAAGTTTTGAACATTAAAAATAAATGTAAAATTGTCCCCAAATAAGCAATACTCATTAAATGACAAAGTTGTATTTTATTTTTTATTTATGTATTTGTGTTCTCAGAGAGAGAGAGAGAGAGAGAGAGTGAGAAAGAGAGGGCACAAGGGGGCTCGAGGGGCAGAGAGAGGGAGGGAGAGAGACCAAGAGGGAGAGAGAGATAGAGAAGCAGGGCTCACCTGAAATGGGGCTCAAACTCAGGAACCATGAGAACATGACCTGAGCCAAAGTCAGATGCTTAACGAATGAGCCACCCAGGTGCCCCAAAGAAGATGTTGTATTTTAAATAAATAATTCACTGGAGAGCCTGGGTGGCTTAGTCAATTAAGTGTTCAACTCTTGATTTTGGCTCAGGTCACGATCTCATGGTTTTTAAGATCTAAACCCCACACTGGGCTCCACGCTCAGTGTTTGGGACTCTCTTCTCTCTCCTCTCTCTCTGAGGTACACACACACACTCTCTCTCTCTCTCTCTCTCTCTCAAAATAAACTTACAAAATAATTCAATGGAAAGAAATATTTTATGTCTTTTCTTTGAAAATCAAGTACTTATTTGTGTTCTTCTGTTTGGTTAGGAGAATGTGTACACTTACCTGAAAGAATAGTACTAGATTGTTCCTGTTAATAAGCCCAAAGGAAATAGAAACATCAGTGTTTGCTCAGCTCTGTTCAGCTCTTTGCTATGTGCTACGTGGAGCAAAGGTGCCAGAAAACTTCCTTGCCTGTGAGTGTGTGCGTGTGTGTGTGTGTGTGTGTGTGTGTGTGTGTGTGTGTGTTTCAATGGAAGGGGGGGAAATAAATTCCAACCATACTGTAACTTAGTAGCCCCTGAACATAGTATGTCATACTACCCTTTCTCTTTTCCTTACATGTTGCTGTACATGTTTGCTGCTGTGAGTATGTGATTTCTTATGTTAGCTTTTCTTGATGTGGTTACACATCTTGCAGTGAATGACCTCCTGGGTTTTTGTATACATGCAACCAACACTCATGTTATGCTTCGCGAAGATGTAATAATTTTCAATGTTTAAAATCCAGTTATTATGCTGTTACTTTTTTAACCCCTACTGTTTGCTCAAGTCCAGAAATAGAAACAAATATAGAGGAGTCTTTTGATCTGGTTGAACTCATAGGTTATTGGTGGAGGCGAAGGGGCCGCAGACATTAGAGTCATGGTGCACTGGTAGACAGAAGCCCCAGTTACTATGAGACCAAGTAGTTCAAGAAGGAAAAGTGGTCGGGTTAGGGAATCTCAAGGAAAACCCAGTGGAGGAGGTAGAGTCTGAGCTGAGTCTCAGGGGAAAAAAGCAGGATTTAGTTCAGTGAAGAAGGTGTAAGGGAGGCATTTCAGACAGAGAGAACAAAGTCTACAAAGCAAGGATGCAAGAAAGAACATTTGAAACACTTGTCCTTGTTAAATGCAATGGCATTTCCACTCACAAAAACATAAGCAAAATTGAGATGCCAAGTTCAGATGATTGATATCCCATTTCACATCTGAATTATTGCGAAATCCTTAAATACAAAATGTGTACTCCCTTGCCATTTTTGAAAAGCAGAATGTTTGAATATTTTCCCTTTTGCCAAAAGTAAACTCTTCTTCATAGTGAGCTAAAGGTTTCCTTGATTTTCCTAAATATACTCTATTAGAAAAAAATACGGATTTTCCTTGGTCAGTAAATCACATGAGCAATTTTATACATTTCTTTGGAATTAACAATACACAATGGGGAAAAATTCTGCTTTGGTCTGGAGCCATCTTCCTGAGTCTGCTAGCAAATTTGAGACCCTCAGGCCTTGACATCTGAGATAAAGCTGCCAACCGCATCAGAAACTCAGCAGTACAGGATGTTCTCTCTCTCTCTCTCTTTCTCTCTCTCTTTCTCTCTCTCCCACTCTCTCTCCCTCTCTCTCTCAAAAGTAAATAAACATTCTTTTAAAAAGAAAATAACATTTAGATATTTTCATTTGGTATACTCAGTCCAGAGCCTGTGAACTCATTCTTCTGGGTCCAGGTAACTGTCACTCAAGGTATGATCTTAGACTATCAAGGTCAAAATCACTTGGAATATTTCCAAAGAGTAGAAATTTCTGCATTTCGCTCAGGGTCTATTGAATCAGGATCTGAATACGGGCCCATATGGCATCTTATCTGCAAGCCCCCAGGTGATTTCTGATGCCCTCTGGAATTTGCGAACCACTGGTGTAGATCTTGCATACACTTTGGTCCAGGGTTAAACTTTTAAGGCCAAAAGTAAGTGAAAACCAGTAGTGTATGTTTGATTTGATCCACTGAGCTTAAGAAAAATTTTTCCATAGTTTTCCATAGTTCAGAATTGTAGTCCTTCTTGATTTCAAGATTCCTTCTCACCATTATGGAATATACCACAAACATCACAACTTTCTTTTTGCACATACAATACTTTCAGAAGTCCAAAGCTCAATTTTGTCAAGCATGAGACTATAACATTTATTTCTCCCTGATACATTTCAATCTGTCTTACAGATTTTTTTTATTCTTTATTGATTTATACCTCTCAAGCTTCCATTTGCCTACAGTTTTTCTTTTTTTAGTATTTTGGTATTTATGATGGGCACTTAAATCTATTTAAATTATTTCTGAACTACATCTCTCTTCAAATGCCATAAACATTTTCTTGTATCACCAAAATGTCTAGGGTTCTTTTTCCTCTACTTCTGATTTTAAAAATGTCTCTGGTTACTGTTCCTCAATATGGTATTTGCCCATGAGATCTTTATCTCATTAGACAGTGTGTTAATTCCCCTTGCTATGTTGTAAAAATCCTTCTTGAATTCTCCTTGATTTATAACTGGAACAACTAAGAAGCAGGGGCAATTTTTAAAATGTTTTCTCCCATTCTCTGACTTTCCATGACCAAGTGAAAAATGAATGGGCATCACACTGTAAGGACGTTTTCCAGTCTGATCAATGCTAGGAAATCCAACATATATGGGCTCCTCAGAATTAAGTGTGATCACATAGCATGCCAGAATGGAATCTAATCCTCTCCATTTCTTCCTTCCGAACTGTTGTCTTACCCTATTTTCCAGCGTTCAATTAGGAAGTAAAAACTGCTAATGAGTATCATGATCTAAAGAGTCTATTATCGGAAGACCATGCACAAATCCGGGAGAAGATGAAGAGAAGTCCAAAAGGAAGACTTGAACGATCAGATAAAAAACCCCAAGCAGCCCTTCCGACACACGATACAAAAGAGCAGATGATGGTTTGTAGGAAATTCTGGAAGCTAAGCATGTCCAGATGCTGAAGTTGTTTTATGAAGGAGAGTTGGCAAAGAAAACTTGCAAGCTGTTGCCTCTACTTCAGGTGGTGGGTTTGCAGTAGCTGTTGAGCAGCAGGATGAGCAGTTTGGAATAACTGGACACAACGTAGCGGGTAGAGCAACGATATGATGGCATCCACAGCCATCTCTGCATCCATGGCATCCATGCACTTCTCACTGCATCTGACCATGAAAACCTCAGAGCATAATGGCTGTGGCTTCAGTTCCACCTTTCAAAAATGTCCTGTGGGTTTCTCTTTTGGTTAGCTTTAATCTACAACCATACGTGAAAGGAAGTTCTGGGAAGATTCTTCCGGCATAATCAAGTTGACAAGTTATCAACACAAAACCTCCACAGTCGTTATCTGTTTGACGCATATGTGTTTATTGTTCTGGCATGATGTTTTATTTCTCACAATGGCAGCCACAATTTTGTTTTAACTTACTTTAAAACAGACAGAAAGCCATTGCCTATACCCTCTTCCCCTTCTACCTTGTACACCGTTGATACTGTGCAAACATACTTTTCCCTAACGGATTTGGATGAAGATCTGAAAAATTGCTATCCAACCTACACATACACTCTTAAGAAGCTGCATGAAGTCTCTGGTGACACTAGGAACCATGTCTTCACGACTCTAACCACAAGTCACTCTCCTGTCTGGATTCGATCCCCCACGTTTCATACAGAAGTCTCTTAATTATGTCCAAACCAGGGAACGATGTTAGCCCTTGCTGCGTAAGAAACCACTCCAAAACTTGGAGGCTTAAAATAAGAACAACACTGATTTCTCTTGATTCCATAGGTTGGCTGGTTGTTTCCTCTGCTGGTTCCACCCAGGTTCACTCATGAGGCTGAGTTAGCTGGAGGACCATTTGTCCTGCAGAGTTCAAGACGGCTTCATTCTTATTTCTGGCATTGGTGCTTGCTGTTGGGTGAAGCATCTTGTCTTTGTTTCGTGTCCCCTTTGATCTTCCAGTAGGCTAGACTGGCTTCCTTACACAGTGGTCTCGAGGCAGCACTCCAAGACAGCAAACTGGAGCCTGTAAGACCTCCCAGGTCCTAGCTTCAGATGTCACATTGTGTCACACATGCACATTCTTTTTATGAAAGCTTTTCTCAAGGCAAAGCAAGATTCAAAGGGATGGAAAATATTCTCCACCTCTTATGAGAGATGACAAGTATTTGTGGTCATGTTTTTCAAAGTACAGTACCAAATTAAAGTTGAAATTATTTTACAGTTAGTGTCTTTAGTAAGAATCTCCGCACCCCTCCACCGCCCATACATGAGCACATGCGTGCACACACACACGCACACACACACACACACACACACTACACAGGAATTCTTTTATCAGTGATTCTCAACCGAAGTGATTTCATTCCCATCTTTCCCATGGGACATTTGGCAATGTTTTAGAGACATTTTCGATTCTCTCATCTGATGGTAGGTTGCTACTAGAATCCAGTGGGTACAGGCCAGGAATATTGCTAAAAGTCTCGTAATTCTCAGGACAGGTCCTGATAACAGAGAATTATCTGGTCCAAAGTACCAATAGTGCTGACGTTGATTAACTCTGCCTTCTATGGAATATAATTCTAGCAAGTTGCCAGAGTAGAACTTAGGTCAAGAATAATACCTCAAGGTATTCTTTTTACCCAGTCTGAAATGATTTAAAATTTTGAAGGGATCATAAATTTCCTTTTGGATGTAAAGGGACTTTAGGCATTCTGCCTTTCTAACATTCATTATTTATGAACAAACCATTTTAGATAGAATATGAACCACTCAAACCCTTCTTTAAGATTCTAACTGAAAACAAAACTTAGATTTTTGAGACTTTGCCTATTAGTTTTAATTTTCAACTCTCATTCTGGCTTCTAACCCAAACCTAAGGGATGTGTGGACACACACCCACACACACACACACACACACACACACACACACACTCAATGTCTTAGCTATTTCTGTAAGAAATCTTTTAAGGGCTTTCCCACATTGTTTTAAAGCTGAAAGTATGTATTAATGACCAAAGCCCTTGTCTCATTAACTCAAGGATAACAATTTACCTAGAACGCTGTGATCTCTCACACTGTATCTATAGATATGGACTGATAGAAGTGATGAAACCTGCAGTGGATTCTCCACCACACTGTCCTTAAGGAGGTTTCAATTTTCAAGCTTTCCCCTCCAGAACAAAGGAGAGTGCAATTTAACACAAAATGAGATAAATTGGTAATAACGCAAAACAAGTTAGAATTGCACACAACAAGAAATTGGACTTCCTTAGGGCAGAGAAAAATAAAAAGGCTGAAACGGGAAACCATGGAGAGGTTCTGTGCTGAATTTTTAAATAAGAACTTAAAAACCAGAAGTGGGTGAGTGATGCGCCATAGCTCTGGTTCATACTCCAATTCCAGTTCTCCAGCTGCTCTTGGCCGGGACCGTCACCAAGTTTACTTATTCACCTTTCTCCCCCAAACACATCCCCTGAAGGTGTGATCACAGGTATCTCACCTTATCAGCAAGGAGGTACTCACACTTCCTCCCATGTGACAGAGGCTGTTTGTTTTTGCCCCTGCTCCAAAGCAGTGCTTACTAATGATGGTAGAGGGGTAGATATTTGAATGCCTTCACAGACATTTACTACACCAGCTCAGGCCTGAGCATTCTTGTGTAACTGAGAGCACGAGGGAGGGGTGGAGGGAGAGAGAGACACACACACAGAGGGAGACACAGAGAGACAGAGAGAGAGGAAATTCTCGTAAATTCAAGAATCCATTAAGATCAACAAAATAGTTCCCCTAATCTATGGATGACACCAAACTCACAGCTATAATTAAGATCACTTTAGTTGCCTCAACAACAGATTAATTCGTCTTTTCAGCTTAAGGGTTGATGTCATGAAAGCAATATTTTACTTGAGAGAAATTGCTGAAATCTGTTTGCTTAACAAAGCAATTATTGATAACTTGCAATGGCTTACTGCTGCCCAACTTATCAACTGGTTAGCAAAAGCAGTCTCACGTCTCAGTAGTGATGTGTGCTTCTGTTTCAGGGAAGACTGGCAAATAATATTTTTTCCTAGAGATAGATCAGAAGACAATGAGGCCTTAAACTATGAGATGTCCTATCTGCATAACGTGGAGGGGTTACCCGAGTACTAACTAAACACACTGCGTGAGTTTTCTGTCTCAGGAATCTTGACCCTTGACCTTCGATCAATTTCTCACTTCAAAATAACAGTGATGGATAATGGAAACAGATGTCTTTGACTTGTGGTGTCACAGAAACAGTATCTTCTCCTTTCGAAACCTTGACATATAGGTATCATCCAAGGAGCAGATAAATGAACTCCTTATGAAGTGCTCTCAGAATGCAGACATTCCCTTTGCAACCACAACAGAGAAACAGAGGCATCCCAGGCAGGCCTTCGTCAGCCTTGAAGTAGCTGTTTTGTTTTTTCCTCTCCACACTCAGAAGTAGATAGCAGCTTCTGGTGACATTGGTTCATAACTTGAGTTCTCGAAATTATACAACACTAGTTCTGAAGTTATTACTGCACCTAATTCCCAAGGTATAACTACACTCAAATGACTCACAAGGAGAGCTGTGCCCTTCAAACCACTTTAAGGCATTTCTTCCTTTAGATTGTGGCAGAGAGAATAGTGCAAAATTAAGACTCCTTTCCAACAGCCATGATAATACCACCTGACATTTATAGAGTGTTGCAGCTTTTCAAAATCCATTGCATTTCAAATGCGTTGCGGAGAGAGGCAGTATAGTGTAATGGTCAAAACCTGGCTTTGGGGTCAAGGTGACACATATTTTCAGCAATGTAAAGGCTCAGTTTCTTGATCTGTAAAATATTAATATTAGCACCTAAGGTGCAGCATTATTATAAAGATTACATGTATGTAAATAACTTAGTCTTGTGGCTGCACCCTAGTTAGCATGCATAACTGATAGCTATTATTGGTACCACCGTAATGCAGGTGTCCTTTTCACCATTTATGTTTCATATATTTAGACCTTAAAATAGTCATTATAGATTTATTGCTAAAGCACAGAATTAAAAAAAAAATCTACATCAGAACTGAAGTCCCTGGAAAATTGGCTCCACATTCCTGCAAGGGAGCACAAAAGAACGAGACAGGCATTAAGATCATCTATGACCAAATAAACCACATTCTCATTAAAAGCTCCTCCAAGATCATGGATTCCAGCTGACATCTTCCTAATCCTGTCTTCAAACATCAGAAACACTGGCTGAAAACATTGAAGTTATCAATTTTAAACTAGAGTCTAAAATTTGTAGAGTGCTGACAGAGCACCAACCAGCGCTCGAAAAGATAGACGATGCTTCCTATTTTTGTACTTCATGCCATCAGGAACACCTTCTTCAGGATCTTTTTCTGAGGTGCTAATTCACTAAACAAACAGCACGCATTACCCCAGGCACCAAATCCTTCAGGACGCTCCCAAGTTGCCCATATTCCTTGGGAGAGTTTGGGGGCCACAGAAAGCCCAACAACTGTTTCAGAACCTGCCACCTGGCGTGCCAAAGAATTATGCACAAGAAAACCCTGGCGGGGAAAATGCAAGATGCTAAACTAAGCATCTTAAAGAATAGATGTGAAAGGACTTAAAAGCTTTAAACCACCCAGCAAAATTCAAATTAGAAATGGATAGGTAGTCACATAAAGGATTTGAATTAAAATACAGAAATAACATACTGAAGCCTGACATTCTGGGGTAGCAAACCCATTCGCTGATTCTGAAATGGAACGCTATTCTGATACTCCACATCTCATAGAAGTCCCGAATGCCAAAATTGGAACTTAGTCGTGTATAAACCAGGGGGAATCCTTTAAATGATAGGCTCTCCTTGAGCATTTAAAAATATGACAGATCTTAAAAATTGTATACATATATATTTTATAGAAATGCATCAAATTTGTGGAAAATCTAAGCCAATGTTGCCCTGAGAGAGGGCAATCAAGGAGAGCAGAGGAATCTTGAACATGTGTGCTCAATCTATTTATAGGCTGGAAAGGGCAAAGAATGTCATACCTGGAGTGAATTTGCCTTTAGAACTTTGAACCATTTCCTTTTTGTTTTCTCCCAACCCTGGCCACAAGCGCTTTCTTTTCTTCACCTTTTAGTTTTTCATTGAGAAAACTTGAGAAAAAAGTGAGACTTCAAGAGGTTGGTTTGAAGGTTGTAAGTATGTCCATCCAATGTGTTTAAGAATACTCTGCCATTTTGCTATTTCCACCCTTTCCTTCCCTTATGTCTATTACTATGGCTTTGGGTCTGGTGTTAAAATGTTAATGTGTGTGTGTGGGTGGGTGTATGTGTTAGATGGCTCTATTATTGGAGAATAATGTTCCTGAGATGGCATCACAGATGAGGTCATATTATTTAAGGAGTTGTGCTAATTATCTTGGTATGTTTTGCTTTAATAGAGATAAATATATTTATCCTCCAAGGTTTTCCTGACAACTATAACTTTCACTTAAGGTTTGCTTTTCTCTGACTCTTATATACCTTCTCTCCCCACCTCCGTAAACATGCACGCACACACACACACACACACACGCACACACACACACACACACAGACACGCGCGCGCGCACACACACACACACACACACACACACACATTGTGCAGTTCTGGAATGTCATTTTTTTTCAGAGTCTTCTAAATCTTTTAACTCTTCTCACTCTTTCTCTTTAAAAAATTTGTTTTTCTTTCTTTTCCCAGGACCTGTATGAACCCCACCTAGAGTGTCCCTCTAATCCTCTTGTTTATTGCTCTAGTCATGAAATGTAATTTATTCAGTAAGCTTGCTTTTTTCCCCCTCTGAGAATCTCAAAAAGGAAAAGTCATGAAAATTGCTTCTCTTGGTCAGCATTTCCACATGTCAAAGCTCTGATCAGGAAAGAGAAAAGAACCAATCTTTCTTTTACATGGGAATTGAATGATCTATACAAATTAGTTTGAAATTTGGGACAGAAAGAAGATTATTGGAATTTTTAAGTTTTTTTTTCTTTTTTTCCTGAAAAGAACTGGTTCTTGAGGACATCATCTGGAACAGAGAGTGCATTATGATTTTTAAATAATTATGAAGATCACCTGAGTAAACCTTTGATTCTAGAAAATTCCTTTTTAGAGTTACTGTAAATATTGACCAGTAGTTCATAAGTCGTGGGGATAAACAAGTTTTACACGAGTCATTCACAAGTGCCTTAGTGAACAAATTGTACTTCAGAAAGGACATGCGTGCCCTATAGGAGTTCAAACTATGGTATGCTGGGAATTCCAAGGTGTCATCCGAATCTGAAAACACTATTGTGATGCAGTAATGCTGCCATCTGCATTTTGAGGGTCTATTTTTTGACAAGGAATCTGAGTTTTCTGGCAAGCAGGATGCACATCAGAGTACACAAGAGCCATGTCTTGGTGACTTCCGCCTGAGAGCACATGCACAGCTTCCTGTTTTGGTCTGATAGCTTCCCCTGGGCTTTCATAGATGCAAAATTACTCACAAAGAGATGGGTTGCCCGGGCGAAAAAGTAGGTGTCTTATTTTTGGAAAGCTTTATTTCATATTATCGTTGTCATCTTAGTCTACTAAACCTATTTCCTCTTATATTTTACACTGACACTTAAAATGTCATTTCAACTGCTTGTAGGAAATACTGTTTTTCCTCCTCTTAGGCCGATTCCTCTTGTTATCTATTTTCTTTTTTCTCTCTTGGTGCTGCTCTAATATTACCACTTGATTTGCTTACAATATGAATGACCAGCTAAAATGTCTTCTGATATACGTGGTTAATTCATTTGGTCAGCCATTTAAAAATATTTGTGAGCCTTTCTTGTCTCCACATGTACATGTACCCTGGTACAAAGATGCTTCAAACGTTCATTCTGCTTTCAAGTGGTTTACAGTTTGGGTTGGGAGTTATACTTACAGAAACTGTAGTACAAAATAAAAAATGATTGGCTCCTAAAAAACGTAAAGGTGAAGTACTATGAGGGATTTTCTCATGTAGTTTTTTGGCCATTGTAGATCTTCCTTTGTGAAGTGCCTGTTCAAATCTTTTGCCCATAATTTCTCATTGGATTTTTTAAAAAATTTTTTTGAGTTGAAAGAGTTGTTTATATATAGTCTGGGTATAAGTGCTTTGTATGTATGTATTTATTACAGGATGTGGCTTGTTTATTCATTTTCTTAAGGTTTTAATGTTGATGAAGTCCACTGTATGTGTGTGTGTGTGTGTGTGTGTGTGTGTGTGTATGTATGTGTATCTGTGTGTATATATATATGTACATATATATATATACCTATAGATGTGTAGATATTTTTATTTATCTGTCAAAGGAATTTTTGCCTGCTCTAGAGTCATGAGGATATATTCCTGATACTCCTGTGTTTTCTTAATGTCTAGGTCTACATCATAAATCATTAAGGGAAATGTACTTAGAGAGACGCAAATCAGAGCCAATAAGTTATCACTACACACTCACCAGAATGGCTAAAATTAAAGAAAAAACTGACAATACGTACTAAGTGTTGGCAAGGATGTGGAGTAACTGGAATCATCACATACAGATGGTCCCCAACTTTTGATGGTTCAATTTAAATTTTCGACTTTACGATCAGGCAAAAGCAATATGTGTTCAGTAGAAACAGAACTTCAAAATTTGAAATTTGGTCTCTTTCCAGTGAGTCACAGTGACGGGATCCTCTCGTGTTGCTGGGAAGTGGCAGCGAGCTGAAGCTCCCAGGTAGCCACATGGCCACTAGGTCAATAGCGAGTACACGTACAGCAATTCTGTTCACATGTGACCATTTTGTTTTCCACTTTCAGTACAGTATTCAATTAATTATATGAGATATTTCAACCCTTCATTATAAAATGGGCTTTGTGTTAGATAATCTTGCCCAGTCGTAACCTAACATTGGGTGTTCTGAACACATTTAAGGTAGGCTAGGCTAAGCTTTGATGCTTGATGGATTAGACATATTAAATGCATTTTCAACTTAGGGTATTTTGAACTTACAATGGGTTTATCATGAAGTAACCCCACTGTAAATAGAGAAAATCTGTACTGGTGGTCGGAATGTAAAATGACGAAATCACTTTGGAAATCAGTATAACTATTTCTCATATAGATAAACATACACCAAACCTATCGGTTAGCACTTACACTTTCAGGTTTTACCCAAAAGAAATGAAGACATATGTCAACAAAAAGACTTGCATAAGAATGTTCATAGTATCCTTATTCATAACAGTCAATCATTCATATGTCTGTCAATAAAAGGGTAGATAAACAAACATTGATTTTTTTTTATACAATGGACTATTACTCAGCAGCAAAAAGACATATAATACTGATATACATAAATAATCCGGATTATTTTCAAAATGCTCACTAAGGAAGCCTTCCGCAAAAGAGTGTATGCTGTATGATTTCATTTATATGAAATTCTGGAACAGATAAAATCCTCTTGTGACAAAATAAATCAAAGCAGTAGTTACTCTACAGGAGGGGGTGACTAGAACAAGGAAGGAGAAAACTTCCTGGGCTATTGAAAGTGTTCTATGTTTTGACAGGAGAACGAGTTGACACAAGTGTGTAAATTTGTCAATACAACGGATGTATACTTAAATTTGTGCATTTCATTGTATATAAACAATAGCTCAATAAAAATGGTGACAAAAGCCCAAAAGGCCCAAATTTAGCAGCTGATTGGTTAGAAATATGACGTTTGGGTTTAAGAGTGGTTTTTGTACTCAGAGCGCCCTGAATTCAAATTACAGCTCTAAAAATTATTAACTATATAAGTTTGTGTAAGTAACATAACTTCCTTGAACTTCAGTTTTCCATTTGCAGAACTGGAATAATTTCTTTCAAGAGATGTTGTGAGAATGTTTGTAAAGGGCTAGTCACAAGGGCTGGCATAGTGTGTTAAATTAATGCCACTTGAATAATTCTCCTTTTTTTCCCTTTATTTTTTCTTGTTATTATTGAGTGAGGTGTCAAATACAATTGTGAGGTTTTGAGGTACAGTGTTTGGGAAGACGGTAAATTGTCAACAGAAATACAGAACACACTGGCAAGGTCATACCTGAGAGACAATATAATGGGTTCTCTTTTGAACCTAAGGAATTTGAGTAGAGCTGTTCTGAATGGAGTTGGCAATAAGGGGTCTGGAATTGAAGGGAGAAATCAGAAACAGAGCTTTGGATTTGAGCTGTGATGAACTGGTAAACCAGTTTTCCAGCGGGGGGCGGGGGGCGGAGGTCTGATAGGCGGTATTTGCTGATTTCCGTGCTGTGAATACTTCCAACATGGCCAGTTTCAAGTTACCAAACCAGTTTGCAAAATTCCTGAGTATTTACCAATCAGCTCTCTCCAGCTGGTGCCTGCCGGCTCTCGTATTCTAGTAGATCTGAGTCATTTGCTGAAGCAGAGCAGGGGAGAGAGAAAAATCTTTTCTCATCTTGTACCAGGGCCTCTTGCCTAGAGGATAACAATGTATTTAAGTTCTTTTGCTATGGGTCCCCATTTCTGAGTGTCTCTCCGGGGCTCACACCTTTTTTCTGCTGTGGAATGGAAACACCTTACGTCCACTGCTTTTAAAGAGGGCCTTCACAGCACAGTGGCTTATCCACTCTCTGGTTAACATAATACAGTTTCTTTATCCTTTTATAATACAGAGGCTGCTCTTTCCAGGGATGTCCAGCAGGGATGTCAACCTGGAGGGGTTCAAGCATAGCCCTAACCTGTAGAAGGGCAACTAACTCTTCTCTCACTGCCTCAGACAGCATCCTACGCTGGGGTCCTGCCTCACTTAAGATTTCCCTTCTCCCTTGCTGGAGAAGAAAGGAACACTTTTCAAACTGAGTTTGTCATCTCTACCTCTCATCCAATCCCCCATCCAGTGCACAGGTCTGTGTTTGCATGAACTGCAGGTGTAGACAGGGTTCAAGTCTCTTTCCATGGGTGTTGGAACAATGACAAACCATGGGATGAGTTTAAGCCCGTATTTAATGTAATTGAGCTGTCTGTGGCTATATGGACACTTTGTCAAAAGCACATGGGTACTGGGGCGCCTGGGTGGCTCAGTTGGTCAAGCATCCAACTTCGGCTCAGGACATGATCTCGCGGTTTCGAGCCTTGTATCGGGCTCTGTGCTGGCAGCTCAATTTGAAAAAAAAAAAAAAAAAAAAGGGAAAGCGCATGGGGACTAATTCTTAACCCATTGGCCAGCTAAAATGCTCCATTAAACATACATTTCCAGAAATTTTTTGTCCCAAGAATAAGTATTTTTGCACAGATGTTTCTTTACAACATTATTTAGTATAAAACTGAACTCAAACAACCTATGTGCCCACATTCCTGTATTATAATATGACATACCCATTTAAAATAACATTATATAGTCCTTAAAATTTCTTATGAAAATTTTTTATTCACGTGAAACATATTTACACCACAGTGAACTATTTGCCATTTTAAGTGTGTTAAAATAGTAAAGAGAAATCACTGGAAATACATTTCTTTCTTTTTTTAATTTTTTTAATGTTTATTTATTTTTGAGACAGAGAGAGACAGAGCATGAACAGGGGAGGGGCAGAGAGAGAGGGAGACACAGAATCTGAAACAGGCTCCAGGCTCTGAGTGGTCAGCAGAGCCCGATGTGGGGCTCGAACTCACGGACTGTGAGATCATGACCTGAGCCGATGTCGGACGCTTAACTGACTGAGCCACCCAGGCGCCCCATGGAAATAAATTTCTCAAACTACTTACTGATTTTCTTTTGGTGGTCAGATTATGAGTGGTTTCCTTCTTCTTCACTCTGTGCTTATGAACTTTTTCAAAATTTCTGCGCAACGAGCAAAAAAATCTCTCTCTTTTTTTTTTTTTAGTTTATTTATTTATTTTGAAAGAGAGGGTGAGCAGGGGAGGGACAGAGAGAAAGGTAGAGAGAGGATTCCAAGCAGGCTCCCTGCTGCCAGTGCAGACCCCAACGCGAGGCTTGAACTCACAAAACCATGAGATCATGACCTGAGCCGAAACCAATAGTTGGGTGCTCAATCGACTGAGCCACCCAGGTACCTTGCAAAAATGTCTTTAACAAAAATTTCTTAGGGCTCCAGAGACTGCACTCGTGTTCTGATACCTTTGGTTTATCCAGTCCAATTTTTTAAAGTTAAAAGTCCATTTGAAGTCCACATTCAAATTTTTTCTAAAACACATAAGACATATGTCCTGTGTCATAAAACCGAGGTCTTTCAGTCATGTTTTGTAGTAGTGTTACTTCTTTGGTTATTTCTTTCTACACTTCAAGAAAGGAGGGTAGATAAAAAAAAAAATAGGAGCCTAAGTTTTCTTCCCTGCGAAGCCCTTTTAATTTGTAGGTAATTCAGATCTTCAAACCTTCAAAAATATGCATTTCAATATTCTTGAGTTGTATTTTCCCAACATTTTATTATGGAAAATTTCAAGTGTCCAAGAAAGGTGGAAGGAATGTTCCAGTGGATACTCATAAATCTACCGGCTAGATACTGTAGTTAACATTTTAATATATTTGCTTTACCACCTATCTATTTGTCCATCCATCAGTCCATCTTATTTTTTGATATGTATCAGAGTAAGTAGCAGACATGAAGACATTTCACTGTTAAATACTACATCATGCATATCTTTAGCTACAATTCATTATCTTTTACATTTCTTGTCTTTCATGGTAACATTTATATGCAATGGAATGTACAAATCTTTTTTTTTAATTAAAATTTTTTTTAACATTTATTTATTTTTGAGAGACACAGAGAGACAGAGCATGAGCGGGGGACTGGCAGAGAGAGAGAAGGAGACACAGAATCTGAAGCAGGCTGCAGGCTCTGAGCAAGCTGTCAGCACGGAGCCCGAGGTGGGGCTCGAACCCACAAACCGCAAGATCATGACCTGAGCCGAAGTCGGATGCCCAACCGACTGAGCCACCCAGGTGCCCCAAATGTATAAATCTTAAATAATCATTCAGTGAGTTTTGACAAAACATATACTTGTGTCGCCCAAATTCCCAGGAAATTCCCCCATGCTCCTTCTCAGTAATCCAGGCACTGACCCTCCCAGAGCTGACCATTGCTTCTATTTGATTCTATTAAATAATTCTTTTTCCAAGTCTAGAACTTCATATTAATGGAATCATATACCACATAGTCTTTTGTGTCTGGCTATCTTCACTGAGCATAATGTTTTGGAGATTCACCTCTGTTGTGTTTCTTGTACAAGACTTTTTGTAGACATCTGTTTTTATTTCTTTTGGGTAAATACCTAGGGATAAAATTGCTGTATTATAAAGCGGTATACATTTAGTTTTATAAGAAACTGCTCAACCTTTTCCTAAAGAGGTTGTACCATTTTATATTCCCACCTACAATTAATGAGAGTCTCATTTGCTCCACATTCTTGGCAACACTTGGCATTATCTGTACAGTCAGTCTTTTTTACTTTTATGGTTTCACATTTTTGTCCTTCTCATGGGTGCGTAGTATTAACTTGTAATTTTAAATGTGTAAACACTTGGTCGGTTTCTTTGTTGCCCAAGTGGGAAAAAAGGCAACAGCCAAGTTTTGCTCCAAGAGACCCAGCCTCACTGAGTCTACAGAACATTGAAATTGGCACAGCCCCAGCATTTGGTAAGAATAGATTTTTCTCCCATGGGGAACTCTCTTTTCTCAACACTTGAAAGGTATTTACTATAGGCTCCCTTTATAATTATCTGCAACATGATGGTTGGTCCTCTCCTCCCAAAGCCTTCTCTTCTGCTTCTCCTATGTCTCATTCTCCTTGGACCACGTGTAGGGATTACAGAGTTGCTTCATATATTCCAGATATCTCTGTTAGGTAACTTGTCACATGTAGACATTTGTGTCCATCCATGTCTCATCTCTCCTCTTAAGCTATAAACATTTTGAAGGAAGGACAATATTTAATTTACCTTAGCACAGTCCCCTGTATATGGTGTGTGCTCACTGGACATTTATTGAATGGGTGATTGAATGGGAGGTGATGGAGTAGTTTTGAGCACAGACCCTGGGGTCAGACTCCACTACCTATGAGCTGTGTGATCTCAAGAAGGTTACTTATCCTCTCTGATCCTCAGTTTCCATCCAAAAACAAAAAACAAACAAACAAAAAAAAACCAGTGAGGACAATGAGAATACTTACTTTGCTGAACCCAAGTGGCAATTAATGAGATAATTTTTTAAAAGTGCCTAAAGGGGCGCCTGGGTGACTCAGTTGCTTAAACTTCTGACTTAAGTTCGAGGCATGATATCACGATTTGTGGGTTCGAACCCCACATCAGGTTCTGTGTTCACAGCTTAGAGCCTGCAGCGTATTTCAGATTCTGTGTCTCATTCTCTCTCTGCCCCTCCCCCACTCATGCTCTGTCTCTCTCTCTCTCTCTCTCTCTCTCTCAAAAATAAATACTAAACATTAAAAAAATTAAAAAAATAAAAGTGCCTAGAAAAATGTTTAAAATGAAGTAAATATATATAAATAAAATGAGGCTCTTAAATACAACATCATAGGAAAAAAACTGGCTTTCTAAACCTATATCCATCCTGTGATATAAAAAAATTTCCTTAAAAAAACACAACACAAAAACAAACCAACAACAAACAATTGCAAGCATTTAACCCAAACTAATTCTTCAAGTACTCTAGTCATGTGATTCCAGAATTTGGTGAACAGTCTATTTACCTGCTGTAATTCTGTAACCTTTGATCACATGCCTTTCATCCTTTAGACTAGGCATGTTCGTAGCATTTAAAAAATAAAATCTTGGGTCTTACATTGTCTTTCTTGAAGTACCTTGATCAGAGGTCTGCAATATTGGGGATGAAAACTTTATTCCCCTGTTCCTTTTAAAGAGAAGGACAATTAAATCCTTAATGGTCCTAAATATCATTTAACTTATGTTACATTGAATTGCTTTACATAAGAAAAGAATGCATCTTTAATAATAAAGGAAACAGGAAGCATTGATATTAACAATAGTTATGGTCGATAGGACCTACATCTTCTGAAAAGTCATGCTATACAACCTTTAAAGAAGGCTTAGGGAGGGACGCCTGAGAGGCTCAGTCAGATGAGCGTCTGATTCTTGATTTCGGCTCAGGTCATGATTCCAGGTTTGTAGAATTGAGCCCTGTGTTGGGCTTGTGCTGAGTGTGGAACCTGCTTGAGATTCTCTCTCTCTCCCTCTGCCCCTGCCCTGCTTGCACGCTCTCTGTCTCTCTCTTAAATAGAAAAAAGTTGTTTTAAAATGATTAAGAAAGAAAGAAAGAAAGAAAGGACTTAGGGATTTTTCTACTGCAGGGATTTGAAAAGAGAAACATGGAAGGGTCCTGAGAGCAACTTCCTGAAGAGGAAAAGGCTAGATGATTTCCCAGAATCTACAGTACCATACCAGTGATGGTATGACTATCTTTTTCTTCACTGGGCTGGATTCCGTAAGGAAACATTTTATTTTCTGGAGTCAGAATGCATGTGTTTGTCTCCATACAACACGGAGAAAACATGCCCTTAAAATCAAAAGAGAGCATTGACCACTGTGACCTGTTAACATGTTTCTCTGCCTCTCTTCGGATGAAAGATTTCAAATCTCATCATTAATGTGGCGAGAAGTATTGGATTGGAAAACACTAATATTGTCTTTCCAGATCGATTCATCCTCGGTTTGTCACATCAGAGCAAGAGAGGAGATATTAATGGTCACCTTGGCTGTTTTCTCGTGACCTCCAACATGCCTCACATTTTAAATTGAATCCGGATCGGGGTGTCTGGGAGCAGGGAGTGGAGATCCACAGGGTGCGGAGTAAAGTAAAGGCTAGATGTGTCCCCTTGGTATTAAAAGAAGGCTTTGCAAGCAAAAAAAGAAACGGTGTTTGGTAAAAATGAGTGCCGTTTTCCCCTGCTTCGGTATCTGCTTGCTTTCACAATGGCCGCAGTGTTTTTCTTTACCAGGTAGGTGGCCTCTCCATGTATCGATGAGGCGCTGCGTGAAAATGTGCCTCCTTATGTCGGAGGGAAATTTGCTTTCACTTCTTTCCCCGGCTCTCTGTGCCTCCCTTTGTTCTAATCATACACGTGAGGAGAAAAGCCAGTGATGGCAGCAACCATTTTCTTCTCCAGCCACTTTTTGGAGTTAATAATTCACACGGATCTTTTACAAACTCTCATTTTATTCTTAGAAATGGCCTTATTGCTAACAGTCTGCTCTCCAGTTGTACTTTATCAAGCAGCAGATCTGTTGTAAAATGTGATGACTGGATTTCATCTGTTTTGCCACCCCCTAAGAATTCATTGCCCACAGTGCTTCGACTGCTGTTATAAGAGACGGTTTAATTTTTGTGGTACATTGATTGATAACTGGGCTCCCTGGTAACATGGCCTTCCTTGAATAGGACCGCTGTTTTCTAGGTCTCAGATCCCCTGAAGATGCTACATAACTCCCTGTATGAAACAAATCTTCCACACCCTAATAGTAATATCCCGAATCCCCAAGTGAACAGATCGCACATGCAAGTGCCTATCGGTATCTTTATGCCTGCAGGTGACACAGATATGGGAAGGAAAGTCCCCCAGGTCTCAGATATGATGGAATCAGAGACACAGAAAGACAAACAAACAAAACGGGAAGACTTGCCACGATTCCGAAAAGTTGTCTAAATTGGTCTCTATCGAGTAATAAAATCACAGGTACTTCTTCACTCCTTGACTAATTTTCTGTTGCTTTCAGGTGAACGATGTAGAATCCCTGCTATGTACCTTCAAATTAAAAAAAAAATAATAATAACAACAAAAGAGAGACGAAAAAGAGTTTGCAGAGAGGAGAATTGTAAAAATCAGAAAAACAAAGGGCAGGAGGATTGGGCTGAAGGTTTGGAATCACCAAACTGTGGGACCCAGGTTATCATCAATTTATGAAAACATCATTTAAAAAAAATTCACATCATTCTCTTTGATATGTCAAGGTCAAGAGACTTCATGTTTGCATATACGTCGAAGAAGGGGACAATGATATAGGTTTTAATAAAATCAGCACTACTGAATAGTGTATTTGCTAAGCCCACTGCATGGAACAGAGTTGGTGGGGCGGTGGGGGTGGTGATTGGTATAATTTCAGCAGGTAATTTCATACAAAACAACTTCTTAGCAGCCTACCATGCCTAATGATTTGAGTGAAATTCATTTCTTCCCAGTTA
This sequence comes from Leopardus geoffroyi, assembly GCF_018350155.1. NCBI lineage: Eukaryota > Metazoa > Chordata > Mammalia > Carnivora > Felidae > Leopardus > Leopardus geoffroyi. The sequence goes on from NC_059333.1 coordinate 135,727,369, forward strand.
GTGCATGCCTAATGCGCACGGGAGCAATGTTAAAGTTGGAAGGTCACGAGTTCTAGCCCAACATTTTACGTTGCTTTGGTAATGATCAGGCATGCTCTTCCTGTGGCCATTCTTGTATCCATTCCCAGAGCAACTCTTATTGGTCTTATCTTCTTCTTATTTCGGGTAAGTGAGAAGGGTTAGATAAAACAATCTCTGTATTTATTGAGCATTGTTTATTCATTCCACAAATATTCATTGAACACCCACTGGGCTTCTGGCACTAGAAGCTGGGGATTCTGTAGTTTTCTTTATAAAACAGAAAAAAAAAAAAACTTCTGCTTCCTGGATCTTATATTTTAGTGAGGGAGACAGTAAACCAGATACGTAAGTAAAGTAAATGTCATGTTTGATAGTGAGAAGGTCTAATAATAAATAAAGAACAGAAGGAGGGGAAGTTTTAGATAGAATAGGTGAGGGTAGCCTCACTGAAAAAGTGGTTTTAAGTAAAGACCTGAAGAAAGCAAAACTAGCCATGTAGATATCTGAGTGATGACTAATCTAGTCAAAAAAGCAAGCACAAAGGCCATGGGACTAAGGCATGCCTGACATTTTTGTGGGAAAAGCAAAGCACAGAGACTGGGATTACTAGAGTGGAATAGACGAGGGGAGCGTTATAGGAGATGACATCACAGAGGTAATGAAGACCAGACCATGTAGGACCTTATAAATCATAGAAAGGAATTGGGATTTGATTTGAGTCTCATGGGAAGCCATTAAAGGGCTTTGTGCAGGTGACTGAGACGATCCTTTTTTTTTTTTTAATGTTTATTTATTTTTGAGAGAGAGAGAGAGAGTCAGAGCCTGAGGGGGGAAGGGGCAGAGAGAGAGAGGGAGACACGGAATCCGAAGCAGGCTCCAGGCTCTGAGTTGTCAGGGCAGAACCCGCCATGGGGCTCAAGCTCAAGAACCGGGAGATCATGACTTGAGCCCAAGTCAGACGCTTAACCAACTGAGCCACCCAGGCACCCTGAGATGATCCTTTTGATAGAATCGCTCTGGATGTTATGTTGACTGAGAATCCGTGGACGCGGTGCAAGGATATATGGAGGGAGATCAGTTAGAAGGCTACTGAAATTATCCAAACGTGACTGGATTAGGGTGATGGTAGCTGGGGGCAGTAAGCAGTCTAGTTCTGGGTATACTTTGAAGGTGGAGACAATAGGATTGGATGATGGCTTTCAGAGTAAGAGTAGAGTTAGGAATGCCACCATGATATTGATCTGAATTACTGGTAGAAGGGAGATTCAATGAAGATGGGGAAGATTGGAGAAGGAGGTTAGTGTGTGTGTGTGTGTGTGTGTGTGTGTGTGTGCATGTGCATAAAGATTCTGATTTTGGCCATACTAAGAGAAATATATCTATTAGATATCCCAGTGAAGTTAGCAAATAAGCACTTACTTGGACATGTGGAGAGAGAGAGAGGCCCAAGCTGGGGATAGAAATATGAAGATCACCAGCATAGAGATGGCATCTAAAGATCTCTTGAGACGGGATGAGATCATTTAGGTCACTTCTTACAGAAGTTCAGGGAGATAAGGAGAAATCAGCCAATGAAGCTGAGAAGGAATGGTGAAAAAAAAGTATGAGGTTCTGGAAGCCGAGAGAAGAATGTGTTTCAAGGCAGAAATAGTGATCGGATGTGTCAACCGTTCCTGAAAGGCCTAAGAAAATGGGAGTCATCAGGTAGGATTAGCCATTGCATTGAACAAAATACAGTTCATCAGTGACTTTGAGAAGGACTTAATTCTGCTCGGCTCAAGCTCTAAATACCCCTCATCAACCTCTATGGATTAAGTAAGAAGATGGGTTCAGATGTAAACAACTTGTTCAAAAGCAAGCTGGAATGAGAGAACAAGATATTGAGGAAGAAAGTTCTAAATTCCTTACCAGCCACACCTTATAAACAGAAGGGTGGAAATGATGTGATATTTAAGACAAACAACTAAGCAAAGAAACAAACACATGGAACATCACCCAGGTAGGATCACCATAGGTACTAGGCTTCAATAGAAACCATGACAACGGGGGAAAGAGGCCTTGTAGGGACTCTGTATGTATGTGTGTGTGCTCTGCTTTCTCAATGTATTTGTCATGCGGTGGCCTTGGCAAAAGCAAGAGCTAGGGAAAAATAAACAAGGGATTCCTTATCTTTTGGAAAAAAAAAACCCAAAACTAGTCTAATGTAAGCGGTTAAGATCCTCTCTGTAGTTCTCGATTTAAATGTAAAGATTCAATTGAAAAATACGCGGGATTGCAGTCGTGGCGGTGGAGTCGTGGCGGTGGTAGAAAAGCGTAGTTACGCTGTGGAGTGGGGCGCGGGGATAAGCTGGGCCAAAACAAGAGCACATCCCTTTGCCTTGTAGAGAGTCTCGAAGTCAGTCTGATTGGAATGAGAACTGGGAAAAGGGCAGAGAGATGGGAGGGGGTACCTTTGCCCAGGAAACACAGGAAACGTATGAAGAATGGTGATGGTACCACTTTCCATATTTGGAATTGCATTTTTTTGGCAGCCTCAACTAACTGACGTATAGTTTCTAAAAAGAAAGCTGCCCCAAAGCTCTTGGACTGTAGGCCAGCCCTGGTGCTGCCTCGCAGGACAGAGGGGGATGTTAAACACACTGATTTCTACTGGTCCTCTGCGTGTCCCTTAACGTAGGGACAACGGATTTACTCAGTAAGTGCTGACAAATCCAGGAGTCAGGTGCAAGGGGGAGAGGAGAAACAAAGCTGAGAGATGATGACCCATGAGAGAAACAAAGAACTTAACTTTAGCTCCTTAAATAAGCCCCTCAGGAGCAGTGAGATACATTACACTCCCATCCTTGGTGGTCTTGCGCTTTTAAACCTCTGCATCTAGGCTTTTAACCAGTCAGGCTGACAGGCTCCCACGGCTCACATGCAATGACTCCGGGTGCGGGCTGGCAGTCGCCTTAGCTGCTTGAGTGCTCGTCATTGTCCTCGCCCTGAATCTGCCTCTGTGCGACCACCAACCGGCTCTTCTCTTTCCACTCCAGCCCCAGAGTGTGTCTGTGCCTGCCTCTCAGGGAGCTGGGTCTCTTATCTCCTTTTCCAGGGAGACTCTGGTGAGAGGCCTTGTTCCAACCTCTCAAGAAGCCTCTGGTCCTAGCTTTCTTGCAAGGAAGGGGAAGAGATTAGACAGGTTGAGACCACATTTTCCTCATGCAGAACATAATTAAGTCCACGGGCTGGGAAGTGTTTCCTTCCCTGGAGGCTCAGGAGTACAGACACAAGGTGAAGGGTATAGTAAAGCAATTTCTAAAGGATGAATACTGCTGAATTATTTTGGAATGGCCGTGCCACCTGCTGAACATCTCCTTTATTTCTGGTAATTCACTAAATAATTCACCATGTGCTACAGTTCATCTACAGTGTGGTGAGTTAAGACAGTTGCCCTGTTTGGAAATTTTTTTCCTGTTTGGGAACATATGTCTGTCCACCTTAGTGGAAATCACTTTTAGTGTCCTGGAACTGAGGTAGTCAAACAGTTTGCACTCTAAAGAAGTGAGAATAATAATTATTTTAGGTCCATAATGGTTTTAGGTCGGGATCCCAGAAGCAGATCTGGAGATGAGGATTTGTGTACAGGTGATTTATTTAAGGAAGTGCCCCCAGGAGAAGCCAGTGAGGGAATGGGAGACTCAGGACAGGAAAAGGGAAGAAGTCAAACAACATGTGTGTTTCAGGCCCAGCCCCTAAGCGGGAGCTTCAGCCTGATCCCAGACGAGAGCCCTAGAGTGGAAGTTGATTTGTGTACCGCAAGGCAACTGGAAGGAGGCTGGGCGTTTATACCCTTGCATCATCAGTCCCTGCTGAGGCCAACCTGAGGGCCACGTAAACTCCCAGTACTTCTGTTCCAACAGCCCCAGGCTGATCCTCTAAAGGAGAGTCATATGCTGGGGGTCATTGGAAGTAAAAGCCACCAGAGCAGGAAGGAATGCACAGAAATGGCCAAAGGAATTCAAGAGGATTTGGGTGGGGACGCTGCAGTGCCTGCCGCATCATAAACGTTCATGGAGCCCTGGCTGGTGCCAGGAAGCTTTCTTTTCATGTAGTGTATCATTCCATTCTCACCCTTTCTCTGTGCATCATCTCTATTTTACATACCAAGGGACTGACGTGTCAGGTAACTTGTAAGAATGTTCAACAAAGGTAAATGACAGAGCCAAGTCTCAAACCCTGTTCTATCTAAAGACCATGCCCACAGTTCCTTTTCTCTCTTATATTCCTTTCTGGTCACTTACTATTTATTTCTTTATTTATTTATTACAATTATTATTTATCCTCCTATCATATTCCAATACTCCCTTTGATTATCTTCCTTGACCCAAAGTGTGGGGTTCAGCTCAGGAAGAGCTGGGAGAATTTGGGATAGGACAAATAGCAAAAAGAGACATGACGAAATAGTTTTTATAACCAAGGAACATTACAGCAAGTGAGTGAGGATAACTCTGTGTCCAGAGGAAAGTAGGAGATCTGATAATGATCTTCAACTTGACGAAAGGGTTTAGCACTGAATAGACTGACCGGCTGTGCTCAAATATCTACAGAGTAGAATAGAAAAGAAACCTCCTTGCTTTTATAGCGGGAGGATTTTCGGTTGAGTTTTGGGAAGTGTGCTCCCTTGTCTTAATGGCTGTTGGGCACTAGAGTGAAATCCTGTAAACCCATATTGGAAAGAAAAGAAAACGAGAAGACAAGCAAAGAGAGATGTGTAAGCTCAGCCTGCTACACTGTGCAAATGTATGAGATGTTACCTTGAACACAGCTGCTTCGCACCTGCAACCTTCCACAGAGGAGGAACTGTGAATTTAAAAAAAGGCAGTAAACTTCACTGGAACTTAGGATGCTTGGGAAGCTGATGGTCCTCCAGAAACTCATATTGTTTACGCCAGGGAAGAGATACATATTGATCTGGTCTGGTCATTTTCTTCTCAATGAGAGCACTTTTTTTTCCCCCACCTTTGTTCCTTGTCTCCCAAAGAAAAGATCTCAAATGCTATTCCATAAACGTAACAGAACATTTTATGGAGAAATACAGAGAAATAACATTTGTCATGCTATAGTGTGGCATCGAGCCAATGACTGGGTGGCAGAGGGAATGGACTCTGACAGCTTATCTTGTGAAGTGTTACATATCTTTCAATAATCTTTGGTTTTGTTGTTCTCTGTCCGTTCACTGCTGCTGCCCCCAGGCAGGGATTTTCTGTGCAAGATGACTCCATTTAGATTTCTTAAATATTTCAAAAATTATATACTCAATGAGGCATCTGTATCGTATGTCCTACAGCCAGACTTGAACTATCGCACTATTTTGTAATAGAGTGTGTATTGAAAATTCATTTAGCAGTCATGCATGAATATATCTTTCCCATAGAAACTCTGACGTGGATGGACTAATGATTTCGGGATGCCATTGTAATCCCACCAAATGTGCCTGTGAAGGTACTATTTTTTCAGCTATACTGTGGACTAAAGTGATACTTCTGAGCTAGCGTAGAAACGTGATCACCATCCAGATCATTATTTCTCTGGAAAGATGAATTCCAGTTCTGCATTTGGGACCCCAGGAATATCTTCATCCCAATATACTTCTCAGTGGGGGTTTAAAGGGGATTTTCTTTTCTACACATTGGGTGAGGCCAATAAGGAAAAGTCAATTACTCCCCCAAATCCATGACTGCTCTTCCTCTAGCCAGAGTGGTGATTTGTTCTCTGTAAAAGAAAACTCCCTTGCCTTCCATTTTAATATCAGCCATTCATAGAACTGAAGAATTCGTACGAGAGTAGCAATTATTATGACTAAGCACTTAGTATATATCAGACACCATGTTATACACTGTGTGTATATTATCTTATGTAGTAGCCTTTATAATAACTTTGGAATGTAGGTGTTATTGTCACCATTTTACAGAAGAAGAAACTGATTTAAGAGTCCACTTGCCTGAGGTTCTAAAAATAAGTGATGGAATCTGATGGAATCAGAGCTCTAGACTCCCTGACTTTAAAGCCTAGTCATTTCATGGATGTTGGGGTGGACATTTGTTAGTAGCACTCCTGATATTCATTCTCCTTTACCATTATTTTCCTTTGGAAAATTTAGCCCTCACTGCCTGTCCCCCATACCATACCCCATATGATACCACATCATATCATAGACATTTTGTTTGTGGGGAACTAAACTTACCACCTGCTTTAGGAGTAAGCCCAGACTGACGTAAACCAAACTGTATGTTTCATTCCTCCTGCCATATTGTCTGGATGAGTTGGTAATTCAGTGAGAAACAGTGAAATAGAATGAGATATTTGCCAGTCTTCTCAGAATGAGAAGCTTCCATCTCTAACTGTGTTGTATAAGGATATGAAGTTCCGAAACGGTGGGAGCATTTTGTTACCTGTCGGCGAAAGCATGGTTCTGCTGGGGTAACCACTATGCAGGCTGAGTTTGAAGCCACTGGGGCAGAAGACAGAGGTCAGACGCAGGAATCCAGGTTCATACTGACAACGATTAAACTCCTAGATCAAGCCTTACGTGAAGTAAGAGCTTAATTGCAAATTATTTGCTCAAACTACCATTTGTAGTTTGAGTGACTCTATAGATTTTGTGCTACTTTACCCTTACCACAAAAAAAAGTTGTAAGTGACACAGGCACTGCCCAGGAAACGCACCTTCATTAAGAACCTTTACCTCTTCCAGACTCTGGTATGATGTCATTGACTTCCAGAGTCACATTTCTGAGACAATTCAACAGCCTAATTAATGAAATTTAATTACATTCAGGCTGTTCTTGATAAGTGAGAAAAGTTGTCCACTTAAAATTTACAAAGATTTTGAACAATACAGAATGGAAACAAAGAATCTATGGGTTAATGATCTTAAATTAGAGAAAATCCTTAATTAAATGATGCTATTCTCCGATAATTCTAGTTAATTGAAGTTTCAACTTCATAGGAATAATAAAACTTGGGGTCTGGACTGGTGTTCGAGGAGCAAAAATTTTAAATTATTTACACACGTTTAATTTAAAAATGTATATACACATTGGTTTCTCATCAGAGGCAGTATATAAATATATCTTAAGCAAAGTATATTTTCCTTTCTTTTGGTAATTGCTCATTTTGTACAAATTAGCATTGGTCCCTTCCCTTGAATGTGGTAAGAATACATAACCATAGTTTTCAAGGTGTTATGTTAATCACATATAAAACCAAATACCTATCATTATACTCGAAATTAAGAAACTGAGAGAAGTTGTGAGGGTGAAAACAGTACAGAGAAACTAGGAAAGTATAGAAGAAGTTGTCCATTTCAAAGGTCGGTTCACTGGGAAACTAACGAAGTTTAAGTTTCAGGCCCTTAGTTGCAGGGGCGTCCTTCTAAGGCGGTGGGAGGGACTCTGGTAATGCATACTTGTAGCTATAGGATTTTCCAAAATTTTCTAAAGCTGGATTTTTTTTGTTTATTTATTTCTTTTGAGAGAGAGAGAGTGTGTGCAAGCAAGCAGGGAAGGGGCTGAGACAGAGGGAGAGAAAGAATCACAAGCAGGCACCGTCAGTGCAGAGCCCCACGTGAGGCTCAAACCCAGGAACATGACCTGAGCCAAAACCAAGAGTCAGATGATTAACCAACTGAACCACCCAGGCACACCTCTAAGGCCAGATATTTTAACTGCAGTTGGTTAAGACAATTGTCTTTTCTCTCCTGTGCACTGCCCTATTATATTCTACTTGGGTTTCATAGCATTGGAGTAACTACAGAAATTTTGGGGATCTGGCTAAGGGAAAGTTCCCTTGGGGGTGCGGTTCAAGAAGCACGTATTTACGTGTGTCACAGACACTTCATATTTAGTATTGCTAGCCATCCGGTATAGGATCGCCTCCAGGAATACCCATTCTGTCAACTGTGCCAACTTACCCGCCATTGAATCAAGAACCTTCCAGGTCAGAGGTTTTATCCTGAAATGAATGGGTGCTGGTGTCCAGCACTAGAAGAATAGACATAGTGAGGAAAAACCCAGATTAAAATATAGAGACAGAAGTTAGTCTATGGAAATTCTTCCAGTTATCAGAAATGTGAACTTGCCAGAGGAGGATTAAGTTCTTATCAATATGAAATCAAACAGAAAGATTGCTTCTGACAGGAATATAATATATAATGCTGCATATATATGATTACTAATGCTATATGCATGTCTACAGAGGAAAGACTGAATTATTATTTTATTTTCTTATAGGCAATGTTGTAAAATTGTCATGAAAGAGATGAACAAAGATTTTGTGCAAAAAAAAAGTAGGCACACCTGGGTGGCTCAGTTGGTTGAGCGTCTGACTCTATTTCAGCTCAGGTCATGATCTCACAGTTTCATGGGTTTGAGACCTACATCAGGTTCAGGGCTGACAGCACGGAGCCTGCTTGGGATTCTCCCTCTCTCTCTGTCCCTTCCCTGCTCGTACTCTCTCTATCTCAAAATAAATAAATAAACTTAAAAAAAAAGCACTAAGAAATGTGGTAAGTGGTAAATTAATAAATATAAATATTTTAATAAATTTGTGTAACTTGTGTTTGTCAGCTTTTCAAACTTAGAAAGATTTTCTGGTTTCTTATTCTGTACAGAATAATCAATTCTGAGCCTAATTTAGTATTTTAAATTCTGTATTTCTTTTCTTAAATTAATATCCTCAAATTAGCATTCTTTAGGCCTCTTTGATCTGACCTCGGACTACTCAAGCTTTAGGTGAAAAGGAATTAGTTCAACATATAGACGAATCCTGTTACTTCCCCAAGGTTACAGTCTGAGGACTGTTGAGTCACCATAGGTGACTCAAGTCTTCATTATAAGGGCTTCTGAATTCTCATATAAATGGAAATCAAGTTTACTTATTTTATATTCAAATTTTTAAAACCAGCTTCATTGAAGAATAATTGACATAAACCAAGTAGTGCATATATAAAGTGTACAATTTGGTGAGGTTTGATATATGTTTGCTCCCATGAAGCTGTTAACACAATCAAGATAATGAAAATGCCCATCACACCAAAAGTTTCTTCTAACTCCTTTGTAATCTCTTCCTCCTGCCCTTCCTTCTGGCCTCCTCCCATCCCCAGCCAACCACCGATCTGTTTTCTGTCACCATAGACGAGTTTGAATTTTCTGGAAATTTTTATGAATAGAATTGAACAGTATGTACTTTTGGGGGGATGAGTGGAATCTGGCTTCTTTCACTCAGCATAATGGTTTTGAGATTCACCCATTTGTTGCTTGCATCAATGGTTCATTCTTTTTTTTCTTTGGCTGAGTAGTATTCCATAGCAGTATTATCTGTTTCTCCTTTTTTTCCGTGATGAACATTTGTGGTGTTTCCAGTTTGGGGATACTACAGATCAATTGACTATGAACATTTGTATATGAGTCTTTGTTTTGGTAAACACTTTGATTTTCTTGAGGAAATATCTGGAAATGGATTGCCTGGATTATGTGTAGGTATGTTTCACTCTTTAAGAAAACTGTCAAATGCTTTTCCAGTTGAACTATTTTACCCTCACTCCCACAAGCGGTGTTCTAGTGTTCCAGTTGGTCTGAATTTTTGGTAATTTCACATATGGTCAATCTCTCTTGTAATTTTAGCCATTCTAGTAGGTCTATTACACCATCTCGTTGTTTTAATTTAATACTGCTGAGAATCTTTTCTGTGTTTATGTATACTGTTTATATTTTCTTTGGTGAAGTCTCTTTTCAAATCTTTTACCCACTATTTGTTTTATTATTGAGTTTTAAGAGTTTTTTTGAACTGTGTATTTTGGATATAAGTTCTTAATCAGATATGTGATTTGCAAATATTTTTGCTAAGCCTGTAGCTTGTCTTTTCATTTTAGTAACAGTCTATTTCAAAAAGCAGACGATTTTAATTTTGATGATGTTCGGTTTGTCAATATTTCTTTTACAGAGTGTGCTTTTGGCGTCATAACTAAGAAAACTTTACCTAATCCAAAGCCAAAAAAGTTTTCTCCTGGAAGTTTTATAGGTTGAAATTTTACATTTAGGTCTATGATCCATCCTGAGTTAATTTTATGGTATGAAAAATGGATCATACATATATACATAGATATGTGTACATACCCATAATATGTATATATACATATATATATATAATTGGATATATATATATCCAATTATTCCAGTACCATTTGTTGAAAAGATTAATCTTTCTACTCAATTGCTTTGAAACCTTGTCAAAGTAATTTATCTGTATATGTATGGGTCTACATCTGGACTCTATTTGTCTATTTTTATACCAATACCAAACTATCTTAATTATTAAAGCTTCATAATAAGTGTTAGTTCTCTAAGTTTGTTCATCTTTTTCCATATTGTTTTGGCTATTCCAGGTCCTTTGAATTTTTATTTCAATTTTAAAATGAGTCAATTTTTATAAGAAAGCCTGTTAGGATTTTAATTGGAATTGTTTTAAAATTGTTGATCACTTTGGGGAGAATAGATTTCTTAACATTATTGAGCCTTCAATGAACATAGTGTCTCTCACCACTTATTTAGACTTTTTTAAATTACTCTCAATAATTTTTTGTAGTTTTCAGTGCACATGACTTTCATCAGATTTATCCCTAATTATTTTATATTTTTGGATGGCATTGTTTTTTAATTTTAATTTCTGATTGTTGATGGCTGGTATTTAAAAATACAATTGATTTTTATATATTGATATTTTTTCCTGATACATTTCCTAAGCTCAATAGTTCTAGTAGTTTTTTATTGATTCCAATGGAGTTACACATAAACAATCATGTTGTTTGTGAACAAAGATAGTCTTATTTCTTCCTTTCCAATCTGGATGCCTCTCATTTATTTTTCTTGCTTTATTGCATTGACTAGAAATTCCAGGATAATGCTGAAAGAAGTGATAAAAGTGGACATCCTGCTTTGTTCCTAATCTTAATAAAACTGTAAAGTTTTTTAGCTGTATATTTGTAGAAGCCCTTTATAAAATTGAGGAAGTTCCCTTCTTTTCCTAGTTTTCCAAGAGTTTTTTATCAGGAATGTATGTTGAAATGTATCAAATGCCTTCCTCTGACTATTGAGATGGTCGTATAATTTTCTTTATTTCTTTTGTTTATTTGTTTTGCTATTACAAAATACATTGATAATTTTCTATTGTTAAACCAACCTTGCGTAACCTGCCACACTTGGTCATGATGCATTATCTTTTTACATAATGTTGGATATAATTTCCTCAAATTCTGGTCAGAACTTTTAAACGTATGATCATGAGGAATATTGGTATGCAATATTTTGTCTTATAATACCTTCATCTGTTTTTGATATCAGAGCACTTCTGGCTTCATGGAATGTGTTTTCCATTATCAAAGGTGTGTGTATAGAATTAATATTACTTCTTCTTTAAATCTTTGATAGAATTATCCAATGAAGCCATCTGGGCATGGCATTTCTTTCCAGAAAGTTTTTAAACTATAAGTTAAGTTTCTTTAATAAATGGAGGGCTATTTATGTTACCTAGTTTTTCCTTGACTGAGCTTTGGTGGTCTGTATCTTTCAAAGAATTTGTTCATTACCTTTAAGTTGTAGAGTTTTTTGGTATAAAGTTGTCTTTAATATTCCCTTAGTATTATTTGGTATTTGTAAAGTCTGTAGTGATATCATTTCTCTCATTTTGATATCAACAATTTATATTTTCTTTTCCCCTGATTAGTTTAGATATCTACAATTTTACTGATCTTCTCAAAGAAGTTGATAAATTCTTTCCACTTTCATAAACCTGAAAAAGTCTTTATTTTGCTTTTATCTTTGAAAGACCTTTTCACAAGGTATAGAATTCTAGAATGACAGATTTTTTTCCTTTCAATACTTTGCTCCTTTATTTTTTTTATTTTTTGTTTTCCATTGTTTGCAACAAAATCTACTGTTGTCCTTTCATTTGTTCCTCTGTACATATCTTTTCCTCTGATTGTTTTTAAGGTTTTCTGTTTATCACTGGTTTTGATCAAATGATTATGCTGTGCCTTGGTATCATTTTCTTTACATGTCTTTTGGTTCCTGCATATGTGTGTTTACACTTTTTAGCAAATTTGGAAATTTTTCATCCATAATTTCTTCAAAAAGTTTTCATCCCTCTTCCCCATTGTGACTCCAATTACTCATATATTAGACTTCATGAAGCTGTCCTACACTTCACCAATACTCTGTCCAAATTTTAAAAGTTCTCTATGTTTCATTTTGGATTGTTTCTATTAATATACTCTCAAATTCACTAATTTTTTCTTCTGCAATCTCTAATCTAATGTTAATCCTAGAAATATATTTTTCATCTCACACATTGTACTTTTTGTCACTAGAAGTTCGACATGAATCTTTCTTATACTTCCATATTTTTGCTTAACTTTTAGAACATATGGAATACAGTTATAATAACCATTTTAATGTCCTTCTCTGCTAACTCTAACATCTGTGGTTAATTCTTAATCAGATTCAATTGATTGATTTATATCCTCATTATGGATCATATCTTCCTGTTTCTTTATGTGTGTGGAATCTTTTTTTTTTTTCTTTGAAAGAAAAGAGTATCTAGAAGATGTTATCTCATTCTCTCCTGGCTTGAAAAGTTCCTGTTGAGAAATCTGCCTAGAATCTTATGGGAGCTGTATGTAACTTTTCTTTTTTCTCTTGCCGTTCTTAAAGTTATTTCTTTGTCTTTAACTTATTTAAAAATTTTTTTCTAATGTTTATTTATTTTTGAGAGAGGGAGACACAGCGCACAAGCAGGGGAGGGACGGGAGACACGGAATCTAAAACAGGCTCCAGGCTCTGAGCTGTCAGCACAGAGCCTGACATGGGGCTCAAACCCACAAACTGTGAGATCATGACCTGAGCTGAAGTTGGACATGCAAACGACTGAGCCACCCAGGTGCCCTGTCTTTGTCTTTAATTTTGGACAATTTAATTATAATATTTCTCAGTGTAACCCTGGTTAGGTCTAACCTATTTGGGGTCTTTCAGTTCTCATGGATCTGGATGTCCATAATGCGCCCCCCCCCCAGGTTCAGGGTGTTTTCAACCATTATTGCTTTATATACACTTTCTGCCCTCTTTTCTTTCTATTCTAGAATTCCCATAATGCAAATATTGTTTCTTTTTATTGTATCCTATCATTCCTGTAGGCTTTATTCACTCTTTTTAATTTTTTATTTTGCTTTGTGTTCCTCTGACTGGACAATTTTCTTCGTTTTTGTTTTTAAACGTTTATTTATTTTTGAGAGACAGAGAGAGACAGAGCACGAGCTGGGGAGGGGCAGAGAGACAGGGAGACACAGAACCCAAAGCAGGCTTCAGGCTCTGAGCTGTCAGCACACAGCCCTACACGGGGCTCGAACTCACAAGCTGTGAGATCGTGACCTGAGCTGAAGCTGGATGCTTAACCGACTGAGCCACCCCGGCGCCCCTTGACTGGGTAATTTTCAATGTCTTATCCTCCAGGTCTCTGGTGCTTTCTTCTGCATGATTGGGTCTACTCTTGAAATTCTGTTGAACTCTTTACTCCAGCTATTGTATTTTTCAGCTCTAGGATTTCTGTTTTGTTTTGTTTCTTTGACAGTTGCTATTCCCTTGTCAAGCTTCTCATTTTGTTCCTGCATTACTTTCCTAATTTCATTTAGGAAATGTATGTAATTGGGATTCTCTTCCAGACCTTACACATTTGCTTTGGCAGAGACAGTTCTTCACCAGTCAGCTCAGTTTGGAGTTTTGGCTGTGTTTGCCGGTAATGTCATTGGTTACTTCACACTATTCAAGGTGGGGTTCACTATTATGGTCTAATTGTGGGTGAGGCAACTGTTCAAGCTCTGAGGTAGAAGATGGAAGGATGTGCCACTGGCTGAGAATAGTTGGGTAGGACTGTTGGCTTTGTTCCCTATCCAAGTGAGGCTGCAGGATGGGCTCTGCAGTTGTCTGAATTCTCTGGTCAGACTTACTAGATGGTCAGGACTGGGTACAATATTTAGTGGTAGACAGGACTATGAATTAGCTTTCCTGCCCTGGTAAGGCAACAGAACAGGACCCAGGGACTCTATGGCTCATTGTTTGGTGATTCAAATCAGGCTACAGTGCACACTGAATTCTCTGGTTAGGTGAAGCCACGGGCTTGCTCTACAGACAGGGGAAGCAGTGGACTCTATTCTCTGTTCAAGTGCCACTCTCTGTGGGGCTGTTGAATTGGCCATGCAGCTTCCTGTATGCTCTGGTTAGGGTCTCTGATTGGACAGACTGAAGGCTACATTAGTGATGAGCAGGGCTATGAATTAGATTTCCTGCCTGGCCACAGCAGGAAAGTCAATTAAGCTCTTTATTATCTTATGTGACCCACACCCCAAGTTCTCTGGCTGAAGAGGGCCACTGGTTTTGTTTTGCAAACTATCGGCTTGCCTGCCCTCTTCTAGGCTCCAGTGCTGCTGGGCCAGCACAGCTTCTAGAAGCTGTTGCCAGCCCTTCTGGTCAGATAAGGCTGGAAGACACTCTCCACAGTGGGTGAGGCTATGTCTCAGCCCCTTTGCCTGGATGGTAAGAGGATAGGCCACCTTGGGCTCCTTTCAATTTCCGAAACAGTCTTTCCAGTTGGAAGACGCTGGAACTACCCTCAGTCTTGGCTAAAAAATTAATCCCTTAGCCTATGAGTAGCAAGGGACTTCTCCCTGCCCAGTACTGGCTTTGCTGTGTGAGTGATCAGCTCTGACTCCCCACCTTTTGGCTCAAGCTCTGCCAGGCCTCACCGCTTCCAGGATTTATCACCAGCCCTTCTGGTCAGATGGGCTGGGATGACATTCTCCATAGCAGGTGGAGCTGGGACTCAGCACTTTGCCTGGGTGCTGGCCAACTGGGCTCTACAGCAGGCAAAACTCCTCATTTGAGGATCTGAATCAGGCAGGTCTACACCCAGCCAAGTTCCTTGGTGAGAGTGTACCCCTGATTTCATTCTGCAGATGAGCAAAGCCACTGGCTGGGATTGCTACTTGGGTGCTGAAGGTATGAACTCTGTCTGCCAAGGTCCAAGTGCTGGTTGTTGTGAGCCCCCCCCCCCCCCTTCTCCATCACAGTCAGATTCTCAGAGATTAAGCCCCACAGAGTACCCAGTAATCACCCTGATGCAAGATCACAGGAGCGGCTCTCATAAAGCAACCCCAGTGCTTGAGGAGTGGTTGTTCCCTCTGGCTCCTCTGTTCCCACTGGAGGAACTGGAGGCTCAGGGGAGACTTCTCTTCATGATGCTGCACCATCCTGGGGGAGGGACAGTGCTGTCAACATATAGCTGCTTCTCTTCTCCTTCTAAGGCAATCTGTCTTGGTCTCTGGGGTGCAGGGGGGTGCTTCAGCCTCACCCCCATGTTCTACGATTCTCTCTGTGGTGCCTCGTTCTTGAATACATGTTAGTTGTTCTTGTGAGGGGAAGAGTCAGGAACAACCTCTGTTGCCATCTTGGTGACATTACTTCCCTGGACCATTTGATTGGGTGCCAGACATTGTAAATGATATCTTGTGGGATGCTGATAGTTTTGTGTCCTTATAAACACTCTTGAGTTTTGTTCTGGAACATAGTTAAGTTACTTAGAAACAGTTTGATCCTTTCTGATCTTGCCTTTAAGAATTTCTAGACAGAACCAGTGTAAGGTTAAGTATCCCTCACTACTGAGTAAAGATCCTTCTGAGTTCTGTATTCAGTGCCCTGTAAATCTTGAAGTTTCCAATCTGCCTCATGGGTACAGGCATTGTTCTTACCCTTGGGTGTTCACTGGGCTCTAGTACCTCTAAATCTGGATGATTCTTTCTCTGGCCTCAGGTAGTTTCTTCACACATATCCATCGATCTGTATTCAGGTGAATACTCAAGGGGGATATTCTGTAGATATCTGTGGCACTCTGTCTGTGCACCTCTTTACCATCTGGTCCTCTATCCTGTGAACTGAGCTTCCCTGATCTCAGCCATCTTTGCATCTCACTTTCATCTCCTCAGCTCAAGGTGTCAGCTATAGTCCTCCTGGGCTCTCTCTCTCTGGATGTGGCCCAGAAGCTCCTGTGAGGTAGAAGGTGGAGCAACATAGGGTTCACTTCCCTTGTTTCTCACACTTCAGGTATCAATGTCTGTCACTGCCTGATCATCCAGTGTCTTGAAAACTATTGCTTCAGATAATTTTGTCTCATTTTTGGTTGTTTCGGGAGAAAGAGTATATTGGTTTCTTTTTCTCTATCCTGACCAGAAGCAGAATTTCTCATTATTTGATTTTTCTTTTTGGCTCACACCGGATGCTTTAAGATGAGAATAAAGAAGTAAAGAATCTTCCAGAAACTCACAGACACTTCAGGTGTGTGGCATGTTTCAGTTTCATTAATTTGTTGAAGAAAAAGAAGGATCTGCGTGAAATTCACAACTCAGATTGTCATGTTAGCCACTGTGTCAGGAGGCTTGAGAGCTGAGCTCTGGAGAAACAAAATCCCTGACAGTTGTTGATGTTTTTGTAATAGGAGACTTCTGTTATTTTAGCAAACAGAAAGACTGCATAAAAATGTCAAAAAGAAACTACTTTTGAAGAAAAAAATAGAAACTGACTCACTAAAGGGACCTATGGGGGATAATTACCCAGAGCCTGTGGTAGATCGGGAGGGCTGATTTAAAGTTATTGTTTTTGCAAATTCTGCAAAAAACAAAAACCAAACAAAGATTTTTTTCCTGGCTTTGCGAGTAGTGGAAAAATTCCTCCCACAGCCATAATCTCATGTAAACTACACACGTGGATTTTTCTCTCTGAGTCTCTCAAAACTCCTTTTTTTTTTTTTTTTTCCAATACAGAGCACTATTGGCTTGTGAGGAAACATTAAAAACTATCATTTGAAATAGCGTTTTGATTGTTGATTTGCCATCTGGTAATATATTATAGGGGCTTTAGTTTGTTGGCTTCCTGCTGCCCTGGGTGAGCAAAGCCTGAACTCTCTCATCTGACACCTGTTCAACTCTTGAGGATGCTGATTAATTCATGGTGGAAAGGTATCAATTTTACAACTCAGACTTCTGCATTCCTGAAATACCCTTCTCATGGGAGACATTAGATGAGCTTTTAATTAATTGAGGTAAATAAATATTCAATCCTTTGGATACTACTACATTCTCTTTCATTCAAAAAAAATTCATCTAGGGACACCTGGGTGGCTCAGTCAGCTAAGTGTCCAACTCTTGATTTTGGATCAGGTCATGATCTCATGGTCGTGAGATCTAGCCCTCCATCAGGCTCAGTGCAGAGCACAGCGTCTGCCTGGGACTCACTCTCTCCTCTTCTCTCTCTGCCCCTCCCTCACTTGTGCTCTCTCTCTCTCTCTCAAAATAAATAAGTAAACCTAGAAAACTTCTACTCACTTAAGCTTTATCACCAGTAAAAATGTATTTAAAGATTTAATTCAATTAATAATGCCTCAAGAACTACCATATCACCTCTGAATTATACGTGTCTTTCTGTTCACCCATACACTAGTTGTTCTTAATTTATATAAATATAACTTTAATTGAAATTCAACCATTCAGCTTAAAATTGAAAGGTCTTTGTTAGAAGAAAATTTCAAATAGAATTTGAATAGATGTAACAACCAAAAAGGTTAAATATAAACACTAAATGTGAATAATTGTTACAGTTTGGAAATCAATTCTATCTACTGAGACTGGAAAGCTTCCATGTCTTCGTTCCCATTAAGCTCTGATAAGTGAGGTTATGTTCCCTCCTCTACGTATTGAGTGTGGACCTTCCGGGTGGTTATGAGAGTGGGGTAGCCAGAGTGGTAGGTAATCAGATAAATACTGAGCGAAGTGTTGTGAAACATAATTCCCACTGGAGGAGCTCGGAAGCCTATATAAGTTATTCCGGTTTAGAGTTATCCCACCTAAGGAGTAAGGCAGTGACAGCATTTATACTCCAACGTTTCTGAGATATTGCTTGAGAGTTTCTCTTGGAGGCACGAATTCCAGAAACTTCCAAACTGTTGGGCAGGTGGCAGAGTAAATTCCATCAATGAGGGGACACCCTCAGCAAAGAGCTGCTGGCGCTAAGAGCTGGAAGTTGGCCAAGGGCAAACAAATATTAACAGGGAGATAATGTGGGAGAGGCACTGACATCATATGCTACAAACCTGCACCCAAGAGAAAAGGTAGAACATTCAGGGCAAATAAGTGTTTATTTAGAGAAAAATTTACAAATAACACTTGATGTCTTGTGTCATTCGGGATAGGGTTGGTTATGCTGCAGTTAAAAAGCAACCAAGTTTGAGTGGCTCAGTGCCACAAAAGCTTATTTTTCACTTATGGTTGCCAAGGGACCTCTGTAGATTGCATTAACTCAAGGGACCCAAGCTGGTGGAGTGGCGACCACTCCAAACTTGGCCAATGATCTACCGGAGGGAAAAAGAAGGCCTTGAACTGGCAGTTAAATAGCCTGACTATTGTGGCCTGTGTCACTTCCACTCACGAATGATTAC
Source organism: Leopardus geoffroyi (assembly GCF_018350155.1). NCBI lineage: Eukaryota > Metazoa > Chordata > Mammalia > Carnivora > Felidae > Leopardus > Leopardus geoffroyi. Next base: position 135,745,963 of record NC_059333.1, read on the forward strand.
CCAGAGCTAGTTACATGGCCCCAACCCACTATAGGATATATACCCACCATCTACCATGTACCTGGAAGAAGGCAGAAACAGATGATAAATGACTACCTCATACCAAGACCAACAATAATTTCGGATTGATCAATGACTTAAATGAAAAAGTGGCATTAGAGGAACAGAAGGAAAAATGAGTTTTGTTTGTATTTCAAGTGAATTCTAACATACAAAACCCAGAAACTGCAAGCGGAAGAGACTGACACATTAAAATGCATACAAGTTTTAAAAGTTTGATGGAGCGGGGCGCCTGGGTGGCTCAGTCGGTTAAGCGGCCGACTTCAGCTCAGGTCATGATCTCGTGGTCCGTGAGTTCGAGCCCCACGTCGGGCTCTGTGCTGACAGCTCAGAGCCTGGAGCCTGTTTCGGATTCTGTGTCTCCCTCTCTCTGACCCTCCCCTGTTCATGCTCTGTCTCTCTCTGTCTCAAAAATAAATAAACGTTAAAAAAAATTTTTTTTTAAATTTGATGGAGCCAAATATCATAAAATAATAGAGTCAAAAGTCCAAAAATGTGTTAATATAGCAGAGTACATGCTAATTTTCTTAATATACTTAGAACTCAATAAGAAAAATGTAGTACCCAGAAGAAAAATAAGCATGGAAAAAGGCAACTCACAAATAATGGCATTCATGTGGCCTATAACCATATGACATACAAATAAAATAAAAACACAGCCTTTTAGTCTTCATTGGAGCAAAATTGTAAACGTATCATGAGACCCAAGCATTCTCATATACTGTGGATAGGAGTGCGGAAAAGTTTAAGTTTATTTGTATTTTTGAACATATCTGCTCACATTTTAAACGCACATCCTCTTCGACCTAGTAATTTTACATCTAGGATTTTAATGTAGAGATAAACTTGAACAAATGCATCTAGACTTATGTACAAGTATGTTCAATGGGACATTACTTGTAATGATAATTCTACTCTGAAAGAAAAAACAAATATCCATAAGTCAAAGGTTATTTAAATGAATTACAGTACATATGGAAATAGAATACTACGTAGCTATTGAAAAGCAGAGTAGATTTCTTCGGGCTAATATGGAAAGTCTAGAATGGATTATTGATGAAATATAAGATAGCACAAGTAATGTGATCCACTTGTATATGTCTTGTATATGCATAGAAGATTTATGGAAGAATACATGAGTGATTGTTAAGAGAGATACCAAGTGGGCAGAGCTAATAGGGGTGCAGAGGGGTCCGCAGGGGCTGTAGTAGACATTAATTCTTTCTTGGCCAAGAACACTCATTCTTTCTTCTTTTTATAAAATCATATCCTTCTTTCTCACTCAAGTCATGTTCTTTGGGTGGGGTATTTATCACTATGACTCTAGATTTGGAGCATAACACCCAAGCCTGGTTAATGGGCCCATCCAATTCTAGCCACAGTGATTGGTCAGGGATGTTTTGAGTTACAAGCTGGTCCAGTCAGAGTCAATCTTGGGACCTGTTTGTGAGATCCTGGGAATATTAACTTTTTTTCCTGGATGTGAGTCCAGAAAAACGGAGGTTGGAACAGCTGTGGCATCTGAATATCATGAAAGACGAAACAAAGTATAAGGAAGAAGCAGACCTTATATGTTCAGAGCAAGACCCATGGACATTTCAGTTAAATAAGAAACAGAATACAGATAAAAGATGAAAGAAGCCACTTTTTTTTTTAACCTTAAGCACCTTTGAATTAGGACCTGAGATGGGTTTTTCTTTTCCTTTAATATCCTTACATTCAATTTGCATAAACATATGTCACTTTTGTAGTTTAATGTATTTTATAAATAAGACAATGTTATAAATTATAAATACCTTTAAATGACATGTACCATAGAAAGCTTGGTTATATAACTGAGATGTTTCTAAACGTGATACAAAATAGCTGTTAAAAAAATAATGAGGTTGATCTAGGTGCATTCATAAGGAAAAAAGTTCCGGAAGTGGGAGAAAAATTCAGGCTCCAGACAACCCCATAGAATCCCATTTCCATTTGCGTAAAAGGAAAACTATGCTCATGTGCATCGAAATCCTGAAAACTATACAGCAAATGAAATAACTGTTTCAAAGAATTGAGTTATGGGAGGAAAGTTCACTTCCTTCTTTATATGCTGATGTCTGGAAGTATTTTATCCCCTGCCTTAGGTGATAAAGTCTTCAATACCAGGTTCATGTCATCTTTGGAGATAATCTCTAGCTCACTTTGCTTATATTAGGTAACAGATAAATATTTTGGAGCGAATAAAGAGGAAAAGAGGAAAAAAAATAAAATGAATTAGGAAGGGGATTTTACCTGAGAATAAGGAACGTTCATTGTCTTCTGTGACTGTCAGAGGCAAATTTCAAGTAAGTCACAAGACCCCAGAACGTACCACGATTCTACCTGGTCTTTTGCAGATGAAATTATCCTGAGAACAATAAACAATTTATGTTTTGTTACTAGAGATTTCTTTCACAGGGGTTGTTATCAGTTAGGATAAATTAAGGCTATGCCCTAGTAAAAACTCCACAATCTCGGTGGCTTAACACAACAAAAATTCATTCCGTGTGCATGCCAACAAATTAGCAGTAGGACTCTGTCCGTTATAGTCGCTCAGGAACCCAGGTGGGTGGAGACGACATCTCACGATATGAATATCCACCATCACACCGGAAAGAAAAAGGAGTCATGGCAAATGGTGCAACAGCTCAAGCTGCCACCTGGAAGTGACGTACCATGTTTCACTGGCCCATGCAAGTCCCGTGGCCACATCTCGCTTCAAGGAGAAAGGGAACGGCAGTCTTACCGCCTGCAGATTCTGAGAAATGGCGGGTGGGATTTATGCCCATGTAATATCACCCACATTTACATATTTTTCAACATCCTAGTTTGGCCTTGCTTCTCTTGAGGCCTATTTCTTATGCTTGTATCATAGCCTCTTGTCATAAACTGCTTCCCAGAACACATATTCCCTCTTACTCCATACCCACAGTTGAGAGAGAGAGAGACAGAGAGAAAAGACTGCCTGCAGCCAAGCTGCTATTTAGCTCTTTTCTTAATTCTTGCTCTTACCATGTCAGCAACTAATTATACTACAAGTGAATTTTATACTCTTAGGTGACCATACTTGAGGTTCTATTGATTTCTTCATCTTAACGATATAAAGAGAGCATCTTGTACCTATTAGCAGCAGGTTAACAATTTCTCTTGACTTTTAAATTCTCTTGACTTTTTAATTGCTGTTTTCAGCAAATACAAAGCAAATTGGTGCATGGCCGTGTTCCTTGGGGTGAGGGGGTACCTAATAAATATTAAAGGGTGAGAATAGTTGCCATGATTAAAATTAGTAAGTAAATGCTTCCATTTGAAAAAGTAGATCTTGTTTCACCAACTGTGAGTAATAGGAGCTCAACTTTCTTTTAGTTATCATGCATGATATAAAATAGACAATCTGTTGTGAAATGGACTGCTCTAAATAGGCTACACTGTTCTCTTTACTGCCTAATTTAAAGTCTAGCATGTATAAGCTCCATGCTCATTTTTGGCATTATTCTAACATTCTTTATTTTTAAAGGAATATTTTTTGGTTGTTTTGTTTGTAGCAGAGATGTCCTTCTATATATTTTCTGCTCAAATGTCACTTATTTATAATAAAGCAACTTAAAGTTCCATTGCTAAATTCACACCTTTAGTAGGAATAAATTTGAAGTGACCTTGGTAAACACAAATGGAAAGTAAAAAAAAAAAACACACACACAGACTATTGTATTCTCCAAGAATAAACTTAACACTGTGTATTCCAACCAGAAATAACAGGCCATTTTCAACCATGGCAAAAATAACTAAGGCTTCACTTGGATAGCAAGGTAATCCTTTGCAATGGTATTTAATTGCAAGGAATCTATTTGTCTAACAGCACGGGAATGATTGATTAAATTATGATGTCATTATAAAAGAGAATATTATTATTTTTATAAATAATTCAAATTATGGGACAGTGGAAAAAGCAAGACATACATAAATTGTTAATTTGAACTATGTAAAACAAGATGCATTGGAGAGAAATAAAACAAATTGTAAAAAGAATGTTCTCTGGTTGCTAGTACCAGAGGTGATTTCTATTACGTTATTCTCTTTCTCGTAAGTTTAATAACATTGTCAAATACTTTGGGACAATAAGATTCACTAGTTTTATAATCATGAAAATGTAAACTTTCTCTGTCTCAAATCCCAAGATTTTATTGTTGTTGCTGCTGTTTGCTGGTTTTACCTGCACTAAGTCAGATATTTATTGGACTCAGTTCTGGGTTTTTGAACCAAAAAAGATCTTCAGAAGAAAAAGAAGATAAGGGAAAGAAACATGAGGATGACTGAGTTTGGAGAATATGAATCAAGATAGTTAGACCTAGCAGAGAGCTGGCTGGGTAGTATTTAGGTAGATGATAGATTCTTGCACGGAGCATGATTGTGATCGAGGACATAATCGTCACTCAGTCATCAATTCTTAAATGATTTTTTAAAGTTTATTTATTTATTTTTGAGAGAGAGAGAGAGAGAGAACAAGTGAGCGAGGGGCAGGGAGAGAGGAAGACAGAGAGTCCCAAGCAGGCTTGAGTGCATGAACCGTGAGACCATGACCTGAGCTGAAATCAAGTCAGATGCTTAACCGACTGTGCCACAAAGGTGCCCCAATTCATAAATGATTTTTAAAAATAAGTGAATGAATGGCCAGTTATATCATCTCTGAGCCAACAACAACAAAAAAATACTAAAACTGTGGAAAGAGCAGTCTACATTTGGTGTAGGTGACATAGGTTTATTGAAAATGTAGAGGGCATTGTACTATATTGGCTCCTTCCAGAAAGGGGAGGAGCTTAGACAATGAAAGGGGACATTGGGGTGCTTATTAAGTATGATCTCACAAAGACATAATTCTGAGTTTCCTTAAGGAATGGCCACAAAAACCCAACCCCAAGCAATAAGGTTTCTAAGCCTGGTAAATTGATATGTAGCAATAAAGTGACTGATTCTGAGCTCTGGGATATTCATAGTTTGGAAGCAATTATTATTTCAAAAAGTTAAGCATCACCTATGCAAATCACTTTAGCTAGTCTAGAGAATGTCTAAGGTTAAATGATTATAATTTATAAACATGTCTGCAGAGAAACAGAGCCTTGGTAAAATTTTTGATCTACTAATGTTGGATCTATTAATGTTGGATCAAAAATTACTGACCATTCAATATATGTTGAGTGTCCACAGAGAGCTAATTTTCTTTCAGCAGGTATATTAGCAATATCAGCAATGTTCATATCTTCACAGAGCACATAACTACTGTGCGTGTGCACACACACATATTTGATCTCATTATTTGCGGATTCTATATTTGCAAATTTGCCTACTTGCTAAAATTTATCTCTCATCTCAAAATCAGTATTTGTGGCATGTTTACAGTCATTTGTCACCGGTTTCTTGTCACCAGGCGCGCACTTTCCCAGCTAAGGTTGAAGAAGGTGACATTCTGTCTTCTCGTTTCAGTTCTGATACTATAAACAAGTATCCTTTTCATGGTTTATTTGGTGCCACAGTTTTTTGTGTGTTCAGTTTTGGTGATTCTACTATTTAAAATGGCCCCCAACCACTGCTGAAGCACTGAACTGAAGTGCTTTCTAGTTCTCCCAAGAACACGAAGGGTGTGATGTGCCTTATGAAAAAAATGATGTGTGTTGGAGAAGCTTCATTCAGGCATGAGTTCTAGTGCTGATGGCTGTGAGTTCAATGTTTACGAATCAATAGTGCATATTAAATAAGGTGTCTTTAAACAGAAACGTACATAAAAATAAGGTTATGTATTGACTGGTTGATGAAAATGTGGCCAGTGACACACAGGAAACTAACCCTGTATTTCCCCCCACTAAAGCTCTGTGGCCCAACCGAGATCTCTGGTTGTGTTCTTATCTTCTGCATCCTTATCTTCTAAACCTTAAAGTCGTCTTAGTTTTTTTGCCCCCTTTCAGCTTCTGGGACTCATAAAATCTTGGCTACTTTCTTTGTACCAGGCTCAGCTAATATCAGGCTTCATCAAATTGCCTAGGAGAATACATCTGGAGATTGGTTCTTGTTGTTCGATAAGGCTTGAGTATTCCCTAACTTGGCACTAGCTGTGAAGATACTAGTCTGCTCTGAAAACTGTAAGAAATAGATGGACGTAAGTAAGAAAGAATGACAGTAAGAAGTGGTGGCTAGGATGGGAAGCAACTAGAATTCTAATACTGAACCCTGAAAAGGGTTCAGTCAGATTGGAAAACAGTTTGGTTTGGCAGTTTCTCATTAAATTTAATATACACTTACCATGTGACCCAACATTTTCACTTCTAAGTATTGTCCAAAACAAATAAAAATAGCTATCTATCAAAAATTCATATGCAAATGCTCATGGCAGCTTTATTCATAGTTGTCCCAAACTGGAAATAATCCAAATGTCTGTCTACTGATGAATGGATAAACAAATTGTGGTATATCTATACAATGGAATACTACTCATCAATGAAAAGGAATGAAATACACTATACAAGCAACACTATGGATGAATCTCAAAAGTATTAAAAGTCATTAAGGTCCAAGAGATTACATACTGAATGATTCCCTTTATGTGAAACTAGAAAAGACAAATCAAATTTAAAACAAACAAACAAACAAACAGAAGTTAGAATAATAGTTGCTTGGGGCCAAGGGTGTTAGTGCATTTGGCTGGGAAGAAGGCAAGAGAGCTTTCTGAGGTGAAGGCAATGTTCTATATCTTCATTGTGTAAGTAGTTGCATGGGTTAATAAATTCGACAAAACTCATCAAAATGTACACTTAAAATGGGTACATTTTAGTGTCTGTTAATTGTACATCAATAAAGTTGATAAAAAGCAAACAGATTAGAAGCTCAATTTACGTCATTTTATAAATTTTTTTTTAATGTTTATTTATTTTTGACACAGAGAGAGACAGGGCATGAGCAGGGGAAGGGCAGAAAGAGAGAGAGAGGGAGACACAGAGTCCAAAGCAGGCTCCAGGCTCTGAGCTGTCAGCATAGAGCCCGATGCGGGGCTTGAATTCACAGACCACGAGATCATGACCTGAGCCTAAGTCGGCCGCTCAACTGACTGAGCCACCCAGGAGCCCCTCAATTTACTTCTTTATTGACTTTGGGTCCTTTTGGTCCTCCTGTTCCTGGAGAAAATGCACGAATGCCTTTGACTTTTGTAATGAGGGCAGGGTTATAAACTACAAAAGAAAACCCAAGTTAATATCTTCAAATTTTGTAGCCTTTATTGTGATGAAAGATAGAGGTAATACAAGGAGAGACCCTCTTCCAAAGGTAAGATATAAGATAAAAGGGCTAAATAGAGACACTCATTAGTCATTCAAGATGTGCCAGTGCAGGGGAGTGTTGGGAGTGCATCACTGAGTAAGACGTTTGACTGCAATCGTCATGACTATGAGGGCTCTCCGGTCTGTTCAATGTTGTGTACTTCCAGCCCCTCACTATGTGTTTAATCCATGTTTATTGAAGATGTTGGATGAAGACATATTCCCTCTCGTGACGGATATTGAAGTCTACTGCAAGAGGAAGGGCATTGGTTTATGTCATTTTAATAGAAAAATATTTGCTAGATGATAGCACATTCAGTGCTATGGTTGTAGAGAGGAAGAACAACTAACCCAAACTGGAGTTTTTGGGAAGGCTTTATGGAGGAGATGGTGTCTGTGCCGAGGAAAATGAACATAAGGAAAACATAAGAGAAAAAGTGGAATGTTCCAGGAAGAAAAAATAGCCTATGCAGGGGCACGGAGAGTCATTCACTCATCCAAGGAGTATTTCCTGAACAGCTATTACGCACTAGGTGCTGTTATAGATTTAGAGGACTGAAGATGAACAGGACAGAAAATAATCTCTGTCATTGTAGAGCTTATATTCTCATGGGGGAGACAAATAATTTTTTAAAATGCTACATAAATAGAAAGTGGTGCTGATAAGAGAAATAAAGGTAATAAGGAGCACAGAGCCTGCTTGGGATTCTCTCTCCCTCTCTCTCTGCCCCTCCCCCCCTTTCTCAAAATAAATAAATTTTAAAAACAGATGCTGTAGAGTGGTAAGATTCCAGATAAATTCCAAAGATAGAGTTGATAAGAGGTCCTGATGGATTGGATTACGGTGGCGTGAAAAGAATAGAAACATTAAGGATAATTCCAAGGAGATAGCAAATAGCACAGGGTATGAGGAAATGCAAGGCATCTGTTGGAAAAAAAAAGGATAAGGCCGAGTTATGGTGGGATTATGCTACAAAAATGGGTAGCAAGAAGCCACTGAGAGCCCTGTGTGCATAGTAGGAGGCATTTTGCTGGACATGGGAAGTTGTTGGAAGGGTTCTGGCGTGGTTTTCAATGTCATTAGTGTCTACATGGGATTCAGAGATAATAAAACTGGAAGTAGAGAAACTAGTTAGAAGGTTATCATGGGGTGCTTGGGTGGCCCAGTCAGTTAAGCGTCTGACTTGGTTTCCGCTCAGGTCATGATCTCACGGTTCATGAGTTCAAGCCTTGCAGCAGTCTCCATACTGACAGCGCACAGCCTGCTTGGGATTCTCTTTCTCCATCTCTCTCTGTTCCTCCCCCCCCCCCCACCACTCGTTCTCTTATTCTCTCTCTCTCTCAAAAAATAAATAAATAAATAAATAAATAAATAAACTTAAAAAAGAAGGCTATCATAATGGTCTGGCAAAAGGTGATGAGACCTAACTTAAACAGAGGCTATAAAAATGTAGAGAAAGGAATGGATTTGGGGAAATAGTTAAGAGATATAAAAATGGGAGTAGCTGCTAGTTGATTAGATATGGGGGATGAGAGAGATAGAGGACTGTAAATTGACTCCTAGATTCAGGCATGGGTGACTGAAAGAACAATCACAGCATTAAAATAAATTAGAAATACAGGAGGAGTATAGGGATAGGTTTTTGAAAGAGAGTGATGAGTCAGTTTTGGATCTGTTGAGTTTGCATTTCCTGGCTGTATCAAAGTGGGGATAGACCAAGAAAGAAGTTGGATATATGAACCTAAAACTCGGGACAGTTCAGGTGTTAAAGCAATGGAGGTCTAAGACAGCAATTAGTGCAAGACTTACTCTTTTGACTTGTATGTAATTAGTAGAAATGACCAGTAGGAGCCATCCCAAATAATTTATCATTATTCTAGGACTATTCAACATGACAGAAATATTCCAATATGACATTATTCCATCTATCTGGACTCAACTTTCATATTTCTTTGGGGAAGGGGTATAAAGGCATATTATCATAACCACTGCATGAGTGCCTGTAATAGTCCACTTGGTATCTTATAGGCATGGATGTCCTTTCTGTTCCTGGAAGCATGACTTCCAAGCAAGTTAGGAGAGAAGAAGGAAAGTGTGCATGCTGCCATGGGAAAAGTGCCATAGAGGTATAACAGCTCCATATTAGTAAGTCCTTTCTTTTTTTTTTTTTTTTTTTTCAACGTTTATTTATTTTTGGGACAGAGAGAGACAGAGCATGAACGGGGGAGGGGCAGAGAGAGAGGGAGACACAGAATCGGAAACAGGCTCCAGGCTCTGAGCTATCAGCCCAGAGCCCGACGCGGGGCTCAAACTCACGGACCGCGAGATCGTGACCTGGCTGAAGTCGGACACTTAACCGACTGCGCCACCCAGGCGCCCCATAGTAAGTCCTTTCTTCATGATTGGCTTCCCTATGGGTGGTATTCCTAGCCTTGTTATGATGTGCTGTACACAACTCCCATATGTTGATCTTAGATATAATTACCATGTATGTTGACTTGACTACCCCACTCACCTGGCTGTGTTTTATACATATATGCAACTTAGACAACTCTCATAGGTCAACACTGATGTGGTTCTGTGGCCATCACTGAGACCTGAGAGCCATAATCAACACATTCTATAACTGGACATGATGATTTTGTAGTTTTCATCAAATGGTTGGTGATAAACTAGGAAAAGCCTAGAAGGGAGGGAATAGAGGTAAGACTGAAATCTGGGGACTACCACTATTTGAGAGCAAGGCAGAACAGGAGAAGCTTATGAAGGAGATTAAGATGGAATTATTAGAAAAAGAAGAGAAGAAGCAGAGAGAGTATTGACATGACCTACAGGCCCAAGAAAACGGCCCCCCGGCCTGCTTCTCTAGGACCTTCTATGACTTCCTTTCTGGACACTCAGCTGAAGACACACTGGTTTTCTTGCCATGAGGCACGATTAATCCTGTCTTTTAGACTTTGTGCCTGCTATTTTCTCTTCTCCCATTTCTTTGCAAGCCTGATTCATTCTAGTCACTCAAGTCTTAGTTTATATAAGCCGCTTCTTCAGAGAAATCTTCCTGATAACCTTAAATAAAAGAGCTCATCACAATCTGAATTTATTTAATTCGTGCATTTCTTTTTTATTGCCCTTTTTATATACACTGGAATGTTGACTCAATGAGAGCCAAAATCTTGTCTTCCTTACTTGTAGAGGTATTCCCAGGGACTAGGCAGTACCTACCACATAGCAGGTGGTCAGTAACCATTTATTGAATGAGCAAATGTTTCACGTCAGGGAGCAAAGTGCAAAAAGAGATTTAAGAAGACTAAGCAGCAATGCGAAGTGCAGGAGAAAGATCTGATAAAAATAAGACATATCCACTGGATTTGACACAATCCCTGTCCTCAAACAGCTTTTGTTGATGGCACAAAGCATAGACCTTGAAAATGTACGAGGCGTTTAAAAACAGCATACCCCGATATGATGCAAATGGCACAGGAGTGTGGAGGCATCGAGTGAGTGACATTATAAATACTTTTTAATTTACTCCCAGCATAAAAGCTCAGAGGTTTGCTCTGCTCTGGTCTTAAGCCACCCACTCGTCGCTCTGGGAACCAGGAAAATGGTGCTATTAATTGAGCATTGTTTGAAGCAATGCCTTTGGTGCCTGTTGGCTTACAAATATTTCAGTCATGTCTCTGTTTTCAAGAGGGTGAAGTGCAACTGTTTCAGCTTTTATTACTCTAAGGTTATGTGGTGACTGTTGATCATATTTGTCAGCTGTAAAATTTTGATCAGCTTCATTTTAGAAAGAGATCACTCACAGAATTTTGCGATCATCAATATGAAAGGGAAGTTGCTGCATTAGAAACAGTTACTTGAACATTATTATTCAGCTGAATAGTGGGTTTTGATTACTTAAATACATCAGTTTTTTATAGAGCTTAACAGATATTCCATCTGCCTTTATAAATTATTTAATGTTACAGATCTTACATGATGGGTGACTATGCACAGGCAGGGATGGGGGCAGGCAAAATCTGGTCCTCAATGTCATTTGCCCATATAGGCACCTTTTTTTAAATTTTTTTTTTCAACGTTTATTTATTTTTGGGACAGAGAGAGACAGAGCATGAACGGGGGAGGGGCAGAGAGAGAGGGAGACACAGAATCGGAAACAGGCTCCAGGCTCTGAGCCATCAGCCCAGAGCCCGACGCGGGGCTCGAACTCACGGACCGCGAGATCGTGACCTGGCTGAAGTCGGACGCTTAAGCACCTTTGAAGACATCCATTGCCTTATATGATCATCAATGATCTCTGTCCACGGTGAGTGTGACATTCATTGTCCCATCTGGACCTCAGTTGTTCGTCCACTTGGGTCACCGTGAAGTCACGCCTTCTTCCAGCATGCACAATCACTTCCAGTCCAGTGGTTCTCCTTCCCACACTGACCCACACTGACCCACACTGACCAACAGCAGCCATCTTCCTTGTCCTCTGCCACACTGCAGAGTGGGAAATTTTGATATTCTACCTGCTGAAATGTACTTGCTGGTCACTTTTTCTCTTAGGTTTTGTCTCCTTTGGGTCAACCTAGATTCTACAAACTTCTCAGGGGTTTTGTCCCCTGCCTTGAGCTTATCCTAGCAACATGGACAGTGACCCTCCTTTGGGAGGACGCTGAAGTCTGTGCTAGCATTGCATTTCCTTTGCTCCTACCTGTATAACGTTCAGGGAATGTTGTTTCCTAAACTGACCATGGGGACCTAGGGAGAACTGTGTGCTTTGTCATGATATTTTATCCTAAATCTTTTGCTAGGTCATGCCTCTCTTCTACTCATCTACCTCACTGTTTAGGCTTTTGAATCCAAGAACCGGGAAGCAACTATTTTTTTCTTTGTTTTCTGCTGTCCTATCCTTTCTCTGAAACAATTACATAGAAATAGCCTAGCTGACTGAACAGTGGGTAAGCCAAGGACATGGTATGAGACCACTTGGGGTGTGTGGGTGGGATCATGCTGGCTAATATTTTAACATTATTATTCTATCACTCAATTAAATGTCAACTTTTTATTTAAAAATAAGAGTTCTATGTAGTCAAATCATGTAATTTCCATTTCAATGCCTCATGCTCTCCATGCATTAGCAAGGAGATTAGTAAGAATTGAAAGGCAAAATTAAGGTAGTAAGGTAGCAGAATAGACACTAGAGAACCTTTAATTCTTGGACTTTTTTCTAATTCCATGACTGAGCTATTCTTTGTGTTTTGGGTATGTGAATATTTGCAGTACTAATCTAATCTGTCACTCACCCTCTCTGAAGACATGATGAGTACAAAAAATAAACAAGGGTACTTATTTGGTGAATTTCATGCTTAACCTCTCCTGGCCTCCTCACTCTTCCAAAGCTCTGAAGTCTCAACCTTCAAGACACACACACACACACACACACGTATACACATACACATAGATACAGACACACATATGCTGGAGAGTCACTTGGGTTAGCAAAGTCGTCTTTTGCAGTTCAAAAACAACTCTTTACTCCATAGTGGTTTCTTTCCAAAGGAATCTGGATTTGGAGGTTGAAAAAAAGAAGAAAAACAGAAGAAAAAGAAAAAAAAAGAGCTTTGTATCAACATGGATCCAATTTCTACTTTCCTGTGTCATTCCTTTCATCTCCTTCTCTACGTTAGTACACGAACTCTTTTGCGTGACACTTGGACAACTCTGGAAACTGGGATGAAAACAGTTTGCAGAGCTGGAGAGGTGGTGGACAGTTAGAGAATTATGGAGAGCTGGAGGACAAAAAGGAGGAGGGGGATGATGAAAGGTTGGAAACTGACGACAGAGAATCAGGAAACATGGGTTTGTTTTAGTTTTTAGAGGATAATGTGTTTCAATGGAGAAGCCATGGGATCTGTGGTCAAGTTTAGACAAAACCCCAAACCCTAGAGGTCCAATGTTTAGGTGAGATTAGCCTCTGAGATTGAAGTTGGTGACTCTTGGAGGCCACTGGAGGAGACTCTGAGCATCTAGAGTAAATTAGTAAAGTGCTTACCACGCTGCTCATTAACGCCTTAGTATGAAGTTACTAAATTGTTAGTAAGTTATGGCATGTAGCTTTATAATGCACTTAAATCATCTCTAGGATCCGTGTTTTATGTTCTGGGTATAACCTCCTCGATAGCAATGGTGATACTGTTTACTTCTCAGGGTCCTTCTACCACACTTCATATGATGATTGGCTCACATAGAGCGCTTAAGGCATGCTAAATAATACTTCTTTTCACTGAAACTCATGTTCTTCTTTCTCCCTTAATTATTTCTTTTTTTAAAAAATTTTGTTTGTTTTGAGGGCAAGAGAGAGAGAGAGAGAGAGAGCAAGCACACGTACACACATGAGTGGAGAAGGAACAGAGAGAATCCCAAGTAGGCTCCAGCCTCTGCATGGAGACTCGTGAAAGGCTCGATACCCCCAACTGTGAGATCATGACCTGAGCCAATATCAAGAGTCAGATGCTTAACTGACGGAGCCACCCAGGTAGGTGACCCTCTCCCTGAATTATTTCTAATGTAGGTGCTTTCTCTAAGAAGATTGTGAGCTTATTGAAGGCAGGGACCAGGCCTGCTACTTACTTTCAGTTTCCTATCACCCTAGCAGAGTGATAGGCCCAGAGGGGAGCTCATTTAATACTTGCTGATGGATTGAATTATCGACTCGATAATTCCTTGAGGTTCTGACTGTGGGAAATTAAAGCTTTAGTTTGTCGAATAAAACAAACAAAAAAAGCTGTCTATAGAATAATAAAGCATCTCTAGATTTCTTAATGGTCCTGACAATTTCACTAACAAGGATCTTGCATTCATCAGAGTTGCTTTGCTGTTGGTAAAAAAACTTTATTCAAATTGGTCTTCACAAAAATGAATGAAGGACTTTAATAAAATAAAATTTATTCAGTAATACAATTGACAAGTCCAGGATCTTGCTCAATTGATGTCCATCTGTATCCAAGGGATCCAATGGTGTCAGTCTACCAGTTCTGTCTTCTTTGCTAGCCTCTGCTTTCCTTTGCAATGCCTTCATGTTAACACAGACTTTTCCATCATGGTGGTCCTCGTAGCTCAGGTTTCCTTCTTATCTTTCTAGAAAGGCCCAGAACTGACACTCAACCTTTCTATGCCTAGGGTCATGTTCAAGGACCTTAACCAATCATTCTGGCTGAGGGGATATGATTTTGGAATTATCCAGGACTGGGTCACATGCTCATCCCAGAATGAAGTGGTGGGCTTAACTAGACTCAGACTGACAGCGGGGCAGGGACCTTTTCACAATAAAAATTTAAAGTATTGTTTCCCAAAGAAGTGTAGGCAGTGGTGTAGGCAAAAGCCATAGCTATCTAGTAGAGATCCTCTGTTAATTTTTCCCAAATGGAGCCCATCGTTGAAGATACTTGTCTACTAAAAATGCTTTCTTGAGGTGCATGGGTAGCTCAGTCAATTCAGCAGTCAACTCTGGCTCAGGTCATGATCTCGTGGTTGTGAGTTCGATCCCCGCATCAGGCTCTGTGCTGACAGCTCAGAGCCTGGAACCTACTTCAGATTCTGTGTCTCCCTCTCTCTGCCCCTTCCACGCTCATGCTCTGTCTCTCTCTCTCTCTCTGTCAAAAATAAACATTAAAAAGATATAAAAAAATTTAAAAATTGCTTTCTTATGACATAATTCGTTTGTCTATTGCCTATCCCTCAAAGAAATTTATAGACCAAAAAATCCCCACAAACTGCCAAACCTGAATGTTGTAGATTTCATGTGTGATTTCTCTTGGACTTTTTGACAAATTGTGAATGGCTCTATGACCTTACTTCTGCTCTTATCTCCCTTATCATCTTAGAAGACTAGGTTGGACACAGCTGCTGTTTGTTTTAGCAGAGTTTCTGAGACCTTATTGGGTACATCAGAATCAGAGGTTATTAGGGAATGCTGATGCTCAGGCCCCCTGCCCAGGGGTTCTGATTTAGTGAATCTGGAGAAGAAATTAGGCCTTGGGAGGCTTTTCCTACAAACATTCTAGTGAGTCTTCTGGGCAACCCAAATCGGGGAACTTCGCAAAACTCGCCACTTTTGCAGCTATCTTAAGGGGCTCTGTACATCAGGAATCACAAACAATGAACACAGTTGTACCTGGCATAGTTTCAGACTACAACTACAAACAGCTGTGCCTTTCACTCCAGGTGTACCTTTGCCCCTACCCATCACACCTTCGCAAAAACCAGCAAAAGCAACTGTAATAACTGTAGAGAAGTTCACGGAAAGGTTGACACCAAAGATGTGTTTTTCCTTTTGCCCATGTGCTAATTTTCTTTTCACATTTATCAACAGTGACTGGTTTACATTTTTGGCAAGGTTCTGCTTCTGAGTTAATATGCATTGTGGGTGCCAGTTAAACAAAGTTTTCCCAAGAACTTTAGCATTGTTTGTGGTTTAGAGGTCACTCATAATGGCTCAAAGAGCTTAGCTGGAGTTTGGATTTTGCATTTTTTGCTTTTCCTGCACAGTGCTATTATTTTTTTCTTAATTAAATATGTTTCTCCAAGCAAGTACAGGCTGTACCATGAACAATTTTGCCATCTGATTGAATCTGTACATGTTTACATTTTATTTATTTTTTTTTTATTTTTATTTTTTCAACGTTTATTTATTTTTGGGACAGAGAGAGACAGAGCATGAACAGGGGAGGGTCAGAGAGAGAGAGGGAGACACAGAATCGGAAACAGGCTCCAGGCCCTGAGCCATCATGAGCCATCAGCCCAGAGCCTGACGCGGGGCTCGAACTCACGGACCGTGAGATCGTGACCTGGCTGAAGTCGGACGCTTAACCGACTGCGCCACCCAGGCACCCCAACATTTTAAAGAAAGTTAGGAAGAAATGAACAGTAGAGTCCATCAATATTGGTACTGAAAAGGGGAAAGGAAGTTGAAGTAGGGCAGAATCCACAGAAAATTTAAAAAACCATCAAATATATATGATGTCTAAACTTGGAGGTCTCAGTAGTACATCATCAAAATATATTTCTGCTATGGTGTGATAAGAGCATTTGGTATGGTATAGCTCCGGTAAATGAACAATCTGAGGATCTAGGAAAAATCAGATTTAAAACATCTATTCTATTCTTTCCAAAAATCATCCAAATATTGTCATTACTCTTGCAACAACATCTCTCAGATTGTTTTCCTCTCAGCTGCCCCTAAAATATCTGATTTGGGGTTTGGAAAATCAGAATAACACAAAAATAGAGCAAACAAGGCTTGCAGGGAAGTGTAATTAGTGAAATTTAGGAGGAATCCTGTTTTCACTTCAGAGGGACCACTGAAATGTCTTATCATAGACTGAGAGTATTAAAGAATATTAAAAGCCTAGACTCAGTGAAACGATACTTGACTCTTCCCAATGTCAGAGTTTAAACTCCACAACCTAGCACAATCAACATTCTTTTTTTTTTTTTTTAATTTATTTTAGACAAAGAGTGTGTGTGTGTGTGAGCAGGGGAGGGGCAAAGGGAGGGACGGAAAGAATCTCAAGCAGGCTCTATGCTCAGCACGGAGCCCGGAGCTGACTGGGGGCTTGATCCTACAATGCTGGGATCATGACCTGAGCAGAAAATTAAGTTGGATGCTCAACCAACTGAGCCACCCAGGCGCCCCCACAATCAACATTCTAATTGACTTCATATAGCTTGACTTCAGTCAGAAGGAAATTTAACTTTTGAAACTGATGTGTAAACTGAAAGATACCCCAGGAATTTACTAATTATTTCTGGTCTGAATTTTATTACTTGTGGTTAATTACATAATAAGATTTAGATGGGAAGAAGGAGATATGGTATGGTGTCTAAAATAACTTATGACAATTGACATAGAACAAAGTTGGAATGAGATATTAAAAGTATAAAGTTATAACATTTTAGAGATGATATCCTAAAATAACTTACCAGGCCAATAATAATTGTTTCTTTCCTGATGTAAAGAGAATTTGATATTTTTAGCTCTACTAAATCCAATAATCCAGCTATGGAGATTAGCAAAGTCTGAGGGCATAATGAGTTAGAGAACAAGTAGAACAGTAATGAAATCTCAGACCTGACCCAAGGGAGTGATCCTTTGCTTGTTTGAGAAACGAACATGAGATGAATCATCTCATTAAAAAACATAATGTTTGAGAGTTCTAGCTGCTCCACAGTCTCACCAACATTTGGTATTGTCAATCTTTGCACTTTTAGATATTCTGGTAGAAGTGTAATGGCATCTCATCATAGTTTTAATTTGCATTTCCTTGATGACTAATGATATTGAACATTTATTCATGTGCTTTTTTTTTGCCATCTGTTTATCTTCTTTGTAGAAATGTCTGTTCAAATCTTTTGCCCATGTTTTTATTGGGTGTTTGAGTTCTTATCATTGAGTTGTAAAAGTTATTTATGTATTCAGATGCAAGTCCTTTTACACATATATACATTGTAAATATTTTCCCCCAGTCTGTTGCTTGCCTTTTCATTTCTTTAGTGCTGCCTTCAGAAAAACAGTAATTCTTAACTTTGATGAAATTATATATATATATAATTTTTTCTTTTATGGTTTCTGCTTTTTGTGTCTTAAGAATTTTTTGGTCTATCCTAAAGTTGAAAAGTTTTTCTCCTAGAGCCTTTATGGTTAAAACCACTTTGGAAAAGCACATAGAAAGTGGTTTACTTTTTATGAAGTTAAACATACACTTATCATATAACCCAGAAATTTCTCTGGTAGGTATTTAGCCAAGAGAAATGAAAAAGTGTTCATAGAAAGGCTTGAACAGAAATGTCTGTAACATCTTTATCCATAATATCCTCAAATGGAAACAACTCAAACGATCACCAAGAGGTGAATGGGTGAAAATGTATAATATATACATATATAAGCATAAAGAAATAAAAAAGAGAATAAACTATGATACAGCAACATGGATTAATCTTAAACCATTCTACTGAGTAAAAGGAGACAGACACAAATGAGTGCAAACTGTGTGATTCCACTTATGTGAAAATCTGGAACAGGGAAAAATAATCTATAGTGATAGAAAACAAATCAGTGGTTGCCTGGTCCTGAAGTATGGGAGGATGTGACTGGGAATGGGCATAAGGACACTTTGTGGAATAATGGACATGTTCTATATCTTGATAGTGGACGGGTCATATGGGTGGGTGTGCTTGTCAAAATCCTTAGACTGTCCACACTTTAATGTATTTTAAGATATATAAAATCAGGAAAATTTGATTAAAATATGATTTAAAAATACCACAGTTTTAGCCAGTAATGATATCCTTATCAGAAGCCCGTACTGAGTGATTTTGAACATGTGATGATTCTTGGTAGAATTTCCAGCTCTCAGACCCCAGATCATGGCATTATTATTTGTATTCCAAAATGAGACATTTTTTCTTAATAGAAATTTGAAAAACACAGGAAACTGCAAGAATTAAAAAAATTATTGCTTGTCTCAACACCTAAACCCAATCTTTTTCCTATGCTTCATGTTTTTCTTTTTCACAGCTATAATCACACTCTTAAATTATTTGACATTTTACATATTACATTTAACATATTACCACTTTTGTCATTTAACATTATAAGATTTTTCCCAAATAATTTTATGGTTTTTATAAATATGATTTTAACAGTTACATAATATTCAGGTAAATATACACCATAAATTATTTTAAAATACCACCTACTTTTGCACACCTTTCTATCTTATTTGCTTTGGAATTTTTTCCCTATCTAATGCTAGGATGATTAGCATACATCATTTTCCCCACTTAGTGTTATTTATTTAGGATAGATTTCCAAACACCTTGGTCAAAGGGTCCTGCTGTCACCATTATTACTTGGAACAAAAAGATCAAAACGTGCCCTTCCTGTGTGGCTTTCCTCTTAGGTTTCCATTCCAGCAAATCTTTTCTTCTTTTTACTTTCCAATGAATTATTGTCTTTCGAGGCAGGGAGCTAAGGAGAAAGAGGATTTTCACCTACTCTTCTGAATGTACTGCGTTGCCTGAATTAGCCTCATCTATCTGTCAAAGTGCCCAGAAACCATGATGATAGGAGCTGTGGAAATAGATATCTAGCATATGGGAACCTGCTTATAATTTCTTGCTCACAGCATTTATCCCACATACAGCATTTATCTTTAAAAGAGCAAGACTAATGAACCCGTATGTATTGTTTTCTACTTATAGCATATCCTCATTTGAAATACATCCCATGAAAAATAAAGCTTGGCTAATGAGTAAGGAATTGCAGTGCTTTATAGTGAGTAGTGTCGTAATGCCTTGGTGTAATTCTTGTTTTGCCACTGACCTTATTGGGTCATTTTCTTCTTTTTTAAGTCACAGAGACTACTTATTGTCTGTAAAATGCTTTGATCATTTCTGGTCTAGAGGACTATGTAACTATACCTCTTAATAAAAATTAATTTTGGTTCAAGAAAAATTGGGAGTGGCCAAACAGATTACTGAGAATGTGTCCATTGCAGTGTGTGTGTGTGGGGGGGGGGGGTATTTTTGCACTGACAGAGAATTAATAATAGTATGTCCAGAAAGGTTGAGCTCCTTTAGTGAATTAGAGCTCTGACTTGATTTACAAAACTTCAGTTGATGACCAGCTCCTTCAGTCCTACACCTGTTACTAAATGACAGGCAATGTAGAGGAGTGGTCAAGCTCTGTTGTTCAAAAGCTGTGTATTTTCAGGCAGGTCACATGGCCTAAATCCTAATTTCATCTTTTGTAAAATGGGACATGAAGCCACTTGCTCATAAATTGTCTGAAGTTTAAATGAGATCATGCATGTAAAATGCAGGCCCCGTGCGCTGCAGACACTCAATAATAATGCTCCTAATTGTGGCGGTGTTTATGAAAAAGGCAGTACCTGGGAATGGTTCCATCAAGCCTCACAGTTCTGCTTGTCCCCTTCTCATCCCCTAGTCTTTGAACTCTCATCACTGGACAACTGTCTTAACCCTCCACCCTCCCCTCATTTTCAAATCCTGACACCCTCCCCTTGGGAGGTAAATAGCCCTTGAGAGTCAAACTCTCTGATAAATGTCTACTTCATGCCTTGTACTGAAATCTGACTTCATGCCTTGGACTGAATCTTGACCTCCCTACTCAGTATCCCTCTCTTTTGGAGAGGTCTTTGTGCCCTTTGCCAGGACTGGAAGGGCACATTACTACCCTCCTCTGCACCATGCTGCTGTTCGACCAGTATTCCCCTCTCTCCTACACAACCCCCTGCACCCTTGAGGCTCTGCCTTTCAAGACAGACCATCATCTTGTTCTCGTGACCATTGTTCAGAGTTCCTCTAGCCACTTCTTCTTTCATCAAATTTTGACCTCAGCATCTTCCTTTCCTTCTACACTCCTTTCATCATTCCTGGGAATTTGACTTTTCAGTTCCTCTCCTTCTCTTTGAAGTGATCTTTTCCTCTCCACCCACTCCCAAATCTCAAATGCATGCATGTGTTTCTCTGACCACAGCTTCCCATTATGCTGTTACTTCCTACTGCATGACATATTCAATCCGTTAATCCCATTGCTTACTCATAACCCTTCAGCTCATTTCTGCTATCGCTCCTCTTCATTTCTAGCTGAGATTTCATGATCCATTATTATAATTTCTCCCTTGCAAATCTTCTTAATGCTGTTGTCCTCTCTCCCACTGCTGTATGAACTTTGTGAAGTTCTAGCTTTGGTTCAACTTTTCTTGCCTTTTCCGTATTTGCACATGGAGACGTACACCATAGCTTGTGTGTGTGTGTGTGGGAGGGGGGAATCAGATCTCACATGACTCCTCAAGACGGCTCAACCATTCTACATTTAAAACAAAAATTGAGCACCATTTAAAAATCTCTTCTACTCTCACTTCTTATTATCATTTCAGCTAATTACCGAGAGTCATTGTGAAAATAGAAACCATAAGATGAGAAGTCTTGTCATTTTTTCCATCATCATAATTGGTGATCCAAACTGACCTACGACAGCACCTCTTCTCTTCTTTATTACTATTAAAAATAAGTGCATATCATTTCTCTTTCCAGATCTTGGTACCTCCATACATCCTTCCAATCACAATCTCTCTGAATTTGTTAAAGGCTTTGCTTATTTGGCCATTTCCTCTCTCTCTCTTTCATCAATCTTTCTCTTCCTCAATGATTTTTCCCATTGTACAAATATGCTGTAGTTTTTCCGCTCTTTACACTTTCTTTACTCCATTTCCCCACACTTTTCAACAGCTCAGCTTCCCGAGATTGGTCTACAAATGTTACTTCCGCATTTTCATTGAATTCACTCCTCTACACCTTCTAGAATGGCTTCCACCCCTACCACTCCACTACAATTGCTTTCTTTAAGACCACCAACAAACTTCATGGACCAATTTCAAAGATGTATTTTCTATCCTTCTCTTTATTGACTACCTAACGCATTTAGTGGATCTTTGGTCAAATAGGAGCCCAGTTCTCTAAAATTGCACAACACGAAAAACCTCTAAGTGAAAGGGAGGGGGTTTTCCTGTAGGCTTTTCTCTCTATTCCCAAGATGCATTTTTCCTTAGGAAACTTCATAAAGGCACAGAAGCTTCTACTCCTTTTCTTCTCTAATTCCAAATTCAGATGTGGACAGGAGGTTCTTCCTATTATGTCTCTGAGTACTCCTTATTCAGATGTAGACTTAAGGCTCTTCTTAAAGATCTCTCAGCACAGCAGGAACAGGAATGACAAAAGAAAATAAACTCAGAAAGAATCTATCAAACCAGCATTCTGGAAGGGATGGCTTATTCATCTGTACTTAGGGTTTGCGAAATGCTCATTCTTTTTTTTAATATGAAATTTATTGTCAAATTGGTTTCCATACAACACCCAGTGCTCATCCCAACAGGTGCCCTCCTCAATGCCCATCACCCACTTTCCCCTCCCTCCCACCTCCATCAACCCTCAGTTTATTCTCAGTTTTTAAGAGTCTCTTATGATTTGCATCCCTCCCTCTCTAACTTTTTTCTCCCCTTCTCCTCCCCCATGGTCTTCTGTTAAGTTTCTCAGGATTCACATAAGAGTGAAAACATATGGTATCTGTCTTTCTCTGTATGACTTGTTTCACTTAGCATCACACTCTCCAGTTCCATCCACGTTGCTACAAAAGGCCATATTTCATTCTTTCTCACTGCCAAGTAGTATTCCATTGTGTATATAAACCACAATTTCTTTATCCATTCATCAGTTGATGTACCTTTAGGCTCTTTCCATAATTTGGCTATTGTTGAGAGTGCATGCTGCTGGAAGTCAAAAGAAAGCTGGAGTAGCCATACTTATATCAGACAAACTAGACTTTAAGTTAAAGGCTGTAACAAGAGATGAAGAAGGGCACTATATAATAATTACAGGGTCTATCCATCAGGAAGACATTATAAATGTCTATGCACCGAATACGGGAGCCCCCAAATATATAAAACAATCACAAAAATGCTCATTCTAAAAGAATGGTTTGTAGCTCCATGGTTGCCTCTTAAAGACCTCCTTTGGACACACGTCATTTCTTTACTACTTAGAAATTAGGGGTGAACAACCTGCCATTTCATAGTCCTTATAGAACTTGGCATAGACCAAGAGCTATACACACGTAACCTACTGAGTTAAGAATTAGTTAACCTAACTTGGTTGGGTTATTTAGTTGGTATGGAGTAACACCAATCATAAGCTGGAATTTGTAAACTACCATGACTAAATAAACTAGATTCCCTCAAGGACTTTATTCTATAAATAAGTCTGGAGGCAGCAAATTTGGCAACATTGCAAAGCTCCCTCTGATAACAGCACAACCAAATAAATATAATACCATTGTTAAGTGTACAAGGACGGGAAAAGGGATCTTTGGCTTACCTTATGAAAGTGACAGTGCAAACACTGGAGAGCCAGTGATCTGATTTCTGTCTCCACGTGGTAGATGTCCTCTTAGCAGCTCTGCAGCACCTCCCAGAAACCAGTTTTTCTCTCAAAGTTCAATATAAAGAAAAAAAATCCTCAGAATAAAAAAAAAAATATGAAGTTGGTACTTTGATGTTGGAGTAAAAGGGACCTCCTGTATTTTGGGGGAGAACATCTCCTTGTCTTGGGAATTACTTTAGGATCTCTGGATATGTTTGAGGTGTTCCATGGTGATGGGGGAAGGTAGCCTCTGTCATGTTGAGGCAGATTGGGAACAAGGTAGGAAGTCACCCCTTTGCTGTGGTGGGTGCCAGGTCTTTGGATTTCTGGGACCAGTAAATTTAAAAAGTGGGAGAGTAGCACAGAATGACTTACTTTTTATTTTACCAAATAAGGGCACTGAAAATGCTAGTGTAATCTACTCAAAGAGAGGACTATTTATAGATAATAAGAAGACAGAGGACATAATCTCAGAATAAATAAAATAAGTATAACTTTATATATTATAGATAATATGAAAATCTCACTGCATTTTGTTCCTTTGCATTTTGCTGCACTGTGCACCCATGAAAACTCCATCAGAAATTTGTTCTGGCATATGGAAATCAATGCTCCATCAGACAGCTTTATAAAGCTATAATGTGTGTATCAGATGACTAAATTGTATATTCCCTTTACTATCTCTTTTCTCATTTTTTCCCCATCCCTGAATCCTTAGTAAAGTGTGGTTTACATATTCTCACCTCACCTTAGTAAAGAAAAGAATCATGAATCCATGTCTGGGACCAAGAGACCCCCTGATACCAGGGCAACAGTACTGGGGGTGATGTTTTCGAGATCTCCAGAAAAAATGGAAGAAGAATCCAGGATAAAGGTCCAGAAGTTCGTTACAAGTAGAGATGTCTCCCTGTACAATCTATTGGAGGTTCGTTGTGGAAATTCCTGAAGAGAGATGGAAGTTTCCCTAATAGAGCTTCCTTACATTTCAAGAATTGCCTTTTTGGAATTCCTAAGAAATGAAAAGGAGTTGCTGAAACATTCCAGCCTGTCCTTGTTTCTTTCAGTGGCACACTGAGTGACAGCAGCTCCAGCAGGTAGAATGTGAAGCAGGCTTCTTGGGTGATAGTGGGGAGGGGGCAGGACCGAGGGGTTCTCGTTGGCGCTAATCACAGGCACTGTTTGGTCACCTTTCCCCATGTACCCTGGGGCATGCGTGTCTCCAATGGGGATTCAACAGTTGGCACACAATCAACCAGGTGAAAAGCTGGCAGAAGTGATCCCTTGGAGAAGACGAACTGGCGTATTGGACAGTGGGGGTAAAGAGAAAGGTCACAGGCAAGAGTGACTCCATGAAGGGGCAAAGCCAAGAGCATGAACTGTAACCCCTCAGTGAGTATTTATCAGGCAGTCAACGTGTTCTTGACTGAAGGTGTGTGAGTGTTCCTAGTGTTGGAGAGGTCAACTCTTTTCCTAGATCACTGACAGTTTAGCTAAAAGGTAGGGTGAGGCTGTTAGGGCCTTTGCCTTGATGTGTTCCTATATTGGTGGAAAGAACTGCATTGAAGCTGCCCATAAAACTAATTTCCACTGGGTTCTTTCCTGACAAGCTCAATGTGAATATATTAAGAAAACTCTAAATACAGGTCTCTATTCAGAAGCAGTATTTAGGAGTCTATTGAGATTAATGCTGTGGAATCAGGCAAACAAACAAATAAAAAAAAAGAGAAAAATAAAAAGAGCAAAGGCGAGTGAGGCTCTGGGAATTATAACTAATTTGTGGACCAGGCATCCTGTTTCTGCCGCCCGGTGCAGTGTGATCTGACAAGGCTGAGTAAATGTGGTTTTGGCTTTGCACTGCTGAGGCGTTTAACTGCATCATGCTGAGGTGGACTGAAACTTCAAGGGCATCAGTGACATATTTGTTTCGTCACCAGTCTGCCCACTCCTGCATTTATCAACGAGCCAATGCAGTATATATATATATATATATATATATATATATATATGTATATATATATATTTTTTTTTAACTTCACACCATGGTGTCTGATTTATAATTTCCCGTGGGCAATATTTTTTTACAGCGACTGGCAGGATTTTTTGTTCTTCATTAGGCCTTTTATTAACCCACTGCCAGAGCTCTGTATCTAACCACTCCCAGTGTTTCAGTGATCATATTATCAGTAATAGCATATTTCCTCTGGGAGATATGAATACAGTCTATTGCAGGTGGAAGGCTGAGAAGAGGCAGGGACGGAGGGAAGGAGTGCTCACATTCCTATTCAGGCTCTGCCTTCAGACTCTCCCCACTAAACTCGCCGGTGTTGCTGACTAGAGATTCTGATGGCTCCTTCACCTCCCTTTTTTATGTGAGCCGCAACCTTATTTGTTCAGAAAAGTTTTAAACATCTATGACATCCTGCTCTCCCCCAAACAGACTTGACCACACATTGGGGGGTGCAGTCTCCTGAGTTTTCCTTCAGATGTTCGCCTTTACCAAAAACTAAGGTCTAGATCGTTAACGGAGGTGGACCGGCTTGAAAAGAGACCCGTACCATGTAGAAGGGGTGGGTCCTTCCTGTCTGGCGGAAGGACTCAGATGAAAGGAAGTACAGAAGCCTGAACTTAATTATTATCATCACTGCTCTTCCATTTAGAGAGAAAGGAACGGTCCCAATTACAGGGCTGGCAAGACACTTACTTGAGGTCTCTGGTCTCTTTAGTTGGTACCATGTACGAACACAACTTTATTCAGTAGGGAATATACTTCGTTTCTGAAAGAGTTGAAGGGGGGGGAAGTTCCGTAAGTTTCCTTGGTGTTCCATTTAAAGCTCCCAACAGTACCATCTTCTTATCTCAGCGTGAATATTTACTAGCAGAGTGGACTTGAACAAGTCACTTAATCTCTCCAAGCTTCATTTGTCAGTTTTGAATTCTAATAATGATCAGTGGAGCGCGCGTTATTGTGGTGAAGATCAAACCAAACAACCCACTTAAAAGGGATTTTTCAAACTGCGAAGTACTGTACAATGATAAGCTCCCAGGATATTAAAGATAATTCCTATTCCTGTAGCACCTCTCAAAATAAAATACAATCAGCAAAATATATTGAATTTCTTAGTAGAAATTAGCTTCCCCCTATTTCAATTACATCATACTGAGTATGATGTATTTGATGGAGAAGGGTCAGAGAACATACATTCTGTCATTAACACTCGAAATATCCATGTCTCTACACTTGGATATCCTTTGATTCCCTAACTCTCGTTTCCATGCCATGTCACGTATATTCCAAATGGATAAGGAAAATCACAGCCTTATCCCATTACCCGGGACTCTGGCTATTTCAGTGCATTGAATCCATCTTTCCAAGATCTTCTTTTGGTGAATTAGCCTGAGAAATAGAAAGAGAAGTATCTCCTTGGGTATCTGGTGCCTTCCATTAATGATGTGAAGTTTCAGCCTCTACATTGTTCTGTTAAACGCTTTTCTTTTTGAGACACTGCCCAGAAAGAAAGATCACTGAAAAATTGGAAGTCTTTGGGGCGTTTTTCTATATTCTTTTCAATAAAAGTTATTTTTCTATAACTTTTCCCCCACTTTGACAGATTGTCCATTGTATTTTGGCAGAGGCAAAGGGTCTGTGGTTTGGGCGAAGCTTTCAGATGTATCCAAAAGATCAGTACTTAAAAAGGAGTCACTTGCTGTTAAAATATAAAGAGAAAGGATGAAGACAGAGAGGAAACAGGAAAGGAACTTTTCATTCATTGGTTTTGGGTTAGCTGGGCTTTCAATACAATCAATCTGTGTCATCTGGAAGGGTCCTATGAACATCACCAACAACTTTTCAACTTTCATCTCGATGAACATCACATGAAGCTCCTGGTTCTTGTCAGTAGATCTGATTTTTTTCTGACTAGTATCTCCTAATACTTCGAGATATCTTGTTTGGTAAAATATGGTACAACGAAGACAAAGAGAAAAGGGCAGTTTTCAAAGCCTACCTTGACATCAAGTGGATATCTTCTTTGTAAGTGCAGAGAAACTATTAAGTAGCTTCTAACCTGATTAATTGAATCTAACAATCATAAAATGAATACACTGACTTAACAGTATTTTCTAAAAGATTATTTTCTTTTTCTCAAAAGGCAACTCTCCCATCAAATTTTTGACCATACAAGAAAAGCGTGGCTCGAGTTTCAAAGGAGCAATAGTGAAAATTCACCAAACAAGTCCAATAGCAATTGTTTTCTTGTTATCCACTTAAAGAGTTTTCAGCTTTGTGCCAGACATATGCCAACCCCTTCTCACATATTATCTCATTTAATTCTCACAACAAAAGTATGAGGTAGATACCATTATCTTTCTCATTTTTCAGAGACTCACAACGGACTGAATCACTTTTTAAGGTTATATGGCCAGTAACTGGTGGAGTAAGGATGTGACTCATTTTTGTGGCTCTCCTAAGCTTTCTCTCTTAATCACTAGGCTAATACCATGTCCCAGAAGAGTTAAGTTACAGAAGACAAACTGAGTAGCCGAAAAAAGCTCTGTTGTCCAATTGCTTTATTGCCTTAAGAAGTCCCATGAATCACGACCACACTCTCCCCAAAGAGTGTCCCCAAAATGTTTGTGTCACCCAGAACTTCTGCTTTTGGCTGCTGTTTTCCTACATGCCACAAGGTGGCTCAGTATAGAGTGACCTCCTCTGATTGTGAATTCCCAGAGGGTAGAAAAGGCATGGGAACAAATTGCTGTATCTTGTCCTAACAGATTTCAGTGGCACTAGCTCATCCTATAAGAGCCACACCTCAGCTGAAAGCTCAAAATTGTGCTCATTGGACTCAAAGGGAGACTCACCTGAAGCTGGGTCAGATTTCCGATGGGAGCCTTTGTAAGCACCTTTAGCCTCAAAAGACCAGATGCTTATTGTGGATTCTTCAAATGTACAAATTAAATCCAGAAATAACTTGTAAAATCTCAAGCAAAGAAGTCTGTGGCTTGATTAAAAAACAACACACACGCACGCACGCATGCACACACACACACACACACACACACACCCCAACTAGCTGCCAGTAGAGAACACATGGGTAGGTAAAAAGCCCCTCAAGCAATAGATTATGGAGTTTGTGAAGAATGTTAAGGTTTGCTAAATTGCGATCAAACTCGCCTCAGCTACTCCCACCCCAAACGCACACAGTTCAACCTTCAACCTTTGGAGGATGAATTTTTTCAGAAAGAAAATTCTATTCAGCCTATGGAAGAGTACCATGGGGTTTGCTCATCACAGAGGCTGAAATGAACTCTTTCACCCTGTTTAAATATTTAAAAACAGAAAAATCTCCTGATACAGGCAAATAGGTCACGGAGTGCCAAAAAATATATCTGAGAATACATCTGCTTTTGAGATCAGGACTCCTGATCATACTCTGTCCATTTTGATTTGCTTTATTGCTCAAATGTGAGACTCACTAAAATCCTAGCACAAGGAATAACTCGCTTGCCCAATGCCTTAAGAAAGAGAGATTCCTTCAGGGCAAATAAAATGAATGCTCTGTCATTCAAATGGGTGTTTTCAGTGTCATTGTGGTCATCTTTGGCTCCAAAGAAGTAAGAGACAGATCAACTTAACCCATGCATACTGGGTACAAATGATTAGTAACACTCACTCTACTTATTGAAGAAGATGAAGTGAGCAAAGAGACGTAGGTAGAGTGTAAAGGCTTGGAAAGAGAAGAAAAGGGGAATCAGATACTTTCCATTTATTTGGCAATTGTATCTTGAGCTGACTCTGTGCTGAGACCAAATCCTATCTATTTTGTTTTCCTTCTCGGAAACAGCCATCTATGGGTCATTGCTTCCTTGCTACATGAGGTTACGTTTTGCATGATTTGTTGTGAAGTATCTCTGTTTAGAGTGAGAGGATTTGAGGGAGAAGAAAAACCTAGAAAGATATAATTAACACTTTAAATTCTTTATCACTCCCTACTCAAGATGACTCTTCACCCTTCATGTAGCCTCTGACCTCTAGATGACCTTGGATCCATACTAATTGTACCACAGGTAGCGATTAACCCAAGTCAGAACTGGAATTTGGTCTTTGTGTAGAACTCATATGTGTTAACTGGGGAACTTCAGGGCCGCCATTTCCTGCCTTATAAACTCAGAAGCAGGGAAGGAATATGAGGGCAGGGAGAGAGAGAACTAGCAGATACAAGACAGGCAGAGTATTATGAATTTCGAGTAACTTATCTCAGGTTGTCAAACTTCTGTAGGATATCATCATAGCCTCATAATAAAATCACCCTGATATGCTTGAGTTGATTTAAGTCAGTTTCTGCTACTTGCAACCAGAGGTTTCTAATTAATACCAATCTTTGTGCATCTCTGTTACTCAAGGGCTGGCAAGAAGCTCTCTAGGTTACTCTGTGTAGCGTAAGTGGACAACAATAAGGAGATCATCATTAATCATTCAAATATTTAACACTGTCCAATTTGCTCCCTTATAGTTAACATATTTGCAGTGTTACTCCAAGTTTTCTCCAAAGGCCCCCTTCACCTAGGAATCTGCTTGTTATAATCCGTTCCCTATTAAATCAGATTCACCGAAGGTGGACCCAGGAATCTGCTGAACAATTCTTAAAAAGTAGAGCTTGAACATGAACAGATTGAGGAGTTGATGTTGTCAGAATTTCTGTTATTGGTTCTGGGAGAATGAATATGCTCTATCCATACTCTCAATGCTGAGATAAGAATCCTTCCACTTGTAATAATGTATTAGGTATTAGGATACTAAGTATTGTTTGCTCAGGGGCACCTGAGCAAATCTTTCTTTATATCCTCTTGGCCCAACCATCCATGTTTACCACATAGGACTTTTCTTACCTCCCTTCCCAGTTGGGGCTCTTAATTAAATAGGTTTAGCAGTTTTTTGGATCCAGAACTCTGCAATTGCTTCTGGAGGGGATTCGCCTGTGTGGCTGCACTCTCAACAACAGATAAAGTTAGTTTGTAGGTTCCCTGGGGACCATTGGCAAGATTTGGTGTAAGTTTTGTTTAAGCTCTTTAAAGCATCTCTGGCACAGGACCAAGAAATGGGCACTGAAAAGGGGGGAAAAATCAATGGGCCAATCAATATGATGAATATATGGCTCCATTAGCTACTTCCCGGTCTCTAGGATCTGAATGACGGTTTCTGCATTTTCTCTGTTGCAGGTTTTTGATGGCATTAAGGAAAGCTGTTGCTGCCTGTTTTGAAGATGCCTCTCTTATCTCAATGGCTAGTTTTGGACATTTCCACACTTGAGACATGAGAGACTTAAAGAGCCTCTTGGATCAACAAGTCTGTTTTCCTTCCCTTGCCCTCCCAAGAGTTTAAGACTTCTCCAGGAGAAAATTCAATTGCCTCCAACCTACCCATTACCTGGTGACTTCACTCAGTGAATTCATTCCTTTGCTAGGCTGACTTGTACGTTGACCCTGATTTTTTTTTCCCTCAAGTGCCTTGTTTAGCCACATTTTATGACTCTGCTCTTGACTGAGGCACACAGGTCAAACTGTTACTTAACAAAGGGAGGTTCATAAAGTGAGTATTTCTCAAGTAATTCTGGAAACTAGAGAGGAAATGATTCGAGGATACAAAGGGGTACAGCCAGTTTGTTGAGCTTCCATACTGAAGAAAAACGGCTTTACGTACAACACAAGCACTCTCCAGAGATGTTTCTACAAAGCACACTTACAGTAGTTGAAGCAGTGCTCCTGAGAAAGGTTCCCTGGTGCAGGGTTACAGAAAGAAATTTCTAAACCCTAACCAAACTGAAAGGGGGTTTTCAGAAATGTCCTCTTCTCTCAGAGAGAGGTTAGGTACACATGATAAGTACTGAGTCAACATTTGTTTTTTGCTAACCACTCAGTAAATTCTAGAGCAGACATCTTCTACTAAGCTATAGTCCTAACAATGAAAGCAGGACCTGTTTAGCAGTTTATGTTTCTATTGTATAGGAAAATGACTTCCTAGCTTAAGTGACTTTGCCTTTATTAGAGGTTATTATGATATAAAGGGATTTCAAGTTCTTAAGGGTTATAAGGGGGTAATAATTGAGTTTCTTGCCTCACTGTATTTCCCTGGGGAATACACAATAGACCCCATACATGTAACTAAATAAACCTAAGATACGAAACCCTCTTCTCTAAGAATTCCTACAGGATGTAAACATGAGAGAGACCCTCTGGGCTTATGACCTAGTCACCAAGTTGGACTTAAAAAGGCAAGTAAAGAAAATAGAGTTACACATAAGACTCAAGTAAGGTGTTTAGATAATGGCACTGTGCATGTAATGAGGATGCTGAAGACAACTGAAGTCATAAAAAAGTGGGACATAAAATTGTCCAGGACAGAGAGTTTGCTTACAGGAATAACGGGAGAGTGATTGGAATGCTAGATTGGGACAAAATGGTGGGCAGAATATTTTGCCAATGGAAAGTTTATATTTCATTTTGTAGGCTACTCTAGGATATTTACTTAAATTTTATGTTTCCTGACTGTCCAGGTAACAATGGAATCCTATACATTTTCTTCAGATGAAAAAAGATGGATGTGTGCCAGTTAATCAAACAGGATAAAATTTGCTTGCTCCTTTTTACGGGATGATGATGACTAATGCTGTAGATAATGCTTTAAACAGTGATTTTGCTCACCAGACTTGGTCCCAGTGTTCTCAATGAAAGTCAAGACCATACTCTTGACATGTGACTTTGGGAAGGGCATTCTGAGAAGTAACATTAATGAGTTTTAAATATGGAGTCCTCTTCCTTCCTTCCTTCCTTCCTTCCTTCCTTCCTTCCTTTCTTTCTTTCTTTCTTTCTTTCTTTCTTTCTTTCTTTCCATGGAGATTTCTGATGATTTAACTTGATAAGAGAATGTTTCAGGCTTCCAGCAAGTATTGTATAGTAGATTCTAAGAAGCAATTTGGCAATAACTACCAGAAAGAGCCTTATAAAGGTCAGCCCATTGACCTAATTCCATGTCTACCAATCTACCTTATCCATGTTAGAATAATCTAGAACACATGAAGATGTTCATTTCAGTATTATTTATAAAAGTTAAAAAAAAGAGGAAAGACAAATGTTCAACTGTAAACACAGTAGATATTACACATAATAAAATACAAAGCCATTGGCCTGGTAATAAATAAATAACATTACCAGCATGAAGCTTGTGATATAAATGAAATGAAGTAGTTCTTAGCATGTTAGTGATTACACACTGGTATTAAATAGTATTAGTAATTACTATACACAATATTATCTAAAATATGAAAATATGTATAGAAAAGACAGAAAAAAATATAGTGCTAATTACCATGTCATTATTACAAGGATTGATAATTAACATGACATGACTATTAAGAATGATTGTTTGGTGTTTTTTTTCCACAGAGATTATACTTTAATCTTAAGAAGCCTATACGATTATAAAGAGAAAAATCTCACCATTAAAGCTTAAGTTCGGTTCTCTCTTCTCTCACTAACTAAAAGGCAATGATGTAGGTTAAATATCAGACATATCAGGGCATCTGGGTGACCCAGTTGGTTGAGCGTCTGACTTTGGCTCAGGTCATGATCTCACAGTTTGTGAGTTTGAGCCCCACATTGGTCTTTTTGCTGTCAGTTCAAAGCCTACTTCGGATCCTCTATCCCCCCCTCTCTGCCCCTACGCCCCTCATACTCTCTCTCTAAAAAATAAAAGAATATTTAAATATCAGACATGTAAGAGGCAAAGCTGTTTCAAGTGACAGGAGGTCCTCTGAAGCTTTTACTTATATGGAAGACCTCTCCCATCCTCAGATGGGGGGTGGTAATAGGGATACCTCAAGAAAGTCTAAAACTCTATGCTATTTATGTATGTATGTATGTATGTATATTTATTTTTGAGAAAGAGAGAGAGAGAGGGAGAGAGAGATTCAGAGTGTGAGCAGAGGAGGGTCAGAGAAAGGGAGACACAGAATCTGAAGTAGGATTTGGGCTTTGAGCTGTCAACACAGAGCCTGACTCGGGGCTCAAATTCACGGGCCACAAGATCATGACCTGAGCTGAAGTCAGACGCTTAACCGACTGAGCCACCCAGGCGCCCCAACTCTCTGCTTTTTAAAACCCTGAATCTCCTTAAGGGGTCTGAGAAAACTGAAGGCAAGAAAAGCAATGGAATGTGGGCTGGAGCCCGGCTTCCTGGGTTCAAATCCTGGCTCCACTGCTTTCTGGTTGTATGAACTTGAGCAAGTCACTTAGCTTTCTGTTCGATTGCTGTTTCACTCGTGTGAGTTTACTGTGAGCATTAAAGCACGTAACCATGGAGCATCTCAAATAGCACCTTGCTCTCCACAAGAACTCATTAAATGTGAGCTATTGCTAAATTGAAGGCTCTGTTTCTGAAGCTTGATTGTAAGTCTTGTGTTGACCCCCATGGCTCCTTGTGCCCCAGGCTGCCTCTGGCCTCTGTTATATTTTGTCAGCTGTTTTAGTAAGGACATAAAGGAACTCCATGTAAAATGTCTTTCTAAATTCGGCCAAGAAAGGAAAAAGAACAGGTTCACGATTATTCACTCACAGGCACAAATGTCTTTTATAAACTAAGGACATCTTGCTTATACAGATGATTGGTTCAATAATGGGAGGGTAGCTTTAATGAATTAATTTACTAATTATCCATCCCAGCTCCATAAAACAATTGGCCTTTAGTAAGGATGTTGGCACATTATTCATAGCTGCTGAAGGAAGGACAGAAGCCATTGAAAAGGAAGACATCTAAGGGAGGTGAGGACTCAGAAAGCAGGGAAGAATCTCAGAACTAGGTATGGGCCTCAATCCTAACAGTTACCACATAAGAATAGAGAGCAGGGCCCTGTCCCCCTGAATCCGTGGGGAATATGTTGGAGTTTGTTGAGAGAAAGTCCAGATCTCTTGCAAGAGTCCCGGCACTTTGCGTTTTGGAAGAAAACTGTATTTGCGCCACCGTTTACTAACAAAAATAAAATAGAGCTGCAGGACCATATCTCTCTCTCAAATTTTCGTCAGTTGGCATTATACGGAGATGCTTTCTTTAAAATATGTCTCAGGGAGTTTTGAAATCAGTACCCCCCCCAACCCCAGAATGGAGCCTCTTTGAGAAGCTAGTCATACATTAATTCTATTGAAATATATGCTTCACTTGTTAGTGAAACAAAACAGTTTGAATTCACTAAGGTCACACTAAACCAGGCCTTTGCTCTGAAGTTAAAGGCTCTAAATAGATCAAAACATTCTTTGTAATGCCCTTGAGTGATCCATTTATTGCACTTAACTTTCTCATTACTTAAATGCAAAAGACTAAAGTTGAAGAGGCCAAAACATACATTTGGAAATTTCAGAAAACATAATAGGCTGAGAGAGATAATGTAATACTTCTCCATGAAGAGGAGAGCTTGAATATCTTGATTACAGCTTCCCTACCCATCCCTCACACATTCAAATCCAATATATGTGCTTTTATTAATGCGTGAGTGCAGAGATATGCATAAATGAATATTGATAAGGCAGGATACTGTATATTTATGAGGTTTTATATGTTTTCTCTTTATGTTTTATTTGTATTTATATCCAGCGCTGCATACTGTATGTATGTGTTTATAAGTATAGCAGCTATGAAAGAAATAAGATTTTAATCGATTTCATAATATTTTGCAACCACATATACACTGCCATCTATTTCACTGATGTGTATTGCTATGGGGGGGGTGTGACACTTTCTATCGGTCTCAGTGAGGACTCGTAATAAATATCTTAGTGCTCAGGCGAGATTTTATAAACAAACTTGTGTTATAATGCAACTGTATCCTTGAAATTTTACATGCATAAAAGTCAGAAATTTGGAGTTGTCATAGTAACATTAATTCCGGCCCTTTCCAAAAGTGCAGTATTTTGTCATATAGCATAAAATGTTAATGCTCGTGCCTCTGTGACTCGGCAGTGAGACTGGGTTATATTTGCCACAGAAATCATGAGTTTGGAGAGCTTTACTGTCGACATTTAGAATCAGAGGCATAACATGTTGCACTAAATTTCCCTAATTAAAAAAAATACAAGACAGAGTAACAAACTGGACAAAAGGGCAAAGAACAATGATTATTATTTTTGAAATGAATTGAACAAATGGAAGAAAGAAATGGGAAGATGTTAAAACATTTGTTGGGAGGAACTTAGTGACCCCAATGTGTTTATTCAAATACAGTAAGCATTTGAACAAAGACTCCAGTCTCGAGGTTGGTGCATTTTGCCATGAATATACAGGTCTCTGTTCTGGATAAGCAACATGTGGATAAAATGCTGCCACAAACAAACAAGGCAAAGCACTGCATCTCTGTCCCTTGGGATCTGCAAGAAGGAAATACAGAATCATCTTTTGGGGGCAGGGTAAACAAATACCTGTCTGAAGACAGATCCCTGGTTGGGAGTGGTTTTTGGATGTCTTTTCTAGTTCCATGATTCTGTGTTCTTTAATAAAAGTAAATATTTCTCAGTGCACCTGAAGATGTGAGCTAGGTGTAATGGCCATGTTAATTATACCGAGGAAGGTGAAGGAAAAGTCTCCTTTTTGACCTGGAAGGACCCGAAATGGCAGGAGCGGGGATGGGGAGGGGTGAGACAAGAGTGGTTTGCATCTCCTCCGACTGTCTGAGGATGCTGGCAGGGCCTCAGATGAGGACCGTTTGTTCGGCACCAGAATTCACAAGCGGCCTTACCCGAACCCGGAGCTAACCTAAGCATGTGCGGTCTTTCACATGTGCTCAGACTTTGATTCTTTCGCTGGCCCCATCTCTGTAACTGAGGCCGGTGATGGCAGAGTAATGCCGTGTCTCCATTCTCTCTGGAACCTAAGTCGACCTGCCCTCTTCTCACGCCCTGCTCTTTGTCTTAATGTTATTACCTCCCGTGGCAACCGTCATATGTTTTTTCCTCTAGTTACCATTTGCTCAAGAATGCTTAGCCAGAATTCTTTGAGAATCTGTGACAGTACTGATTGGAATTTCTCCATAGAGCTAAGGTTTCCTTCTCGGACGGAAAGAAGCCATAATGTTTTTAAGGAAGACCTTTTACCTTTGAATATTATACACTACATTCTCTTGCGTCTAGAAAGCCTGGCTATTAGAATTGGTGTGTACCTGTTAAGTGGTGACTCCTTCTTCCCCCTCCAAAGAAAGTTATTATTATCTTGATGGTGCACCTTACGATTGAAGCCATCCTAGAAGTCAGGAAATACAGTCATTTTAATGTCCTTCTCAGTTTGGTCTTTCCAATAACTCTGAGCTAAACCACACGTGATTTTGAAAAAGATGTCTTTTTATCTGCTTTCTGATGTAGTTCTGGGGCATGATGCTGTGTCTGTGGCTGTTATTATTGTTATCATTTTAATTTTAGTCACCAGTTCATTCCCAAACCCCCTGCAGTTTGATTCTGCATCCCTCACGCTCCTGTAGGTATCAAAGGTCCCCGTGGTCACCTAATATCCGCAGTCCACGGAGATGGCTTTGTCTTTGCATCTCCTCGTGCTGGTTACATGTTCTCCTCTGCCGAAACTGTTGCCCACTCTTCCCTCCTAAAAGCTTTTCCCTCTTTAGCTTTCCTTCAGCTAATTTCTACCAACCTTCTTGCTTGCTTCCCTGTAGGGCTCCTCTGCTTCCTCTCACCCTACAATGTCACTTCTTTCTGGGATTCTGGATACGCTGTTCCTATCGCCTACTCGATCATTTCATCTACTCTCTCAGCTACAATTATCCTCTGTGGCTGCACTGTCCAATAGGGTAACCATCAGCCTCGTATGGTTACTTAAATTTCAACGAAATAGATTTAAAATTCAGTTCTCAGTCACACTAGCCACATTTCCAGTATTCACTAACCACGTGGGTTCACGGCTATGATACTGGGCAGTACAGGGACAGAACAATTCCATCATCATAGAATGTTCTCTTGCACGGCTTGCCCTGCATGCTAGCAATTCCCAAATGGCATCTGAAGTCTAAAATTCCTTCTGAGGTTCAAACTTACAGCTAACAGGCCGATAAAGCAGAAAGGTAGGAGCAAAGTTCGGCATTCAGCTCGTTAGGTGTTTTGGCTAACACGAGACATTAAACTTTTGTGTTTGGAAGTAGTTGGTAGCAGTGGTGGCTCTTACCCTGTTCTCTGCCAAGTCATATAAGATGAATGACAAGCAGTTGAGCCCAGATTTTGATAGTTTCCAAAAAGATCTTGCTGGGAGGTAAAGCTCTACACTGATTTGAAATCATTGCAACTATTCACTATCTGATAGCAATGGCCTATAGCCTAGAGGAGATAGGCTGTCGGTGAAAAACCGTTTTTAGAACCAGTGGAATATCAACTTCGTACCTCCTGCCTCGCATGTCCTGAGATCATCATCACCCTTTTGGAAATCTGCCTGAACTTAGTCCTTCTGTCCTCTTTGTCTCTGCTCCCAATATCACCTTTCCACCTCCCCAAGACCGGAACCACGAGTCTTCCCTTACCTCACTTGTGTACACATTCCCCCACTAGATCTTGCTGTCTCCATCACTGTCCCCTGAATCCTTTCCTCCCCTCCTTGGTCCCTTGGCCACTTTGGAAGGTCAAGTCTTTCTGATAACTTAACTGGATGACTGTTATAGTTCCATCCCTTTCTTCGTCAAACCTTCCACCCTCCATTCTCCGAGTAGGACCTGTAATCATTTTGCCCTTGTTGAAAATATTTCCCTGATTCCTCAGGGCCTACACAAAGTCCTTTAGCATGGCATTCTAGTGACTTCAGATTACTCTTCCTCTCCCACTCGTTATCTTTCCCATCCTACCATCTCTTCCAAACAGTTCCTGTCTTCATGGTCCATATCACAGCCTTTTTCTCCATGAGTCTTTCCTCCAGTTCTTTCTTTCCACACCCCAGTTGGTTGTGATCTCAAGTTCATTACCTAGGGTCTATATCTATATCAGGAGTCAGCAAACTCTGGCCTTCAGGCCAAATCTAGCTTCCCTCCTGTTTTTGTACTGTTTGTGAGCTATGGGTGGTTGCTACATTTTTAAATGGTTGAAAAGAGAAATAAAAAGAATATTTTATAGGATAAGTTATATGAAATTCAAATTTCGACATCCATAAATAAAGTCTTATTGGAAGGCAGCCATACCCATTGATTGACATATTGTCTATGGATTCTTTTGGCTGTAATGGCAGAGTTCGCCAGTGGTGACATTGCCTGCATGGCCCACAAAACCTCATTTGTTTACCAGCTGGCTCTTTATGGAAAAAAAATTGACAATGGCTGATCTATACTCATCTTTACATCTGCATCTGTGTATAATTTTTGAAAAACCCATGACACTTTGTCTACATCTCTGTCATTGTTATTGGGCTAAATGTACCTAATAGTTGTTTGTTTACGTGTCTTTCTGACTACCTGACAAGCTATAAGCTCCTTGATAGCACACATACTGAA
The DNA here is from genome assembly GCF_018350155.1 of Leopardus geoffroyi. Taxonomy (NCBI): domain Eukaryota; kingdom Metazoa; phylum Chordata; class Mammalia; order Carnivora; family Felidae; genus Leopardus; species Leopardus geoffroyi. The sequence continues at coordinate 135,784,851 of NC_059333.1, forward strand.
TTTATTATTCATTTTTGTGTCCCTTGCTAACCCTGAACACAAAACCTTGCACATACAAAGTGCTCACTAAATATTTTTATCAAGGTGATAAAATATTGTTTGGTATGCAAAATCACTTCAGGCTTCAATTTGGTGTGAATGATAGCACATTATGATATATGTGATATGTGATACGTATCCACACTCAAATACACATACAGTACACATATATATGTACAGTTATTCATCACAAACAAATGTAAATATTTATATCTGCATAGTGTTTAAAAACAGAAGCTTGAAATTTCTACAGAGATAAAATTGATATAATACCTTAGAAATAGATTGAGATGTTTATCAAATATGGACACATATTCCAAATATTTTATATTTGAACTGTCACCCATGCTCCCAATTGAACTGTAGTATTTTCCTTACCTGATGAATGCTTAATCCTCTTGTAAGTGGTGGAAACAATTACTCATTTGGGCTCTCATATTTTCAGCATATTTGTTCTTGTCAAAGAGTGTGCCTTTGACTATCAGTTAACACATTTGTTGGATGAAGCGATAAACAAATAGCAAAAGTGTGCCGGTTGCAGGATGATTTAACGCTACACGACGCTTGTTTCTGCAGTCCAGGAAAGTGTCAAGGACCTATCTTTCATAGAGTGTGCTTTGATTTCTGCCACATTGGCAAAAGATTCAGCTATGTAATTTCTTCCGGGCCCCTTTGGCCAACCTGTACATATGTTTTGAGAAGAATGGCAGGAGTTCGACACGAGTGCATGGAACAGAGCCACTCAGGTTGACGCTCCAACAGCTTAGACCTGCATCCGTGGCGCTGGGAGCACTGTGGTCTAATCTTGGGAGACCCTTGGAAGGGTGGATGAAGAAAGAGGCAAAAGGGAGGAAGGGGTTACATTCAGAGTCCTCCGTGGAAGGCTTGAAATGCAAAGGCTTAAAGTAGTTTGGCATGTAAGTGTGAAGCATTTTGGACAGCGTTGGACTTTGAACATTTTAGTTTGGGAATAGTCTGAGTAGTCTGTGGCTTTTTGTTCTCAACTTTAATTTTCTGTGGGGGCCACATGACAGACAGTCATTCTCATGCAGACATTAGGTAGAATTTGATCCCACCTTACCAAGGCCGGATGTTGTCACTACGTATCATCCCCCACCCCTATCAATTTGTAGCAAGGAGATGGCTTTCCACTAGGTGGATGGCAGGCAATTCCCCGGGTTAGTGGGAATCCCACCCCTCCCATCGACCTCTACTCCTGAGAGTGTGTTGGATGGAACCCAGGGGACTAAAAGAGGCAAGATTACTAAAGGGATAATGTGAATTTGCAAAATTGTTGCTAATTTTAGTTCAGTATTGCTTGTAATAAGAAAATTCTGACACTTCATAAGTGATTTCACAGCTATATCTGCCTATACAACAGAGTGAGATGTGCTGATATAAAAGATCAATTTAATCCTGTTATCACCAGTATCAATAGCATTAAAAAATATTTTGATTACACAACGATTACATTATTGATCCAGAGAGAATGAAAAGTAAATTAAAGACACTTGCACACAATTCTACCAGCCAAAGATAATCGCGAGTTAAACTAATGGGAGTAAGACGTGCTTTTTCACTGATGGTCCAAGTGGGTGTGTTTATTTTTGCCAAAATGAGATTATATTATGCATACAGCTTTTCATCTTTTTTATTCAATAGTAGACTTTAAGCATATTTCCATGTCATTTAATAGACATTGAAATCATGATTTTGGATAACTGCCAGTGTTTCAATATATGGATATACCACAGTTTGTGTAGCCAACTCCCTGTGATTGGACGCTGTAGCTATTTCCCATTCTATTGCAAATGATGCTATGAGAAATCATTGTGTATTCATCTTTTCACACTTGTCTAAATTATTTCCTGAGGATAAATACTTGGGAATAAATTTGCCAATTGGAATAATAGCTGACATCCCCAGGCATTGGACATTATTGCCAAATTGCCTTCTAGAAAATTTGTACCTGTTTATACCCCCAGCAATGACAGCCCAATCCCTACCTCCCCACACCCCTGACCAGATATTAGCATTGTAAATATTTTCCAGTTTGAAAAAGAAAAGGGTATCTCACTGCTACTCTTACATTTCTAATATTATTTATGAGGTTAATCAGGTTGTGTGTGTGTGTGTGTGTGTGTGTGTGTGTGTTGACTATATATATATTTTTTGATATATTGTGTGGTAGTTAAGAGGCTTTGGAATTAGGATATGTGGTCCATTTCTGGTTCCAGTATTTACTGGTTCTGTGGCCTTGGGCAACTTACTTACACACCCTATATTTCAGCTTCTCTGTTTGATAAAATGGAGAGACCAATAGTGTCTTCCTACCAGCTTGCCGTGAGGAATAAATAAGATATTTTATATAAAACACCTTAGCATAGTTCCTGGAACATAGTAAACACTGATGAAATGCTAGAGGTTGTAAGAGAGATTTTCAAACCGTTAAAATATCTTGTATCTTCAGGTTATGTTGGTACGGCGATGAGTCAAGAGCTACATTTATGGACTCAGGCTGGCTTGATCTAGTTTGATCTGAAGCCTAGAGATGCTTGAGAAGTTCAAGTGTGGACACAGCTCCATGCTGGTCTCAGAACCATACAGGCGTCCCTGCGGAATCCTGGAATGAGGGGAACCCATGGTCTTTCCATACTGTATTTCTGAGATTAGACAAGAATTGAATTTTCTTAGAACTTGTGCATGGCTTCTTTCCATCGGTTCCTGTAACACTTGCCAATACCTGAATTGAGACCTACTGTTTAGGAAAGAAACCCTGGCCAAAGAAGAAACTGCATTTGAAGGAAGCTAAAACACTGCTAAAGCCAGAAGTCTACTTGAACAGTAGGAGTCTGTGGGCTTGCGGGCAAAGAGGCTGGAGTCGTGGCCCCGCCCATGGCCACAGAGCCCATGTGGCCCTGATTATTTTAAAGACGTTTCTTAGTCCTGTGAGAACTTTTCGTCCATCTGTGTGATTTTCAATGTAAGTGACCAGCTGCTTTAAAATAGACTAAGCATATGACGCGGACACTCAGTACATCTTGAGAAGCAGGAGGGAATTTGTTCACTTAAAACTGCATTTCTGTCGTTTCTGCATGGTTCACCCCGGAATTCTCTTTCAGCAAATCATCTCATGTTAGCAGGAAAGACTCCGTCCATTCTCCTAATCCAAATAAAGAGTCCCTTTGCATTTCTGAGCTGGCTTCTTCCGGCTGCCCGCGGTTGCCTTTTTAGTGCCACTAAAATCTGGGTCGGTTTTTGCCAGGATTGCAGGAGAATAAGAGAATGAGAAGTTTCAACAAAGATGTATCATGCCTTGGAATGCAGGTGAGAAAGGACTTCAAGAGATTTTGAACCTGGCTTTACCTCAATTTTCTAGTGCCGCCCTCAATGCAATCAATAAGCCAGCCTCGTTAAGAAATGAGCGATTTGGGAGATTCAGAAACACTTCAGACTGGATCGGGTTATTTAGCACAGGTGTCTTAATAATTGTAATATAGTGAAAAACCTCACACTGCTGGGTGGCCCTCAGTCTCACAGTGGTTGCCTCCTGCGCGGGCCCAATTCTGTCCTTGAAGACAAGGGGAGTTGTGAGCCTGCAGTCATTTCAAAGCCGTGCCTCAGACTGAAAGCCGGTAGTATTTGAGTTTCTGGCAGCCGCTACACCTTTGTCTGGGTTGAGCTTGAAGTCTGTGCTTTCTGGAGGCATTTCTTTGCATCCGCATTTACAATTAGCACGTTGTAAAAGAGGGATAGAGGAGAAGACTACACGCTACGTGGGAACCAGCGAGACTCCGGAATGCCACTCATTGCGTTTTTTCCCAAGGAAGCTCAGGAACACATGAAGCACAGGTGGCAACGTGACGGAGGGGAGGGGGGTGAGTGTAAGGGGGGTGATAATTGATGGGGGCCCGGAGTCCAGACCGCAGCTGTCCCCAGGTGCGCCCGACGGCATCTGTTCTTCCGCGAGGTACTATAGGGTAACAGGTTTTGGATGATTTAAGCAGGGGAAAACAAATCAGGAAAGTTAACAAAGCTCTTGGAGGAGAAAGGTGAGGAGGTGTGATTGCCACGTTGAGGGAGGAAGCTTTCGGGAAGGGAATAAATTGCATCGGGGGGCTGGCACCTAGGATCAGAGACACCTCCCCCCGCCCCCCCCCCTTCCGTATCACCTGCGAGCTTGGTGGTTCGGGAACGGCGGAGGGCTTCTCGGATCCACACTGTCCCACTCTGTGGAGCAAGTGTTGGATTTTTAGCCTGCGGTGAATGTGTGCGACACGTGGAGGTGAATTGTAACAGTGAGATGAAGTACCCTTTCTTTCTGTCTTCATTGTTCTGCTTTCCTTTTCTCCCCCCACCCCACCCCCTCTTGTTTATCGGGACTGCAGGAAGGAAGTAGGACTCTGCAGCTACCAGGAACCTTCTCCAAAGCCAGTGTTCCCCCCAAGTCTCCCTGATGCAATGATATTGGTAAAAGAAATAAATTCATTTACTGGATGTGATACTTAATGCAGGCCTGAGCCTGGAGTCCCACTGTCTGTCCTGAGTCAATGAGGAGGAAGGCCAAATTGACAACATTGGAATGATGGGAAACCCAGGCCATTTGTCATCCACAATTCAGATCGTATGATACATTTTGAGATTTCTCCTGACATGGCTTATATGGGAAAAATCCTGAAAGGTCTTCGCAATATAACAGTAAAATACAACCGTGAGAGGAACTGGTTATTTCTCTCTTTTTTTCTTTTCTTTTCTTTTTTTTTTTTTTTAACGGAACTTTTCAAAGGTGGTGTTAAGGGTTTACCTGTTGTGATTGATGGGAATACAAAGACATCGTAAGAGAGGTTAGGTCAGAGTATAATTGGAAGTTTTCTTACCGTCTACATTAAGTGACTGTGGCAGGTGGTTTGTTTTTTTTTTTTTTTTTTTTTTTTTTTGATGGAGTAAGTGGCTAGCCATTCAGAGGGAGTGGCTCTGAAGAAGAAGCATGGCAGATCTGCGTAAAGGGTACTCTCTCCCCTAAAAGTGTGTGATGAAGGCTAACGTGTCCTGGATGCTGGGGGCGCCGGGCTGGCTCAGTCGTTAAGCGTCTGATTCTCGGTTTGGGCTCAGGTCATGATCTCATGGGTTGGTGATATCTAGCCCGCCCGCATGGGCTGCACGTTCACAGCAGAGCCTGCTTGGGATTCTCTCTCTCCCTCTCTCTCTACCCCTTCCCTGCTCGTGTGTGTATGTGCTCTCTCTCTCAAAATAAATAAGCTTTAAAAAAAAGTGTCCTGGATGGTAAACAAATGACTGCAAATGGCAAATTCCTCATAATTTCTAAGGAATTCCTCAGAATTCCTATGGGATTCTGATAACTATTTACTATACTATTTGGGCTTGAGGCTTTGGCTCCAGTTGTGATCTCATGGTTCGTGGGTTCAAGCCCCCCATCAGGATCACTGTTGTCAGCACAGAGCTCACTTCAGATCCTCTGCCCTCCCCCAACTCTCTTTGTCCTTACCTCACTCACACATACATACACACACACACACACTCTCTCTCTCTCTCTCTCAAAAAATAAATAAAACATTTAAAAAATATTTTGGCTTGAATTACTTATTCTTCTGCATGACTAAAAATATATCAATTGGTAGACTTAGTATATCCAATATATGCTTTTTTAGCTGTATAGGGAAAAACACAAGGGTTTTATTTCAAGAGGAATGAAAACAAGGCGAGTAAATTCAGTCTATGGAATGCTTTGAAATAACCGCATTTACTTTAGGTCAAGAAACAACACTTTTGTTTCCAGTGATGTAAACCAGGCAGTTTTGAACATTTGGTGCCCATGTTTAAATGGTATTCATAATTGATTCTTTGGTAAACTTACTGAGTCCATTGGATGGTATCATTTTGGCTGCAAGTAACAGAATAGGCTGTTAAAAGTGGATTCAGTAATGAGAAGAATTCATATGCTTGAAAACAGGAGCTCTGGAAGCAGACAGTTCCAGGATTTATTAAATCAGTGGCCCAGAAATGACACTAATGACTCGGGTTCTTTCTTTCAGTTGGTTGGCATTTTCCCCCCAGTTTGTTTTCCCAAGGAAACAAGGTGATCTCTATGGTCTTAGATGCTACGTCCTCACACGGCCCTGTGGAAAGAGAGAAGAGGGAGTTTCGCCTTAAGTGTCTTTTTGTCAAGGAGGAAAACTTCTTTTTCAGAAGCTCCTCTGCAGACATCCCTTAAAGTCTCATTGGCCAGGGTTGTATCACATGCCATTGCCTTAGCCAATCACTTGCAAGGGGAATAGAATTTCCAAAAATAGCTTAGACAATTCAGGATATTGTGCATATTAAATTTTGACACAGCAGTTTTCCTCCTGGGACACTTCTGCATGCAACATCCACGTTCCCTGATCCGAAGAGAATACATCTAAAAAATAATTATTATTTATAATAAAAAGATGTCTTTAAATATGTAGAAAAAACCATCTAGTATCACGCACACATAACACCATCACAGTGTTAACCTTTAAATTCCATATAAGAATAGGAAATTCTGGGGTGCCTGAGTGGTTCAGTCAGTTAAGCGTCTGACTTCAGCTCAGATCATGATCTCATGACTCTGTTCATGAGTTGAAGCCCTCATCAGGCTCTCTGCTGTGGCACAGAGCCCGCTTGGAATCCTCTGTCTCCTTCTCTCTCTGCCTCTCCCCAGCTCGTGCTCTCTCTTTTTCAAAAATAATAAAATAAATATTTTAAAATAAAGAATAGGAGATTTCTATCTTGTGTAATGTATCTCCAGTATGTGGAATAGTGGCTGAAAAATATTAAAAGTTCAATCGACAGCTGTTGAAGAAATACATCCTTGCTCCGTAGATATTCCAGAGCCCCACCGGATCCCCCACTGTGCCCTGATTCTCTCATCCATGAACTTCCCTCCAACTCTGGTCCATCTGGAAGTTCTAGTACATTCCTCATCCAGTAGCTAAGCCCCTATCCATTCCTAACTCCATCACTGACACCTGCCTATTTCTCTGCCCAGCTCTGGTGTAACCCATTACCTCTCTGAGGCTTCTCTATTCCCAAGAGTTGGTGACAGTACCCTAGGTGTCCATGAACAGTTCTCGCACTTGTTAAACTCTACCTTCCTCAGAGATATGTCACCTGTGAAGTTGTTGGGGAGATGTATTTGGAAAAAGGCCACAGAGGTTGGAACCACCCAGCCCCTCAACCAAAAATCACTGATGCTTGTACCAAGAGGGTTGCGTCCCAGCTCTGAGATCTGCAAGCCCTCACTCAGAGTTGTCCAAGTGGGGCTGGATTTCCAGCGGTCCTCACAGCCTTGGGATCACGCTGTACTCTTGCCAGAAAATCCAAGGTGGCCCAGTTTCTCATTTAAGCAGCAAACAGGGAATCTTATATTTATTATCTCCCAGTGTTCTTCATTTTCTTCCTATGAGACACTGAGCCACGGCTGCGATCCTTGGGGCCAAGGGCTCCCCTTTGCATCACAAGTCACGATCTGGCCACCCTCTTTCCTCATCTCCTAAGACACAACTGCATGAATTTCATACAGGCTCAGCTTGGAACACCAACAGCACATTTACAGTTTGTCCTTTCTCCCTTCCTGAAAGAACTTAAGGTGCCTACTGCAAACAGGCAGAGATCTGTAACAGGTGCTAGGTATCAGAACCACCTGTAGAAAGGATGCGATCCCTAACTCTTTGACCTCTCTTTCACTCTACGGTTCTCTGATTTGTTAATTTGGGAGGAATGCTGAGTGCCGTTATGGGTGCTGTGGGTGCCCTACATACATCCTCGTGGTATTTCCCTCTGCGAGCTCCCAGAGCTGCTGATGTAAGCACTTTAAGCTCCCTCTGGAGGGCTCTTCTTCTGGTCCCTGGAGGACGGGTGACCCAGCCAAAGGGCCAGCTGAAGACTCAATGCCCCTAGAAGCAGCTGGCAAAAGGCACACGAGGAGGGAGCGGATAGTAGCCGACCCCCACGGCCCCTCCGTTGGGATGAGTTTGAGGTGTGTTCCAGACTAGCCCTCACAGGTCCCCAGGAGCATTCTCAGGTGTCCACAGCGACTGCGTCCTCGAAACGCACATTTCACTGACTTTTGTTTCTTTTTTTGGTCTCACCTGCCCATTCTCTTACTGGAGTTTCCTGAGATCATGTTCCAAATCTTCCACTTGCACTCAAATTCTTATGTCAGGGTCTGGTTCTGAGGGAACTAAATCCAGACAGCCACTAAAGAGTATTGAGTCTATTCGGATTCACTTAAAAGAATGCAAGGGGATTCAGAGGAGTATACTTTCTCTGCGTTAGTTTCAGTAAAGGGCATGAGATATTTTGGAGACACAAAAAAAATAAAAGACAATATGAATATGACTATTTCCAAGAATAATACCTTGAGTTTTTGTGACATTTTCTCCCTTGTTTATAAGACATATTCCTACAATATAAATGTACAGGAGGTTTTCTTTAAAAATTTTGACTTTCTTCGGTAGTGCTTCTGTTGTTGACAGTAACTCCAACTGCCTGTTGTTTGGTACTGAAGTTCATACAACAGACTATGAGCCAAAGTTAGTGATTAACTGTTTTGAAAGAATCTCCCAAAATACACTTGTTTGTAACATGTCTTGCTTTTGTGTCTCAGGTGTAAAATAATTGGCATTTCCTGCCCAATTTGCCTTTTGCAAGCGATATGTTACGTGCAGCGGGACTTAAGTGTCTTTGTAGGACTCATATTTGGAGCAGCGGTTCAAGCTATCGCCATCATCTCCGTCAACCTGGAGGAGAGGCTTCTCATTTACCATCTCTGCTTTCATCCAGTTCATCATGAAAACACCCAGTGTGCCTTCTGGAGTAGGCTGATTCCACTTCAAATAGAACAGCTCACAAACTACATCTTCTCTTCTCCCCGAGTCACATCCTTTGATAGGAACCTCAGCTGTAGTTTCTCTCGTGCAGAGAGATATGTGATGACATTCTTAAATAATTCTAAGTGGTTTGAATACGGGAGCACAGCTCTGTTGCTTTCTTTTGATGGTGTAAGTGGAAGACGGAAGCCGCTCATTTTGACACACTCAGTTTGCTGTGCCTTCATTAAGGTATATTTAATTATATTCAGAATCAACATATATTTAAAAATTATATGAAATTAGGCAACGCACACAACAGGCAGCCCAGGTATATACTCCATTCCCAAGATTTACCCTATTCCTGGCTGTGGGAATGCATCCCTGACTGGACAGAAGGGTGAGCCGAGATCATCTTGTCTCAAACACCCAGATCTTTTGATTTGTAAAAAGCCCCAGTGCCCTGTTTTGGAGCTTCAATTGTCTTACTTTCTTTGAATCTGTTCATTTTAGGGGCCTCTCTGGCCCCCCTTCTTGCACTACTGGTAGAGAACTTAACCCATGCAAACATGGCCCTTGGCCTCTGTCCTTGCTTCCAAGACCCCCCACAACCCCCCCCCCCCCACACATCACAGCTCCTTGAAACAGTCTTTTACTGTGTGTTTACTGACGATTCAGGGCAAGAGAGGGCATCTGTCTCACAGAAGCATGATCATTTTATCTTTGCCTTTTAGATATCCTTCCATATAAATGTAATTTCGAGAATCCCCTTCCCCGGGGGTTTCAGCCATCACATCTCCCTACAAGGTACTCTGGAATCGGGCTGTTGATCTGCTTGCTTCCTTCCCCCTTCTCATCAATCTTGGCCAAAGAAGCTCGATCAGCTGAGCTTTTGTTCTTCTCTCCTTTCCTGGGGGTCTTTTCACACCGAAATGGCCTGTTAAGGGGTTTTCCCAAACAGAGCCAGTTTCTTCCCTAAGAGGAATTCTGATGCCAGCTCTTAGGATATTAACTGATGTTCCTTTTACCCTGCTATATAGTACAATTTTGAGAGCTCCATAGCTGGTCTTTTCACATCCTGCTCTGTGCTAAACAAGTTTCTAAAGGTAAACTTGATCTTGCCACTGATCCTCTATTGACAACGTTCTCATTGTTCTCAATGCTGTGTAGCTCAAAGCTTCCTTCATAGTGTTGTCTGGGAGAAGGGAGTAGCAGCCTCCGCAGAAACTTCCCCCGGAACCACCTCCCTAGAGGAAAAAAAAGCCTTAATCTGTAGTAAGGCAGCAACAAGTGTGGACTTAATACACGGGTGAAACGTCATTGCAACTGAGGGAAGAGAAAAGAAAAACCCTTCTACCTCTGGGAGTGGGGCAGGCATGCCAGGCCCAGAATACAGCCAGGGGGAGAGGCAGGGGAATGCGTGAACCCCCCAGACCCAGGGACAATGGGCCTGCCTGGAACTGAGGATTAATCAGAACATCAGAAAACGCCCTATCTCTTCTACCCCTCAGCACCAGGCTAACAAAAGTCAAGGGACAATAACTGTAATAAACTTGGGACAGCCACCAGAGTCAGATTCTCCTTGGAGGGCAGCAGACCCAGATCCAGGAGGGGAGTGGACACCGAGGGAATAATGTCTGGTAAGGCCGCCCTGGACTGGAGAGAAGATGTGACTGGCAGAATTTGAAGCCTGAAGTATGGTGAGTATAACCATAGCAATAACAAAACTTGTACCCAGCCAACTCCTGAATAGGTCACACAAGGCTCTGACACCAAAGGCCCAGCAGAAGGAGAGGTGTGCCCATCTCCAAGCACAAAGCGTATTTACCTCAGTATTGACCAGATGAACAACTTTCGACAAAAATCATGAGACACACTCAGAAGAGACCAGGCAGTCATCAGGACCAGACTCCGATAGGACACAGATGATCTGTTATTGGCAAAAAGACAAACACACAGACCAGGGAAATAAATATGAAGCTTAGAGATAGACTCACATAAATAGAGTCAACCAACTTTTGGGCAAACACTCAAAACCAATTTAATGGAGAGAGGATGGTCTTTTCAACAAATGGTGAGGAAAAAGCTTGATATTCATGTGCAAAAAAAGGAAGCTCGACACATACCTCAAACATTATGCAAAAATAGCACAAAATGGCTCATTGACTTAAATGTAAGAGACAACACTATAAAGCTTCTGGAAGAAAATTAACATGACCCCGGATTTGGCCAAGTTCTTAATTATGAAATTGGAAGTACAGTCTAAAAAAGAGAAACAAAGTGATAAACTGAATTTTATCAAAACAATAAATTCTCACTCTGTGAAGGACACTGTTAAGAGAATTTTTAAATAGGCCATAGACTGAAGTAAAATATTTGCAAACAATATCTCTCATAAGACACTAGTATCCGGAATGATAAGGAAATCTAAAAACTCCACAATACAGGGGTGTCTGGGTGGCTCAGTCGGTTGAGCGTCCGACTTCGGCTCAGGTCATGATCTTGCAGTTTGTGAGTTCAAGCCCTGCATTGGGCTCTGTGCTGACAGCTCCGAGCCTGGAGCCTGCTTCAGATTCTGTGTCTCCTCCTCTCTCTGCCCCTCCCATGCTCATGCTCTGTCTCTCTCTGTCTCTCAATAATAAATAAACGTTAAGAAAAAAAATTTTTTAATAAAATAAAAACTCCACAATACAAAAACAACCCATTTTTAAAAATGGGCAAAGATCTGAATTGACACTTTATCAAAGAGGATATGTAGGGGGCAAGTACACATACACTAATATGTTCATCATCAGTAGTTTTTAGAGAAATGCAAATAAGGATCACAATGAGGCACCATAACATCAAAATAGCTAAAAGAAAATGAAACTGGTGATTCCAAACGCTAATGTAGAGCAACTAGAACGCGAGTTCCCGTGGAAGGCAAAATGGTACAGTTCCTTTGGAAAACAGTTCGGCACTTTCTTATCATGTTAAGTATGCACTTGGCATAGGAGTCACCAGTCCTACTTTTAGGTATTTAACCAAGTGCTGAAAACTTATAATCACACTGAAACATGTATGTGGATGTTTATAACAGCTTTACACATAATCGCTAAAAATTGGAAACAGCCCAGATGCCCTTCAATAAAAGAACGGGTAAATAAGCTGTCGTGTATCCATAAAACGGAATACTACTCAGCACTGGAAAGAAATAAACTGCTGATTGCGCAACACCATGAATGGATTTTAAACGCCTGCTCTTAAATTAGGGAAGCCAGACATAGAAGTCCATATGTTGTAGGATTCCATTTATATGACATTCTGGAAGAGGCAAAACTGTAGAAATAGAAAGCAGATCAGTAGTAGGGGAGTAGAAGAGGGCTTGACTACAAAGGAGAGCATGAGGGAAGTTGGGGGGTGATGTTCTGAATGGTATTGTAGATGGCGTTGGACAGATAGGTAGATGTATGATTCTGTGCATTTGTCAAAATTCACAAAACTGTACATCACAAAGAATGAATTTTACTTAGGCAAGTTAAAAAAAAATAACTAGGATGACAGTGAGAGCCATGAAGGAATACAATCTGTGACAAACAAGTGCGTGATGTAATAAGCAAAAGTGGTGAGGAAGAAAGGCGCTGACCTATGTATCTTTGGAAAACCATATTTAAGTTAGATGCTTTCAGCCTAAAGACCAAAACTGTACAAAAACTATGTATTCCAGTTGATAAATTGGTTTCTTACAGGAGTATGGGTTAGCAGTTCCGAAACTACTTTATATGCATAGGAGAACAGAGCAAAATAAATACATATATTATAGAAATCAAATGCCAGATTTCTCACTGCCAGGGAAAGAAGTTTACAAATAAACAGGGGGATGGCTAGAAAGAACCCTATGGTTCTAGATGACATGCAGAGATATTAGTATGAACTCTTTTATTTTAATATGCATGCAGTTAAATACACAAATAAATGTACATACATAAATGTGTGTGTGCACGTGCGTGCGTGCATGTGTGTGTGTGTGTGTGTGTGTGTGTTGGCACACATTTATTCATTGGTTGGTATACATACATACATTCCCTGAGAAGGCCTACTGGCAGTGATAACCTTAGTAGCAAGAAACGTACTCAGCACTCCAAACTTGGTTTCTAAATACCATTTTCCAATAAAAAATCTCCAAAGAAAGGGCTGAAGCTGGGAAAATAACAAGATGAGACCAAAGCATCTTGTGGTTCCAAGAAGTAAGGAAGTGAGAAAAAAAAAAGTCAAAAAGATACAGAAGTTAGCAATTTTTAAAGATCTCCCAATGGCCAAAGCTACAATAATTTGAAAAAGAAAAATAAAGATAGTATTAGACTGTAGTCCCAAGGATAAAATACATATTGATGAGACCATGCTTTTATAAGTAAATAAGATAGGACACTTCTTCCTTACAGAGAAATTCCAATTAATAAATATAGATAAAATGAGGGAAAGAGAAAATTATCACCAGAACATTACCACAAGAACACTAAGCTAAAATAGTGGGCAAAAGTTTAAGGAGGAACGTTTGCATCCCTGTAAATTAGTTTTTAAATTTAAAAAAACATTTTTTTTGTGATGTTTATTTATTTTTGAGAGAGACAGAGACACAATGCGAGTGGGTTGGGGCAGAGAGAGAGGGAGGCACAGAATCTGAAGCAGGCTCCAGCTCTGAGCTGTCAGCACAGAGCCCGACGCGGGTCTCGAACTCAGCTGTGAGGTCATGACCTGAGCCGAAGCCAGACGCTCAACTGACTGAGCCACCCAGGCGCCCCACATCACTGTAAATTATGATTCCAAAGTATTTATTAATTTTGTGCTGGTTGTAATCACACATCCATGAATTCTTGGATACATCTCCCTCCAAGAAGTGGAGTTTATTTCTTCTGCCCTTTGGGTGAGGAGTGGGACGTAGTGACTGACTTCTAATCAATAGAGTAAGGAAAGTGAAAAATGGTCACTCCACATTGGAGAAATTTGGTGGAAAACTGCGTTAGCCAAGTCATCGTGGTTAACACCCGCAATAACAAAACCTGTTGATATTATGTGCCTCCTGATCAGATGCACTGAGAAGTCACCTCACCTCTGGTATTCTTCCCCAAATTTTGTCATCTCAGACAAATTCAAATTTAGAGACAGTCTACAAATGTTCTGGCCAGCATTTTTTGAAAGGTCAAGGTCATGGAAGACAATGATAAACTGAGAAACGGTCACATATGGGGGAAAGTACAGACAGCCAACAACTAAATACCATGTGGAGCCTTGGGTTTGAGCTTGGGATGGAAAATGGATATTAATGGAAAATTGGCAAAATCTGAATAAACCTGTCATTTAGTTAACATTGTACCAATGTTAGTTTGCTACTTTTGATCATTGTACTATTGCTTAAAATGCTAACATTAAGAAAGGTGGGGAATGAGTGTATATGGCAACTCTGTACTATTATCTCAAAAGAAATAGGTGATATTTTTGAAAAAGGAATGTAATGTTTTTTTTTTTTTGAACTTTTGCATCTTACATATCATCTAATTGTTAGCTCTTGGCTTCTTGGTCCTCAGAATGATCTTCAAAATGACTACAGTGGGTTCTTTTCTTTTTCCCAGAGAACATTGATTTTGCACTTTGGATAATCTTAGCAGCAGTGGAATAATACCAATTGTAGTTTCCATTTATTAAGTGCTTACTATATACCAGGCACTCTGCCAAATACATAGATATCTGCTCATCTCATATTCACACCAGTCCTGGGAGGGCTTTCTAGCCAATTTTACAGATGTGGAAACTGAGACAAAGAGAAGTTCTTTACAGTGTCAAGGCTATATGATTAGGAGAGGTTGAGAAAAATAGGATTCAAACTACTTAAGATGACTGGCATCATAACCAGTGCTAGTTATGATAATAATTTGAGGAATTAATATGTGCTACAGCCTCAATTAATTTAAGAGTGCTGTTTTTGTTGAGCTGCCTGTGAAGTCGTCATTTTTATTGTCTTATTTTATCGAAGGGGAAACTGAATTCTGGGAAGTAAGCACCGTGCTAGGATCCAGATCCAGTGAGCCCAACACTTTCCTCTTCACTCCAATTTAATCTGCCTCACAGTCTTTACAAAGAGGAGTCTTGTATTCTTGTTACCGCTAAACTCGGGAGCTACACCATATATGTTTTTAAAAAATGATAAAACTCTGTTCTGATGCTCACCCTGATTTCAAATTGTTTTAAAATCAAAGTGATTTAAAATTAGTCCTTGCAAGTGCTATGAGGCCTAGGATGCAGCTGTGGGAACACCACTGGGTCCCTGGATGCCATGGTGAGTGTTTCACATGACACGCCATCTAAAAGCTCCTCACCTACCAGCCTGTGTTGTAGGCAGTTTTTATGTCACAGGGTCTTCCTTTCCACAACCAAACAACAGAGCCATCCAGCAGAGGAATTTTCTTCCTGTTTCCACACATTGAAGTGAGCCCTGAGGCGACAGTGCCATCAAATACTCTCTTAGAAACAAACAAACAAATAAACCACAAATAAGAGAGGATGGCGTGAGGACACATTAAAAGTACTTTTTAGAGTTAACCAGCAGAGAGACTCCTGAGGTGGCAGAAGGATAGGATGGCTCTTGCCACGTGTTACTTTACTGCGTTCCAATGTTGAGTCCTTGAGCTGAACACCAGGGAGCCATTTTGCCTAGGAAGGGGATGTTGTACTCACACTATGGCTGCCACTGATCTAGTTACACAGACCTAGAGTTTCACACCTTTATCTCAGCAGGGACAACTCTGCCACAAAAGAGTTAGCTCATTGCCAAGGGTAATAAACCAACAGTCCCATGTAACTCAGCAACCGGGTACCATGAGACCAAGGACACCGAGGGATGATGAAACCAGACTTGGAGGCAAAGCATCATGGGCATGGGAAACCTCATCTAGCAGCAATCATTGTTTTCGTCATTTAACAAATATTTACTAAACACTCACCGTATACGAGGCATTATGCTGGATGCAAGAGCAGGAAGACTTGTAAGACACAGTCTCTGAATTGGAGCAACTCCTAGTCTGGTGGGGAAAATGGACTTGAAGACAAATAATTGCAATCCACTATGATATGTCCCCAAATAAATGTTGGTACCAGCTTATCAGAAGGACACAAAGAGGGCAGGATTTCCTCTGCTTGTGTGGGCCCAAGATTTCCTAAAAAGATTTTTTCCCCATGGGAATAAAATAGTTTTCAGTGTTCAACAATTTGGTAAGATAGATTTTACATACATCTTCAAGGATGGTGCCATCTATTATCAGACATAAAACTAATTTGAAGTTCAATTAATCTCATCTTTAGTGCTTATTTTTGGCTATTCAACATAATTAAGCCAGCTGTCCTGCACCATTAGTCTCCTAAATAGGGAAAGGCCTCCTTATCTACTCCTGACCCATTTCCTCAAGCTCACCCCCAAATGGCTCCTTCTGTTTCCACCTATACTAAAGTGCCCATGTTCTTCAAATATATATTTTTGCATCCTATCTCTGTGCTTTTGCATATATTAGGTGTTCTATGTGGATTGTCTTCGTGAGTGCCTACCAAAACCCAATCTATTCTTTTAAGGGTCCTCCCCATGTTGGCTTTTCTAAAAGCAACCGACCCGGAAGTAAAGTCTTCCTCTTTGAATATCTACAGTGCCACGTTTGTATCTCCTTTATCTTACTTATTACACACTTCCTTGGGTTGTAGTTATTTCTGCCACTAAATTATGCACGATTTCAGACAAGGTCCCATGTGACTTTTTCAGGAGCCAGCATGGTAGCTGGGAAATTGAATGGATTCAGCACATTTGGCAAATAAACGTGCTTATGGAAAGAGATGGTGGGAAATTGCTAGAAAATTTGGACTTGACCAACTGTGAGTGAGTCAAAAATGCTCCACAAAGAGATAAGATACTTTGCAGAATTACCCAGCAAAGAGAGGGGAGTGAAGACATTGGTGGCCTTCTCAAACATCTGATGGGCTGCGCCTCATAGGTATGCAGCCTGTGCAGTCCCACAGGGCTGCATTCGTGGTTGAATGCTCTGCTGTTGCCATCTTGAAATTCTTAACAATTTTCCAACAAGAGACACTGCATTTTCATTTTGCACTGGATCCTTCAGATTATGGAACGGGTCTTGGCTCCAGGTTAGGAAGCAGTTTTAAGATTTAGAAAAGTCAGGGGCGCCTGGGTGGCACAGTCGGTTAAGCGTCCGACTTCAGCCAGGTCACGATCTCGCGGTCTGGGAGTTCGAGCCCCGCGTCGGGCTCTGGGCTGATGGCTCAGAGCCTGGAGCCTGTTTCCAATTCTGTGTCTCCCTCTCTCTCTGCCCTTCCCCCGTTCATGCTGTGTCACTCTCTGTCCCAAAAATAAATAAACGTTGAAAAAAAAATTAAAAAAAAAAAAAAGATTTAGAAAAGTTAGTCAAGAACTAGGTGCTTACTGGCCCCTCTTTGGAATGTGGAGATTAAGAATCAAAGGAGCCAAGGTGATCTGCCTTTTGTCTCTGCAGAGGTCACGAGGATATTATTACCGTTTCTATTAGTATTTCTTTTTTATTTTCTTTCTTCCCTGGGTCCTTTTTTTCCCCAGGAACAGTGCTGTGACTCCAGCTAGCTGGGGGCAAATGGATGTAAGATGGTGTATAAATTTTCGAGGGCTGCTTTAGCAAAGTACTACAAACCGGGAGGCTGGAAATCCAAGTCCAAGGCAGGGCTGAGTACTTCTGGGGGCTCTGAGGGAGAAGTTGTTCCATCCCGCTCTCTTAGCTTCTAGTCAGTAGTCTCAGATGTTCTTCGGTTTACAGATAGTGTTTTCCCTATTTCTGTTCATCTGTCTGTGTCTCCTTGGCCAAATTTCCCTTTTATAAGGACATCAGTCATACTGGATTAGGGCTCATCTTAATTACCCCACTTTAACTCGATTAGTTCGGTAAATACTCATTTTCCCAAAAAAATCACAATCTAAGATACTGGGGGCTGAACTTACCACACTTTTGTGTGTGTGTGTGTGTGTGTGTGTGTGTGCGCGCGCTTGAGGGGCACAATTCAACCCATAACAGGTCGAATTTCTTTCTCCCGGAATTATTATTATTTTTCCATTAAATTCTCTTTTGAATAGGATGAATTCCCTCACTTTTTTGTGGCATTATAAAGGAAGTACGGCTTCCCTACTCTTGTCCCTTAGAAGTTCATGATTCGGAGGAAATTAAAATTTCAGTTTCTCTCACCACCTGTGGGAGTGTCATTAGGATGCTTCCCCATTCCCCCACAACCACCCTCACTCTCCTACTAACAGGTAACTTATACATCAGGTTGATTCCCTGGCACCTATAGTTTAGCCACGCAAGACACACAGCCTTTTAGACATGCAAGGCATCTGATAAGTAACTTAATATAGTACCCTTATTTTACTAATGAAGAAATCCAAGTCCAAGACGTTAAAATAATTTGTTGCAGAGCACTCAGCTAATTAAGGGTAGGAGTGAAATCAGAGCCATGTCAGTTAATTCTGAATATAGGCGCTTTTTAGGATATCATTGTTTTCATATATGCAAGTAAATATCCTTTAGGTAGAAAAGCGCCCAGACACGTACTACTTGCATTCCCTCACTAATGTTTACAACCAAAGAATCTGGATTTTACTTAGAATTTTCCATCTTTTAAGCACGGACCAAAAAAAAAAAAAAAGTCAAATGTTAGGAAGCAATGTATAAGCTACATAAAATCTGTCAGGGACCTGGCCAATGGCAAGCCTCTGATTCACACCTTCTCTCTTCTTACTTACCTGGTAATCCCTTTACTCTTCAAATGTTGCTAAATTTAAGAGCACAGGGGCATCCTCAGAAACAAATGGAATCACCCATGCCAATACATTGTCGAGGCTTTCTGTTGGATTTCCCCAGGCTTTCTTTTTTTTTTTTTTTTTAATTTTTTTTTTCAACGTTTATTCATATTTGGGACAGAGAGAGACAGAGCATGAACGGGGGAGGGGCAGAGAGAGAGGGAGACACAGAATCATAAACAGGCTCCAGGCTCTGAGCCATCAGCCCAGAGCCTGACGCAGGGCTCGAACTCCCGGACCGCGAGATCGTGACCTGGCTGAAGCCGGACGCTTAACCGACTGCGCCACCCAGGCGCCCCCAGGCTTTCTTTTAAAGCTTTTTATGCCACAAGTCCATATGCCATCGCTAATTTTCAGGGTTGGTTGTAACAATAGCAAAGTTTGTATATTTAGTCACCACTGGGACTAAATGGTTTGTCAGCTTAACGTTTGAATTTCACAAAACATCAGAAAGGTTTTGTGAAAAGAACATACGTGTCTCAGTTTAGATGGTGGTTTAAGAACTCAACCGCTTTGGAGGTAAACTTTAGGTGTGAATGTTTGAGGGCATAGGGGTGGCCTAATACTTAATGTAATATTGTTTGTACAGGAGGGTTATCATGAAAAAGTGACAAACGCCAAGCTTAATCTTCATATATGTATCTTTCTCTTAATTCTCCAGGGCGAGGTGAAATTTTTGTTTTTCAATCTCTATTTTACTGATTGAGACTGAGAGAATTAATCAGTGTATTCTTTTAAAGAGCAATTCACTCACTCATCCCAAGACAAAAGATTGTCAGTTTTACGTTCATTCAATGACCCCTGTATATGTCTAAGAATAATTCTACTTGTATAAATCTACGCCTGTTTGGTGTGTCCGTTCGTGTCCTTAAGGTGGAGTGAGGGGTTCTTTCCATGATGGAAGAGTGACTCTTGACTTTCGGTGCACTGGACCCAGAGGTGGCATTCCTTACACAACTTACAATTGATTCTTTTCCTTTCTTTCTTTTCCCGTTTTCGGCACGCAGGCACTCTGGTCGCGTTTTTCATTCTTCACAGTGCAGAAATTGTGTGGAAGACAATAGGCTTGTTTCTAATTTGGTGTTTCTGAAAGCTTGGCAAAATAGAAATAAGTCTGTATTCAAAAGTTGAAAAAGAGCATGTAAATAGCAATAACTGAAATTTGTGATTAAACAATTAACAAAAAAGAACCCTATGAAGTCATTAAAAGTATAAAGAGGGAGACGCTTCCTGCTTCATCATTACTGGGTTTGAACTGTTATTATTTAACATTGATTGAGCACTAACCACGTGGGCGCTATTCTTTCAACGGTGGAGTTGAAAATAGTCACTTTCCAGTGGTATTCTTATTGGCATTTATTCCTGGCAGGAAAACCTGGAAAAGTTTTAGGTAGCTTTCTCTAAAGATACAGAAACGCTGAAAGGGAATCTAGACAGCGTGATTATCAGAGACTATGGTGAAGAGAACATGGGCTATGAAGTAAAACCAACAAACTTGAATTTGATTCTTGTCTTCCCCTCTGATGATCTCTGGGAAGGTGGGCAAATCATTTTCTTTCTCTCAGCCTTACTTTCTTCATCTATAAAATGGGAGTAAGATTCTCTCTCTTATAGCGTTTTTGTGGGAATTGATAATCCGTGTGAAGTCAAAGAACATTCTAAAATACTCAGGAAAAAATAGTCATTTTAGCATGATTATCGCTACTGGCTGTCTTCATTTATAACCGTCTCATTGTTTTATAATATTGATTAATTCTAAGGATATTTAAATGTCATAAAGAATTTGAGAAAGAGGAATTTAAAGGGATCAGGGAGAAGTGTACCAGTCAGTGAGGATTATGTTATTTCATTTGGCTTTAAGCCAAGCAAATGTTCAGCTGCCAGTTAAAAATGTACCACCTGCCTTCACCCTCTCTTTAATATATTCTTTAAAGTAGCATGGTGGAAGGTATCCAGCTACACTCAGAGCACGCCTTTTAATTTGCAGCTTTGAGCATCCAGATTCTAGAAGGAATCCTAGTTTGGGGCCTATAAACAATGAAGGAATTTTAAGGCCTGCACCCAACAGGTTTAAAGGGAACACGTCTATCGACAAATACATTTGTAATATATTTTGCTTGGTATCTTTCTCTATTCATGTAGAGTGATATTATCCTCCCCTAAGAATAATAATTACACACGCAAGGAGAAGATTATGTAAGGATGGCTTAGTCGAGATAAGGACACTTTCACTTTCGAGAGATGAACCAAGTTAGAAGAGAGCTGAGAACAACAAAAGCGCTCTCTGACAGGAGGGAATATATTTAATGACCTAATGCAAATGTCATCCTCTTTTGAAAGTGCTTGATATTACAAGTATCATTTTGTAGTGTGCACTTCTCTCAGCACATTTGCTATTTTAGTTTAACGCACATGATTAGCACTAGAAGTGGAGAGTGTTATGGACAAGAAATTACATAAACATGTGGAAGATGGGGCCGTAGTGATTGGGACAAATTCGAGGGAGCAGGCACCCCGCAGAAGGGCTTCTATGTCCTATCTTGTCAAAGGAATATAGCAGGCAATCCAGTGGTGCTCAAACAGGCGAGAAGATGGAATGTGGCAACTCCCTACAAATACATAGAATTAAAAACAAATTAAAATGTCTAGTACGGTGCTTGGCACATAGTAGACACTCAGTAGATGGAAACTTACTGTCATTGGCCTGTTTTCTTTCAGGAAGTATGGCATCATTGCTGGCTAGTGAAATCCTACAGACTAGTTATTGGGTGTCTCACATCATGAATATTCTGATGAAAACTGTTTTCACTTGCATCATAGTGCTTATATATTGTTTTTCTTTTTTCTTCCTGGGACTTGCGTTCCTTGGGTTCCTGTCATAGACATCTCTAAAGCTGATCATGCTAAGGGAGGTTTTCAGATCTCTCCTATTGGCCTTCATCATTTCCCTCCTAAAGTCAAGGCTAGCTATGGCGTGTCTGGCTGTCTGAATAAAAACAAGCCAAAAAAACAAAAACCAAAAACCAAACAAACAAACAAAACCCTCAAAAGCACCCAGGAAAAGACAAACAAACAAAAAAACAAGGCTCTACCTTGAAAAAAGCTTTAGCAGTATGAGAGAGCCTGAAGGACTTCAGACTTAGAAATCTTCATGTCTTAGACTTTGCATGTCCTTTCCCATGACAGCTGTTCCTTTCCACTACCTCCTGCATACAACTTTAATCTCCAACTGTTTTTCTTCATCCTTCTTGACAAGATCTAGATTGGTCACCAATGGGGTGTGGCCTGAAGAAGCTGCATTTTTTAACCAGCTTCTAGGGGTGCAAAGCTGCTACTTCATAGATCGCTCTTTGAATAGAAGGAACCAAGGTTCTGTTTTCCGGTGATGTATTCCAATTACAGGTTCTTAAGATTGCATGGTTCAGAGGAATAATCAACAGTCCTGGCTATTGAGCCTCTGCTATTTGTAGCATGAACCATAACATACTCGTTTTAAGTAGTAGTCCTTTTAAATCCTTTTAAATTATCCTTTGTTTCGTTGTCTTCCTCAGTCATTCTCCAAAATATAAGGTTAAGATGACAATAACAACAAAGTTTTATAACTCAGCCATCAGTGGTTACAAATAGATTTTCTATCCCAGGCTTATGAACCATATTGTTAATTGACAATTAAGAATGATGTGCTTTATTGGGCTAGTTTTAATTAATTCTTTCCCTTGGCTGATCAGTAAGTTTCAGGAGTGAGCACAAATGTTTATTTGGAGGGCTGAAGGATGTGTTTATAGGTCTGATTGATAAACTAGAAGGTCATCATACCCAAAGGATATTTGTGCCCATTTTGGGGAGAATTGTAGAGGAGTGGATTATTGTGGGATAGATAATGGTGGGTTCCTTCAACACTTAGCAATTTCATAGCAATGATACAGCTGTGTACTATGGGAAACCACCCAAACACTTGGCAGAAATAGAATACCAATGGTTCATTTCTAATTAAGTTTATTTTCTTTTTTTCTTGATGTGTGTATGGCCTTCTTTCAGGTTTTAGCTCTTTCTGTGATACAGAGATGAATGCAGGCAAAATAGAAAGCCTGCAAAGAAAGCCTATTTTTAATGCTCCAGATTCATTTTTTAAATGCTTTTCTCCCTCCTCTTCCAGAGAAGAGAGAATCGGGTACCTATTGCCTTATTGTCTCTCCTTCCTGTCTTTTATGCAGGATTCTTAGGGAATAATCTCGTATCAGTTATTGGAAGTATTACTATAAATCAATGTTGCTTTTCCAAAGTATATTCACATTTAAATTCTTTTTTATGATCTTAAATTGGAAAATGATGTTCCAATTACTAGAAAATTAGACATGAATGAATTGATAGAACCGGAGGAACACTGTAGAGCTTCAGGTGTGAACACAAGGTGATAGTGAGGTAAGGATTTATTTGAAACCTAAAATAGCCCTTCCGATTGGCTCAAGAGTTCTTTGGGATTTAAATAACTCCGTAATTAATAGACACCTAGTCAATACCATGTGTTCCAGTTTGCCAAGGACCCTTCTTCCCCTCTACACAGAAAAGGACTCAAACTTGAAAAGCGTCATTCATATTTTAAAATGGGATCATATCCAGCAATAGCACTACTAGGAACTTATCCAAAGGATACAGGAGTGCTGATTCATAGGGGAACACGTACCCCAATGTTTATAGCAGAGCTATTGACAATAGCCAAGTTATGGAAAGAGCCTGAATGTCCATCCACTGATGAATGGATGAAAGGAGATGTGGTTTATATATACAATGGAATACTACCTGGCAATGAGAAGGAGTGAAATCCTGCCTTTGCAGCAACGTGGATGGAACTGGAGGGTATTATGCTAACTGAAATAAGTCAGTCAGAGGGAGGTGTCATATGTTT
Source organism: Leopardus geoffroyi (assembly GCF_018350155.1). Classification (NCBI taxonomy): domain Eukaryota; kingdom Metazoa; phylum Chordata; class Mammalia; order Carnivora; family Felidae; genus Leopardus; species Leopardus geoffroyi. The sequence continues at coordinate 135,808,507 of NC_059333.1, forward strand.
TCACTCATATGTGGAACTGAGAAACTTAACAGAAGACCGTGGGGGAAGGGATGGGGGAAAAAATAGTTACAAACACAGAGGGAGGGAGGCAAACCATAAGAGACTGTTAAATACAGAAAACAAACTGAGAGTTGATGGGGGAGAGTGGGAGAAAGGGGAAAATGGTGATGGGCATTGAGGAGGGCACTTGTTGGGATGAGTGTTGGGTGTTGTATATAAGCGATGAATCATGGGAATCTACCCCCAAAACTAAGAGCACCCTGTATACACTGTATGTTAGCCAACTTGGCAATAAATTATTTTAAAAAATGGGGTCATACCACATTATATCTTGCAAACATGTCTTCTAATTTGTCACTTTCTCTCACTTCGCTTCATGTTCAAAGGTTTTATTAGAAAATGGTTGCACAAGTAGGAAAAGAGTCTAAAGAGAGGAAAATGAAAGATATGGTAGCTGTCTGCTCATCTATTTTTTCAACTAATATTTACAGAGTACCTAGAACTAGGTAGTGTGGAGCTACAAAGAATGTTTTTCTCCCTTGAGGAGAAAAAAAGCCTATTGTCCGACTCATCTTAACATAATAAATTCCTCACTAAAGAACGCACAAAATCGGGGCACTTGGGTGTCTCCGTCGGTTAAGCGTCCGACTTCGGCTCGGGCCATGATCTCGCAGTCTGTGAGTTCGAGCCCCACATCAGGCTCTGTGCTGACAACTGGGAGCCTGGAGCCTGCTTCGGATTCTGTGTCTCTCACTCTCTCTACCCCTCCCCCAATCGTGCTCTGTCTCTCTCTCTCTCTCTCAAAAATAAATAAGCATCAAAAATAAATAAATAAATAAATAAATAAATAAACAAACAAACAACCACACACACACAAACACACACAAACCTCTTCCCATTTGGACGGGTATCTGGGCGCCATGTCTCACAGCCCCACAAGAGGACTTGCGCACACAGGCCTGTATGTAGATGATTCCCACTGAAGTTGGTGCTGCGCAAACTGCACAGCCCTCTGCCCAGCCCTGCAACACTTACTTTAGGGGCAATGAAATACGATGGCTTGTTTTGTCTCTAAAATACTTCCCAAGATATTTTTTTTTCTCCTCTGTTAATATCATTGCCACGTTCTGTCTCGCAGAAACAAATTGACAGAAAATTCTAAATTGATCCAAATGCTCTAAAATGTTTTCTCTCTAAAGTTCATTTTCTATGGATTTTGCACATCATACGGGGAAGATGGTAAGACAATGAGGAGGGGGTTTCGAAGTTTCTAGCTCTAGTTTTCCCTTGTTACAGATTTTAGGGATATTAAAAAGGCAGGTCTTGTCTCCCAGTGTGGATGGAACCTGGTCAGCTCTCCCCTCCGGACAAAAATCACACTCTAGAGTGAAATGTTTGGTTTCTCTTTATGCAAACTTGATTTAAAAAGGAAAAAGAAAAGAGCACAAACTGAGCCAGTAAGGCAAAAGGCCCTTTAGATTCTGCTCAGTCACAGAAAACCAAAATTATTAATGCCTTTTCATTGTGTTCCCCCCTCCCTTTTTTTTTTTTTTAAACAAAACAACCCCTAACTAAAGGTGGGCCGGTGCAGACACCAAGCCATCAAAGTACGTTGTGAGTAATTAGTAACATGAATGCAGCCGTCACATTCTGAGATGTGTACGTATCTAACCAAGCAGAGGGGAAATCTTGTAATTAATTTTGAGGCTGTTATGATGTTTCAATTGATTTGGATCAGAAAAAGGAGAACAATTAAGAAGAATCAGAAAACAATATCCCTTTTAGTATTCTAAAGGGAAGAGAAAAATTAAATAGGAGTTTAATTGAAAAATTCTGATCTATATGAGGAAAATGGAATGTTGTGTAAAAAGGAATCTTGACTTATTATGGGAACACTAATACTGGGCCGGCATTTGGGGCAATAAAAATCTAAATTCTAACAACCACAGAGCTCTCAATAGAGTAGGATGATTGGAAGCCAAAATATTACAATTGTTTCAGGTACCCACTTAAGGTACCACTCGGGTACCAGAACTTTGACTTGAATCGCATCCTGCCAGGATGATTCTATTGAATATTATTCCACATTAATTCCTGGTACAAAGTATGAAATATGGTTACCATTTTAGTCATTTCATGTTTATTGTCTACTTATCTATTTTACCTTCTTCAGAATTGGAATATAAAGAATGCCTGTATTCATGGCTTAGATCCTTCTGAAGTTCCATCGGTAATGTATTTGCTTAACAGAAAAAAGCATATTGATATGTTTTCAGGCTCATGATATAGAGTAAAATTTGAAAAATATTAATACATTCTAAAGTCTTCAAAACAATCTTGCATATAACAGCTATTCATTAGCTAATTAATTGATTATTAAGTGTCCACTACATTTATAATCTTACTTCCTATTGCTACTGCATCCATTCGTGTAGAAAAGCTGCAAGACTGGGTGTTGTATGGAAACTGATCTGACAATAAATTTCGTATTAAAAAATAAAAATAAAAAAATAAAAGCGAAAAAAAAATAAACATAAAAAAAAAGAAAAGTTGCAAGAGTTTTCTTGTGTCCGCTGTATTCACAATTCTTTTTCAAGCACAGGTTTTTCAGGGAGACCAATTGTCTTGCTTTGAAACTCCCAAAACCATGTCTCTTGGAACTCCACTTAAATAAAACAGTAGTGAGGGCAATACAGACAAGAAAATATACATTATATCAACCAGAGTTCTGCTTAACAGTTTGACTTAACAGTTTCATTTTTCGGATGAGGATAGCTGCATGACCTCAAATCTCTTCGAGAACCAGGTTATTTGAATGATTCTTTGTTCATCATCTAAGAAAGCTGGAGTCAAAAGAAAAGAAATGGTCACGTGCCGAGAAGATAACCATTTCTGGCCTGTGGTTGGATGCATCTGCGGCCAGAAGGTAGAATTCTCTTTTCCTGTGAGCTTAGTAGTTAGTCTTCATGAACTCAAAGTACTCACTGTCTAGGGAGAGAGCAAATCAGGCAGGCCAGGCAAGATGAAGACTTGTTTTTACCCTCAAAATCTGATGTGTGAAATTCGGTGCATAGCACAAGCAGCAGGGCATAGCGAATGGCTGATACAGGAAACAACCTGTTAGAATATGCAAAATTATCTCCATTTCCCTGCTATGTATTAGAACATAAAAGATAAAAAGTCCAGTCTTACTCATCCCATATTAAAGTACGCACATACCTTAGGCTAATTGAGAATGCTGCCTTAGAGTGAATCTTTTCTTAGCTTTTTCCTGGCCCTTTTTTTTTTTTTTTTTTCTCCCTCTCATACCAAAAAGAAAAGTCAGCTAAGAACTGCTTGAGATGCATTCCGGGGGAGGAGGGCAGGAATCAAGGTTGGGGGGTGGGGGGAGGAGAGATTTCATGCTCTTTCTTACGCTCTACACAACTGTTTGGCCATGGGATGAAAAGATCGTGAGTAGGAAAAAGTTGCTTCACGTGAACAAGCAAGATTTGACTGACACACTCAGAAAACTTGAACTGTTCTTGTATTTTTGTTCCATTCACTCATCAACGTCTTTTCCTTTCTATCTCAGATTGTACTCTTTTTCTCCTCTTTACTAGCTATACTACAGAGAGATGATGTTGACGACCTTCCCTGCAAGTAGAGTGTAATGTTGGGTGACTGTCATTCGTCCTGGATTCTATAAAAGCCTCCTTGGATCCTTTCTTCTCTACAAAGTAGCTGTTCTGAGAATGATGTTTTCATTTCAACCTGGTGATAAGAAGTCAAAGTGGCACAGAACTTAAACTGTAATCTTTTCAAAAAAAAAAAAAAATGGTACCGTTTAGAGAAGGGCAAGTTTGGCCTTTCCTCTCATTACATAACAAAAGAGACTCTAGGTATAAGATCCTGGCAAACTCTTGTTTCTTCCCTCTTGTTTCCTGCTCCTTCGCTAAATAACCATGTGAATATACTGCAGGGGCCTTCGTACCTGGTGGCCAAGGCCTCTGTCTCCTTAGCAACTAAACTTTTCAAAGATTACAGGGAAGATGTTTTCTTCAGCCCTGAAGCTGTTTTAATGCTTTCAAATGTCAGAAGAAAAGATTCTGCAATCCCACTGGTGCTGGTGTGAATGGGGCAAGAGACAACATTTAAAAACATGTTTAGTCAATTCTTCACCAGGCAGTAACCTTCAAACGTGTGTGCAAATTTCAAAAACAAAAATAATGTAAATAAATTGTGGAAGAGGCTTTGAATTTAAGCAGAGGGAGGCTCCCCTATTTGGCTGCCCTAAAAGCATTGGCTCTGGGACACCCTGCTTTCCTCTACTCCCTCATTTTCAAGGCAACGGAGATTTGCTTCTCTAATTGCTGGGGATGAAAAAGACAAAGGAAGTTGGGTTACAAAAACACTCACTGATTTTCATCTGGAGTGCAAAGGAAACGCAGCTTTTAACATTTCCCCATTACTTATTAGATTTTCCCTATGAGCCACCACCGACCAAATATCAGTTTGGGGGGCGGGGATAATTTTTCATTAGTTCCCAATCTGGACATGGTTTTTAAACCACACGGTCTAACAGAGATGATACATTTTTCAAACTTTTTCCAATCTCCAGACCGCACCTTGACATAACAGCAGGTGTGGAAAACGAATTTACTGCCTTCTCATGGTGGGGAGGAAATAGATTCTCAGGCCTTTCTTTAGTCATCTTGAGCTTTTTCTGGAAAGGTGACCTCTGAGATGTGACTGGTTCCATCCCTGCTGGTATCTCCCAGTGGTACCTCCCAGGCTTTGGGTTGTCCGGTCTCACTCTTCCTTGGTATAGTCAGAGCACAGTGGCACCCGCTTGCTGATTTGGCACTCCATGAACACTCCTTGGTGCTGTAGATACCCCAGAGGGATGGCAATACCCTCTATACTGCAGGCCCAAACCTGCTTTGCACCCCCACTCTCTCCATCACAGTACATCCCTGACTTTTTTTTCTCATCTGTGGCAACTCAGCCAGACTCCAGACTGACCCCCACATTCTCCTCAGACCCATGTACACACATCAGGGTTCCACCCGTGCCCTTAAAAATCAAGTGTGACCCTGGAGAACTAATCTCTGACCCTCCCTCTACTTAAGCCATTCTATACCACCTAGACCATTTTCACACAGTTGCCCCCAGGTGGGTGAGCCAGAAGCTGCATCCCAGAGTCCCAACTGTGAATTAGGATGAAGGCCTCCTGATGCCTATGTTCACCTCAACCTTGTTTATCACACCATATATGCCTCAACTCCTACCCATCCAATATTGATGGACAACCAGAAAGCAATCCTGCAACCCTAGACTTGTCCCTTCCCGCTTCTCTACGTAATTTCTTCATGTCTCAGAGAAACAGGGTTCACTTTCATTTTCCCTCTCTACCTCTCTAGACCTTTTCCTACCTCATGCTTTTCTCTAACTACATTCCCATGCTGAAGTGTTTTTTTTTTTTTTAATGTTTATTTATGTCGAGAGAAAGAGAGAGTGTGAGGGGGGGAGGGGCAAAGAAAAAGGGAAACACAGAATCTGAAGCAGGCTCCAGGCGCTGAGCTGTCAGCACCAAACTCAAGTACCGCGAGATCATGACTTGGGCTGAAGTCAGATGCTTAATCAGTTGAGCCACCCAGGTGTTCCCTGCTCCATGCTTAAGTTTTAATGGTAGACAAACTGTGGGAGAACTGGGAGGGGAGGTATAAGATGGAAGTTTCCCAATCAAGGTCACAAATCATGGAATTTTTCAAATGTTATACTTACTGGACCATTGTGCATAACCACGATTAAAATCGGAGAGCATCCTGGGAATGGCAACAGTGCAAGAGAGACTTGGAGGGGGGGGGGTGGATAAATGCCTGACGTGGGCGTGAAGACAGGTAGTGTCATTTGATGAAGAAAGGAGCAAAAATCACAGGGATAAGTAGGGTTGGGGGCAATCCATAGGACAGTGGATGGGAAGAAGAGATCTGAGGGGTTCTTTAGGGCCCTCTTGGAATATGCCGAGTAAAGAAGAAAGAATATGGGAAGGAAGGTAAAGTCCGAGATGAGAGAGAGCCTGGGTCACACATCATGACGGAAGAGGTGAAGACACATCGGGAAGGGGCAGCACAGCCCGGAGGTGGGGTCTAAAGCTAGCATAGGTTAAGTCAGCGGGGGTCAGCGAGGTCAAGACATAAGAAGAAATATTCTTTAAAATTAGGTGTGTGGAAGGCATTCCCTTGAGGTAAAACTTACTTGGAAGAGGGTGACTCCTTAACAAAATTTGACAGGACATACCACAGCCAAAAATATCCCATTTATAGTCAATACTGCTTAGGGGGTCTATCAAAAATGAGTTTTGACTGTCATTATTATTTTTTGATGCCAGTCTGGGTCCCAGGCACACAGGCCCATGTTTGTCCTCTCAACTCTGAAGTCTGACATCAGCAGACAAACAATCTTACTTATTAACAATATCAGAGCAGCCATTAGGCCTCTAGTGTATATTTGCCAAATGAGGGGATCGATGCATGAATGAATTATTCCCCTGAGTGCTTAAGGAATAGAGGTCTCTAGCCCACATAAATTTGTACTTAAGTAATATTCAAATGTACACTCCATTTTCAGTGAAGAAAGGAGTTGAGAAGTACTAAGTCATTTAGGTACATTAGTCATAGAAAAAAAAAATCAAAAGGCAGAAAGTATTCTAGAGAAGTGACTTGTTAAGACACCCCTGTGAGATAATCTCTATTATGTTACCAGGAAAATAATGACCCATCATCAATACAGGTAATTGCTGAAGTACATTGATAGGAAAGGGATCTTAATTAAAGATTCTATTGGAAACATATGTGAACCAATCCAATTTCTAGGCCACAGGGCAATAATAGCCTTCCTATCTAATATGTTTCTTATTTTTATGAGCATTTATTGTTTGGAGCAATACTGTCTAATTGGGCCAAGCACAGGAGAAAAGAACATTAATGCTATTTGCTCTGTGTTTGAGACAGCTTCTGAATGGGAATGTGACCACAGAGCACAGGACTGTGTAAAGCCTCCATGTAACGTGACTTTGTGGACGACAAGAAGTCCTGGCTGAGTCTACTGCATGTAAACGTGGATGCTGTTAATACATTGATGCTCAGGCATGGGTGCCGACTTAGATTCCCCTTGCTACCCAAACTTCTTCTCAGATTGAGTAGATTTTTTTCTAAACATTACTGAATCTTAGAATAAAAAGTAAAAAGTGCCCATTGATGATCAAATAGATTATATATATATATATATATATATATATATATATATGTATATACATATATATACATATATATATTATACATACATATATATGTATATATATGTACAATGAAATATTATTCAGCCATTAAAAAAAAAGGAAATCCCATTATTTGGGACAACACAGATGGAACTGAACTTCAGGGTCTTATGCTATGTGAAATAAGCCAGACAGAGAAAGACAAATATTTTATGTTCTCATATGCAGAATCTACAAAAGCTGAAATAGAAACAGAGAGTAGAATGGTGGTTGCAGGGGCATGGGGAAAATGAGATGTTGGTCAAAGTACAAATTCTCAGCTACATGATGAATGAGCTCTGGGAAACTTACGTGTAGCATTGAATCGTATTGACTATAATTAGCAATACTTAAAAGTTAAGAGAGTAAATTTTAATTGTTATCACCACACACACAAAAATGGTAATTATGTGAGAGGATAGAAGTGTTAAACTTGTGGTAATCATTTTGCAATATATATGTATGTCAAATCATCACATTGTACATCTTAAACTTACACATGTCTTATGCCAGTGATATCCCAATAAAGCTGGAAAAATTAAATTAAAAACATACGATTTGTGTAAAAATGAAGGTGAAAAATAGAACTTTAAACACAATGTAAAAAATTAAGGAGAAAACTGAAATTGTCATTAGAAGTAATAACATATAAATCCTGAACAACGTACACATTCTCACTGCTTGTAATAAAAGATTAAGCCTTAAAAAAGTGGCTGGGCCTAAACTGCTTAAATTTTGGTTTCACACCAACTTGTCCACGAATTAAGATTTCTGAATTCTTTACTGAGTTTATGTTTCTGAAATGGAAGGAAAAAGGTCTCTCAATTCAAAACCTTAATAGAGTAGTTGCTATATGCTCAGTAAATAGTTCTGAAGATGATTCAGGGTATTCTTAGGGGGTTTCCACAAGACAGGACAATAGATACTTTGTGGTTTGGCTTTTTATACCGGTTATTGATAGATAAAACAAGTTCTCATCTACATATTGTATTCACTGTATTCTTTTGTAACATTCCACTAAAAACATGCTGTTCTTAAATGATTTGATAAACTATGGGGTTACATTGCTTAAACTGTCACCTGTGCTACAATTGCTTGGCCACCAAACCAAAGGACATTTTGTTAACGAAATATCTTTTAGCAAAATGCTTCAACCCGCCTGTGGTTTAACAATTGCATATCAGAGTTGACAACAGTTTTCTTTCCAACCATTGGCTTTTACTAATTGGGAAACACGGTTGTGAACGTCAGATACCTTCCCACTGAGTTTTCTCAACCATCATGGTTTTTTTTTTTTTCAGTGTCCTTCTCCATTTGGCTGAGTTTTTTTTCCTTCTTTGTCCTCCTTTGTCCTTTGCCACTTTTGTTGACATATAGAACATTCTTTATTGAGTTTTTTGCTTGTTCGTTTTAGCCCAGCTGGCCAAGAGGGCAGACCTGGAGTGGCGCGGTGGTTTTAGCAGGGTCACCACCGGCACCTTTTTATTAGTGTCCTGGTCTTTGGTCCAAGACTTGAAGACTTATGAGGGTAGGAGCCAGGAGACCCATGCAGTCTAAGCGAGTGGCCTTTCATAAAAAGCCTCCTCGCCTCTGTCACAGGAGAAAGAGGAGAAGGTAGTTCTGACCACATCACGACATTACTAGTAGAGAGGTGACAGAGACTGAGTCTCTGCTGTCAGAACCTGGGTGGTGATTCCATCAGCAGTAATTAAGAGACACTTTATTTGTGGCTAACTGTAACACTATCCATCATGGGCTAGTCTGATGTCAAATTCCTTTTGACTTTTTCTGATATTCCTTTAATTATTTACAAGACTGGTGATGTTTTAGGGCATGGAAAGGTGAGGGGAAGAAGGCTGACGTACTTGAACAAGTGAGTAATTTAAAATGGAACTAAAATATTCATAAAATGACAAGTCAGATCCTTCAATTAACACCATGCATTCTATTTCCATTTCAAAAAATAAATTGAAGCCTCTGAATATCATTTGTTTCACAGTGGATGATGCATTTCGGAACTGAGCAGACAAATGTGAAGTTACTACCTTTAGGCTCCGTTGATCTCTTCAGATTTGGGGTAGGAAACAGACTCTCACTATGCATATAAATAGTAGAAATGGGAACTCTGTCTAGTGAATTCTCTTCCTTAGCCAATGATTTTTCAGTATTACCAGAAGACAGGTCACTTACTTAATTCGGTTACTTGACAACATTTTGCACTGGTTTGTTAGTTTTTGTCTTTTAGAGGAGAGAGGGCTCGGGGGCTCAGAACTGGATAAATCAAAATCTTTAGTTCATTATACATTTTATAATTGGTCTTTGTATGGCTTGGTGTGATTTAGTTATATAGTGGGTTAATTAATTATTTAAAATATGTAAGCAGTTCCTGCACGTTTCAAACAAAACAAAGCTAAACCTTGATGGTAGCCTGTATCTATACTCCTTCTGCACCAATCTGTCCTCTCCTTTCCTCAATGCAGGGAAAAGCTGAAGTCAGAACCAAATAAATGATTTGCCCAAGGTCGTATACCGGGTAAGGGTAGAGATGGAATTCAAATACCAGTTTGAACCTCCTAACCATTAAAAAAGCAAGTTGAGAAAAATAGTAGTTATGCCAGTGATGTTTTAAGCAAAGTTAAAAAAAAAAAAGAAAGAAAAGGGAAAAGGAAACTGGCTTCATGAAAGAGATGGCATTTTATCTCCTCATCAGTTATCTATTATGCGATTGCGAATTATCTGACACAATAGCTAAAAATGAAAAATATTTTCTGATAATCCTTTGATTATCTGCTAGACTAGAGATGTCTAGCAAGTGAACGTCTATGAGTGATAGGCACTTTTGCAGACCTGTAACTGTAGTTATCTGTAAAGGCAAGATACATAGTATAGGAAAAGGCAATAATATATAAGCCTGAACACCTAGAAAGTCATATGGACGTATGCTGGTTACATTTGCTAAGCATTCTTACACCATTAATCTAATACGCTTCCCTTGTGGAGGTTAAACTTTCTATCATTATGTGCCACATACAATATGTTTTTAAATTTATATATTTATTTACTTTGAAGAAGAGAGAGAGAGAGAGAGAGAGAGAATCCCAAGCAGGCTCCACACTGCCAGCACAAAGCCCAATGAGAGGCTCAAACCCACGAACCGTGAGATCGTGACCTGAGCTGAAATCAAGAGGTGGACACTGAACTGACTGAACCACCCAGGAACCTCACGTTATGTGCCACATATGGTTTAAAAATTACCACCAAGTGTCCCCTTTTACATGTCTATCCAAGCGACATCATCTAACTCAATATAGTTACCTCGAAGACTTGGCATTTGCTCCAACAATGCTGCCAATTTCTTGAAATGTTTTTGGAGCTTCTTTTAATGGGATTTGCACTTGCTACCATTTTAAGATATGCCTAATAAAACCAATACCATTATTTTAACGTTCCATCTCCCCACACCACTACCACTCAGAATAGCATCATATATTATTATATCCGTCAGGATTTTGAACTGCAGGCGACAGAAACAGACTCTTACTGATGTAAGCAGAAAAATAATTTATTGATAGAAAATTGAATAGCTCATAGAATTTCTGGGAATGTTAGATAACTAAGCTTTTTTAAACAGACAGACACTGAAGGCATCCATGCAGCTAGAAGTATAGCCCAAATCATTTCTGTGACCCAGCACTGTGAAAACACAACTGAGCGTGGGGTGCCACCGTTTCCACCTCTGACACCATCACTGATGGACCCTGGCTGTTGCCATTGACATTATGTATGTTGTTCCGTCCACCACTGTGGCCAGAAACAATTCTCCCCTATTCTTGTTCCTTGATCTGCCAGTTGCAAATTCAAAATCCTGGTTGGGTCCATCTGACTGACTTAATTGCGCCATGATCCTGATTTCCAGAGGAACTGGGAAAAAGGATGTCTGGCTTTGTTACCTTCTTGAGTGTTCAGTGACTTCTCTTCCATATGGCAGAGGTAGAGAAAGGCTCACAAGTATTTGTGTTCTCCATCCATAGTGGAAGGTTGTTTCTGAGGCTTTCTGGCCAGAGTCTTCATTTCTGAGGTCACCTTGCATTTTGATGTGTCCGTGTAACTAGTGCTTATAAATAGAATGGACTTGAAAATGATAGTGTCACTTCTTGAGCTGATGTGGTTTAGTATAGGTGTGCTTTTTTTGCTTTCTCTTTCTCCTTCTGTAGAACCTTGCATTGAAGACGGCGGGGCCTCAAGGTGGAAGAAGGCTAGGACACTGAACTCAATGAAAGACTGCTGAATTGCAGCCTTGGACTTCCGTGTGAACAAAAAGTAAAATTTTGAGATTTGTGGAGTTTATCTATTACAGTTACAGTCATTAATTTTTTTCTATGCTTCATACGCAGTCCTTATTGGTATTAACTGTTGGACTGACTCGTGACATCGTGATACCTCGCAGAGTAGGAAGAGAATCAATTTATCTGCCCTTCACGATGGGAACCTGGAAGAAGGTACGTATTAGAAGGAGGCCAAAAGTTTCTAACCTTTTCCTGCTATGATTCACAGGGTGAGTGGTCCAGGCATAATGGAACACTCCTTTGGTCGTGTCCTATGCTGTCTTTAGTCCCAAGCCTCAGGTGTATTTGTACCTAGTCTTAGCTCTTAAAAGAAGTTCGAATCTTTTGTAATATATAGGTATTCAAAAAATCAAACAACCTGACATTTCCATACTTTAACTAGCATTAATAGCAAATGACTCATGACACACTTTACAATCATGTAACATATCAGTAAGTCAGGACCCTGAGGTTAGCACTTTTCTCTGAAGCATGGGTTTGAATTGACAGCTAGTGGCGATAAAGGATAGGGTTCTTTTAGTTCTAGGAAAAGAAGTTTCAGACTCCTGGGCATAAATTCAGCCTATAAAAAGCTCTACCCTTCAACACACACTTACTCTTCTCTATTACCCCAAACGAAGACTTCCTCCACCTTCCTCCAAAAGGAAGGAACGTTTTGTGACAACACAAACCCTTCATAAATCTCTCCCTGTTTATATTTTGGCCATGTATCTCCTGCTGATAAATGTGACACGGAAGAGCCTTGTCAAGACCCCCCATGGCTCCAGGCCAAGCATTTTCCCCAAAGAACAATCCTATCTACACAGAATGTTCCAGCCTGCAGAGGATTCTTCTTCTGAATTTCAAATTCTAATATCACTGGCTCCACTTAATGTTTCTTGTTGGCAGGGGAAATGAGATTTTTCTCTGAGGTAATTCTAATTAAATCCACAAGCTGCATTTTACACACCCTTAGGAAATACAGAGAACACACTCTGGGGGCACTTTCCCGTGGTGTCATCTTCCAATTGAGTAGCTACATTGAAAAAGGTGAGGCGACTCTGAGGCTGGCCATGAGGCTGGGAGGTGTGAGTGGCGTGGTAAAATAGTCTCCAGGGTAAGTCAGACTCTTCCGATAGGCAATGATGGGATTTTACTCATCATTAGAAGCCAGTGGTATGTGTCTTACTTTGTATCTTACAGACGGGGACTGATTTATATCCTACTAAGCCAAGGATGGGATCATGTGGGAGACAGATCAGAGAACTTGGCTTTTGGTTCCATTCATCTCTATACCTCCCCCAATTCCTGAAAACATTAAAAAATAAGGACAACAACACACTTTGTTTATAACTTGTCCTAACCTTCTTGGAAGAGCAACTCCCAAACTTTCAGAGCTCTGTTACCTAAGCTATCTTAGATTTTACAACATTGCAGACATCAGTAACGAACAAGCTGGAAACATTTTTTCCCCACCAACAGGTAATTTAAATCCTCTGGGACTGAGTCACTGCTTTCAAAGGTAAATTTGTTAATTAACAAACCTAAGATTTATCATCAAGGATCAAGATTAAGGAATCCTTCAGGTTATAGGCTCCTCTTCTGGAAAATTCAACTCATGAGAAATGAGAAGAAAAATCATGCCAGTGGCGTGGGTCCAGGTGAGATCTTCAAGGTCTGCAGTCGTGGCACCTTCACGTTTTTCTTGCTGTTACAAACATCTAGGTGAATCTAGATGTTATCTACCCTCCCCCCCCCCCCGCCCCCAATCTGAATAGACTAGGGTGGGGGATGCAGAGTTAGCAAGGGACATGGAAGACCAGGGAGAGAAGAAAAAAAGAGCAGGGCTGAGTTTTTACCAGCTCTGGAAATCATGGCTCTTCCCTCAATAGTATTTTTTTTTCAGCTTTATTGAGGTCTGATTGACAAATACATTTGTAACATATGTAAAGTGTAGAACGTGATGATTTGATATACACTTACATTGTGAAAGCATTTCCCCCATTGAGTTGATGAACAAATCCATCATCTCACATATTTACCTTTTTTGTTTTCTCTTTTTTAAGGACACTTAATTTCTACTCTCAATAACTATGGTCACCATGTTATACGTTAGATACTCAGACCTTATTTATTTTATAACTGAAAGTCTATACCTTTTTACCAGCCTCTCCCTATTTCTCCCAGTCCCCAGCCCCCTGGCAACCACGATGCTTCTCTCTGATTCTGTGAATCCAACTTTTTTTTTTTTTTTTTTTAAGATTCCACATGTAAGTGATACCATGCAATATTTGTCTTTCCCTGTCTGGCTTATTTGATTTAGCAAAATGCCAGATTTATCTGTCTTGTCACAAAAGGAAGGATTTCTTTCTTTTAAAAGGCTAACTAATATTCCATTTTATATATATATATATATATATATGTATATGTATATATATATACACATATATATATATACACACACATACACACACACACATATATATAGATAGATAGATCTATAGATATAGATATATATAAAATACATTTTCTTTATCCATTCATCCATCAATCCATCAACGGACACTTAGGTTGTTCCATTCCCTGGCTTTGTGAATAATTCTGCAATAAACATGGGAGTTCAGATATCTCTCTGAGACAGTAATTTCATTTCCTTGGGATATATTCCCAGAAGTGAGATTGCTGTATCGTAGGGTAATTCTGTTTTTAATTGTTTGAGGAACTCCTGCTTTCTGAGTGATTTTACCAGTTTACATTCCGATGAACAGTGCACAAGAATTCCCTTTTCTCCACATCCTTGCCGACATTTGTTATCACTTGTCTTTTTGATAATAGACATCCTAACAGTTGTAAGGTGGTATCTCATTGTGGTTTTGATTTGCGTTTCCCTGATGATTAGTGATATTGAACACCTTTTCATGTACCTATTAGCCATTTTGTATCTCTTTTTTGGAAAAATGTCTATTCAGTTAATATCCTTACATATTTGATATTAACACCTTGTTAGATGAGTGATTTGTACATATTTTCTCCCATTTTAGTATGTTGCCTTTTCATTTTGTTAATGGCTTCCTTTGCTGTGCAGAAATCTTTAGTTCAGTGTAGTCCCACTTGTTTATCTTTGCTTTTGTTGCCTTTGCTTTTGGTGTCAAATCCAAAAAAAAATCATTGCAATACCAGTGTCCAAAAGCTTACCCCCTGTGTTTTCTTCTAGGGGTTTTAAGGTTTCAGGTCTTAGGTTCAAGATTTTAGTCCATGTTGAGTTGGTTTTTGTGTATGGTGTAAAATGCCATTCTTCTTTCATTCTTTTGCACTCTTTTGCATGTGGATATCCAATTTTCCAACACCACTTATTGAAGACATTATTCTTTACCCCATTCCTGGCTCCTTTTTCAAAAATTAATTGACCACATATGCGTAGGCTTATTTCTGGGTTCTCTGTTCTGTTCCATTAATCTGTGTGACTGGTTTTAGGCCAATAACATACTATTTTGATTATAATAGCTTTGTCATATAGTTTGAGGTTGGGAGGTGTGGTGCCTTCAGCTTTGTTCTTCTTTCTCAAAATCGCTTCGGCTATTTGGGTTCTTTTGTGATTCCATATGAATTTTAGGGTTCTTTTTTTTCTATTCTGTGAAAAATGTCATTGTAATTTTTATAGGAACTGCATTGAATTTGTAGTTTGCTTTGAGTAATATGGACTTTTTAACAGTATTAATTCTTCCAATCCATGAATATGTTATATCTTTCCCTTTATTTATGTCTTCTGCAATTACTTTCATCAACATGTTATAATTTTTAGTATACAGATCATTCATCTCCCTGGTAAAATTTATTCCTAAGTATTTTATTATTTTTGATGTTATTAAAAATGGGATGGGATTGTGTTCTCAATTTCTTTTTCCAGTAGTTTGTTGTTAGCGTATGAAAACACCATTGATTTTTCTATACTGATTTGAGGTCTGCAACTTTACTGAATTTGTTTATTAGTTTTAGTAGTTTTTGTGGAGTTTTTAGTGTTTTCTACATATAATGCCATGTCATCTGCAAAAACAGAAAATTTCACTTCTTCCTTTCCAGTTTGTATGCCCTTTATTTATTTACTTTTTTCTTGTCTAATTGCTCTGGCTAGGAATTCCAGTACTGGATTGAATAGGAATGGTGAGAATGGGCATCCTTGTCTTGGTCCTGATTTAATGGAAAACCATTGAGTATGATGCTAGCTGTGAGATTGTCAAATATGGCCTGTATTATGTTGAAGTACATACCTTCTGTACCCAATTCATTGAGAGTTTGTACGATGAAATGATGCTGAATTTTGTCAAATGCTTTCTCTGTGTCTATTGAGATGATCGTAAGATTTTTGTCCTTTATTCCGTTAATGTGGTGTATTACATTTATTGATTTGCATTATACTGAACCTCACTGCATTTCAGAAATAAATTCCACCTGATCATAGTATATAATCTATTTATTTATTTATTTATTTATTTATGTTTATTTATTTTTTTTTTTTTTTGAGAGAGAGAGAGCATGAGCAGGGGAGGGGCAGAGAGAGAGGGAGGGAGAAGACCCTAGGCAGGCTCCACGCTGCCAGCCTAGAGCCCAGTGTGGGGCTTGAACTCACAAACCGTGAAATCATGACCTGAGTCAGATGCTTATCCGACTGAGCCATCCAGGACCCCCAGTATATGATCCTTTTAATGTACCGTTGAATTTGGTTTGCTAATATTTTGTTGAGGATTTTGGCCCCTATATTCATCAAGGATATTGGCCTGTAATTTTATTTTCTTGTAGTGTCCTTGTCAGGCTTTGGTATCAGGGTAATGGGAGTCTCATAAAATGAGTGTGGAAGTGATCCCTCCATTTCTATTTTTTGGGAGAGTTTGAGAAAAATTGGCATTCATTCTTTAAATGTTTGGTAGGATTTATCAGTAAAGCTATCTGGTTCTGGACTTTGGTTTGTTGGAAGTCTTTGATTACTGATTCAATCTCCTTACTAGTAACTGGTCTGTTAAAAATTTCTGTTTCTTCATGATTCAGTCTGGTAGATTATACGTTTCTAGGAATTTACTCAACTTTTTCTAGATTATCTAATTGGTTGTATAGTAGTTTGTTATGATCCTTAGAATTTGTGGTATCAATTCTAATGTCTTGTCTTAATTTTGATTGTGAGTCTTCTTTTTTTTCATAGTTAGTCTAGCTAAAGCTTTGTCAGTTTTGCTGATTTTTCCAAAAAAGTCTCACTTTTATTGATCTTACTATTGTCTTTCTCGTCTCTATTTTATCTATTTCTACTTTAATCTTTGTTATTTTCTTCGTTCTACTAACTTTGGACTTAGTTTGTTCTTCTTTTTCTAGTTTTTTGAGACGTAAGGCTAAGCTATGTATTTGGGTTACTTGTCTCTGAATGTAGGCATTTATCACTCTAATGTTCCCTCTTAGAACTGCTTTTGCCACATCCCATAACTTTTGGTATGTGGCATCTCCATTTTTATTAGTCTCAAGATATTTTTTCCTTTCTCTTTCATTTGTCTTTGACTCATTAGTTGTTTGGACGCATGTGGTTTAATCCATATTTGTGAATTTTCCATTTTTCTCCTCGTAATTGATTTCTAGTTTCATACCATTGTGATTGGAAAAGATGCTTGATATGATTTGAATCTTCTTAAGTTTATTAAGACTTATTTGTGGCCCAACATGTAATATATTCTGGGAATGTTTTATGTGCACTCAAGAAAAACATGTATTCTGCTGCTGTTGGATGGAATGTTCTGTATGTATTTGTTATGTCCATTTGGTCTAAAATAGAGTTTAATTCTAATGTTTCCTTATTGATTTTCTGTCTAGTTGATCTACCTATTGTTGAAAGTGGGGTGTCGAAGTTCCCTACTATTATTGTATTGCTGTCTGTTTCTCCCTTCAGGTCCTTTAATATTTGCTTTATAAATGTAGGTATATTGATATTGGGAGTGTATATATTTACACTTCTTATATGCTTTCTTCTCATTCTGGTATTTCTATAATGCATATATTGGTCAGTTTGATGATGTCACATAAGTCTCCTAAGCTATTTTCACTCCCAGCCTTGTAGGAATGGTCTCATGTAGGAGATGTTCTCACTGTTCAACCCTGCCCTAGATCTTGGATATCTCTTGAACCTTTGTGATTGTCTATGCTGCTGCCTTTATTCTTAGTGGTACCTCATAGGTGAGGGTGTGCCAAGATCTATGAGTGTCTCAAAGGGAAAAATTGAAGTCAGCACTTAGATGCAGACTGATTAGAAGCTGGATCCTTAGCCAGCAGCTGAGGAAGTTTGAGGTCAAACTCCTACCAGGAAAAAATGGGAGATGGGCATTTTTGTCTACTCCTTCTACCCTGAGCCTGACGTGGCGGGGGAGGGGATAGCCATGGCAAGTGCTCACATGCCTGTTAAGAACTGTTTCTTTGTTATGGCCCTAAAAGACTCATGAATTCAAGACTTATTGACTTTCTGGGGCACCTGGGTGGCTCAGTCAGTTAAGTGTCCGACTTTTGACTCAAGTCATGATCCTGCGGTTTGTGAGTTCAAGCCCTGCATCGGGCTCTGTGGTGACAGCTCAGAGCCTGGAACCTGCTTCAGATCCTGCGTCTCCCTCTCTCTGCCTCTCCCATGCTCATGCTCTGTCTCTCTCTCTGTCTCGCAATAATAAATAAATGTTAAAAAAATTTTTTTTAAAAAGACTTGTTGACTTTCTGAGCTAAATAATTTGGGGGTTTATCCTTTGGGGACAAGCCTTAAAAGCTGGGACCCTAGAAATGAGAGCTTCACTTCTCAGGAAGGAGCTGAGAGTTGGCCACTGTGTGGGGGGTGATGCTTATGGCAAGAATGTGTCTCAGTCTTTCCTACCCATTTTGATATGGGCATTTTCTCAGTTGCCTAATATGTAGGAGTCATTCAACTAGTTTCTGGATATCTCTGTGTGTAGCTGTGCACCCAGTGTGCCTGTGAGAGGGGGGATATTCAAGAGCCCCTTACTTTGCCATCTTGGTCCAGAGTGTCGATGGAGTTCCCTGCCCCCATGGCACTTTTCACCAGTATATGTCATTTAATTCTCACTAGGTAGTTTTAAAACTCCTAGGAGGAGTAAGTAACTAGTATTAATGTTCCCTTTACAAGTTAAGAATCTGGTGTCATCCCCCTCAACTGAAATCACTGCTATGGCTCCAAATTGTGTCAGAATAAAGTTTAAACTCTCTACAATGCCCTCCACAGACTTGTTTCTTGCCTTGCTCATTAGGTCCAAATCTTACCACTGCCCTTTCACACCATTGTGTCCTGACATATTGACTTGCTTAATTTTTTTCATATATCTGCCACCTCCTTCCCCCGGCTCACACGCACTCTCTTTCTTTCTCATTCCTTCTCAGGTATTTTAGTTGTCTGCTGCTGTGTAACAAACCATCCCAACCTTTACTGTCTCAAAATAACAACGCTTTATTATCTCTCATGATTCGTTGTGTCTGCTGGCCTTGCCAGAGTATTCTCGTGTGGCCGTAGTCATCAGATGGGCCAGCTGGAGCTGGGGTGCCTACAGTGGACTCTGTCACATGTCTGGGCCTTGGTAAAGAAGGCTACAGAGTTGGGATATCTCTCTCCATGTGGTCTCTAATCATTCAATCATCTAGCCCAGCTTCTTCACATATGTTCTAAGAAGGTAGGAATGGAGACTACAGATCTCTTAACATGTACACTCTGGCATTATTGCATGTCATTTTCCCCACATTCTCTTGGTCAGAGAAAAGCCACAAGGGCAGCCCACATTCAAGGGAGAGCTAGTTCCTCTTGCTTGATAGGAATGGCAGCAGCATCACATTACAAAAGGGTATGGACACAGAGGGTCATGGTTCATTGAGGCCACTATTTATTTAATAGCAGGCCCAACAGGAACAATCTCCCCCTTGCTTGGTTAATTCATATTTGTCACAAGGGTCTCAGTTTTGTAGGTGCTTCCTCTTGGGGCTCCTGTGACCTTACCTGGCCATCATCCCTATTCTAGCCCTTATCACAGTCTCTGAAATCACCAGCTTCCCTGTGTGTCTTCACTATCTCTAGGGCACAGCACAGGGCCTGGCACCCAGGGAAGAGTCCACTATTAGCTAAATGGATGAGGCTCAAAGGGTTAAGAATCGTATCCATGATTACATAGAAAATAAACTACAGTATTTCCTGGGTGTCTTCCTACAGCAAAGGAAGACATTTTGTGAACTTTTTAATAATAATGGTTAATGCAATGGTATAACCTTACCTTGGCTTTTAAGAACAAAGAAGTAATTTCAGGAGAGGTCCTTCTCATTATCAGTTTTGTCCTGGGGATAAAAGCTGGAGTAGAATTTGCGACTCCAAGTGTGGCCCAGGGATCGTAAGCATCAGCATCACCTAGAGGCTGACTAGTAATACAAAGTTCAGGCCCTGCCTCAGATCTAGTGAATCAGGATCTGCATACTCACAAACCCCCCCTCCAGGCAATCTCCACATCCTTTAAAAGTTTAGAAGCATCAGGTTGGAGTATATTCCTGAGTGCTCTTTCACACCTACTATAGCCATGACCCTTAAGAGGCAGTCTCAGAAGCAGCCCTACTCTCCTTAAGGTGAGATGATATTTTTCAAGGAATTCTCACCAAATTTCCCCAGGTGACTTGAGTTTGGGCCTCTCAGATTTTGCTCGGTATACATAAAAGCAAAGCACTCTACCTTCTGCTGAAATTTCTCAGTGGAGACCTGAAGGGGTATTTGTTACTGAAACATTGTCATAACGTTTGAGCTATTTTAGGCTTACACTGTACTTTTAAGTATTTAAATAGTAACAAAAGAATAAGGTGTGTGCGGTGTAGGCGAAACTTGTATTTCTCAGAATTTGTGTTGTTACGTTTCCAACCTTTCAGTTGAGTATGGGAGTGTTTTTCATTTTAGCTTTCTTTTTATTGTTTTTCTTTTTCATTTAAAGAAAAAGAATGAGGCTAAAGAGTGTTATTCATTATAACTGGAGAAGAAAAACACAAAACCGCAGGTATGTGAAAGTATGGAAAGAGATACAAAAAAAAAGCTTATCTAAATTTAAACAGGATTTTATTAGGTATTCAAAAGTAATCATTTTTCCGTGTAACACACACAATTCAAACCAACAGCTTCAGGTGACAATCCATTAAGTGGGGTATATATATTATTCATTATATTTTACTTTATTATAATAATTATTATTGTTGTTTACATAGAAAGAACAGTTTCACTGTGAAGTCAAAGGCTTATTACAATTTCTACTCTAAATGGATTGATTTTTAGGGGTGCGTGTATGTGTTCGCATACATGTTTGGTTTGTAGGATGAACTTTCTTTGGACCCAATCTTTGTGAATAATCTCTTAAGGAACACCATCAACCTTACTAAGACTCGGGTTTTCCAAGGTAGAAAGGGTCCTATCTCTTACTGGGAATTCCCGGGGCTGGGGACAGTCCCCTACCCACTTAAAGGCTTTGCTAATTCAACAAGGAATATTGAAAGTGTCATCAAAGCCTGCACAAACACCCTATTTGCATAACTTTCTCAGTGGCATCCTTCCAATTTTCCCGAGTTGCCCATATGATAAGCTGCCCAGTTACTCAGTTTACAAGGGATTAAATGACTGGTTCAGAGTGCTAGTATCTGGTTAGAGAAGGGCAACGTCAGAATAAAAAATGCCAGGCTGAAGCTGCGTGTCTCCTCCTTTTCTGTGACTGGTCAAGCAGCCCTTGAAATGCAAGCAATCTAGAGTAGTCATTCTCAAAATTGAGCCAGTGTCATAATCCCCCAGAAAGCTTAATTATAGCACATATTGTTGAGTCCCACTCCCCGAGTTTCTGACTCTGTGGGTCTGGGGTGGTCTTTAGAACTTGCATTTCTACCAACCAGATGATGCTGATGCTGTTGGTCAGGACTCCACACTTTGAGAACAGCTTGTCTAGAACTTGGTTCATTGGCAACACCCAGAGAATTAAGAAAGAATATTTCAAGATTGTTACTAGGACACTCAAGAGGTCTGATTTATTTCTTTTTTTTCCTGATAGGCAAGATGACAATAAAAGTTATAGAAGTTCAGAGGACAGAGACTTGCCCATTGTCTGGTTGGAAACCCCATTTCCAATGTTGATATCTTTATTACGTATGACCGCTGAATCATAAAGTATCCAGCTTGAGGCCCCAGTTCCATAAACATGGATTGCAAGCAGGGCTATATATTTTGTAGAGGACCAGCATGTGAGGACAGGGACAGAGGTCTAATCTGGAGCTCAAACAAATTGCTTTCAACTGTCTCCCATGAGTGTTTTCTTTTCCTCGCCTCACGTTGTCCCTCTTCAGTTGATTCACTGAGCATTTAAGGGGTTAAAGCAGTTCTTCAAGCTCTGAGTGTGAACTACACAGTGTCTTAATAATACCTCTAATACCTGTGCATTTATATGAGCAGAACAAGTGAAAACCTGCCTTGCAGAAATTAGATTAAACAGTTGAAGGAGACAGTCATTTTAATAAGGAGCTTCTATATAAAAACCCTTGATACTTCCTTATCTATTTATTCCTCTCAGTCACTCAATTTTATTTTATCCTTCATAATTAAAAAGGAGACAAAGCCAAGTCTTTAAAAAATGATCCAATGCCACAGTGTGTCGTGTAAACAATATTGGGTGGATGCAGTCCGGTTTACCTATGGTAGGCTAGTCTTCCCTCACTCCGTCATCATGCTTTCCTCCCATGGGGTCTTTTACAGCTTTACTGGGGGTAGAAATAGCTCGTGATACAGATGCGCTTGCTAGAATCATGCTCACACACAGAGAATTAGGCCAACGCAACATATCACCGATGAGGTCCGCAGTCTTCACATCTTTTTCCTTTTAAATCTAGATAGCATTTATCACCTCCTCTCCTCCCTCAATAGAACATCTTTATTGGTATCAGAAAGTGTTAGTTACTCGTCCATCCCCTCTTCCTCCAGAAGTTCCTCAAACCAGATTTTTCCCTTGGGGGTTCCCTTGTGAATTTCCTTCAGCGTGAAGGCTCTTGGAAAGCTGTGACACATGTTGCACAAGAGTGTCAGTGTTACAACAGCACTTATCTCCTCTTGCTACCCCTCAGGGAAGATGGCATTTGTGTCAATACATACACATTTTCCTTACATACGTGAACTCATTTTATAAAGCCTACAGTTTCCGGTGACGAATAACCAAGCTGACCAACACCGAACACTGACCTTTTGGGCACGTGTTTTTCCTTAATGAGTAATCTGAAGCTAAAGGCAACTAAATAACTTCATTTGTACAATTTTTGTTGGTCAGAAATTATGAAATGTGTCCGAAGAAATTTAAGGCACAAAGGTCCCTAGGATTTCAATGTGGAGCTTGCCAAAAGTTAAACATGCAGTTAGCGAAAGACGGCTCGTACTTTTAGACTGGTGTTAATGTTCTGGCCCGTGGCTCCTTTTTCTCGGTATGGTATCATGATCCCTAAATGTTGTAGAGTTAAGTTTCGCGTGTACTTTCTTGGGCATGAAACAGTCATGGTGCCTACTGTATATAAAAGAGGGAAATTCTATCATTTTATCCTTCAGTAGATTTGATATGTGAAGGGAGAAGAAACTGGAAATCATTTAGCTGATGAATGAACCTATGGGTCTTAGCTTTTCATCGAGGCCTCCTTATTTGTGATTAGCCCATGCCTCCACCCATTTTCCTTCAACCTCTTTCTCTGGGGCTCTAGGAAATGAATGAATAGACATGAAAAAACATTAAAGGTAGGATGACAGGGGCTGCCTTTGGAGGAGGACAGGGAGACAGAATTCTCTTGGGTATATTCCTAGGAGTGGACCTGCTGGGTCGTATGGTAAGTTCATGTGTAACCTTTCAACAAATTGCCAAACTGTTTTCGGAAGTGGCTGTACCATTTTATATTTCTGCCTGCAATATATGAGGTTTTAAAATGTCTCCACACGCTCACTAACACCTGGTATTGCCTTTCCTTTCAATTATGGCTGCTTTGACGAGTGGTGGGAGTGCAAAAACTCACTGTGATTTTCGTCAGCCTCTTCCCAATGACCGAGGACGTCGTGCGCGTTTTCACGTACATATTTGGCCATTTGTATATCTTCTTACTTAAAACGTCTATTCAGATATTTTGCCCATTTTTTAGTCAGCGTTTTGTCTTCTTATTGAGTTGTAAGAGTTCTTTATATATTCTGAATCGAAGTCCTTTATCAGAGATACGATTCGCAAATATTTTCTTGGGCCCATGGCTTGTCTGTTAACCTTCCTAACGGTGTCTCTCGTAGCATACAAGTTCGCACCAATTTTTAACGCCTGCTCTTTGAAAGGACGTGGAGCACTGGCTATGCCTATTACTTTCTTATTTCTCCAGCTAAACTGAATCAGGAACTTCTCTATGGCCTCAAGTGGGTGCATCAAATTATGACTTCTTTTTCCTTATCCAGCATCTACTCTGGACCAGGCTCTGTATATTTACTCTTTCTAATCCTCACAGCTGCCCTGCAAGGAAGGGGCTATTATTCCCTTTTTCTTTTTTTTTTGGATAAGGAAATGGAGGCTCAAGAGGTTTAGCAACTTGCCTGAAACCAAAGGAGGCAGCACCAGAAGCTTTATTGGTGTTCAGTTATCTGCCCCTCTAGACCTTGTGCTTCCGGATGACGCTAAGACGGGCTTTCTCGGGCCTGGCAAAGACTTGGGTCCTCCACGGTTGGAAGCGGGAGGTGAAACCATAAGAACTTTTGACTGTGCTTGCCCTTCACCTCGGAGAGTTTTCTGGAACGGCTCCCATTTCTTTTCTGGCTCTCCATCTGCTAGCTGCGGAGTAGCCCCTGTTAGTCACCATAGCTAAAGAAAAAAAATACCGTTTTATTTCGAACGGTTAATATTCATCAAATGTTAATGAAAATACATAACAAATAATTACAATAAACACGGTGCCTGATTAAGATGAAAGGGATGACAATCCCGTGAATTTTTAATCTGAAAAATAAAGAATGTTACATTAATAAGACTTAATTATACCATTAAATATTTAAAATTACCTTCTTTAATAGATTTTATTTTTATTTAATATATCTCTTTTCTAAATGTCTATAACACTTTCATGAGATTGGTATATAAAATCCTATCAGCTGTTATGGCAAAAGAGAATTTTAACTTAATATATTCATCCTATTGATCTCACAACTTCCACTTTATTTATTGCTCAGAAAAGCTAATAACCCTTTTACACTTTATTATAATTGATATTTTCTCCACATAGAGCGATAAATAATTAATACCATTACAGGGACCTCATGTGCGATACACTTATTTGGGAAAAAAAAAAATTCAACAAACCATCTGAGTAGTGTATTATACATTCCATTTTAATACTCTACACTTACAATTAATGCTACATTTTACAGGAAAACATAATTAACTTTGGGAATCTGTCTTGAAATGACCACATTTAGGCAGCTGAAGCTAAGGCAGGGGCTCTATTCTAAGCCAGCTCCCTGGTTTTTCCACATTTCAGCTGCTTCTAAAGGATCAGTAAAATTACACACCTATCACCAAGTCTTTTCACACCTTGGGAAAGGTGTTTATAAAAGGGAAGGGATAGTCTTTTGGCCTTGTGCTCTCTGTACAAAAATTGAACTTGATTTTTAATTTTTGCTCAGTTTTTATAATTGTGTTTTAATGAAAAAGCAACACCTCTCCCAAAATTGCTAATAAGATAATTAAATTCATTTGACCTTTCTCTCCCACCATCCCAAGAAGCCTCTTTTTTTTTTTTTTTTTTTTTTTTTTTTTTTAGGGAGGAAGAAAAACATAGCCATAGCTTCTATATTGCCGTGAGTGACTTCATTGTTTGCATCTTCCAGGGAGCCAGCTGGATTCAAAGTTCCAGGGGTGAGATCTGGGTATCTGGGCTGAGATGCTATCTCTGCCTCTCTAGCTTTGTAGTTTAGGGCAAGTTCCTTTTCCTCTCTGAACTACTAGACTGTAATGTATGTTCCATGAAAGCAGACACCATATTGGTCTTGTTCGTTCTATTCTTCAGGAAGTGTCTGATATGTGGTGATGTTCAAAAACATTTGAGAATGAATGAAAAAATGAATGATACAGCTACTGAACTGTAGAACTCTCATGCAGAAGGACTACTGGGAACATATGTAACGAAGTCCGTCAGGTTAAATCATCCAATTAGTCTGTTCTGGTCCTGAACCTACAGCCCAGACAAAGTCAATCATGCTCAGTGGATGAGTCAATAAAAAGGAAGGCTGGACTGTCTGGCCCCATCATGGGCTATTACTGATTTTACTTGCACCCTGATTTTCGGTTTTGTCCCCTACTACTAGGCCTGTCCTTGCCCCGTAAGGCTGACATGTGAGCACTCAAGTTCCTCCTTTTTCGTCCCATGGATCTTGCTCTGGTTTCTGGGTGCCCCTTCCTCAGCATCTGTGTGTTTTTACTTCTAATGACCTGTACCCGTGAGTGACTCGCTTTGAAGGCTTGACTGCAGATTGCTGAAGCCACTTGCCCACACAAACAGCCTGCTGGCTATGCCTGGGAGTTTTGTCCTACACTGGCCTCCTGCTTCCTTCTTGCCCTCTTTCCCACCAGTAGTAGCTTTTGTCAATGACTGACTGATAAATACAGTACCACAAAGCCTGACTCACATGTCAGTGTAGTGTAGTGGTTGGTAATCTACACTCTCTAACTCCCTGTGGGATCAGCCTAAGGCTGGGACATTGCTTTAAATTATTCACTTAGTCTCCAATTCTTCCATGCTTTCTCCACTTCCTTGGGGGTATTTCCCTAATAAATTCCTTGCACACAGATCCTCATTCAGGGTCTCCTTCTGGGGAGTTTGACCTAAGATACCCAAAGACAAATTTAGCTTCTCGTATTTGCCCAACAACACGTCTCGAACACTGCCTCACCTTTATAATTCATCAGCTAATGTCAACTTCATTTAATTATCTAATCCCCCAAAGCCCCAGGACTCTGCTTTAGCCGTTGGCCCAAGTGACTTGCCTCTCCCCTGTGGTGTGTGTGATCCAGCCCCCCTCAAGGGAAATGGAACTTCTCTTTTTATATAGTCCTACATTGTAAATACTACATAGTAACTCTTTGGCTCATGGCAGCTTACTCTTAAGGAGGTATTTATGCAAGGCAGGTCTTAGAATTATTCTCCAACCTGTAAATTCTGTGAGAAGCATGAACATCTCTACAATGATCAGATCATATTTTGTGAAGCCAATCAGATTAAGGAAGTGTGGGATAGTATTCTTATTAAATCCAGCGAGGAAGAGTCCGACCTTGGTGGAGAATAGTTTGCACATAGCAGATACTCAATAAAGAATATCTCGGGGTGTCTGAGTGGCTCAGTCGGTTAAGTACCCATTCTTGGTTTCAGCTCAGGTCATGATCTCACCATTCGTGAATTTGAGCCCTGCGTGTTGGGCTCTGCGCTGACAGGGCGGAGCCTGCTTGGGATTCTCTCTCTCCCTCTTTCTGTCTCTGCCCCTCCCCAACTCATGCTCTCTCTCAAAATAAATAAATGTTACAAAAAAAAAAAAACCCACCTCTTTAAAAATGTACACGGTTAATTATTTATGTGAAATTTGAAAACAGGCAAAAATAAGCCACAGTGATAAAAGTCAGAATAGCAGTTACCTGTGTGTGTATGGGGGGGGGGGGGAGTTGGGAGGTGGGTAAAGGCAGAGACTTGCATAGGAGGTATCTGGGTGCTAGTAATCTCTATTTGTTAATCCAGATGGTGGTTAACCAGTATGAGTACATGGTAAAAATACCTTGAGCTTATAGTTTGTGCACGTTTCTATCTCCATGTTTTATGCCAATAAAATATTTACTTTAAAAAAGCTTTATTAAAATTTATGAAGCAGGTCAAAGCATGATGACAAGAGACTCAAAGTGTGAATGACAAAGAAAGGTCTAGATCAACGATAAAAGGTTTTATTTTCACTTACAAGGTGTTGTGTGTGGCAAAGCGATGAATTAGAGATTGGGAGATTTTGCCATCTGATCTCTCACCTTTCAGAGATGGATTTGCCTTTTTGTTATTTCGCGTGGAGAGAGGGCTCATTTATCCCTCTAACAAATGTTATTGAGCAACTTTTCCACGCGAGGCTGGTTTAGAGAGGCGAGTTTAGAGTAGCCAGTTCCTTAATTATTCAGAGATGGATAAGCCAGCTGATGAACCATTCAAACCTTCCAGTATCCCCATTTCCCCTTCCCCGATAGCTTCCCCTGCCTGCAACATTCTGTGGAATTCAATGTGGTTTATAGCAAGGCAAGTGGTACTGCCCAAATAGAATGAATTCAGGGCTCCTACATGAATAATTTTGTACCTAAATCTGTGAACTCTCATGGGCAGAGGCCTTACGTGATTCTTTGACAAGTCCCTCCGCCCGGCACAATGCCCAGCAGTCGGGGTGGCACTCAGCAAAAGAGTGAAAGTGTGGGGAATGAAAGAATAAAGGCGCTTATGACATATTTGCTTTTCACTCCCGTTGCAGCTTTCTTTCTCGCCCGAGAGGGCAAATGTCTCAGGATTGTTGTAACTCAACCAATAATGACATGTAGTCACAGCCATCTTCCTCTTTAAAGTTTAGATGTGGGTACTAGCTACCCGATTCCCAATCTCACCAGGTTTTAAAAATTCCTGTCATATAGTTGTCCCATTAATAACTGGGGACACTCTATGGAGCAGATGATTTTCTCCCTAAAATATAGATTTCCTATATCAAAGACAGAGAGCGCATCCATAACAGAAAACACTGGTGTTTACCATCCTTCCGTGTCAGGTTAACAGGTGTAGTGCTATATTCCTTTTCAATGACCTAGGCTCTCTATTATGTCCCCACCTTGGGGACTGTGAAATACATATTTCTGTTCTTGAGAAGGAAGGGAGATCTAGAATCGAGTTTAAAATGTGCTCTTTTTGTCTTTTTTTCTTAACCATGAGGAGTCTCTTCCTGGGAACATTGGGGACTTGATTCTGAGGACCTCATTTCCTTTGAATGCTTTGATGTTTTGTTTCCTCTGACTAAAGTATTTTGCTGTTATTGCTTGTGAAACTACAGAGAAGAACACACAACTGAACGGCTGCCCTTTCCAAGCCCCATGGATGTGGTGGTGGCAGGAACGATTCTTGGCTTTGCCTTGAGATATTGGAGCTCATTGGAAGAAGTGAAAAGGCTAGCTGCCTGAAGGCTCCTTTTTGTTTTCCTAGATGTATAGGCAGGATGGCAGGGTCAGATTAGTCAGTTTATGAATTATTCAGAGATGGATTAGCCAGCTGATGGATTATTCAGCCCTCTGTTCCTTTTCCATGTCTCTTACTCTGCCAAGCTCCTGTTCATTCCACTCCAACATGGTTGTTCTCAAGGAGCAGAAAGGAGCAGGGAGAGAAGATATAATGGTGATGCGTGGTTCATAGCAACGCTCAGAGGAGTGAAAACTGGTCTGATGAAGAATGTCTATCGTCCATCTCTTGGGGCGGGTGATCTTGCTGGAACTCAGCAACCTGGGCTGTTGCAAGGCATGCATCTAACTACTTTCAAAAACAAATCAAGAAACCAAAGCCAACACCTAGCTATGGTTAATAGTAAAGCTGGTCTTAAGTGAAGTATGCAGGACTTTGGGACCTGAGTGCCTATCCCAGACCCACTCTTTACCTGGACTAAATCTAGGCTTTACAAGGTCCATCTCAGCCCGCACATTCATTTTATTTAAATTAAAATCTGTCGAGTGCATACTGTATGCGAGATGCTTTACAAACAGTATTAGGGTTGCTTTTCACTGCAAGTTACAGTAGATCAGTCTAATAATAGCTTCAACTATAAAGCCAATTAATGGTAAACACAATAGAAAGTTTGAAGATAGGGATTTCAGGGTTGGCTCAGCATTCCTGAGGTGTTGTAGAAGACCCACGATTTTCTGATTTTTGGTGCACGGCTATCCCCAGCTTATTTTAATGTTGTTAGGTAATGTGGTGAAACGGCTGCCAATGTTCAAACTAATCCCATCTTTTGGGGGTGAAGCAGAGGTTGGGCAATGGCCTTCCTATGCCCGCTGCTCTCTTTTTAATTAAGGAGGAAAGAACTTTTATAGAGTTCAGAAACAGAATCCCTTTTACATCTCATTGGTCAGAACTTGATCACATGCCTGCACATCAACCAATGACTAGTAAAATGAAATGAACTCAAAACAAATTGTGTTTGGTTTACACCGATCAAAATGAATCCCCCAGGTCAGGGGTCATGGCCTACATGAACAAAGTACGAAATTGGTAGCAAGGAAGAATGGATAATGAAAATGGGGTAGACAACCACTTACTTATTGGCTTCAGATGCAAGTGGGCTAACTCTGCAGAAAGAAGATGCTTAAGGGTCTGAAAGAATAGGGAAAATGAAAATGGATCTATATCTATCCTTCTTGTTTAGCCACACTGGCCCACTGAGCAAATCTGACTTCTCTAAGTCTCACTCTCTAGGCTTCCCTCGGTTTTAGTTCTGTGACTTATTTTCATTGTCAGTAACCATTTAGTTCTCAGCGACGTTGTGGTCTCATTTGTAGAACAGAATAAGGCCCATAAACCTGGATTTTTAACCAATTAATGTTTTGGTAGGTATCTGCGATAAGAAATTTTTGGTAAACATTGGTCAAAATTACTTATGAATAGGGAATATTCATTGCATATCTCTTTGGGACTTTATACCACAGATAATGGGAGGAGCACTTTATAAAATACAGAGAGATTTGAAATGTATTCATCTGAGCTAATGATGAAGATCAAAATATAACCTCTGTTTCTCCTCACTATGGTTCAGAGTTTGTGGTATATAGTTGAGAATGATCTTTAAAAACTAAATTTAAAATGACCAACTTAAATATGGTTACCTTAAGAATATTACTAGTAGGTATTCTTATACCTTAAGAATATCAACTCTACCTAACCATCCACATACTAGGATTTCCATGCGACTCCACTGCTGTTATCTCCAGTGCAGAATTTGAATTTACACCCGTAAATGATCATGATCCCGGTCATGATCCCGGGGTTGTGGGATGGAGCCCTGTGTCAGGTTCCGCCCTGAGCATGGCTCCTGCTTAAGATTCTCTTTTTCCCTCTGTCCCTCTCCCCTTTCATGCTCTCTCTCTCTCTCTCATTCTCAAGTTAAAAAAAAAAAAAATTACACCTGTCTTTTCCCTGTAAGTCTGCTGCTCTTCTCATGTTCCTTATCTGGTTTATTGCATCACCGTGCACCAAGTTGCTTAGTTCTGAAATATGGTTATTCTTGATGACTTTCTTCTCACCACATCCAATCAGTTGTCAAATCTTATCAGTTCTACCTCTATCACGGTTCTCATGCTTACCTTTTTTCATTTGTCTTTCAGGCTAGCAGACTGAACATCAAAACGCTGGTAATGGTGATTATCTCCAGGGGATTTTTCTGGTGTCTAGAGGACTTCTCTAAATTTCCTAGGTTTTCTAGAATCGTTTATCATCAGAAAAATGAACGTAAAAATGTCATAAAATCTGTTCTTCAGAGTTGTTAATTTGGTTATTTGCAATGCCCTTCATCTATGTAATTTACACACGTGAACTGTTCCTCAACGTTTGATGCATGTGTCCATCTCTGTCAGGATATAATCTTCTGGGGGGCATAACTCTGGATCTTAAACATCCCAAAGAGCCTAGGCATCCCATATATGTCTGCTCAGTTAGATTTAGTTTATTTCTTTTTTTTTAAGTTTGTTTATTTATTTTTGAGAGAGAGGACAAGTGGGGAAGGCAGAAGATCCTAAGCAGGTTCCATGGTGTCAGTGAGAGCTTAATGAGGGGCTCTATCTCACAAACCATGAGATGAAAACTGAGCTGAAATCAAGGGTCAGATGCTTAACTGAGTCAGCCACCCAGACGCCCTGAAATTCAGTTTGTTTCTGATGAAAGTAGGAACCACACAAAATTTTATCATTAGGCCCCTTATGAAGTTAAAAAAAAATAGCTAAAATAAGTCCTTAAAGTTTCAATCCTCAGAAATCCCCCAAATGGCTCAAGATTTCAAAATACAGAAAATAAGAAAGTATGAGAAAGAAGAAAGAGAAAGGACTCCCCCACCTTCCAGCTTCCTTTGGAAGTTCCCGTTAAGCCTGCCGTAAGTCAAGACTTTAGTTCATTCCGTGTAACTGTCTCCAACTTTTAACTTAAATCCTTTTTGTATATGGTCTCACTAACTTTTCCTCCTTCTATTGGACTTTGAGTTGAATCATATCATTAAGAGTCTGGGCAGGAAGTTTCAGAACAGCTGGACATTGGGATATTACTGCTTTCAGAGACATTTAGTAATAGTAATTCTAGACCATTACTATATACTGCACAACTATTTCATTTAAAATTTTGACAAAGTCTTTGACAAAGGCTGAGGGAAGGCAGTTCTCAGGGAAGGAGGAAAAGAAATTTCATTCTAGCTGGCTAGATGAGATGGTATCTTGATTTCCTACCAGGGTCCCCAAATATTGGCAAGTAATGATTTTGGTGTAAATTATACACTTTGATGTGTACTGAGGTTATGGAGCATTTCATATGAAGTAATAATATTAAGTAATTTGATTGAACTAATTGCTGTTTAATCTAACATCTAGTGAAATAAACAACAGTAAATATGACACATTCACACTTTATGGACTTAAATTCTGGGACAATCTAAGAAGCCATTTTTGCTGATCTCTGTGGATAAAGGATTGAGTAACTTTTTTTGCAACCATAAGATTTTCAATCTTCAGTTTACAAATTGTGTGGCCACTTAGAGATAGATTACTCATGTCCTTCTTATTCTTATTAACCTGTAATGACTAGATCTGGTTGTTAAACTGAAAGCTTATTTCTTGTCAAATTTTCACTGAAACATAAGCATGCTTACTGCAAACTGTGTTCAAGTCCTCACATCTTGATAGATTAAATGTCTCTCCTATCTTTGGATCCTTTCTCCCTTCTTAATTCTATAAAGAGTTAATATAATTCTTACAAAATATATATAATTCTTACATAAATAAGAATTGTTTCCATCACACAAGTAGCTTTGATTAGCAATGTTTATATATTCCGGTGGGCATGTAACAACACAGTTCTTTTTCTTCTTAAAAAAATTTTTTTTAAGTTTATTTATTTATTTTGAAAGAGAGAGCAAGCAGGGTAGGGGCAGCGAGAGAGGGGACAGAGAGAATCCCCTGCACTGTCAGAACAGAGCCTGATGCGGGGCTTGAACTCAGGAACCGTGAGATCACGACCTGAGCCAAAATCATGAGACAGATACTTCATCGACTGAGCCACCAAGGTGCCCCAACAGTTTTTTTTTTTTTTTTTTAAGGTGCTGGTATATTCAATCAACACAAATCACGAAAAATAAGAAAAGAAATAACAAAAATGACAAAACAATGGTGATTACAAGTGTTCAGCATTTTAAAATACTTAAAATACCTGCGTTCAAAGAATCATGGAAAAATGGACTTCCACAAAGCTGTGCACTGATTTCCTTAGGCCAGGAGACAAGCTGAGGGCACAGGCTTCTGTGTGACTGTGACCCTCAAGGGGTCTCGGTGAGCCTATGCTTGGATAAGGCGATACAGAGTGCATACACTTCTTTTGGATTCCAACAAAGCTCCAGCTTGACAAAGCAGTGTTCCCCTCGCCATATAATGAGAACAGCCATAGTCAGATCAGTGGGTTTGGGCAAACTTTGAACAATTGCAGGAGCTTTTAATTTAATTCAACCATATGGAAGGAAATGAGAGAAATAGTTTTCTCCTGGATTCAAAATCTTTTCTTTTTCTCTCTCAGGTATAAACACTGGTCTACACGTGCCTGTTCATTTGCTTTGCTTATCTTTTTTTAAGAATAATAATTAACATTTACATAGTACTTACTAAATGTAAGGCTTTTATCCCCTTTATATATATTGACCAACTTCATCTTTGCAACAATCCGGGGAGGTAAGTGTTATTTTCCTTCCACTTTACAGAAGAGGAAACTGAGGCTAAGACCAAGAGATATTAACGTAAATCTGCGAGGTCCCACGGCTGGTAAGTAGCAGGTGGGAATCAAATCCAGGGTCTACGTCAGAATCTGTGCTCTTAGTGTTGATGCACGTCCCTCTCCCTATGTGTATAGCTTTTTGAGGATAGAGACGTCTTCATTCAGCTACAGAGTAGAAATGGCACTCATTTCATAGGCAGACAGGTCTGGATTTGAATTCTAAAACTTCATAAATGGCTGTAAACTGGCTCAAAAAAGGGAAGAAAGGAGGAAAGGTCCTGATTTGTAGTTTCTGCCAATTTCTGCTGTGTAAATACTCCTAACATGAATGACTTCTAGTTACTGTAGTTTAACAACTGCCCTGCAAAATTCCTGAAATTTTAATTATCAGCTCTTGCAAACTGACTGAGATGAGAGGCCTCCAGCACATCACGGATGAAGGATGGACAACGTGTCAGTCTTGTTCAGACTCCTGGGTCACCATAATCTAGAGTAGTGCTTGGCACCTGGAGGTTACTCATCCATATTTATTAAATGAAGGAATGAAAATGTCCCTGCTTCGTGTATTCTCAATTTACGGTATCAGTAAAATATTCATGCTCGTAGTATTGGATGGGCTGCTGAATGGATTAAATATTAGCTTAGAAAAAAAGTGTCTGGGGCATCTGGGTGGGCTCAGTCAGTTAAGCGTCCGACTTCAGCTCAGGTCATGATCTCCCAGTTTGTGAGTTCGAGCCCCGAGTCTGGCTCTGTGCTGACAGCTCAGAGCTGGAGCCTGCTTCCGATTCTTTGTCTCCCTCTCTCTGCTCCTCCCCCACTCATGCTCTCTCTCTCTCTCTCTCTCTCTCTCTCAAGAATAAATAAACATTAAAAAAAAAATCTGCAAAATGCCCAACAAGATGTCTGGCATTCAATGGGACATACATGTTCACTCCTGTCCTTCTGGATTATTTGACTTACAAAGTGTCTTCTATCTAGCAGAAACGCATCAGATAAATGAATGAATGAACAAGTGAATAATTGAATGACATTAGTAAGGAACATCGGTTTCAGGGAGGGAGGGAGGATTTTAGTCTTTATCAATGGGTAATGGATGGAAACATGTGACAGCATGTATGACTTTGTGACTTCACTATAATTTTAAAGGCCCCTCCAGCTTCAGCGCAGGCATGTGAATTCACACGCCTACATAGGCCAAGCTGTAACAGTAAAAAGTTGAAATGTGCTCAATATGAAGACTGCAAGGAGTGGTGGGGATGAACGTGAACTAGATTTCTGTGAGAGCCAAAATGAAAGAGTCTTCGGTTGGGTGTGGTTCCTAGGGCCGTAGCATTAAACCTTTGCTTTTGTAATGGTAAAAGACAGGGACTCTGGTGTCTACACTGGCCTGATTTGAAATCTGGTTCTGCCTCTTACCGCCTATTGGCCTTAGCCAAGTTGCTACAGCTCTCCTTCCCATTATCCAGGGGATTGCAAGTCTCCCCCCACCCCTGTGCCAGAGGGAGGGGCTCTAGCAGGGATCAGGAACAAGCCCAGGCAGGCACGTGATGAACGGGTTAATCCTCAGGTGACTAAGGGACAAGTGATAGGGAGAGGACCATTTTATGTGACCCTTTCACCTGCATATAAGAAAGGAGGAAAAAATGTCTCCACACAAGTTTTGAGACCCTTTAGTACAACAACTGGATCTCAAACTTGGCCACCCATTAGAATCACCCAGACAGCTTAAAAAGAGCGATTCCTGGGTCTGAGTCCTGATACTTGGGTACAGTTGATCTGGGGTATGGTCTGGGCCTCAGGTGATACATGTGCAGCCAGGGTTAAGAAACACAGCCCTAAGAGATGCAATGAGGAAAAAAAAATTATGTGATTTTCGGGGACATTATGTGAATTACTTTTATGTACCGTGGCAGCATGCTAGTTTCTTTGACAAATGAATACACAACAGCTATTTCCACTGGATTTCAAATATTTTAAAAGCAACAGTCTTAAAAAAAACAAAAACAAAAAGCCTTAACTCTCTGGCCTCATGTACAGTTGCATTTATTCAAAGTGCTTTTTGTTGAAAAAAAATGAATTCTGCCTCCCCGAGGCATATAGAATGACGTGATTGTCGCTCTCAAACGCGAATATTCTGTCAGTCTTCTCTCACTGCTTACACCCTGCCTTGCCCTCTATACGAACTCGCACCAGGAAAAAGCTTCAGTGCCTTACCTAATTTGCCACAAGGCTGCTTACCTATTTAGGTTGGGGTACCAGAGTTGATGAGAAATTCTTTGGGAAGCCAAGCACAAGTTTTTGCTTTCTACTATTTATAGCAATCAGCTGGCTTTTCCAGTCCCTCATTAGATCAATCATGGCCATTGTCTTACAGTTGAGTGGGAAATCATTACAGGTGGAAGAGGCACCATGCCTCTAATTCAGCAGAGGCCCCCCCTAGCAGGAAAGCTGCAAGGAATTACAATCAAATAGGAGACTTGTCAGGAGAATGGGGTCGCTTCCAAGGCAGGATTTCTGAAGACTTCCTGAATTTTGAGGCGAGCATAAAATGTAGAGAGAAACCGTCACAAATCCGCACACACGCAAGAAATGACCACCCTTTCTTTCAAGCATATTCCAAGTCCGGTGTTGGGCTTTCAGCTTTAGCCGAAATGCTGCTTGGTACAGAAACACTTGGATTTGGCGGGGGTGTATCTTTTTTACAGGCCATTTATTTGGGAATGGGTTTTACAGGTGGCCCTGCGGTTGGGTCCAAACCCTGGGCTTATGTAGCGTAGGATGCTGCACATCTTTGTGGCTGAATCAAGTGTCACAGATTATGGGCTGCTCGTAGCCAATAATATGGGAAGTTCTCCTTTTTTGTCTCTCTTTGCCTTTTTCCCTGGCCTGTTGAGCAGTGACAGTCAAAAGCCAGCTGAACCCATCGTGAGGGGGCAGGCGAGGGAGAAATTGCCGGAGTGCAGATTTCTGCTTGGGCCGTATGTAGGCTCTGGGGTGACCCCGGGAGCAGGTGGGACTTATTTGGCACCCCTCCCATTAAAACCTGCCTCAGAAATCAGTTTATTTGAAGGAGTTAACGAAAGTGTTAGATATTTTCTACCACTGGCAGAGGGAAAAGTAGTGCACACGTCTGAATAAATAACTGAAAATGGCTTCTCACTGTTCAGGAAGTACAATCAATTTGAAATTAGGATTATGGAAACATCTGCGAAAATTCAAGTGTCATCTCAATTTGGGCTCATTCAGATCCTGTATTTTTCAACTTCCCAAGCAGTGCATTTAAAATCTAATCCTAATTAACACACATAGTTTAATTATAGCCAACAAAATATTCTACAAAAATTGTGTGTGCTGGTTGGGGGGATGGGTGGGGAGGGAGGAGGCGAGGGGGAAACCAGACAAATGTTCCCTGATTGTAAAAATTCTTGTTTGGTTAATAATATAAATCCTCAAGATTTTAAACACACACTGAAGTTGCTTATCAGGAATCAAAGTGACATAAAAAAAGCACGGAGCCTCCTTTCCTCATAATCCTACTTTTTCCTTTCTTCCTATTTCTTATTAACCTGGAAAGAACAAAGACCTTGCTAAGTTGGCTTATACACTCTCTATTGTGGAGACCTTTGTTGCTTTGTTTATTTTCTTTCTCTGATCAGAAGATAAACCTTTATGGTTGTGTTTGAGTACAAATAAAGAAAGAAATCTACTTGCATAAAGCAAACTTTATGGTCTGTTGTTTTAGTGATGAGAAACACCTCTAAGGATTTGAAGGTTTAACTGAAAGGCACACCAACATGTTGGATGCTTTACTGCAACCTCATCCTAATCAACCAAAACACGGCAACCCACCATCTTGCGGAATGATCGGCGCTTTCCCCTCCCAAACCTGGCATAAGTGCAATGTGCAAAGGGAACATAAATGTAAAGAAAACAAAACAAAAATCAATCAGACAAGGGGGAAAAGAAAATTCCCATCCAGAAGCTCAAACATAATTTTAACTAAAATTAACTCGGGGAGAGAGCTTCAAAACTCAAGCTGACTGAGTCTCAGTCATTTTGTAGCGTTATTTTGGTCAATAATAAATCTGAGGGAAAAAAAGTCAAACTCTCTTACTCTTTTGCTTAAGTGCTTTGTTACCTTGTTACTCGAGTGAAGATACAGAGAATTGACTTCTACTCTAGATTCTGTTCCTTGTATTCCTATTGCTGAAAAAAGAAAAATATTCAAATTCTTGATATCGTTCAGCTATCGTTCAGACAAATTTACCATGGCATTCGCTATAATAAAATGTGACCCTCTGTTAGTATTAAAGTAGTCTAGGTCTCTGCACGTAAGGGGGTGATAGTGATTCCTAGGCGAATACCATTGTAATTTCCCTCATCTCAACCCAGTCTTGAAGATAAAATTCATCGTCTTTAGCACTTAATAGCCTGTACATTTGTTTTGTTTACAGATCAGTTTCATTCCTTTGTCCACCATGATTTTTAAGAATTTATAACAGTGGGGCACTTTTTAATAGGGTAATAGTAATGAATGAATGGCAGAGAGTGTGCTATGGCATTTTGTTGAAAAGAATCCTACATTTCTCCGCAGAACCCAGGGGCTCAGAAAGACCTATATAATAGGAACATGCGATATTTCTATGTGACAGGATAAAGTTTACTAGAATCAGCCTTGAAAAGTAGTCTGCAGGGCAACTGTTCATTAAATTTTATCGAATACTATGCCAAACAATTTGTAATTGTTATCCTCTCTCCTTTTCTTTCTCCATCGATCTCTAGTTCTAGTGTTGTGCCCTC
This sequence comes from Leopardus geoffroyi, assembly GCF_018350155.1. NCBI lineage: Eukaryota > Metazoa > Chordata > Mammalia > Carnivora > Felidae > Leopardus > Leopardus geoffroyi. The sequence goes on from NC_059333.1 coordinate 135,847,030, forward strand.
CAAACACCATGAAGGAAGAGACTATTCATTCCTTTCTTTGACAGAGACCCTAGCCTAGAACCTGCCACATAATAAGAAAGCAATAAATATGGGGCTCCTGGGTGGCTCAGTAGGTTAAGCATCTGACTTCGGCTCAGGTCATGACCTCGCAGCTCATGGGTTCAAGTCCCGTGTCAGGCTCTGTGCCGACAGCTCAGAGCCTGGAGCTGCCTTGGGTTCTGTGTCTCCCTCTCCCTCCGCCCCTCCCCTGTGTGTGCTCTCTCTCTCTCTCTCTCTCAAAAATAAATATTAAAAAGTTAAAAAAAAAAAAAAAGAAAGCAACAAATATGAATTGAATAAAAGAATGAATTCTATTTATTCACTGATTTCCATAACGAAGTGATGGATATGACTTTTGACCAGATGTAGGATAGTGACTATGGAATCAAGCATAATGATCTCATGCTGGAAAAGGTAGCAAATAATTGTAAGTTGTTTTTTACAATTACATTTGATAATGGTAATAATTAAAGCAAACAGCAAGGTATGAAAGAGAAACTGTAATTAATTTGAAACTCAAGCATTGGGGTCAAACTGTCTGCGTTTAAATCTCATGTCTCCCTCCAGGGCACCTGGGTGGTTTAGTCAGTTAAGCAGTTAAGCACCTGACTCTTGGTTTTGGCTCAGGGTATGATCTCACAATTCATGGGTTTGAGCCCTGCATAGAGCTCTTTGTTGACATTGCAGAACCTGCTTGGGATTCTCTCTCTCTCTCTCTCTCTCTCTCTGCCCCTCCCCACCTTGCACAAGTGCACTCTCTCTCTCTCTCTCTCAAAAATAAATGAATAAACATTAAAAAATAAATCAATCTTGGGGCGCCTGGGTGGCTCGGTCGGTTGAGTGACCGACTTCGGCTCAGGTCACGATCTCATGGTTTGTGAGTTCGAGCCCCGCGTCAGGCTCTGTGCTGACGGCTCGGAGCCGGGAGCCTGCTTTGGATTCTGTGTCTCCCTCTCTCTCTGCCCATCCCCCACTCATGCTCTGTCTCTCTCTCTCTGTTTCAGAAATAAATAAACATTAAAAATTTTTTTTAAAACATCAATCTCGTGTCTCCCTCTTATTAGCTGTGTGGTATAGCAAGCTGCTTGCTTAACCTCTGTTAGCTGTGGTTTTCTCATCTACAACATGGACTGGGGGCTTTAGTGAGAATTCAGTGAGATAATGCTTGTAAAGTCATCAGCAAAGTGCCTGGAAATTAACCTAAGATCAGAAATTGAAGTGATTATTATTAATTAGAAATATTTTCATTTTGGGGCACCTGGGTGGCGCAGTCGTTAAGCGTCCGACTTCAGCCAGGTCGCTATCTCGCGGTCCGTGAGTTCGAGCCCCGCGTCAGGCTCTGGGCTGATGGCTCAGAGCCTGGAGCCTGTTCCGATTCTGTGTCTCCCTCTCTCTCTGCCCCTCCCCCATTCATGCTCTGTCTCTCTCTGTCCCAAAAATAAATAAACGTTGAAAAAAAAAAAAAAAAGAAATATTTTCAATTTGGCATAATAACTGAAAGGTCTGAAGAAAAAAACACCAACCGCTGAATTGTACACAACACCACGGATTTAAAGGTCCCTGACTCTTTCCGATTCTTTCTAGATACTCCATGGCAGAAAGTTCTATACTCTCTCTGGATTCCAGGCCTGGTCTCCCGGTATAATGTGGAAACCATTGGCTTGTAGAAAGGAGCAGGTTGTCCTGGGCTGAGGAGGGGAAATACACAGGGGCGGAAATGCAACTGCAAATTAGGGAGAAGGGAAAGCGGCAGTTAAAACAGTTTGTCCAACATTCTATGGTTCACATTTATCTAAATGCCCTCCCAAAGAGTCTGACTCCCAGTGTGATGGAAACAAAACCACATTTTAGCCACAAAGGACGTTCATCTTTTTAACGGGCATTCTATTATTGTGCTGATCAGAAAGCAGTGCTCTTGTCCTAAAAATTATTGCAGAAATAAGGTTAAGAACACATTTGTCAAACAAAAACGAGTAAGGACGATGATTCCATTTTGTATTAAACTATAGAGTCGTGACACTAAAGCTATATTTTAAGCCATAGAAATCGTAAAACACAGATGTTTATATAAAAGTGGAGTCTGGAGAGTGAACTTTACTGCTACGGCCAGAAACAAACAAGTGTGACAACTGGGCGATCGGCATACGTGTGTGTGATAACAGGTGAGGTAGGCAGGGCCGATCAAGAATTATGGGTATCGGGGGGTGCCTGGGTGGCGCAGTCGGTTAAGCGTCCGACTTCAGCCAGGTCACGATCTCGCGGTCCGTGAGTTCGAGCCCCGCATCAGGCTCTGGGCTGATGGCTCAGAGCCTGGAGCCTGTTTCCAATTCTGTGTCTCCCTCTCTCTCTGCCCCTCCCCCGTTCATGCTCTGTCTCTCTCTGTCCCAAAAATAAATAAACGTTGAAAAAAAAAAAAAAGAATTATGGGTATCGACAGATCATGTGATCGAAAATTAAAGACGGATGGAAGGAGACAGTGTACAGAGGATATAGGTAGAAGGAGGGAAAGGTTGAATAAGGGAGGGTAGAAGCATCTGGAACTTTTCACAGCAAATTTGCATGTTTGGCAGCCTATGATAGAGGATTCGAAGAAACGCAAAATGTCTAAGGCTCCTGTTTTCAAGTGAAAATGTGACAAGAGGGCAGTAGGTAGCAAGCAGCGTCAGTCAGGACATGCTACTGGCATTGCACTTAAGGTATAGCCCCGCTGACGTGGTTGCCGCTTCATGGCTCCATTTCATCCATGACATCTATATCATTTCCTCTATCACATTGCCACCAGTTTTGTTCCTTGGCTAGAGATGATTAATATAAGGGTGGAAATGCTTGATGTAGCTAGACGAAAGAGATTCTCTTTCCAGGGAATTTGAAACATGAGCTGAGATACTTAGAAGCCGGAGGTGGTTTCGAGCTACGGTTTCGTTATCAGTGTCTTCGAGTTACCGTTGTACATGGCCCTTTCTCATCCCAGAGCCTTGTTCTGCTCCTCCTTAGTTCTGTGAGCTGTCTAGTATTTTCTAGTCAATATCTCCCCTGCCCCACTTTTGCATTAGTTTGCCAGCATTTGCTCACCTCCAGTGGGACCTTATGTGATTTCTCATGTATGCCCTTCTCTTCTCCAGTGAAGTTGGCTGAAGAGTCGTAGAGGATTGGAGCACAAAGTATAAAATGTTGGTTCTATGGAGCAAGCCAGGCCCATGATTTATAAAATACAAAAGGCATCAAACAACTCTTTGTCAAAGCTCATTTCAGTTTCCAAGGTTGGGGAAAATAAAGCTGTGCATAGTGGTTAACGGGGCAGCCTCTGGAGTTTGAATATCAGTTCCATCATTTACCACGTGAACGTAAGCTACTTAAACTCCCTGTGTACTTGGTTTCCTTACCTGACAAAATAGAGATAATATACATTTATCGTGATGATTAATATGTTATGTAGAAAAACCAACTTTATATGATACTTTTTAAGAGATCGATACATGTTGGTGATTCTGTCGTTGTGGTTGACTTATATTACAATGAGGTATTCATCATAGGCAGGACCGACATTCCTTTTTCCATTGTATACTTTCAAAAACTGAGGCTCTAAAAGATGAAGTGACTTGGCCAAGGTCACACAATGTAGAGCTCCCACGACTCCAACTTTAAAGAATGTGTCTCCCCAATATTTATTAAGTGCCTAAAATGTACCAGACCTTGGCGATATAGGTCCTAGCCTTCATAAAACCTCGTCTGGGGCGGGGGTCAGCTAACTACACACCTGGGGGACAAACCCAGCTCCTTGTCTGCTTCTGTAATAAAGTTTTTTTTTGGAACGCAGCCATGCCCCTTTGTTGAGCCTACCGTGTATGGTTCTTTCCTGCTACAATAGGAGATGAGAGCAACTGTTACAGAGACTGTATGGCTCTAAGAGCCTGAAGTATTTACTATCTGACTCTTTGCAGAAAAAGTTTGCCAAACCCTAGTGTAGTGGGTTTGTGATTTGTTGGTCTAAAAATGTATTTAATTGTTGAAGGCTAATTAAAACAAGAAAAAGAATTCCTCAGAATGAGAACAAGTTTTAGTCTTTACAGCTTCTGTTATAACCCAGTTTCCATCTCTCCCCCTTCTCCCTACTTTCTAAGAGAAAGATTCTCTCTTGGCAGCTGCGGGATGATGGAAAATGGTTTCCGATAGATCCACATTTCCCCTGCATTATTCTCAACATCTAATCCTGGATTATCCTTCGTACCTATAGAATCGTACATTGTCCTTGCTTTTTCAACCACAGGGAAGAAACGGTGTGTTACGTCATTTAACTTGACTAAGTTACAAAACTTCTTGACAGATACATCTGTTATCTGTGCATCCTGGTGATTCCTCCTTGATTCTATTCCTTAGTGATCGTAAAATAAATCTCACACCCCCTTCACTTAAAATATTAAATAATTAAATCATTTCAGCTTTCCAGTTTCAGAGCTGGGAGCATGTTTGGACACGTATTTTAACATGATCTGGTTAACTGTTTTAACCTTCCTCATTTAAACTGTACACGATGAATGATGAGACAGAAAAGAAATAGAGATTCTTCCACAAAGAATGGTTGAGTACAGCACTGTCATTCTCTGATAAAATCTTCCTACCCTTGCTGATGGAGTTGGGGGGCGGAGAGTGGCAATGAGTGTCCCTTGAACCACAAAATACTGATTAAGCAAGCACCTGGCTTCCTGGCTAAACTCTATGACATGCACTCTAGAATAACTTTGTGTATGGAAGGAATGTAAAGTAGATCTCATTGAAGACGTGCTGTCTTGTTGAGAGGTAAGGGGCATTGACATCTGACCTTTGAAGATACCATTTGGACTTATGTTCTCCATGAGCAGTGGCTTGCGTAAAGGCTGTAGGGCAGGGTTTTAAGCCTTGCTGCTCAGCAAGGAAGAGGCTGGGGTAAGCACGGAAATGACCACAGGCGGGAACTTCGGAAGCCTTGCGGAGTGCACAGCACATACCTTCGAAACCTCATCCATGTTAGGTTGCAACTGACTGTCTCCTGTAAGCTGCTTAGGGGGGGACACACGCACCGTTTGAAAAATAAGAGTGATAATTTGGAAGATAAATGCTTAGGTTTCTCCTTGCATTGTAGGAAAGGGGGAATCTGAACATCCTGCTGCCACAAAAGTTGCATTCAGGGATACTGAATATTGATGGGGAGGAGAGACATGGCTCCGCCCATCACAGGTGAGCCAAGCTCACTTTGTCAGGGGGAAAGGGGGTTAAATGCTCCTAGGTGCAGGGGTTACTACCAGGAAGCATCCAATTTCATGTGCTACCATGAGTTGACTATGTTTACAGGTAAAAATGATGAAAAGTAGATAATGATATAGTGATTTAAGGAATTCTAGGGCATTTTGGAATTAAAACTTAAATCAGAACTGATAGGCCACATCGTGGGCGTTAGGCCAATTACAAGATTGCTACCCAGACTCCTTGGCGTTTTAAAAACTTTTCATTTCAAAACGTCCTTAGCATTTCAAGTTTGAAAAGTGAACGTGTAGGGGTGCCCGGGTGGCTAAATTGGTGAAGCATCTAACATGGGCTCAGGGCATGATCTTGCGGCTTGCGAGTATGAGCCCCACATCAGCCTCTATGCTGACAGCTCAGAGCCTGGAGCCTGCTTCGGATTCTGTGTCTCCCTCTCTCTCTGCTTCTCCCCCTCTCGTGCTTTGTATGTCTGGTTCTCTCTCAAAAAATAAGTAAACATTCAAAAGAACTTTTTTTAATTAAAAAAAAAAAGAAAATTGAATATGTATTTTTCTTTGTCCTCTCTGGGCTATTCCCCACTGGTCTGGCTACCTAATACTCATGGTATTTTACCAGGGGGTAGGAAGGACTGGCCCAGTGTTTGGTGAGTACTCATCTTGTGGGGCACCACTTTGGTGAATCAAGAGGTGGCTGGCTTCACAGTGGGCACCACAAAGCAAGACAAAGATGGTTGGAGCCACAGGGATACATGGCGACAGGAATCCAGGGTGACCGATCCAGTTGGAAAAAATTAGGAGCCGTGTTCAGTGATATTCTCACATGAAATTCCTTGTCCCCATCTCATGGTGTAACTTAAAAGTCCCAGTTGACCTTCTGGTTCGCCTTTTACCTAAAGGTCCAAATAAATTAATTCGAGGCTCCCTCCTACTTCAAGTACTTCAAGTAGTACTCCGTCCTCCTTCAAGTTCAGTACCTTTCTCCAATATATCTGAGGAGTCTTGGGTGGGGGCAGATGTGTTGAGAGGTGGTTGCTTTCTGCCCCCTCTTGCTCCCGACTGTGACTCCATTCCTTCCCTGGGTCCCCTCTGGCTTCCCAGCAGCGCCCCACCAAAGAGCTCCAGTCTTTGACGTTGTGCGTTTCCCTACCAACATGGACCCAGCTTCCACATCATTTCCAAGACAGCATGCTGCAAGGCTCTACTTCTTCTTGCCGCTTTTTGCCCTTCACCAAGTGACCTTGGGAATCGGGGAGGGGGAGAATGTGGGGGTACCACAGAGGGGCACCGAAGCACAAAGCATCTCTAATTAGGAAGCAGAAGCTCCTTTCTAATAGTCCACCATCGGAAGTCTTCTCGTGGTAATTTCTCTGCCTGGAGTCTGTTCTGCAGCCACATTGCTGGGTCCCACTGTGTTTCTCCTACATTCTCCTTCCTCTGTCCAGGGTCCCACCTCCAATTCAAACATGTAGACTTCTAGAGGAAAAAGAAAATCCCTTAAAAGGCATACACAACTTTAATGGCCTAGGTTGATGATCTTTTGCCTTATTAAGCAGATTCTGTTTAGTCCCTCTCTTCTTTCGTCTCCCTGTCCTAGAGAGAATAAGAAAACCCTAAAACACTCTATGAATAAGAAAACCCATAGACATCTTATGAGTGAGAAAAATAAGAAAAAGTTTTCTGTTTAAAATGAATCCTGCAGCCATCTCTTAGACCAACCCTCAATCAATAGCCAAATTTGATTTTCTTCCATTAGTCTGCAGATTAGAAAGATAACACTGGTTTGAAGGTTATGGACCCAGCCTTTTTGTCCTGACTCTGTCTCTAATAACTATTGTGATCTCGGGAAAGCTTCCTTTCCTTTCTGACCCTAGGGCTGCCCATCTGTCAGTAGAATAGGTAGGGTTAGACCAGCATTTTCCAAAACATGCTCTTCATGTACTAGTTTGGCAAGATGTTAATGAGTGTTCCAGGGAAAATGTGTTCTGGGGTTGACTCTTGAAGACTGCATACTTCAACGAGATTGAAGTTTTCTTTGCTGCAGGACTTCTCAGATCTCTTACTAACTTAATGGCACCGCGACTCTGCAGGAGAGAGATACAATACACAGAATTTCCCAAATACATTTGAGAGAGCTCCCTCCAGCTGCCTTTTTAAGTAAGAAACTTATTAATATCTTGTCAAAATGCTGCTTATTGAATGTTGTCATTCTAGAGAATAATTAAGATGAGGAAATTTATTCGCTTCAAGTTCACGTTCAGTTGCAATTGTTTCTACCTGCTCAGCCTGAACGAAGCAATACCAAGTCAGCAAGAAAGTCTTAAATTTTTTTAAAAGTTTATTTATTTATGAGAGAGACAGAGACAGAGACAGAACATGAGTGGGGGAGGGGCAGAGAGAGAGAGGGAGACACAGAATCTGAATCAGGCTCCAGACTCTGAGCTGTCAGCACAGAGCCCAACACAAGGCTTGAACCCATGAACTATGAGACAATGACCGGACGCTTAACTGACTGAGCCACCCAGGTTCCCCGAGGACTGGTTATTTCTTAATGGCTTTATCTCTCTTTGGTCAATTTTTAAAATATTGCTGAAAATCTTCTCACCTTCTGAAAAGTTGCAAAGCAGAGCTCTGGGAAGGTGCAGCGTTCTTTGTCCCGATGGCTCTGGCTTCTATCATGGCCTACCGGAAGCCTGCTCTTGCTACCTACTACACGAAGCTCAGGGTTTCCAGTTGAGGTAGGGCTCTAACAAAGAGATTAAGGAGCCAAAGTCCTAGAAAGTTTAGGTTACTCCCCCGGCTCAGTGTCATTCTCCCACATGGCAATTCAAAGTATCAAATTTTATTTTTCAAAATGATTCAACACTTCTATTCATCCTGAAATGAAAATAGTTCCTTTCTAGATTGTCTGATTGCAAAATTCTAAGTAAGTATATCAAAGTGGACTTTCTTTGTGTGTGGGTAGACGCATGAGGGGTGCATAGCTTCTCCTGTGGGACTGGTTCTCTAAGAATGTCTTTGGTCTGCTAGTTGGGTTACTCATTACTAATTAGAAGCAAGGACCAAGGTGGATTCTGGAAAACACTGTGAAGCTGTAAAGGAAGCTGGTGTTGTGTAGCCCTTACTTAATGCCCATGACCCAGCAAATGTTCCCTCCCCAGCTCTCTTCAACCAAGTTGCTTTAGGTGCTGATTTCCTTCCTCTCATTTCCTTTTCAGCACACCCATATCTAATGTTTTTTTGCCACCAGGTTGCCCCAGCCCCAAGAAGACATTGTACTCAGTCTAGAGTGTGATGGACTTTGGTGGATGCTCTGATATGCCATCCAGATCTCCCTTCAGGAATGAGAACATATACCCCCAGCTGCTGGAAGTATTGCCAGCAAACGTCTCCTAAATGTCAGCCCCCTAAACGAATTACTTTGACCGACGGAAGCCATCTTGCCCACGGTCAGCTGCTTGCAGTGACTGGTGGACGAGGCATTAAAGGCCAAGATGCCAGAATTTCTAATTTGAAAGGCCATCCCAGCCTCAGAACCCTGTGGCATTGGCTGGGGCCTTTGTTGGACTGCATCACAGCTCAGCTTCTCCCTGTCCCAAACCTGCCTCCTTCCCTTCCCCGACAGCTGTCAACCCCAAGAGCCCTGCTTAATAAGATTCCTGCACATGAATTTTTGTCTTAGAGCTAATGTCCCGGGAAACCCAATGTACAGAAGAGGCTTGATACCTTAGTAATCTCTGGAGGATACTTGTGTTTTAAAGGAACTCCATCAGGGTTATGTTTAACTTAAAAGGAAGAGTCGCTGATGGTTCAATTGCTTGGCAGTGTGACATCTGGAAAAGAGTGGGAGGGGGTTGGTTTATGTGTATAGAGGGAGTCTTTTAAAAAAATTACTAGTGCATTTTAGGGGTGCCTAGGTGGGTCAGTCAGGTTAGTGTCTACTCTTGGTTTTGGCTCAAGTCATGATCTCACGGTTCGTGAGATTGAGCCCCACATCAGGCTCTGCACTGAAAGCATAGAGCCTGCTTGGAGTTTCTCTCTCCTCTCTCTGTCCCTCCCCGGCTTGCTCTCTCTCTCTCTCTCTCTCTCTCTCAAAATATAAATAAATAAATAAATAAATAAATAAATAAATAAATAACATTAAAAGAAATAAATAAAATTCTTAGTGCATTTTATGTCTTATTTAAAATGTTGTTTCCCAATTGAAAGTCATAAAGATATTGTTCTGCCTTTCCTTCCAGAAGTTTGGATAGTTTGCCATTGGAAAGTCCCATTTGGAGTTGATTTTTTATGAGTGATTTTCCATTTTCATAAAGCACAAAAAGTCAGGTAAAGGTAAATATATGCTGTTTGGAGATACAAGCATTTGTGACAAAACTGTTTCAAAAAAAAAGGAATGACAAATACAAAATTCAGGTTTATTACTGACTGGCTTCGTGGGGGCAGGGGTGGAATGGAAAAGAGTATCCAAATTGCTTCAGTGGAATTGGTTAAGTTCTAATAGATGAGTTGGGTGGGATACTCATGTGGTGTCCACTTTCATCTGTAAGCTTTATGATCTGCATATACATTATATATATTCTTCTTTTCTTTCAGACAGAGAGAGAGAGAGAGTGCGAGCATGGGAGAGGGGCAGAGCAAGAAAGAGAGAGAATCTCAAGCAAGCTCCATTCTCGGCACAGAGCCCAACCCGGGCTCAATCCACTGATCCTGGGATCATGACCTGAGCCAAAATCAAGAGAGGGATACTCAACCGACCAAGCCACCCAGGAGCCCCTATGTATTCTTTAGCGTATCAATACTAAGTGTTTTAAGGCATAAAATGAGAAGAAAGGAAGTGGATAGTGCAAGGACCAACGACTCACTGCTTTGTTGTAAAGGGTACCAGAAAAATGGGCCAGTGACAGGAATAGAATGGGGATGTCCTGCAAGGTTATTTTTGAAGACATGGGACATTACAACAAATTGGTATGTAGATAAGAGAATCCAGCAGAACAAGAAAAAATTTAAATTCGGAAGGGAAGGGGGCATTCGGAGGAGCGATACCCAGCTTTCTTTTGCAAAATACTTTTCTTGGGTTATAACTTTTGCCCCTGTTGGGTCATCCGTGCCTTTGAATCGCATGTCTCATCCATTTATTCATTTGTGTTTAATCACAAGTGTTACTGAGTTCCTTCTAGGAGCTCATCCATGGATGCAGTCAGTAGTGAGATTTGCTTGACCCACTTATGTTCATGAGGTCCCTACAGTGGTATCTTCCCTCGCCTTCCCTGATAGAACCACCAATGGCTGGGAAGCCCAGATCTGGCTCCGCCCACCTGTCCCTGCTATCTAGGAACCAGCGGCTTTGCTGACTGGGGTCAGGTCCTGTCCACCTTCTCTCTGGCTTTTTAACTTCTCAAACCACTTTCTGCCTCAGGCCCATTGCACTTGCACTTGCTTATGCCTGGGGTTCTCTTTGTCCTGATTGATTCTCATGCTTCCTTTGCAAGTCTCAACTTGTCTGTCACCTCTCTCAAAGGCCAACACTTCAGCTTCACCCTCCTAACTCCACCTGCACCATCGACTTCTATTCTTGCTTGTCTGGCCCTCATTCACAACATGTATTACAATTTCAATGGCAGCCGTATATTTATTTGTCAATCTCCCTGGTTGAATAAGCAAACTCCACAAGAGTAGACCTTGACTGCTTGTTTCCTCTGGTGTTAGCGTCTGAACTTTTTACACGGAAAGTGCTTAGCAGACATGCTGTGGGCTCTGTCCCCCTTCGGCTTTCCATTTCGCACTGTAGACAAAACCAGACTCGGCCAGCGGAGAAAGTTGGACACAGACGAGGAACTAATTCTCAATCCAGTTTTGCTTCTATTATAGTTACAGGGTTTGGGTTAGTGGCAACTCGGCTGGTTTAAGAAAAATGAACTAATTGTCAAATCAGGGCATGTTAACGCTGGAAGGGACCCAGGAAGGCCTCGTGGAAATCTCTCTAGGGCAGGGAATGACAGACAAGAGGGAAAGGAGCAAAAAGTGAAAGCTAAAAACAACTATTTACCCAGTGCTTCATGTGCATTAGCCTCGTGCTAAGAGCTTTACCTACATGACCTAATTTAATCCCTTTGAATTTCCTGAGAAAAGGATCTGTTTGTGTTATTCTCCTGTCAAAGAAACTGAAAATCCAAGAGTTATGTACTTGGTCGAAAATCATACATGTAGCAAGTGGTGGAGCCCAGACGAAAGGCCAGGTCTGCCTGGCTCTGAAACAATGCTTTCCCAGCTTCCGTGTGGGTGCAGATCACTTGGGGAGTTCATTAAGATGGAAATTCGGATGCAGTAGACCTGAGACTCTGCGTCAATCACAAGTGGCTGGTGATGCCGGTGATGCTGGTCCCTAGAGAGACGTTTGGAGGACCACAGGTCTATTTTGGCACTTTTCCAACTGTAACGCACAGATCAGTACAAATCATCTGGGGCTCATATAAAAAAAAATGCAGATTGTAATCCAACAGAACTGCGGGTTCTCTCTTTTAAAAAAATTTTTTTAAGTTTATTTATTTATTTTGAGAGAGAGAGAGAGAGAGAGAGAGGAAGCACAAGCTGGGGAGGGTCAGAGACAGAGGGAGAGAGGGAATCCCAAGCAGGCTCCACACCATCGGTGCAGAGCCCCATGTGGGGCTTGAACTCATGAACTGTGAGATTATGACCAGAGCTGAGATCAAGAGTCGGACGCTTAACCGACTGAGCCACCCAGGCGCCCCTGGGGATCCTGTATTTTTGGCAAGGTCCTATTTGAGGCCCATTCTGCTCATGGTGGACGATACCTTGGGGTACATGCTCTTATGGACCCCACATCCAAATGGTATATTTAGGTAGAGCCCGGGACGGGTCTCGGAGCTTCCAGCTGCCGACATTCATTGACAATTATACTAGCACGTGGCATCTGACGCTGCCTTTGAAAATAACAAAAATCCACCCTTGGTTGCTAACCACCTCTGAAAGAGGAGACGGGCCAGGGTGGCCTATAAAGCTCATGAAGCCCGAGTGGAGACAAAGTTCTGTGTGATGTCAGTGGGAAGTCCTGTAAGACACACAAAGTTCACGTGTGTGTCGAGTGTAGAAAGCAGCCCCCCTTCCCTTCCCAACGTTTCAAAGCAGTGTGATGTCACAGGCTCTAAAAAACCCAAGGTTCATAATGAAACTTGTAATCAGGTGAGTCTTGTTTTGTTCTGAGTCCATTCACACTGTTTCTCACAGTCCCTCACTCAGTGACTTCAGGGGCACACTCTGGGGGTGAATTCTGGGAACTGTAACTGATCTTTCAGGTTTACATAAAGTGGGTTTACTCCCCTCAGAGAACATCACTTGCTTTCTTGTAAATCTGCTCCCTTGCTCAGAGGGGAACCTGACTTTCATGACTGATGAACGTGTTTTCGGAGATGCCTCCCCAGGGAAGATAACCTGGGAGGCTGGTCATGCATGCTCTTGAACGTCATGTCCCATTATCCTGGCCCTACTGTCCACAAAACCTGATTAGAAAAATGAGCTCTCCGACCATAGTCCAATCGAGCCCAACCTAGCTTTCCATGGGGGGTTACTTTTTGAATAAGCTAGATTCTCCTTCTTGAGCATCCAAGCAGACAAAGTGAAAGGCACTTGCTAAAAGCCAGCTCCTCTTGAATACTCAGAAGCCACCAGCTAAAGAGGGCTCCTAGGATTGGGATGGAAGGAAGTGTCACCCCCTGATTTACACCACGGCGTGGCAACAAGGCAGGTGGGACGGTGTGGGCTTTAGGGACTGAGGACCTGGATTTCAGGTCTGGCCTTGTCACTGATGCGCTGCGTGGCCTTGGGCGGGCTATTGGGTCTCTGAAGATTTGCTTTTCTCGTCTGTGAGTAGAGATCATACACCTTAACATCATATTGTGACCCTTAAGGATCAGATCCCAGGACACATGCAAAGCCCTCTGCGCCTGGGGCCTAGGATGTGCTCCATGAAAAGAAACCTCTCTCCTCCCGTCTTCCTCACTCTTGCCTTTCTAGATTCCAGACGCAACCAGCAAAAATCATCAGGCTCTGCAAAATGGCAGTCTCAGAGTGTTTTGTGCCAAGGTCCATTTAGGTTCCAAAATACTCCCGTTCCGCTGCTTATTTCTGCGCTCTTGCCGTCTGATGTGTATCTGTGCGCCTCTCTGATTACACACTGCTGTCACTCAGCACGCCGCCGACACCAACAGATTCTGTTACAACAGCTGATTGTGCAGGCCTGCCTCAGCATTCGATCAGCGAATATTCCTCCCAGACCCTGAAGGAAACACGCGCTCCCGGCCAACTTTCTGCTAAGAAGCTGGTTGCTTTATTTACAGAGACCCTTCCCGAAGGTTTCCCGGCAGAACGTCAACCGGTGATTTCGCGCCAAAGAATTAAGACCCGGGTTCCAGCCGTGTCGTTAACGGAGGCCTGTCGCATGTGCGATACAGACAGCGCGAGGCCTTGATGTTTTCTTAGATTGGAATCATTTCTGGCACTTAAGCGTTTTGATGAAATTCGTTCAGTGTTCTGGGTGTGTTTTATATGAAAAAATTAAAGGTTTTTTGGCAGTTCTGTTAAATAGACGCCGGTAACATCTCCGCATAGTTCAGTGCTCAGAAATCAAGGATACGACGTTTTAGTTAATCCACCAATTGAGAGCTGTATTGGGGTGATTCTTTGTCCTCTGGGCCGCACGCGATCATCGCGACTATAAATGAAGAGCGAACCTGAAGAAGGGACTTTTTTTTTTTTTTTTTTTAGCTAGGCAAATAGGACCACACCAAAATCCATTCTGTCTGTGGAAATTAGCAAAAGGTATCACATCTGGGCAGATGTGCCTCGCTGGCTCTCCGCTTGGCACGTAGAAAGGGCCAAATTCTGTCACCCACCCATGCTTGACTAGTCCTTTGATTCAGTGCACCGACTGAACAACAGTACACGGTGTTCCTTAGGGACGCCTGGGGTGCACTGTCCTTACCCAAATGAGAAAAGTGCCTCTGCTTTGAACTTGCTGTTCTTTCCTCCTTAAAGCTTTAGCCTCTGCATTAATTGCGTTCTCCCCACGAATTGGCCACGTACATCTTGATCCTAAGAACAAGATGTATCTTTCAGCTTCTCAGCTTCTTAGGTCATGAGTGTCTACTGATCATCTCATGTATGCCAACATATAGAAGATCTTTGGTCAGTGTTTGTTGGATGATTCATTGTGAGTTCATCTTGCTCAAATGGATTGAAATATTATAGTAAAAATGAACCCTGTGTTCTTCAGTGTCTGGAGATGACATTTGTTATATTGTGGGTAGAGGGAAGAGGTGATTTCTCTCCTCCGTCCATACACTTCATCAGTACCTAGGAGGGTAGGTATTTGTTTCATAGTCTACAACTGCTGGGCAACAATTCTCTGTTGAGGACAGAGGTGTAACTGGTGTACTTACAACAAGCTGAATTTTCTACAAATTTAGTGAGCAGTTACCTTTATCCTTCAGTTCCTCTCTTTCCAGATCCGTCATTGAAATCCTTCATTAGAAGCGATTTGAGGCTGCTTTAATGCTGAGTTGACTCTGGAAAGGGTTTGCCCTTGTGTTTTCACACTCATCCTTTTAACTTAGAAAAAGCGGAAAGAGGGAAATAGGACTCCATGGTAAATTTCTTAAGAAGGAGGGGAAAATGTAGAAAAGCTTGCAAATTTCTGAAGACTTTTGTAAAAAAGTATTTCAGTCTTGGGGACACATCTAAGCCCAAATATCCAAGGAGTGAATGACCTATTTTTCTTCCTCTTCCTGGAGGAAGATGCATGAAGGAGCAGAGGACTGGACAACACAGAGGCAGGATTTTACATTAACTTGATCCCCGAAGAGCACTTCTCAAAAGTTAGCCCTCGGTTTTTCTCTTGGATGCGATGGTAGGAGGGTGAGGGAAACCCCTGCTGCATATTGAGTGTCCAGGGAGAAGGGGCAGTTAGTTGAACATCTTCCAGTGGTTCCTGGCCGTTGTTGAATTCTGGAACCACTCGCCCTGCCCTCTTTGTCCCGTCTTATTCTGTTTTCAACTTGCTCTCGGCTGCCTGTCTCTACTTTTCCCTCCACCCGTCTACTTTTCATGAGTCACGTCTGTGGGAGGAGGAACTAGGGACACCCAAGAACCAAGAGAATCTTTCATCGTTGGATCACAAAGTGATTTTAAACAAGAATGAATCCTCAGAACTTCCCTCTGAGGTTAGGAAGCTTATTAACACCTTGGCTTCCTGGGAGATGCAGAGGTTAAGTGTCTTTCTGCCCGGCATCCTGGCAGGGCAGAGAACTTCTCTCATCATTAGGGGCCTCTCCCTAGTTTCTCCCCTTCTCCCTTTCCCCTCCATCAAAGCTCCTTTGAGGAAGGAAACGGATTGTTTGCCTCCAGTGGCTGGCACTGGAGAGCTTCACATGGGAGAATAAACCCCAAGCCTCCTATTTTTTTCTGGCGGAAAAAACTCTGACTTACAACCAGCGGTCCTGGCACTGCTATTTATTATGTATGACAAAGTCCTTCTGTTCTCTGGGCTTCATTTTCCTCATCTGTAAAATGGGAATAAGAGACGCCATTGCCATACACACCAGAGGCATTTTCAGCAACCTTAGTGAATGGCTATGAATAGCTACAGTGTGTGGGTTTGAAAAACTCTCAAAAGGCCACCCTAGTCCCCAAGTGTCTCCTCAAGGTTCCTTTCCTGGGGGTGTTCTGAGGCTTAAAAGAAACAGCAAACACGTAAGGGCCAAGCAGAGGCTTAGGGCATGCTATACACCCAGTGAAGAGTCCCTGGAGGGGCCCCTGGGTGGCTCAGTGGGTTAAGCGTCTTACTCTTGATTTCAATTCAACTCATGATCTCATGGTCCGCGGGTTCAAGCCCCGCATCAGGCTTTGCATTGGCACTTCAGAGCCTGCTTAGGATTTTCCCTCTCTCTCTGCCCCCCCGCCCATCTCAAAAATAAATAAATAAATAAACATTATATTTAAAAAAAAAAAGTCTTTGGGAAGAAAATAGAAGAGTGAACAAGACATCCGAAATGAGACCAAGCAAACCTCTTTCCAGGCACATAATGGAAAATTATTACCAAAGATATTTCAATGGAAGGAAATACCTTTGTAATATTCAATGACCTTCTCTCCCTTTAGTCCTTGTGACTAAAATCCTTGTGGCCTGTGAAAAAGCTTAACCTCCCTCCACTCCCCGATTTGAAGGAAGTATCACAAAAATCATGGATGATAGCAGAAGACCGCTGAGGGAAGAGACGAAGAAACCAAGAATGAGACAAGGCCAGGAACGCAAGGAAATAGGGCACAGAGAATGGAAGCAAAGGATGGGGGGAGGGCAATTTGATAAGAACTACTCACTACTCACTACTCACAACTCACAATACTGCCCCGGGCTTGCCCAAAGCAGAAGGGTCAGGATGGTTAGGGCAATGGAGAAGCACTGCCATTATAACCGGACTTTATACCCATCTGTAGACACCGAGATACTCATTATGGGGCAACCCTTTATAATGGGACCTAGTTTTATCTATTAGGATTAGTGGGTTTGGCTCCAAGCACAGAAAAACAGCCAGAGAAGTTTAAATGAGAAAGGGCTTTCTGTCCCGTGCCACAGACATCCACAGGTTGGGGGGCCAGGACTCAGGCGATCACTGAGGAAGTTTTCAAAGTCCCAGCCCCTCCCCAGCTTCCGGAGGGGCCAACCTCAGTGTATGGCGATCACATTTAAGATGGCTGCTATGTGTGCGGGCATCATGGACACACGCCAGGCAGAAGAAAAGCAAAAGAGGCAAATAGGAAATTGTCCCGTGTGGGAAAGGAAATTGCTTGTCCAGTAACCCTCAGCTCTTCTCAGATTGGCCAGACTTATGTCACACAGCCACCCCTAGCTGCAAGGGAGTCTGGGGAAGAGAATCTCGTGCCACGTGCAATGTAACCTGTTCTATCTGCGCTAATACAGCTTCAGGAAAACTGGCACTGCTCTCTGTAGACCTGCACTGCCCAGGAGGACAGTGAGTAGGCACACGTGGCTCTTTATGTTTAAATTAATTAAAATTGAATCAAATTAAAGCTCATTTCCTCAGTGGCGCTAGTGGCACTAGATGTAGAAGTCATCTCCATGGTCCAAGAAGGTTCTATTACGTGTTGGCAGGCATGGAAAACAGACGGCATAAAAATCAGCTGATGTGAGGGGTGCCTGGATGGCCCAGTCGGTTAAGCGACTGACTCTTGATTTTGGCTCCGGTCGTTGGCTCACGGTCTGTGGTCTGTGGGATCCTGCCCCACGATGGGCTGTGCTCCTCTGCGAGGAGCCTGTTTGGGATTCTCACTCTCCCTCTCTCTCTGCCACTCCCCTGCTTCTTCAGGCATGCACATTCTCTTTCTCTTTCAAAAATAAATAACTGCAGTTTGAAAACACACACACACACACACACACACACACACACACACACAGAAAAACCAGCTGATATGCTTTGCAATGACCACAGTTTAACTGTTGATAGCATTGGAAGAGGGAGGCTGGGGCTCCTGGATAAAGACTGAATTGCAGAATATTTGTGATCAGTTGCAGCAAAGCCAAGCTAATAAAGCCTGAATGTTCTGGTCTCTTCCTCAAAAATATCTGAGGTTGTCTTTTCAGTTTTGGAAAACAGAATCAAGTTTAATTCCTTTTTTTCTTTTTTACATTATCGGCGGACAGAGAGCATGTCCTTTCTCTGAAACCATCATGATGAATATATTTTGGATTTAATTTTCCCCACAGCTAGCTCAGTCCCGTCTTCAGAAGCTCCTGAAAGCTAAGGGGTGGAGACATGGTTCGATTCCCAAGAATTTAGCAGCATTATTTGTCTAAGCATTAGAGGGAATTATTCAGCTAAGTCCCAATGACTTGCATGTAAGTTTACCTCTGAGAGTGTATTTCCCTCTTCTTCAGCACTTCAGCCTCATTACTTGTACGATATCTTGGGTTGAATCGCACGCGATGCCCATCCATCCAAAGGCTTATTCTGTTGTTTCACTCGGAAGGGCTCGAATTTTAACCTTACTTTGAACTCACTGTCTTACCTCTTCCTGCTTTTCCTGGGCCCCCCTGCACAGTTAAATCGCATGCTTATTTCTCTCGTAGATACTGTGAACCCAGAGAATGCCACCATGTTTCATTTATTTTCTTCTCCTGGTTCTGTTTGAAATGGCAGCCGATTCCCTATCTGTGAATCACTGGGACTGGCTGTGCGGAGAGAGAAGCTCTCCTGATAAATGCCGTGTATGGTAACACAGCTGAAAGTTTTCCTTTTCCAGCTCTGGTTGAAATTAATTACACTTATTGCTTCTCTTCTCATTTGTCTTCACGTCTACAAAAGTGATAGAAAGTTCTGATCTTCCTTTTGTGGTTCCGCAGCGGTCACAGTTACCAGTAATTAAAGACGCAGGGTCCCTCGTAGCCATGCAGTCGGGATTGGATTGTGAGCCCAGTGAACAGGGACCGTCTGCCTCTGCACGATGCTTTTGTAACTCCCTCTCCGCGGTGGGGACCCAGTTGGCACCCAATAAGTAATAAATAATCATGATAAGTAGTCTCGGCTTGTGCTTTCCAGAATGGTGCCTTGCTTTTTCTAATTTTGTAAAATGGCTTCCTGATAAAGTAGAATGTCTATGTCACCGTCACAGAAAATATGGATTGGTTTTCAATGAAATATTAATGATTATCAACTCACTGGGCTTTTCCTTTGTGAGGACTGAAATAAAAAAAGGAACTGAATGTCTTGATCATGAGTTAAAACATGATCGCTTCAGTGTGAACTGTGGCTGATCTGAGCTTTTCTTTCTTTCTTTCTTTCTTTTTTTCTTTCTTTCTTTCTTTCTTCTTTCTTTCTAACTTGCTGTCTCCACTTCCTCCTCTCTCTCTTCTGACTGCCCTCCTTTTGGGCATTTTCACCGGTCAGTAAAATTTCAGACAAATAAGGACATGGTACTGATGGGTGGGGTTGTGGTGGGAGAATGAACCAGAAGTAGGTCTTGCCTCCATCACAGGCCGGTTCTCTGTTACTAAACTTTGGGAGACGTGCTCATCTGTGAAATGGGAATACTGTTACTGCTACCTACTTCATAGGTTTGTGGGGAGGCTAAATGAAAGAAGGGGTGCGGAGGGCCGTAGCATCGTGTCTGGCCCACAGTTAAGACTGTAAGAATTGTTCATTTTTATTATATGGTGGGAGGGGGCTGCCAGAGAGGAGGTAAAATCCAAATCTGCCCATTCGGTTAGCCGCTTGGGTGACATGTGGTGGAGAAGTTTGTCACAAGAAGCGGCTGAAATGAGATTTGGGGATTATCTGTGGGTTTCTGCTTCCTGCCCTCTTCTGTTTCCCGATACTATTTGAGAGTTCCTTCTGCTGACTCCGGGCATGCGCTGGAGCTTTCTCCTTCACTTTTGCGGACTCTGTCAGGATTAGCAGCAGAGTAAGAGTCACTGGGTCCTGAATGCCTGAATCCAGGCAGGAAGGGCCCACTAGGCGAGGAGGTACCTCTGAGTTCTGGAAGGAATGGGTGTTGGCTTCGAAATGGATTCAGACTCTGAGAAGTCACCGTGCTGTACTTTACTCCCTCAGCCACTGCCACCTGCAGCCACCAGCCCTATTCCCTCCGGTCCCCCGGCCCCCCCACTTCTTAGGCTGTCTGCAGCCTTATCTGGAAACCCACGGAGGGCTGAGGTGCGATGGAGCGATAAGCAGGAAGTGCAGTGGAATTTCATTCCTGGAAAAAAAAAAAAAGGGACCTTGGCATGAGTAGCAGAATAGAGGGTTCAGGATGTTAATCACTGCTCCTTTTATCAGACAGCTTTATTAAGATCAATGTTTTTTGTTGCCAAATTAGAGTGGACCTAGAGCGAACTTCCCAGCAGTTATTAACACAAGTCCACATTTGCTGGAAGGATTGGGTACCTCCACGTGTTCAGCCATAGCTGGAAGTTACACAATATCTATATCATTTTTCACAGCTTTGTCATTAGCTGGTAATGATTTGATTATTTTGCAGATGAATCACAGTATAAATCTCTTTCACAAACACTACCTCCAAGTATTAATCAAAACCATTAAGGCAAAGCAGTCGGTGCAAATTAAAAAATTTGCATGTCTAAATTAAAAATTACAGTAATACATCATAAATAAATCTTTTAAATTCTCTATGGCCTCTATGCACATCCTTTCTTTGGTGTGTGTATTCTATAATGAGACCACGAATACCAAGCTTTTCTCTCACTTCTTTCTCTCTCTCTATATATATATTATACGTATATACGAGCATTATCTAATTTTAAAGATAGAAATCAGGTCTTTAGGTGGAACCTGGTATTAGAACATGAAAGGGAAGGGGGCGTTTCCTTTCCCTTTTTCCCACTTATTTCCTTTTTTCCTCTCAGGAGATTCAAAGATGGCACAAAAAAGAAGATAATTTGCAGTGTCTTCTGTTGTCGCAAAGTAAATATTTGTAAAAGGTGATGCTTCTTTTTCAAATAACTTTGAACTGTGAGGAAAATTACCAAGTTGTGTTTTAGGTAATATTTCATTTTGGAACTATTAACACATTACTTGCAATATGGGAGGAAATTAGAGGGCTTTGAGTGATGAAAGCCACCTTTGGCATTAAAAAACTATTATTATTCCCTTGAAACGCTGAAGCAAATTAAAACAGGAAAATGAAACTTTCAAGTGCCCTGGATTTCAAAAGGCATTTTTTTTCCCCTTTCATTTGTCAAAAAAAAAAAAAAAAAAAAAAAAAAATTTTTAAATGACTTGTTTCACTGGAAACCTGGAAGAAATCATTTATAAAACAGAAAGGACTTCTTTTCAAAATGCTTTTGCCAAAGAGTTTAGGGGAATGATAGAGCCTTGTGTGTTAAGTCAGTACCACGTATCGTGTTTAAATAGGCCTCCACTGAGCGCAGTGCAGACTCTCATGTACTGAAACTCCAGCTCAGCTCCGGGTAATACAATGGTGGCAGCAGTTAGAAGCACTTTGCCTCTGCCCAGGATTTAACCCAATTAACCTATCTGTAACCTATTAACCTAATTAAAGAGAAGAGCTTCTCTGGGAGGGAGGTAGACAGGACTTTACCCATTCGGGGGTAGAAGTTGGGAAGGAGGGCATAGTTTAGGGAATATTATAATTTGGAATCAGATTTTTTTTTTTTTTGTAACAAAATTGGGACATCAAAACACCATTCCATGGTGCTTGGTGTTTCCCTAACAGGAGGCCATGGCATTAAACTAGAAGGTTAGCTCTATACTTCCAATGTCCGTACCTTGTGGAAATTTGACCTGAAGTTATTTCTTACTCACATAGAGAGATTTGGAAGGAGGCAAAGAGAGCCAGCCTGCTTGAGACTGTCACTTGTTCCTTGCTTTATACAGACTCAAAACGAAAAAAAAAAAAAATCCTTCTATTGTTTTCCTTAGTTTAACTCAATTATGTGTAATTGTTTTAACATCACAGCTAGGCTTAACATTCACGAAAAGGTGGAATTTATATCTGGCCCCTTACTAGCTTGTGCAACCTTAGCAAATTGCTTAATATCTCTGGGTCACAATTTACTTATCTCTGTAGAATGAGTGGGTTGCCTGTGATGGTCTCGTTAAAGTTTTTCCCAGCTGTAAATATTTTGTGATTTTGTATCATGTCTTCTCCCTCCGTTTCTTCCCCTTTGGATCCCGATTACCAATAAATTTTGTTTCTTGAATGACCTTGCCTAGAACCGTGCCGTGCCATATGGTAGCCCCGTGTCTCTTTAAATTTAACTGAAATAGATGAAATAAAAAATTCACTTGCTAATCATGCTAGCGACTTATCAAGTGATCAGTAGCCACATGTGGCTAATGGCTACTGATTGGACCACACAGAGGTAAAACATTTCCATCAGTGCAGAAAGTTCTATGAGCTGAACGGACCTGCAACTGAGTTCTTTTCTTTGACTTTCACATTTACTTGACTGTGTAGAATCCGGTCTTTTATTTATCTAGGATGATATGAGAAGCCAAACTCTTGTGGAAAATTTATCTTTGTTCAGTTGAACTTTGGTAATATTTATAGCTTCGATAATGCATTCAGCTAGGTACTCAGCTGAATGTGTGCGAATTATTCATCCCTTTTGAGCCCTGTGTCCTTATCTGTGAAGTGGGTGTACTGTCACCTTCTGGAGGGTGGCTTTCTGGAAAGCAACTATCATAGTGCTGGGCAATAGTAGATGCCTACTTTGTAGGAAGATACAGGTATTTTGCTTCTGAAATGAAAGATAGGTTGGAAAATGTAGCAGAAGGATAGCCAAACCCCTGTGTCATAAATCACATAGGAACTAGTCTAAAGGACAGAGAACTGGGCATATAAACAAAGACGAGCAGTTCCTGCCGCTTTACCCTTCAGTGCTTTTGTGTCTCCTTCCCTCATCCCCTCACTCAACACCTGACCTGGAACAGAGTACAGTGAGGTCTGCCGGTGGTCTCCACTGGTTTCTGTGAGGATCCTGCTCTTCTGATAGGTTTCTAGAAGATTCTCACTATAGAAGGGGAGCCGGTTTCTACTTCCCAGTTCTAACTTCAGCCCACCCCCGCCATGCTTTCCTGAAGGCTATGGCAGGTCAAAGCATTGATATTTCGGTCTCGTGCAAAACGGTAGTTTTTATGCTGGGAAGAGAATGATACCGGGGAAGGCTCCATAGAAGCGGGGGCCTCTCCCGTGTATTGAGGGCCAGGAATGAAGACGGCGGTGAGATGGATATTCTGGGGTTTGTTTGTTTGTTTTAATATATTGACATTCATCATGGGTGTGTTCTGTGCTCCCACAACCCCTTATATGTATTTCTCTTATTCTCTTACTAGAGGGCAAGGAATGGCATCCTTTCTAATTTCAATACTGTAATAAACATTTGGGTGCATGAATGGCTCAAATGCTAAACATCTGGAAAAGAAAGAGATTATGCTTCAAAGTATTTCATCGTTATGATTTTGTAAGCTTGGAACATCGCTTAACTTGGGCTTCCCATTTTGTCTTCCTCACACATAGCTCTCCCCACCTTTTATAATATTTATTACAATAATCCAACCACATAGATAACCTCTGTTGACATTTTAAAAATTTATAACAGGAGCACATGAACATATTTAGAAAACTCAAACAAGGCAAAAAGGTATAAAACAGAGAGTAAAAACAACCCCTGTCCCTACTCTTCTACCCAAACCTTCTAACAAAGGCAACTAATGGTCATGGTTTCTGGCGTGAATTTTGTTGTCGTTGTTAATTTAAAAAATTTTTTAATGTTTATTTATTTTTGAAAGACAGAGAGAGAGAGAGAGAGACAGAGAGAGTGCTAGTAGGGGAGGGGCAGAAAGAGAGGGAGACACAGAATCCTAAGCAGGCTCCAGGCTCTGAGTGCAGAGCCCAAGGTGGGACTCGAATTCACAAACTGTGAGATCACGACCTGAGCCGAAGTCGGAGGCTTAACCGACTGAGCCACCCAGGTGCCCCATCTGGTATGCTCTTAAAAATCCATATAACCATAATACCTGTAAGTAACCTCTTAACAATGTACAGAATAAAAACATAGTATGCACAGTGTTCTGACCCTGCTTTTTTTTTTTCACCTTAATAATATGTTTTTAAGGTTTTTCCATATCAGAACATATAAAATACCAATGTTACTGTACTGGCTACACGGCACTACTGTATGAATATCCCACTCTGTAATATATTTAATCCCTCCCTAATTGATAGACATTTTGTTTTTCTCCAGGTTTTTGTTTCTGTTTTATTTTGGGTTTTTTTGCAACGCCAGGCCATGTTACTTGTATATATGTTTGCCTTTGCTAATATCAAGTCAATTTCTAGCTGTGTTTAATCATTAGGTCAAAAACAATATGTGTTTTCATTTCGATAGCTATTGTGCAATGGCTATCTAAAAAGTTTTAGCCTGTTTATATATTTATCATCAGTGTTAAAAATGACTCTCTATAGCCTAACTAATATCAGCTATCCTATACGTTAACATTTGCTTATCCGTTAGGCGAAAAATGGCTTTTTGTCTTGATTTACATTTCTTTAATTAAGAGTGAGATAAGTATTTTGAAAACATTTTTATTGGTCATTGCCATTTGTATTTTTTCCCCTATACGCTGCCTGTGCAGCTATCCTTTGCTCATTTGGGGAAGGCTCATCTTTTCCTCGTTGTTTTGTTCAAGCACTTTTCTTTAAATTTTTTTTAAACGTTTTTTTATTATTGAGAGGCAGAGAGAGATGGAGCGTGAGCATGGGAGGGGCAGAGAGAGAGAGAGAGAGAGAGAGAGGGAGACACAGAATCCAAAGCAGGCTCCAGGGTCTGAGCTGTCACCACAGAGCCCGACACGGGGCTCAAATTCACAAACCGCGAGATCATGACCTGAGTTGAAGTCGGACGCTTAACTGACCGAGCCACCCAGGCACCCCAAGCACTTTCTAAATTGACCAAATTACCCACCGTCAGTGTTCTGCAAATAGATTTTTTGTCCAGTTTATTGTTTCGCTCTGGACCTCACTTATAGTATTTTTCACCTCCAATCCCTATTCCAAATTGTAGTTTCCATTTTGTGCAGCCAGTTTCCTTTACTGCTTCTGGGAAATTTGAACTTGTGATCTTCCTAAAGTTGAAAGGAATAATTTGTAAAATATGTTGCCCCAGTGCGATCATTAATAGTGCCTCCTTTCATTACTAACAATGTCCTAGTTTGCATGATGAATTAATGGTCACTCTTAGCTTTGGTCCTTCTCCACCTCTACTTTAATTAGACGAGTTCCTCTTTGACTTATTTAAAATATTGGGGCGCAAATAAGATTTAATTTAAACAATGCTTTTAGAGATTAAAAAATATGGAAATTCACTGATACAGGGACTTCATTTATTTGTCCAACAGGATTTATTAAAATATGCCAACTTAGGGGCGCCTGGGTGGCTCAGTCGGTTAAGCATCCGACTCAGGCTCAGGTCATGATCTCGCGGTTAGTGAGTTCGAGCCCCGCTTCGGGCTCTGTGCTGACAACTCGGAGCCTGGAGCCTGCTTCAGATGCTGTGTCTCCCTCTCTCTCTGCTCCTCCCCTGCTTGCTCTCTGTCTGTCTCTCTTTCTCAAAAATAAATAAACATTAAAAAAAATAAAAAATAAATAAATAAAATATGCCAGCTTAAAATCTTGTTCTAGGCAATACGAGCAGTTCAAAGACAAGCTTATAATCTATGAAGAAAAGCAAGACAACCACTGACCTAAGAAGAAACGTGTGTTTAAACTGAAAGAAGATTCTCAGCCCAAGGGCACTTTTTACAAGTAAATAAACGCAAATTTTCCCTTCCCATAAGCACCAACTCAGGGGGAGGGCCTTTTCCCGTGCAGTCAACCCATGAAGTAAAGAACTTGGTTAAGATCTTTTTTTTTTTTTCTTTTTCAAGAAGATAGCGCAAACTGGCAATCAGCTGTTACCAACAGAGAGCAGGTAGAATGACAGGCTGCATCAGTTGGAAGTACTTAAATGTGCGAGATATAAAAGCTGTTTGAGTGACGAAGAATTGGTTGGGCAATAATGACTACTGAGTCCTGTACATCACTGTTTTCAAAGAAAAGCCTTGTTCAGTGTTGTCCATTGGAATATGTATTAGTACCTTCACAGTCAGCTTCCAGTATCTTCCGTCTACTAACCAACAACCAATCATGATTTCGCAAAAAAAAAAAAATAATAATAATAATAATAATGATAATAAACTAAGAAGACAGAAGTACAGAAAAGTGTGGATGAGCAAAAAAACAAATTTGTTTTGTTCTTATCAACAACTGTTGATGACAGCAGACTATTCCTTTTCCGTGGGCGCACCAGAATTAATTTAACCAACCGCTTATTGTGGAATATGTAGGTGCGTTCTTTTTATATTTATATTATATTTCGCTTTTCCTTCTGGTTATAAGCGCAACTAGGATAAACATCTTTGCACACGAGTCTTTCTTTGTACTGCTAAACAAGCCAGTGGGAGAAATTTCTACAAGAGTAAAGTGTGGAGTGGAAGAGTGTGAACTTTTCTAAGGCTCTCACATCCAGAAGCCAATTCTGGGTAGAGAGCTGGCCGTTCCTGCTGCTGGAACCATGATGTTACTTCTTGCTGCAGTCCCACTGTGCAAAGATCCGGGCACTGAAGACGAGGAAACAGAGTCCAACCAATCCGGTATCTTAAAAAAAACAAAAACAAAAACAGTGTTTCTGTGACAATTAAGGGAACAGCTCCCAGTTCTCTGTTCCCATTATGAAATCACTTATCCATGTGAAAGGGGATTTCATTTTTGTCATTTCTGTTGTAAATCTTCACTGTGGGGTACAAACCAGAAAATTGTAATCTGTGCTTTCTGACATATGATTTGAGAGCTGCTTGGATAATTCCCGATTTCCTGGTGTAGGTGCTGGGTTAGCAAGGCTACAAAGTCGGTCAAGTGCTTCCTTCCAAATCAGTCCCTGTATATAGTCTCTCTGTGGTTTGCCCTACATTTACTTTCGGCTTGCCCCAACTCTCTGGGGAATTTGGCCACAGTCTTTGTAGTATTCAGAAAAATGAGAAGAATCCATAACAATTCTCCCCGCTTCGTACAGTGGGGCGTGTTAAGCCCATGTGGAGTTTTTAAGGGTGAGCCAGGACTTACAGAGGTAAGTAAGATTTGTATTTAAACAGGAATAAATGACTGAGTCACTTGGGATGAAAACCTGTTTGGCAGTCCTCAAGAAGGGGCAGATTACTTCTGACAGGTCTAAACAGCCCAGGCAGATAGGATCATTTAACTATATTTAACTAACACTGACAAAGGAATGCTTGATTAATGTCTCCCACCCAAATATCCAGGGACGGGCAGGTCACCTTCTCAAACCAATAGGCAGTTGAAGCTACTTCAGAATTCTCCTTTATTATGCATGACTGCAGCGTGCTTTAAAAGGTCTGATGAGGACACGCTCCACCAGGATCTCAGGTTTTCCTTAGCTTTCTGGAGGGGGCTGAGATGCTCTCTGAAATTTCGGGCAGGCCTTTGGGGAACATATACCTATGCTAGACCAGTATTACGCTTATGATGTGAGAATAACATAAACGAAAATCAAAACAACTCTGCCCCCCAAATCATTAGGTGCTGGAAATCACAATGAGTTTTTTGACATAAACTTTTAAAAAGTGCTGTGGACGTTTGCACAGTACATTAACGTTTATGCCGAACTATTTTGTGTGGCACCACTCATTTTGGTGATCTCTTTAGTGTCTATGAGTTTCTCGCTTTTGAGATTGACAATAATACCTACTCTTGGGGCGCCTGGGTGGCTCAGGCAGTTAAGCGTCCGACTTCAGCTCAGGCCATGATCTCACGGTCCGTGAGCTCGAGCTCCATGTCCGGCTCTGTGCTGACAGCTCAGAGCCTGGGGCCTCTTTCAGATTCTGTGTCTCCCTCTTTCTCTCTCCTCCCCGGCTCATGCTCTGCCTCTCTCTTCTCAAAAATAAATAAACGTTAAAAAAAAAATTAAAAAAAAAAAATCTGCTCATTTGGAGAAGAACCTACTCTATTCTTAAATCCAGAGGCCAGTTGTGTGTTTGGCATTTGCAATTCCTAGAACCGGAGTTGCGATTCTCTGTCTTGCTGCAGTAACCATCGCTCCAACACTGTGGCAAGAAACAGGACACAGCAAAGTCAATTCATTCTTCTGGCTACCTAGAATTTTGTTCATGAGGTCTCTGTTGCACCCTGCTCATTGTTTCTTGGCATTTTTTAGACTGTAGAACTTTTTTTTTTTTCATTTGAGAGAGAGAGACAGAGAGAGAGAGTGGGAGAGAGGGGCTGAGGGAGAGGCAGAGAGAGGGAAAGAGAAAGAATCTTAAGCAGACTCCTTGCCCAGTTCAGAGCCCTACATGGAGCTAGGTCCCATGACCATGGGATCATGACCTGGGTTAGAAATCAAGAGTCAGATGCTCAATCGAGTAAGCCACCCAGGTGCCCCGAGACTATACAGCACGTTTTAAGATCACATCAATTTGTTTCATGTGTGGGTCTGCTTTTCAACAACTTATGACCAAATAGAGTTCATCTTTTGCATAAAGATGAACCCCAGTTATATGCCACCAACAAGAACATTGACTCTCTTTTTGTGTGCCGTATACTCAGCATGTAGAACAGAATTGGCATATAGTAGCGTTCAATACATACTTGTTGAAAGAATGGTAGAATGCACTATGGATGGGTGGTGGGAAGAGGTCCTGATCAGAGCTATGTGGCCTCATGGAGCCTGCCAGCAATGTGACCTCCTGGACCGGTTGTCTCAGGAGAACACGGCTGCCACCAGAGAAGGCCATGGGCATCAGTGCCAGGCTGAGGGGTGTGAAACGAGGACAGTGGGACAGAAACTAGCGGGCCAGCCACTAGAAGTCCAACTCAACCGTCAAGTCTCAGTTAAAGTCCTCAAAGAGCCTTCCACTGACTATTCCCACCCCCTGACCATGAAGTGTAAGACTGTATTAGGTTCCCATGGCTGCTATAACAAATTACCAGAAATTTTGTGTCACAAAATGCCATGAATCTATTATCCTGTTGTTCTGTTGGTCAAAAGTCTCGCTGGGCTAAAATCAAGGTATCCGTGGACTTTCTGCAGGCTCGAGGGAGTGTTTTCTTGCCTTTTTCTGCGTTTGGAAGCACCTGTATTTCTTAGCTTGTGCCTCCACTCTTGTCTTTAAAGCAGTTAACGGCAGATTGCATCCTCCCCACACCTTATCATTCCATATCATTCCTCATCTGCAATCAAACATGCCTCTGTCTTCCACTTCCGCTTTTCAAAACCCTTGAGGTTATAGCGGGCCCACTTGGATAACTTAGGATAATCTCTCGCTCTCGAGATTCTTAACTTAATCACATCTGCAAAGTCCCTTTGGCCATGTAAGGTAACATATTCACACAGGTTCAGATTAGGACATGGATGTCTTCTGGGGGACTGTTATTCAACCTGCCACAGGGAGCTTTTATTATATATCCCCATAGCACTCTGCACTTTATAGAGTTCTTTAGAACATTTGACAATCTCATTCTGAGATTAGCCTGCTTGTTTAATGTCTGGTTGCCCCACTACACATAAAGGCCCGCGAAAGCAAGGGCGTATCTGTTTGGTTTACTCGTGTCCCCCCCAGTGCCTGTCATAGCATTTGGTTTACACTAAGTGTCTGATGATGTTTCTGTTAAATGAATGAACATTATACCAACCTTATTTCATGCGCGTTACCATGCTCCTCTGTGGCAGGGCTACCATTCCCATTTGACAGAAGATATTAAAGTTCAGCGAGCAAATGCTCTTCTAGTTTCTTCCTAGTCCATACTCTCGTTCCATATCTGAATTGTTTCATATTCTGGTATGTTGTAGGTTCTACGAGCTGCCACACCCCTGAAGCCAGTCAGTAGACAAAAAGGAAGCTTCCAAGAAGGGCAGCGGGGATGTCAGCACGAGCTGAGGTCACTGCCAGGGACTGCTTGACTCTTCTGACTGGAAATGGTTCAGCGTTTGCAATTCAGTAAGCGTCAGTATTCAGTACCCAACAGGATTGCTCTGTGGGTTGGGTATGGTGTCAGGTGCTCCAAATAAAGGGCAAAAACGTGTGGTTGACAGAGTTTTAATCATACGCTGGTGCTTTTCTGCTATTAATATACATTTTGAAAAATCTCAGTGGTTAAAAACAAGTTTCTTTTTCAAATTCACCAAAACAGGTCCTATGTTGTCCATCCATCTATTGGGTTTCTTGGCCATTGTGCAACGAGTGTGTTCAGTGATTAGGTCAATCTGTGGCAAGAATTTTGTATAAGGCTCAGCACAAGTGGTTGGCTTCTAGTAGGTACTAGCTAAACATCCGCTGCATTATTTGAATGAATATTGACTGTAGCTGATGTTCGTTGGTGACTACGAGGGAGTGAGGATGGCAAGAAGTTAACGGAAAGGTCGATTTATCTATGTTGTTGGTCTTTACCCTATTCCAGAAAGTATCAGACACAGCTATGGGTATGACAGTGAGCTTATGAAATCTAAAACCAAAAACAAGCTCTGAACCAGATGTTTTTCATAATAATGCATCAGTGGCTTTAAGAGTCACCAATCTAGCTAACTGGTGTTGGAAAAAAAGGCAACACAGTATGACAGCGTGAGATCAGACTGCGCAATAAGGTGCTGGATTCACCACTTACTGGTTGTGAGAACTTAGACAAGTTACTTAACTCAGCTGAGTTTCAGCTTTCAGCTCCAAAATAAGTAGCTGCTTTGAGGTTTAAACTAGATACTTTGTGTGGAAGGTACACAACACAATGACTGGCTTCAAAAATGTTATTTCTCTGTCTCCCATCTTTCAAAAGGCTTAAAAGATTCATCTTTTTGCCTTGCAAACATTGTTTCAAAGAGCAACCATTAGCCTAAACTGCCCCAGGTCAACATTAAAAAAAAAAAAAAAAAAAAAAGAAGTAGGCAATTGCTAAAGGGCCAGTTCAAGGTGACATTAAGTCGTTGAGCACAGTCAGCTCTAAGTTGGGAGCGCAACTCCCAACAGTCCCGGTGTACTATGCCTTGCAAAGTAGACCAGACAGGGTCAGCAGGGCCAGCAGCTTTGGAAGATGGAAGATGGAAGAAAGAGAGCTGTGCGTCCCAAATCCGAGAAAGACGCGTTCAGTTTTATTTAGCGACTGTCACTACCCAGCAGGATTTTGATGTGTTTATTGATGTGGTTACCTGTATAAATCAGGATTTGATAAGGTTTTAGGGCCTCTAAATGAGCTCTTTGTCTACATCCCTGAATAGGTGAATACATGCTCGTGGCACCAAATGAGCTCCTGAGGAAGTAATTACTCACATGGTGAGGTGCATGACAATGAGAATAGCTGAATCCTCTCTCAACTTGTGTGAATGAAAAAAACCAAAATGCCATCAACTCCTCTCAGTTGAACTTGAAGACTACAGAGGGATGCCCTTGAAAATTAAGAAAGAAAAGCAATAGATGAGAACAGATCTTGACCTAAAGAGACAGAACAGACCCAGACGGGAGACTGTGTTTGCAAAACTTGACTGCAGCCCTAGTGAATAGATTCAGATTTCTAAAGAATGAATGTGTCCTAAGAAGGGAGGCTGGCAACACTGTAAAAGGAAGATTATAGGGGCAAACCCTAGCAGTGCCTATCCACCCACTATAAGAGTTCATGGACTCTGGAACTCTGGTTCCATTGACCAGACTACCCCAGTCTGTATAAGACAGCTCTCCATCTGCTGCCATTGCAATTCACTTCAGCCCCTTCCTCGGATTCTCTGGTCATCAAGCAGACTTTTGATCATCAACTTGGCTATGGCTGCCTCTATAGGGGTGAAGTGGGGACCGGAGAGTCATAGGATCAGTGGTCTGGTAAATGAGACACACTTTATACACACATCAATTTCGGGATCTTCAGGCCATTTTCAATCTAGTCCTGGGTGATCCGCTCCCAGGAGGTAGACTGAGCTGGGAAGTTGTGCTCATAAAGGTAAATTAACTAACTGAGTAACTAATAGCTACCTAACTCATTAACCGCCATTCTGTGAGGCTTCTTTTGAGATTATCAGCCTATTTTCCCAGGTAAACGCATACCACTTACACACCGTTTTTATACTTCTGCCTGGGTGTAACACTCCATTAATCTCTGGGCCGTTGCTCTCTATTGCAACTACATAACTCTGCCACTGTGGTGGGAAAGCAGTCATAGATGATGCATCGGTGAATGAGTGTGGCTGAGTGCCAATAAAACTTTATGCATCCTGGTATAGACAGACTAAGAACAAATTTAATGAATAAGCAAAAGAGGAGAACCTCCCCCAAACTGTTTTTGAAAGGATGTGTTAATCGAAGAAAAACAACAAAGTGGTCATCATGGCGAAACAATCGGAACCCAGCTGGATTTCTTTAATTTCTTAAAAATTTAAGCACTTTGGTTTTGAATTATGTATATATTATAATTATATTATATTATATTATATTATATTATATTATATTAATTATATGCCATTATAGTATATATACTATATAATAATGGAGGGAGGTGGGTATCACCGTAATCTCTTTGGGGATTAGGGCCTCTAAAAATCTTAATCTGGCCCTGATTTCAGGGTACTCATCTTCTGTTTGCAGGTGTCACTTGCTTCTGGAAGTGCAGAGCACATCACGATCTCTTCCCTAAAGGCATTCTCCCCAGTTGCCTCCCTCCCGCATGGATGAGACCTCATAGTTTCTTTCTTGTGACACAGTTATTTGTGTGCTTCCTTTATGGATGCATTCTAGATCCACCGCATTTCTTATCTTTCTCATGATCAGTTTTCTAATGCACAAATTGGGACCACGGTACATACTTTACAGCCCTGAAGGGGATAGGCTGTGTACCATACCCCCCACACCTCTCGCTGCCACCACATATACACTCTTGTGTGTAGTCAATGCTTAATTTTTAATGAGTGAATGAATTTGATCTAAGGTCTCTGGTCTCTTCAGTTTTGAATTTTGTTCTTTCCCCTCTCTGCAAGTGAATAGCCCTCTGTCTTGTCTCTTTGGGTCCTAGAGTTTTCAGTGTGTGTGGGCCAGACTCACTCTGCCCCAGCCTTTCTTGGGCACTTGCCTACCTGTCTCTGAAACTTAAAAAGAATGGAGGAATTTTGCCAAAGCTCTGGGGTTATTTAAATATATAGTACAAGAAGAGCTTGCCTGGGATTCCCCTTTCTTGCAGTTTCGTTTCAGGTAGAAAATAGTGCTAGAAAGATAATTTACAGAAAATGTACTTTAAAAGAGAGAGATGAGGGACGTTACTCACAAAAAAGGAGTGATTCTTATATTAGAAAGATGTGCAAGTCTTTGTAAATCATTTTAACTGCATGAGAGTGTTTAAGCGATATAGCGATAGAACAGTATGTCTGTATTTATCAACTGTGTATGTATGTGATCAAAATGGACTGTCTCACCAGCTGGGGTATACATGCAGTCATTATATTTTGCATTTTTTCTGAACAATCATTCAAGTACTCACCTGCCCAGGTGTATCAGTCAGGGTTTATTAAATATATATAAAATATCTGATATAATATATATATCTATATATATATGTATATATTCTCAGAAACTGAGAACCGCAGAACCAAAAAAAATAGAAGGCTATTCGCTTAAGGTGGGGGATATATATATATATATAGAGAGAGAGAGAGAGAGAGAGAGAGAGAGGGAGAGAATGATTTTAAAGAATTGGCTCATGCTATTACAGGGACTGGCAAGCCTGAAATCCACAGGACTGGTTGGCATGCTGAAATATAGGCAGGATTTCTATAGTACAGTCTTGAGCCAGAATTCCTTCTCCAGGAAACCTCAATTTTTGCTCTTCAGGCTTTCAACTAATTAGATTAGATGTAGACCCACCCATATTATTGAGGGTAAGCTTTACTTCAAGTTAACTGACCGTAAATATCAAGCACATCTACAAAATACCTTCACAGAACATCTAGACTGGTACTTGATCAAAGAGCTGGGCACCATAATCTAGACAAATCAATACATAAAATTAGCTCTCATACCAGGTTAGGAGAAAATCCAGCAACTTCTCTTCAGTCCATCAGCATGCCCAAAGTGTCAAGACTTCTTGTGACTTACACTCTTGAGAGACTTCATCTTATTTCCAAACTGCACCTTGGAGAGCACTGGAGAGGACTTTTGGATCTCTCTCTGGTGCCCCTTTTAATAGATATGTATTACTTCTGTTGCAACCACGTGGTTTACTAGCTGCAAACTTCTTACTTGCCTGCTTCCTACTGCATGCTTGCATGTTAGGCTCTTAGTTCATACGAACATGCCGGATCATTGCCCCAGAGCATCACGCCCGTGCCTACGGAGTCTCCAGCTGTGGAAAGATGCTGGACAAAATCTCATGGCCCACCTAATTCCAGGCATTATATCAAGCCTCAGTCCAACTCCCCATTTCCATCACCTCTGTTTGGCCGAGACCTCAGTTGCTAAGCTCATCATTTGCAGAGGTTCTTACAATATTCAACCTTCAAAGAGAAGGGACTGTTTTCTTCCAACAAGCATTTTGCTCCAATGCCAGTGTACCCAACTTCCTTTCCAGTTCTCAGCTCAGTATTCTGCATTGTAATTGGGAGGCAGCTATAAAGGGTTTGCTACACCAGGGCAAGAGTGACTCCCAGCCTTATGTTTAAATTACTAACAAAGACCACTTTTGTCTTTAGGGAAGAGCCAAAGATCTGCTTTCAGCCAATTTCTGAATATAAAGCTTGGCTGGTGGCTTCTCCTGCAAAGGTTTAAATTTCTTCTCACTAGGAGCTCCACCACATGCAAAAATATAACGTGTGTGTGTGTGTGTGTGTGTGTGTGTGGTATTTTTGGTCTATTTTTGCATTATGTACTCTCTAATTGCATGGACCCTGTTCTGAATTCTCAGAATATAGTACCCTGGTAAGAAGAGTTGGTATTTTGCTCCAAGTTTCAAAGTGGAACTACATATATAAGTAATATATACAAGGCTTCCCTGCTTCTAAATTGCCCCAACATAATCTATAAATTTGAATCACCTCAGTTAATGGAGTCTCTTCCCTCGCCAGATTGTTCTTTGTGTGACATTATTTCGAAGTTACCTGAAATCCTGGTGCCTCATGAAAGAGCCATGACATTTCTAGCTTAGGTAGTTTGTCCCATTGTCCTTGGCTAAATTTTCTTTGTAGCCTAGTTAAAACCTGGACACCTGGGAGCTTAAATTATCCCTGTAGGATATTAGTATATTAGCTACCTATAAAAATGAAGTTTATATGAGGCATCTGTTTACATTGAGCATCCCATAAAACTGTGGCAGAGAATTCAAAAGAAAAGGCTTTCAGATGAAGGTTTCATAGCCAAGAGCAAAAGGCTCTTAGAGTGGCATCTAGATAACGAATTTCCATTTTGTATATTACAAAGATTTTTTTTTAATAGATTTAAGAGATTTTTCCCCCAAATGGCAATCTAGAATATACAGAAGATTTCAAGAATCCTTCTCTATTTATATTATATATTTCAGTGCCATTTCCTTTATAGTTATTGTTGGTTCCAAGAGCAAATAAAGGAAAAGAGTTTTAAGCCGTCATCTGTTGACCTGTCATTGAGCAAAAGGAGCAGCCGCTGATTCACAAGGCATTCCAATTTGTAGCCAGTACTGACATTATATCCAGCCAGTGAGAAGAGTCATGGAAAAACCCTAAAGTTGTATATGAGGGCAGATCCAACCTACTCATAGGTGTGTTTAAAAATAAGTCATTTGGGGGCACCTGGGTGGCTCAGTCGGTTGGGCATCTGACTCTTGATTTCTGTTCAGGTCATTTTCCCAGGGTCATGGGATTGAGTCCCGTGTAGGGCTCTGGGAGTGGACTGTTAAGATTCTCTCTCTCTCTTCCTCTGCCCCTCCTGCTCGCACTCTCTCTCTCTTTCTAAAATAAAATGAAATAAAATGAAATAAAATAAAATAAAATAAAATAAAATAAAATAAAATAAAATAAAAAAATAAAAGTCATTTCGAAGGTCAACAGTAGCAATTGGGTTTCCAGACTAGTCCAGTCTCTCTCTACCATTCTTTGGTTGCAAATACACGGCAAGTAGCTGTGCTTAACTTAATCTACAAGGAAAAAAAGAGGGAAAGGGAAGTGATGTTTAAGATATGTAACTCACAGATTTGAGGAAAGAGCTGAAGAACTGAGCCTTGGAATTAGCAGAGACCAGGGTATCTTAGAAGTGATACTCCAAAAACTTAATGACAGGTAGAGCACGGATTTAGACCGAATGGAGCAGATGGCTGTGTGAACAACTGGTACAGTCATAGCAGAGCACACCCACTGACCATGAGCCCTGAATGTGAGAAGTGAGTCCCGATAGACCAGCTCTTGAGGAAATTTCCATGACAAGAAGACAATAGCAATCATTTCCCCTCCGGGGGCCACTTCCTTCAAGAGGAAGAGGTGATTGGTTCACCTTGTGACTTCTCCTAAGGCTTCCACTGAGCTTGTAGACAATAGAGTAGTGATAGTTTCCAAGGGACTACTACCAGAAAATGGAGATTGGACACTGGGTAGATAAAACCAACAGATGCCTGTCACATCCACCTAATCCTGTATCAACTCTGGCTATTGCCGGGGAGTTATCTCATTCCTTCCCATTCAGGTCAATCACCCATTGCCCCTCATATAGGACTGTTCTCACTTACTTAGTCACTTTCCTTTTCTGCTGGTTTTAGCATTTCCTCTAGTTTTTCTCCTCTTCTCCTTTCCATAGTATTTCAACTGTCATGTGAATGAAATACAGTTGAGGAATGTGGGAAGTCTTAAGCTAAGGAGATAAGCCTCACCACGGCATTCTCTAGAAAAATACATCAGTGTAGTATCGAGGAGGGAAGGAGGCATTTCAGGGAGAGTATGTGTCTCTCGGTGCAGGTGGACCGGCTCCAAAGTGGTTATTATAGGCCACCATGGTAACGCTCTTTGGTGTTGTTCCTTGAAATAGTGCGTCTGCCCCAACGTAGTAAAAAGGAGATTCCACAACACAGGGGAAGACTTTCCTTTGAAGCTGAGCTTCCCCATCCCTTTCAGGCATAGACCAACCTTGTCGTTTATATCTGCAGGTACCTACACGTCGGGAAGTATCAATAGACAAGGTGCAAAATGGGAAGATTACCAAGTGCAAACACGGTTTCTTGGGGAGTGCAGATAATACTAGCTACCAAGCCTTGCTCCAAGAGCTTGACGTACATAATATCAACCCTCAGTCATACTCTAATTTCTTCCACATCAAATCTGCCGGATTTAACTCCCCTTCTCAAAGCAGCTACCACTCCATTTCGTTTCTCTCTTTTACAGCAAAACTCCTTGAAAGCACATCTCTGCTCTCTCACAAATTCCTCACAAATTACTTCCCCCACCACTGCCACCACTGCACCAAAACTGCTCCTGTCAAGGTGGCAGTGGGATGTTCGTGTGGCCAGATCACTCCTCGCCTTACATGACCTTCCGTTGGTAACATTTGTAGTCGTTGATCATTCCCCCTTCTTTTAGATGCATTTTTTTGACTTGGCTTCCAGATGTGTTCCCCAGCCTTTCCCTTACCTCTCTGGTCACTGGTCTGTTTTCCCTCTCTAGCTTTATTCACTTGCCTCTTGGTCTTACTTAGTCTCACAGCTTCACATATCTCTAAGTGCTGATGACTCCTGAATGGAAAAAGCCGCCCAGGCCTCTTCTTGGAGCTCTAGAATCATAGCTCCAACTGTCCTTCGGGCGTCTTTACTTATGTATGCTGTAGACATCTAGGGGAAGCTTGCTATGCCTAGATTGAATTCCTTCTCTCTCTGCCTCGAAACTGGCTCAACCCATAATCTTCCCCACCTCAGCTGATGGCAACTCTATTTTTCCTATTGCCTGGCCCAAAAATCTAGAGACCTTGTTCAGCTCCTCTCTATCTCTCACTCTTAATATTTAATTCACTAAGAAAAATCTTGTGGGCTTTCTTTCAACTTAAATCCAAACTTTTACCACTCACCATTCCATTGCTATCACTTGCTTTATTCCTCTCCCAGATTCTCCTCCTAACTGGTTGTTCTGCTATTAACCCATGTCGCTACAGTTGAGAAATCTCAACACAGCAGCTCAGAGATCCTTTTAAAGCATTTATGGGGCGCCTGGGTGGCGCAGTCGGTTAAGCGTCCGACTTCAGCCAGGTCACGATCTCACGGTCCGTGAGTTCGAGCCCCGCGTCAGGCTCTGGGCTGATGGCTCAGAGCCTGGAGCCTGTTTCCGATTCTGTGTCTCCCTCTCTCTCTGCCCCTCCCCCGTTCATGCTGTGTCTCTCTCTGTCCCAAAAATAAATAAAACGTTGAAAAAAAAGAAAAAAAATTTTAAAGCATTTATTAGATCATGCCATGGCTTTGCTCAAGACCTAAAGGGTCTCCATTTCGCCTGAAACTCAAAGTCCTCACAATGACCTTTAAGCCTCTATGTGCTCTGGTCCCTGTTGCCCCTCTTGTCTCTCCTCTACTGTCCTCCCTGTTGCTTCTTTCCAATCGTATTAACCTCTCAGTGTTTGGGGCTTTTGCTTTAGCTGTTCTTGCTGCCGAGAAAGCTCTCCTCATCACACTACCACTTGACTGACTTACTGAACCTCTTTGAGTGGTTAGTCGAATTTTACCTTCTCAGTGAGCCCTACCCTGATCATCATATTTAAGCCTATAACATACTTTCCCATCCCTTCACCCCACAAAACTTCTTGCCAAACTCCCAATCTCCTTTACTTCTACTTTCTGCTACAGCACTTATTTTTTTTAATGTTTATTTACTTTTGAGAGAGACAGAGCATGAGTGGGGGAGGGTCAGAGAAAGAGGGAGACACAGAATCTGAAGCAGGCTCCAGGCTCTGAGCTGGCAGCACAAAGCCCGATGCGGGGCTCAAACCCACAAGTCATGAGATCGTGACCTGAGCCCAAGTTGGCCACTTAACCGACTGAGCCACCCAGGCACCCCTGTCCTACAGCATTTATAACTTTTAGCATATCATATACATTATCCTATTTGTTTTTTAATCTCTATCTTATCCCACCACAACTAAAACCTGCATGGGACAGAAATTTCTACCTGTTGGTTGATTTCTATCTGTTCGCTGATGTATTCCCAAGTGCCTAGGACAGTAGCTGTCAAAAACTATTTTGGTGCATGAATGAAACAATACATTTTAAGTAAATGATCTCACGTAATATGCAAAGAAATCTCAGTGGATCTGAAGAGAAGACTGAGACTCAGAGAGATTGAGAATCAAAGTTCACAGAACTCGTAAGTATGGAGCTGGGATTCAAAACAGATTTATTTACCTCCTAATCTTTGTCTTTATTCGAATTTACCACGAATGTGTGTGACTTCTATCTTTAGGTGATTTTTTAAAACACAGAATGGTTTTGTTTTCCTCAATGGTTTTAGATGTAGTTCTTCTCATAAATGGGTTAAGGAGTAATGGGTAGGTAGGCATGATGCTGACATTTAGTGTGTGTCTTTTCTGAAATTTAATTACAACATCCCACTTAATTCCCAAAATGACCCTTGAAATTACAGGCTTATTCCTATTTGCAGATAAGGGAGTGATCTGAAGTTCAAAGAACTTAAAAAGTTAAGTGACTCAGGCAATGCCATCATGAATGACACAGGATTTTGAGTTTGGGTTTCGATTCCAGCTCCGTAATGGGTAACTTGAAATGACCCTTCAGGTCATTCCAGCCTTATGAATTTGTAAAACCTAGCTGTGAGACAGGACATCTGAATGCAAGGAGTGAAAACATGGAAAGCCTTCCTCCTGCAGCTCTCTTTAATGAGCCAGAGGGAAAAATGTGAACCTTGGCTTGAAAGTGGACATATGTTTAACCAAAACAAAAGCAAGGAAAGTTAGGTTGGAGTACAAGGTTTGAGCACCAAACTTCAACATTGCACAGCAAGGCAGTCTGGAGTGACTCATTTTCATTAAAACAGTACTATGACAATGTTTGCTGCAGGAAAGAAGGAATCATAAATTTTAGAGCTTTTATGTCTTTCCATTATTTCGAAGGAGAGTGTTAAAGAAGGTGGGAGAGAGAAAAGATCAGATCTCATTCAGAATTCAAGTAATAAAGTACTCGGCTACATTTGCATGGTGGCTCTGTCTCTCTCTCCTCTCTTTCTCTCTCTCTCTCTCTCTCACCCTCCCTCTCTCTTCTCGCCTCTCTGGTTATCTCAGCTGTAGGTGACCCTGCGGTGGCCACACTGCAAATCTTCACCTGCTCTGTCATCTCTGAATTCAGGTTGCACTTTTTGGTATCGGCCCCAGTGATCTTCTCTCTTTCTTTTTCTTGCCTAGCACCTCTTTGCTCACTCACTTCCTGACAAAATAAAACGAATTTTCATTCTGAAACTGTATTTAACCCTCTTCACTATTGCCAGTAATTCAAAACCAATAATTTCCCAGCCTGTTTATATTCAAGGAACTTTATTAACTTTCCAGGTTACCGTGATTTTCTTTGAGAACGCTAAGAGGAACTTTGTCACCATGCTTCTGCACATGGAACCGCCACCTTATTGCATATTCCACCGTCTCTGCAAACTCTTAATCTCTCCATAGATCTATGGCAATCACTACTCTCAAGTTTATTTCCTGGCAGTGAACTCGATAAGCAAAAACTCCCTTCATTGTGGAGGCTGAGGGAAACTTGAAAAATAGTCACTTTGCTGAATGGAAAAGGTTTAAGTTTTGGAGGGCACGGGGTTAATAAAGGTGACCTTTGAAAATTTGCTCTCTCTTTAAATTATCGCCATCACAGTTATACTGCTTCCAGCAAGGAAGAGTTCTCAACTGCTGGGACACAGGCGAATAGCAGAACATCCAGATTTCATATCTTTCAGAAGATACGTCCATATCACGCCCTTAAGCAAGTCAGGGACACTTCGGTGTATTGCACATCGTAGCTGTTAGCTTGCTAACTGGGCTACCAATAGCAGTTCTGGGTTAGGTAGATGTATTTGAGTTGTAAACTGACCAACCCCAAATCCAAAAAGTCCACAAAAACTCTGAAGTGAATAGAATATTATAGAATTTCAATGCTCCTTGGAGAGCAGAATTATTTAGGACAACATAAATAAGGAAATAATAATTAGTATATTAATTGCATCATGCTCAACAATTTTAAATGGTTTTACATAATTATTTTACTTGATTTTTACAGTAACCTTGGGGAATATCTCCGATAGGCTTTATTTGGGTTCTAATTTTACTGAGGAGGAAATGAAGGCTCGATGTGTAAATGACAAGCCTAAGGTCACACAGATGTCAGTACCAAAGATGAGCACAAATAGATATGTTCTTAACTCAAAATTCAGTGCTCTTCCTATTACATAAAATTGGCATTTTTATGAACCAAAATGAAACAGGGCATTAAATGAATAATAATAAATATCAAATTAGAGTAAATACTTGTTATTATAATTATTATATTATTACCCTCCCAGAAAAATCCAAACATGAACATTAGTCTTTTGAAAAGACTGACTTCAAAATGGACTTGAACAATATTATTCCTATGGATTAAGTACGAAAATGCACAAAACAATAAGGAATGGTCAGGGCCTTTTCTTATAGTTTGGAGAAAAGGATGCAATCATGTTCCTTTGGCCTTTGGAGAAAGGAGAGAAAGAAATTGCATTTTTCCCATGGCTAGCAAAACTGCTGAAAATGGATGAGTCGCCAATTTTGATAAGATCCATGACTGGTATCATAATTTGCAGTGATTCATCTGTGATTTTTTTTCCCTTTCCAAAATAAGGTCTGAAACAAAACCAAAGCCTTAGGAAGAAGATAACAACTGGCATTTTTATCTCTTGTGTGTGTGTATGTGTGAAATGGAACTTACTTACGATAGATTTAGAATACATTTGATTCTGGCACAGTAAGCAATCTTAAAGATCATCTGGTCCACCCCCTCACGGCGCGTCTTCCAAATTCTAGGGCTGAAGAAAATGAGGCCTCGGGGAGGGTCCTTCAACTAGTTTACGGTAAATCTAGCACCAAAATCCAATTCCCTCTCTGCTACGTTAATTGTCCTTGTGATACAATATTTCTTTTTCCTGGCTCATTTTTAAAAATTAGAGAAAGTAGGGGCTGCTTCCCTCCACCCTGTGATAATTCTTTCTTATTGTTTACCAAACATTATTAGTCATCCTTTATTATTCTAACCGGTATGCAATTTGACGTTATAGTTTATACATAAATGTGCGGTTCCCAAAAAATAGAAATTGTTCCATATCATGATGCCTTATTCTCTCTTTTTATTGAGCCCGTATTTCTTATAAAGCTAAAACCAACATCCTCATGTGAACCTAGATCTTCAGGCATTTAACTCTGTGGCATACAAGTTTGTAAGCCATATATATATATATGTGGATATATATATTGTATACATAATGAAGGCTTCCCTCTTCATTCAATTTACAGATAAAGATAAGTTCTGGATCCTTGTGAAGTTTTAAAAAGAAATTTCAAAGGTCAGAAGGAGAAAAACAATAGTACTATGTTGTTTTTCTTGTCACTTTTTGGACACCAGTTGGCCAAAGTTTTAAAAGAATCTTTCTGACTGCGGATGATTATTTCTATCGCAATATTTCTCAAATGAACTCCTCTGTTGGGATATCAAGTTATCGGATTCAATTGCATTTTTGAGCAGGGTCTTATCTGT
The DNA here is from genome assembly GCF_018350155.1 of Leopardus geoffroyi. Lineage (NCBI taxonomy): Eukaryota > Metazoa > Chordata > Mammalia > Carnivora > Felidae > Leopardus > Leopardus geoffroyi. The sequence goes on from NC_059333.1 coordinate 135,889,665, forward strand.
TTTCCTCATGTTTGGGGATATAATTTTAAATTGCTTTTAATATTTATTTATTTTTAGGAGAGAGACAGAGCATGAGTGGAGGGGGGACAGAGACAGAGAGAGAGAGAGAGGGGGAGACCCAAAATCTGAAGCAGGCTCCAAGCTTTGAGCTGTCAGCACAGAGTCTGGCATGGGGCTTGAGCCCACAAACCATGAGATCATGACCTGAGCCGAAGTCGGACGCTTAACCGACTGAGCCACCCAGACGCCCCTGGGGATATCATTTTAGATAGAGACAAATCTCAATCAATGCTGAGGAATGTCCACACTCTGGATTTGTGTGTGCACGTACTAGTTATTTGCTCTCTGCCGGCCACCTCTGCTTTTCATAATCAGAAAAGATAAAAGAAAATGGGAAAATAAACATGGAAAAGGTGAATTTTTTCCTTAATTTTTCCTTCTTATTTGATTTGTGGCTTTTAAGAATGAAAGTTTTTTGTAATCAACTATTTTTGCCTTTCTAGACACTTCATTCAGCACCAAGAACCCTTTGGATGTCCAGAGACCAACAATGGCACTAACGTAGCCATACTAACAATTACTTCTCTGTAACTTTGCAACAAAGCAAATCCCCAGCTCCACATTTCTATTGGTTAGAGTTTTGGACCCATTTTGAAACTATTAATATTTATTGGCTCACTGAAATTTTAAAAATCTTTCTCTTCTGGATCATGTGGAAAAGATTAGGAAACTTCTCTTATCAATACTTATTCATAACTACCATATGTGGTGCTAAATTATTATAAGAAATTGAGCTGAGTATGGGCAGTGAATATTAATTTGCTGCCTAAAATCTCTTCGTTTTTGGATCTCAGTATTACCTTGACAAGCATGTTTTTTTCCTTCCGTGAGGGGCTGACAAGGTGGTAAAACACAAAAGCAGAGAAAAAGCAGGGGATTGGTGAGTGGGATACTTCCTTAAGCCAAACAACATGTGAGAAAGTAGCAAGTATGAGATATAAGTTCATAAATAAAACTCAGGAGGCTTGTGGTGATTTGTTCACAACCATGATCTACAGCCAACTGTGGCTTCAGCACTTCTAGGAATATATATTTCTAAAATGATAACATGAAAAGTAAATAATTTGTAAGACAAAGCCCAGGGAGCTGGTGGGAGCGGACATTGTGTAATGGATTATGACAATGAACACCTACATTGGAACTCCTGGCCCTCCTGGGATTGGACCAAAGTCTTAGTCCTCAATTGCTGAGTAGCAGAAATGGGAGTATTTCTGAAAAAGAAAGAAATAGCACACTCAAGCAGGGTAATTGAGAAGCATTTAATAAAGGAACTCTTTACTGAGGGCAAGGTGAAGGAAATCAATGAAGGTAGACTACTCAAGGACTAACAATACTGGGGAGCCATTGCCACCCCTAGATCCTAGGGACAAGTGGAGGAAATGATTAATTGGAACCCAGAGAGAGCACCTGTAGCTGTGGAAAAGGTTGACATAAGAAGAAATGTGGCTTCTCAAAGAAGGTGCAACAAAACTGTGGTGACCCAAAAAGGATGGAACCAAGGGACTCTAGTCTCCCAGTGGTGCCTCCTATTGGTCAAACTCAACTGGAATCCAGAGGACAAGAGAACTAGTTGATGCAGTCCGTATAGGTCAGCTTCCTGGGACACAGAATAGGATATATGGATCTGAGGAACAAAGATAGTATGTTAAAACCAGCTCAAGGAGTCTCTGAAGGATGTGGTGAATTCCAATGCAGGCGGAGTACTTTGACAGCTCAGATCTTTCAAAACGCCATGCAGTGGCACAGCAGTGGGTTTGTATTTCTTGTCATGTAATTGAGAGGGCTGGATCAATTCATCTCTAAAGGCTTCAGTGACTCCCTTTCAGGGGTAAGATTTGCCCAAGCTAAGGATCATGCTGGGTGGGTATGCATGCTATATAGGACGGTGGTCCTCCAATTTTAGGATTATATGTTCTATGTGTTTCTCTGCTACAGATCCTGGATCTTATGATGAAAAGGATAGAAGAAAAATAAAGCGAAAAGAAAAACCCCAGAACGTTTCCATATTCACCAATATTCTGCTTTATATTAATCATTTACGGTAAATGTTAAGTAAAAGTGTGTACAGCATGTTGAAAGTCACTTTTACTAGTATGCCTTAAAAATACAAACAAAACTAACAAATTAATAGTTAAAAAATTGTTATAGTGCTGCTGAGTAGTTTTTACTGCTCTGATACTAAAAGTCAAAGATGATAAATAAAGCATTCAAGTTATATTATTTGTAATGGATTTTTATTGCTAGACTAAAATCTAACAAACAAAAATAATAACTATGATACATGAACTATAGTCATTAAAGTGGGATTGGAAAAAAGTGATGTAATGGCTGCTAAGAATATTCTTATCCAAATATTAAAGCATTTCTGATAGATTCACCACGTATAAACACAAATTTATAGTAACAACTACTTTTCACTCATGACAATTAAATGAAATGTAAATAATTAGGTTTTTTGGTTAACATTAGTATTTACTTTGTTAGCCCAGGTGAGCTTGTTCCAGGAAGAAAGAAGTCACATATCCCTAATTAAAGAGAAATATATGTCTGTTTTATCAACAAAAGTATGTACCAGAAGACCCAATTCAACATAACCACTGACACAGAGATGATTAGGACAATAATGTCATAATGCCTCGAATAATCTGTTTTTAAATTTTTTTAAATGTGTATTTATTTTTGAGAGAGAGAGACAGAGAGCATGAGCAGGGGAGGGGCAGAGAGAAAGAGGGAGACACAGAATCTGAAGCAGGCCCCAGGCTCTGAGCTGTCAGCCCAGAGCCCGACCCGGGGCTCGAACTCACGAACCGCGAGATCATGACCTGAGCTGAAGTCGGATGCTTAACCGACTGAGCCACACTGGTGCCCCACCTCAAATAACCTTACAGTTAGGTCGCACCTCTCGCCTTTCAAGTCGTATTGCAGAATTTCCCGAGGAGTCCTTTGAGACTCTAACACGTTCGGGTTTGTCATCAGCAAGGAGCACACCACACTCCTGTCTCCACTTTTGGCACCATCCAGCCCTATGGAAACAAAAGCTGGGTGAACAAAAGTTTGGGATGCTGCAAAGGGTCTCAACTTTTATATGGCTCTATCACAGGTTAAATAAGCAAGGCTGATCAAAAATGGCCGGTGAACTAATGATTAAGGCTGCGCTGGTAGAAGAGAGGATGTCAGTGACTCTAGTAGATGGGGAGAAGGATAGAGGAGTAGAAACTCAAAGGACGGACTCAGGCCAGCAGGGAAAGAACCATATCAATGATATGTATGGGTGGGCAAGAAAGGCGGTCATTGGCAAAGACACAGTGTCCGTGTTTGTTTTCTGCTGGTCTGCTGAAGGCCAGAAGGCTAATTCTTTGCACATAGGCTCAGCAGAAGATTTTTTTAGGTTATCATGGGAACCGAGTAAGAGGATTCATCATCGTTCTTAAAAATGAACAAACAAAACAAAACAAAACTGTGTTATATGGATGCCATTTCCCTAAATGAAAGTCCAATTCCTGTGCCACAGGCTGGGGAGAGAAAGTAGAAGCTGCCCTTTGCTGAACTCATTTTCTCCTTCCATTTGCTTCGTGAATCCTGCCCATCCTGTTTCTCCTGTGCAATTTTTTTTTTTTTTTTTTTTTTGGCTACTTTTCTTGATTCCCAAAGAGGCCACATCCTTTTAGTATCTCAGTCTGCTCAGCACCCATCACTTGCAGTTATTTATTTCCTCCTTTACTATCATTTTATTTGGCCTCCGGAAGGAACAGAGATAAACACTGTGAGGGCTAATTTTATGTGTCATCTTGGTTAGGCCGTGGTACCCAGGTGTTTTGTTAAGCACATCTGGATGTTTCTGTGGAGGTGTTTTTAGGTGGAATTAACATTTAAATCAGTAGGTTTTGAAAAAAGAAAACCCTCCGTAATGTGCATGGGCTTCATCCAATCAGTTGAAGGCCTGAAGAAAACAGACTGACCTCCCCTGAAGAGCGAGGCATTCTGCCAGCAAACTGCCTGTGGACTTGAACTGCAGCATTCGTTCTTCCCTGGGTCTCCAGGATGCCAGCCTAACCTTGCAGCTTTTGGACTTGACAACCTCCACAGTCACGTGAGCCCATTTCTTAAATTAAGCAATCAATTGATCTCTATTTTTATTGATTTGTTTTGTTTTTGCATTTTATTTTATTTATTCTTTTTCTTAATATGAAATTTCTTGTCGCATTGGTTTCCAGACAACACCCAGTGCTCATCCCAACAGGTGCCCTCCTCAATGCCCATCACCCACCCTCCCCTCCCTCCCACCCCCCCATCAACCCTCAGATTGTTCTCAGTTTTTAAGAGTCTCTTATGGTTTGGCTCCCTCCTTCTCTAGCTTTTTTTTTTTTTAACCTTTGTTTTGAGATTTATTTTGAGAGAGAGAACATACACGTGTATGGAGGAGGGGCAGAGGGAGAGGGAGAAAGAATCCCAAGCAGGTTCCATGCTGTTAGCACAGAGCCCCTGCCACGGGGCTTGATCTCACCAACTGAAATCAAGACCTGAGCCAGATCAAGAGTCAGACACTCAGCTGACTGAGCCACCCAGGTGCTCCTCTCTGTTTATATTTATTTCACTTATTAATATATAATATAATATATAAATGATTATAATATAGAAATTAAAATGATAAATGATAAATAAATACATAAATACACAAACTAATATATATTATTTAGTAATATTATACATTTATATGTAATTAAAAATAAATATATCTATTTCTTTTTTTATTTTTTATTTTTTTAATTTTTTAAATTTTTATTTTGAGAAACTCTGAGAGAGAGAGAGAGAGAGAGAGAGAGAGAGAACAAGCAGGGGAAGGGCAGAGAGAGAGAGAGAGAGAAAGAGAATCCTGAGCAGGCTCCATGCTGTCAGCACAGAGCCCGACGTGGTGCTCGAACTCACGGACGGTGAGATCATGACCTGAGCCGAAGTCGGCCGCTTAACCGACTGAGCCACCCATGCGCCCCTAAATATATCTATTTCTATAGAGAACCTTAAAACAAACACACGTGCTCATTCCTCCACATTTAACTGAAAGTCACACTTTGTCTTCCTTTAGCATGATAAAGATGTCAATTCTCCTTCGATTTATTATATTTGCATGGATTTACATATTTCTTTTACTGACATAAACGTGGCATATTTACTTTTTTTGTACCTTTTTCAAACCTAAAAATTTGTTAAGGATCTCTCCATCTCAGTGTGTAACAATTTTTGTTTCTTATGACTGCCTGCTATTCCCTTGTTTGCCTGTGTCCTAAAGAAGGACATCTGGGGGTACTTGGGTGGCTCAGCTGGTTGAGTGACAGGCTCTTGATTTCAGCTGGGGTCGTGATCTCAGGGTCATGGGATTGAGCCCTATGTCAGGCTCCACACTGAGGATGGAGTCTGCTTGAGATTCTCTCTCCCTCTGCTCTTTGCCCCCACTTGTGTTATCGCTCTCTCTCTCTCTCTCTCTCTCTCTCTCTCTCTCCCAAATAAATAAAAAGGGGGCACCTGGGTGACTTAGTTGGTTAAGCATCTGAGTCTTGATTTTGGCTCAGGTCATGATTTCACAGTTCTTGAGTTCCAGCCCTGCATCCAGCTCTGTGCTGATAGCACAGAGCTTGCTTGGGATTCTCTTTCTTCCTCTCTCTCTGCCTCTCTCTCTCTCTCTCTCTCTCAAAATAAGTATATGTAAACATTTTTAAAATATTACAAAATAAAAATAACATTAAAAAAAGAAGAACATCTGGGTTGTTCATAATCTTTTGATATGATAAAAATTTCTGCAAGGAATGACTTTGTGCATAAATAAGGGGGGTTTTCTGGCAGCTTAACTTTTGGATAGATTTTTAGAAGTGGAGTATAGGGTTGGAAAGATAATGCATGTTATTTTTCTAGTTATTAACAACACTGCCTCCATTAGCCTTTTACCAGATTAGATTTCCATTGGTAAAGTAAGAAAATGCTAATTTCTACAGTTTTCTAGCCTGTATTTGTCAAACTGTGATTTTTCCAAATCCAGTAGGTAAGAAGGAGAACTTGATGCTCTTTTATTTTTATTTCCCTGATTAGGCATTAAGGTTGAGTATCTTTTCATCTATTAAAGAGTATTTTTATGTGTTAATCTGTGAGCTTTCTGCTGTTGGCTTTTCCTCGTTATCTATTGGTTTGTTCATTCTGTCCCTCAGATTTTAGCAGTCCTTTGTATATTAGAAATACCGATATTTTGTGTTATAAATTTTCCAATAGTTTTTGTTTTTTATGTTTGCTTGATTTGCCTTCACATTTTTTTATGTAATAATATTTACCTATCTTCAGTTGCTTTTAGATTTGAGTCATAGTTAGGAAGAATTTCCCCGTGTCCAAATCACAAAATTCTCTCCCAGGATTGATACTTATGGGGGCCAAATGTATCCATGATGTTTGTATGAGGTATATATCTAATTTCACATTTGCATTTTTCCAAAATGGCTATCCAGTTAACCCAACACTGTTTATGAAAAATTCCATCTTTCCTGCACTGATTTATGTTGCCCTTTTTATATAACACTTCATTCCCATAATCATTTGTGCCTTTTTCTTTATTGATCTCTCCATCTACTTATGCAACAATATTTATGCAACGATATTTACTATATTGTTTCAAATGTAGAAAGTTTTTAGAATTTTACTTTTAGGTTTTAATATCTGGTAAGGATGGTAGCCCTTTATGGCTCCTTTATTGTATTAAAGAAATATCCATTGATTCTCATTTCAGTGAGTGTTTTATCAAGATTGTTGGTTTTTTGGGGGTGCCTGGGTGGTTTGGTCGGTTGAGCGTTCGACTTCAGCTCAGGCCATGATCTAGCAGTTTGTGAGTTCGAGCCCCACAGCCGGCTCTGTGCTGACAGCTCAGAGCCTGGAGCCTGCTTCGGATTCTGTGTCTCCCTCTCTCTCTCTGCCCCACCCCCGTTCATTCTCTCTCTCTCTCTCTCTCTCTCTCTCAAAAATAAACAAACATTAAATAAATAAATAAACAAACAAACATAAAAAAATTAGGGGCACTTGGGTGGCTCAGTCGGTTAGGCGTCTAACCGGCTCAGGTCAAGATCTCATGGTTTGTGGGTTCGAGCCCCACGTCCGGCTCTATGCTGACAGCTCAGAGACTGGAGCCTGCTTCGGATTCTGTGTCTCCCTCTCTCTCTGCCCCTCTCCCATTTACACTCTTGTCTCTGTCTCTCTCTCTCTCAAAAATGAACAAAACAAACAAACAAAAAAAAGATTGTTGAATTTTCTCCAATGTCTTTTCATATTTATGAAGATCATCATATAATCTCTCCTCTTAGGGGCGCCCGGGTGGCTCAGTCAGTTGAGCATCCGATTTCAGCTCAGGTCATGATCTCACAGTTCATGAGTTCCAGAGCCTGGAGCCTGCCTCAGATTCTGTGTCTCCCTCTCTCTCTGCCCCTTCCCCGCTCATGCTCTGTCTCTCTCTGTTTCTCAAAAATGAATAAACATTAAAAAAAATTTATAATCTCTCCTCTTAGTTCTATTAAAGTGATAGATTACCTTATAGATTTCCTAATATTCAACAATCCTTGTATTTCTGGAATGATTCTATCCTGATCCTAATGTACTGTTATTTAAAAAAAAAAAAAAACAAAAAAAACTTTTATTAGGAAATAACTTTAAACTTGCTTTGTATTATTGTAAAAAAAATGTAAAAAAAAAAACCCATAACTTCTTTATACCCTAATTCAGCTTCTCCAGCTTATCCAATTGTTAAGATTTGGCACAGTTAATGTATAATTCTCTCCGCCTCTCTCTGTATGTCTCTTTACACAATACACACACAGTTATCTATATCCACACATATCCAACTACATATACACATACATAAAAATTCTTTTCCGAACCATTTTAGGGTGTTAAATTATACTCCTTTACCCATAAATACTTCATTGTGTATTTTTCAAAAACAAGAATATTTTCTCACATAATCTGTTATTATCAAATTTAGGAAAAATAACATTAATGCAATATTATTATCAAATTTTTCTTTAATCATTTGGTACACTGCAACAATGAGGCAATCTAGGCCAGTGCTTTTCCTAATGGAAAGATTTTTATTATTTTATTTCTTTACTTTGATATTCACCTGTCCAGATTTTCTATTTTTTCTTGAATCAATTTCAGTAGTTTCTGTCTTCTGAGGAATTTTTTCATTTTGTCTAGATTATCTAATTTTTTTAGCTTACCATTATTTGTAGCATACCTTTATAATCCTTTTTATTTCTGTAAGGCCAGTAGTGATGTCCCTCTTTAATTCCTGCTTGTAGTTATTTTAATCATCTTTTTCTTTTAGACAGTTTAGCTAAAGTTTTATTAATTTTGTTGATTTTTTTCCAAGAAACCAATTTTGGTTTCATTGATTTTCTCTATTTTTGTATTTTCTATTTTATAATTTTCCAATCTAATCTTTATTATTTTCTTTCTTCTGCTTACTTTAGGTTTCATTCGCGCACGTGTGTGTGTGTGTGTGTGTGTGTGTGTGTGTGTCTTAATGTGGAAAATTATGTCATTGAGTTTAATTTTTACTCTTTTAGGGTAGTGTTTTGAGCTATCAGCTTTCCTCTGTGTGGTGCATAGCTGCATTCCATAAGTTTTGGGAATTGCAAATACATTTATTTCAAAGTATTTTCTAATTATCTTTGTGATTTCTTTCCTCACCCATAGTTTTTAGGAGTGGGTGTGTTTTGATTTCCACATATTTGTGAATTTCTCAGGTTTCTTTTTGTTATTCAGTTAATTTCTGTTATTCATTTCGTTGTGGTTGAGAAACATATTTGAATGATTTCAATCATTTTAAATTTATTGAGGCCTATTTGATGGCCTGGAGTATGATCTATCTTGGAGAATGTTCCATGTGCACTTGAGAAGACTGTAAATTTTGTTATTATTGGGTGGAGGGTTCTACAGATGTATGTTAGATATTTGGTTTACAGTTGTTGAACCCTTCTATTTTCTTTTTGATTTTTCTGCCTAGTTGATCTATGCATTATCAAAGGTGGGTATTGAAGCCTCCAGCTATTATTGCCAAATTGTCTATTTCTTTCTTTTTAAAAAAAAAAATTTAATGATTTTTTTATTTTTGAGAGACAGAGAGAGAGAGAGAGAGCCAGAGCATGAGCAGGGGAGGGGCAGACAGAAAGAGAGACACAGAATCTGAAGCAGGCTCCAGGCTCCGAACTGTCAGCACAGAGCCCAATGCGGGGCTCGAACCCACAAACTGTGAGATCATGACCTGAGCCAAAGTTGGAAGCTCAACCAACTGAGCCATCCAGGCACCCCTGTCTGTTTTTCTTTTCCATGCTGTCAGTTTTTGCTTCATGAATTTTGGGATTCTATTTTTAGGTGCCTATATGTTATATGTTACATCTTTGTGATAAATTGACTCTTTTATTATTAAAAAGTGTCCTTTATGATAACTTTTTTGTATTAATGTCTATTTTGTCTGATTATTAGTATAGCCATTTCAATTTTCTTATGATTGCTGTTTGCCTGACAATTTTTTTCAGGTGATATTTGTAAGTGAAATTGATCTAAAAATTCCCTTTTCTTGGGCAATCTTCATCATCTGGTATCTATCTTATACTTGTCTTGTAAAAAAAAGTTTTCTTTCTTTTTTCTGTTCTGAAAAATATAGTAATTATAAATAAATTTTAAACAATCATGAAAATTACATTATGGACTTGAACATGAGGTGATTCCAGATAAATATGGTTAATTTTATGGCATTATGGTTATATAAGAAAATGTCTTAATTTTTAATGATGCATATTGCAATGTCTAGGGACAAAATGATACAATGTCTGGGCTTACCTTAATATACTTCAGCAAGGAAAAAATATCTCAAAACTTGATAATTATTAAATCCAGGTGATGGCTACATGGGGATTTATTATATTCTTTCTATTTTTTTTTGCACTTCAATTTTTTTTATAACACAAGGTAGACTTAAGTTCCTATCCAGATTTACTTTATTTGAATTTTCAAGTAGTAAGCCAAGGAAGCTGTATTTTTGAAAAACCTCTTAAGAAACGAGGACTGTTGCTTAAAGCCACAAGGGCAAAGAGAGTGGAAGGAAGCATCATCAGTTGAGAAATTTCAATAAAATTTTAGAGATGCAAAGCATTGGACGTGTGGGAGGTGATAAAACAGATTGAGGGAAGGTACAGGTTAGAGTTTTTACGAGGATTGCAGAAAGGAAGAGAAATGATGTGCACTACAAGCTCAGATGCATCAATGTGGTGACAGACAGGAGTGCGCTGAGGGGCTGAAAACAAGAAGAAATTGAATGAAAATCTGTATTTGGAAGCGCTGACCTCCCTACCTCCCCCTAGAGCAAGAAGAACCCTGGTAGCCAGATATCTACCCCCAGAAGGGATATTGGAGCTTTTCTCTCTTCAGAAATTCAGTGGCCCCAGATAAAAGACATCGGCATTGAAGAGACTGCTCTGTGTCTAGCCCTGTAAAAACGTGAAAGTTACTTCAGGAGGAACTTAACCTTTAGAAGGGCTCATGCTGACTTTTCTGCAACAATAACCACAAGTATGTCCAACTTTCAAAGAGCTGTTAGCTTTCCTCCTGCTGTGCTATCATATCCACACAAATGTCACCTTCTAAGGGAAGGTTACTTAGAAGCCCCATGTACTTGTCCCCCCCCCCCCCCCAGCTTTACTGACATATCATTGACATACAGCTTGTGTAAATTTAAGGTGTATAACGTGATGATGTTTTGATACACATATATGTTACAAAATGCTTACCGTAATAAGATTAGCTAACACCTCCTTTACCTCATGTAACTATTATGTTGTTGTTGTTCTTGTCGTCACGGTGAGGACATTAAAGCTCTACTCTCGTAGCAACTTTCAAATACATGCTACCATGTTGTCAACTATAATCTCCATGGTGTACATGAGGTTCCCAGAACTTACACATTTTACAACTGAAAGTTTGTGCCTTTTGACTGGTAACTCCCATTTCCCCAGCCCCTGGCAACCACCATTTTACTCTCTGTTTGAGTTCATCGTTTTTAGATTCCATATGTAAGTGAGCCCCCATGTGCTTTGAGCCAGCCTCCCGACCCTCGAAGAACGGGTCTCCAAGGTAGGATTGCTCTGGTTCCAATCTTACCTTTACTACTTACTAGCCTCCGTTTCTCAGACTCCTTGCGGTGAAGGGCGACCAGTGGAATGTGGGCAGAAGGGCGTGCTCCTTTGAGTCCTCCCATGTGGAGTCTTTCCCCCCCTTCATCTGGCCAAAATGGAGTCAACCGTCAACGCGAACTTGGTAGCCTCAAAATGGAAAGCCCCACAGTTCCCTGGGAAAAATGTTGTCTGACCATTAGTAATACCTAGCTTAGACTTCAGATGAGTGAAACGAACTTGTATGGCGTTAATCGACTGCGATTTGGGGGGGTTGCTCTCTCAGAGAAGCCAGCTTCACACCCCTTCTTTTTCTGCTTTCTTATCTATCTTAGCAAATGAAAACACAAGTCTAGCTGCACCAGAAGAAACGCAGGAGAAAGCAATGCCTTCACTTTTACCCTTTGTTCCCTTGCAGATAAGTGACTGGCTATTCCACACGCCGCAGGAAAAGCAGTGGAATGTTTGAAAAGACCACAGAATGCTCATTTCCAATAAGCAACGGATAATAACAACAATAACAGTAATAGCATTAATGGCAATAATAATAAACATTAATCTCTCTTCGGGCGAACCCTGAATGGTGTTCGGTGGCCCCAGGGCCATTATGACTCGGGCGTGACTAGGCCCCGCTGTGGGCTTTTCTGAGGCAAAGAGAGGGACACAAGCCTCTAAGCCCAGCGCACAATGGAACATAACCTCCTTCTCTCTGTTGCTTTTCACAAGCAGCCAGTGGAGATCTGTCAGGGCAAAAGCTTTCTGCAGAGCCTCCCAGAATGAGAACGCCTGGTGCCGAACCGCTTTAACTGGAGATCAACAGGCAGGCATAATAAAGTCAGTAATTTCTCCTGCCTGCAGCCTTGAATTAGGCCACATGGTAGAGCTTTTTAGGCTGATGAAAAAAAAAAAAAAATACCACACAACTTTAGAAAAATGGTTACGCCTTATTAAATTATCTGAAATCTCTGGAGTTGTATCTCTTTTATGGCCCCCAATTGGCATACCTGTTAACTTCGAGTGTTCAAATTTCTCTAAAATATTATTGTATTTAAGACATAGTGCCATCCCCAAACTGCATATGAATTACAGAGCATCAGGGAAGGAGAGAGAGAGACTCACCATTTCCCGGCTTAAAAACCTTCACCACAATTAGTAGTTAGTAGCTTTCAGAAACATTTGCTGGCTAAGTAACCACGGTCAAATCGCATAATTTTGCCCCTACCCCCTCCTTCTCTCTTTTCTTTTATTCCAGGGTTTTGAGTGCTGGCCTAAGAGCTATAATTTCATCTTTAGGCATATTTCTTCAGGCATTCTTAATGAGGTATTTGATTTGTCCAGTCCTGCCTTCCTGCATTCAGCCTTTTAGGGATTTGGGTCTGGGAGAGTGTGGGAAAAGGGGAACGTGGAATACTACCATGCTGCCGAGAAGATACAAGGTAAAGATTTGAAGAGATTGTGAATTATCTTCTCTCCCCTTTAAGCAGGGCTCTATCTAAAAGCCTTTTAGACAGATAATTTTCCATTCTCAAATATTTACTTCTATTGTGTTCTGTACATATTCTAGGCACGAGACAAAAAATGAATTTAGATTATTTTTTAATTTTTGAGAGCCACAGTGTGAGCGGGGGAGGGGCAGAGAGAGAGGGAGACACAGAATCCGAAGCAGGCTCCCGGCTCTGAGCTGTCAGCACAGAGCCCAACACGGGGCTCGAACCCATGAACCCTGAGATCGTGACCTGGGCCAAAGTCGGATGCTCAACCAACTGAGCCACCCAGGTGTCCCTATGTTATTTTTTAAAAGCTTAAAAAAGTGGGGAAAGCTTACTATCGTTATGAACTTTTTATGAACTCAGTCTCACAGTAACTAAATATTCTACTTTTCTTATGTAGCAACTTCAGACATGAAAACAAGGAAGAAGGAGAAGTAGGAATCTATTAAAAAATAACTGGCTTTTTGCCTATATGTTTGCTTAGTTTTGAGAACCCTAAATATGGGCTCATTAATATTTGCCCAGTAAATAAGAGAGTTCTGAGAAGAAAGTCATTTAAATAATCGTCCGATAATTGAAATAAAACAGTTATGCCGAAATGAAATATTTCCAGACAAGTTAAATATTTCCATACCAGGAATATGAATTTTTGTTTTTATCACTCGGCTTTGTGTTTATGGAGTCACCAGTGGTTACATCTCTAAAGTGTATGTCCTGGTGGCTTTGGAACCCCATTGCGTCAGAGAAATAATGTCATACGTGGTGGGTAGGTCCCCAGTCTATTCAAGATCCTGCAATATAGCTTTTCAATCAATGAAGTAGAAACTTCTTTTTTTGTACAAATGGATATATTTGAGCAATGAAATTCAGTCAGAAACCGTACTCTTCTGCTTGGCCGTTATCGGAAAAGAGCAAGCATAATTAGGAAGTACAGAAGATATAGGTGTCAGTAGCTCTGACAGAGATTTGGAGATAAGAGTTTTCAAACCCGTGGCTGGCTCGAGTAGGTTAGGGCATTTGGTTGTTTGTTTTGTGTTTCTTTTTGTGAGGGATGGGTGGGCAAAAGGTTTAATGCTTCAAAATGTATTTCATTTTCCTTTTCTCAATACTGATGTGTTGGTAGAAACCCCCTTTGATTCATCAGTCATATTTTGGTTCACCAAGGAAATACAAGGCAGGAGGAGGAAGAACAAAAGAGAAGTGCTTTCTGAGGGGAATAGAACATGATTGGAATTATGAAGAGATCAAAAATACAAGAAAGAGACTGTGTGGAGGGAGCAAGAACAACAAACGATACACAGAGTAAGATGCCAGGGGCCCGGCGTCGATTCACTCTACCTGAGGAGGACAATACATGGCATTAGAAGAGAACCTTCTAGAAGTGGCTGTCACGAACAGCCCAGATGAACGTCTTAGGAGAGTGTGGTCAACAGGCACAGTGGGTAAACTGTATTAAGGGGAACAAGATAACCGGTCTGAGAAATGAATGGTCTCTTGTTGCCTTGGCCGTGAGCTACCAGGGGAAGAAGGAAAGATACTTCTGCGTTTTTCTTCGAGGGTTGGCAGAACTTATTATCCTGAATGCGAGCTTTCCTTAATATCAGAGGTGGGGGGGAGTTAAAAAGCCTTTGTGTGTTAAGCTAGTGACTGAGGACTAGATTGCCCCAAAGTTGGAGGTTTGGGATGAGGAAGGGGCAAAGAGGAGGGTTAACTCTGGGAAGAATGAAATTTGGGTGGGGGAGGGGAGAGGTAGGTCTTCTGCCTTGTGTCTAGGTAATTGTGCCAAGGTTCCCAGGGCCTCCGGGGAGGGGGGTCTCAGGGAAACTGGGACTGAACACTACGTGTTGGTGACCCCAGGAGCTGTGGAACAGGTCCTAGAGGCACATCCGGCACCAGCGAGTGGACGTTATGGAGGTTCAGCCTTCCTGCTTTCAAGAGGTCTGCGTAGATTCAGACAACGAGCGTCTTAGATGTGACCCCAGTGAACTGAAAGTTAGCAGTTCTCTCCAATGTCTCCAAGTTGCGGTGGCAGAATTCTTGTGAGATTTCAAGTGAGGAGGAGAGCCATTCTCCAAAGTGACGGAGATGTGATTTCTTGGAACCCCCGATAGGCGGGGATTGAACTACATTTCATCTAAAGTAGAAAAACAAAAAATATGTTCAGCTGTTGGCATGTCCTCGCATTCTTGTTTTTATAATTTTACTACATATGCAGCGGTCCTTAAAAATACATAGAATTGTTTTGAATGTTTTAGAATTTTATATAAATGGTATCATACGGTTAAGAGGAACAGGATGGAGGGAACAGAGCTGTGTGTGCACAGTGCTATTTATTTTAAAAAAGATCTAAAGCAAATATAGTAAAATGTTAACATTTGTTAAATCTGGATGGTGGATATACAGGTGTCTTACAAGTTTTTATTCCTCTACTTCTCTGTATGTTTAAAACATTGCGTTATTTTTAAAAAGAAAAGAAAAAAAAAAAACAAGACAGAAGCCAACATAATGTTTCTGGACTCCAAGCGTCATGGAATGTTTAATACCGATTTCACTTAAAATGTTGTTGCGACTCTGGAGTTACTTTTACAGCTCGAGTTGAAGCCTTTCCAATTCGATGACATAGTGGCCTTGCATACTGAGCGTGTCCCGAATGGAGCTCTTGAACTTTTATCACCGTGTCTCGTTTTCTCTTCTCCATTTTCGTAAAAGTTCCAACCATCCATTTGATTGCTCTATCCCGAAACCTGGCGTTCATCCAGGATTCTTTTTTTCCTGATTTCCCATGCTCAAGTAGTTGATTCTGTCTCCAAATATATACAAGAGATCCAGACTTTTATCTTTGGCTTTACCGTTGCTATCTTATTTGGACCATCTTCTTCCCCACAGAGTACCTCAACAGCCATCCAACTAACATCTCTGGTGTGATCCTTCTCGTACCGACTCCTTCCCCAGACAGCAGCAAAAGTGATTTTCTTAAAAAAAAAAAAAAAAAAAAGGAAATTAGATCACTTTACTCCCCTACCTAAAAGTCCCTCCATTTATGCCCTAGCTACTATTCGTTACAGGAACACACCAAGCTCCTTCTCATCCTAGAGGCCCTTACGTTGGTTCTGTCCTCCACCTGTGACCAGCCTTGCCAAAGCCAGATCCTTCCTTCTTGAGGTCTAGCCGACTTAAGTCCCTTGCTGACCCCTGTATTTCGAGTAGATTACACCTTTCTCTTCCTTTATTAACCCCCATTTTTGCTTCTTTCATAGAACTTTCTGCAACTTCCAGTTATTTCACAGTATTTACTTATTGGTTGATCGATGTCACTTGTCATTAATTTTTGACTGCCCTGGATCTAAATTCCCTCCATGCATTTGGGGAATCTCCCACCTGAGGAACCTAAGCCTATCTCCAGTACAGAAGTTGAAAATGGCTGATGTACACTTTCTCAGAATGCCTTGCATCTTGGACACATCGTCTAGACTGTGCCATTCAGATCACTTGCCCAGATTTTGACTGAGAAGCTAGTGAAGTTACAAAGCAGTGACTGCTCAGGATCCACAGTGACAGCAGCAGCGGCAGCGGCAGTGGTTCAATCCATTTCCAGAAACAATAGGGACCATGGTTACCGTGGAACTGTTCCACTGTCTAGTCCCAGCGTGGTGAGCAGTCCACGCTTGGGTGTATCTCCAACAGAGCAGTCTGGGATGTTGTCACTGCACCTGTGGCATGATTTGGGGCCTTGTTCCTCACCATATAGCCTCCAAACCTATTTCCCCCGCATCCTTTGTGATTCTATGAGTCACCTTCAAAAGGTCTTTTTAACAAACACCTTTTCTGCTTAAATTAATTCTGGTTGGCTTCTGTTTGCTTGTCAAGATTGGGACTAGAGGAAGCAAACGAGGCTTGTGGGGCATAAAATTTAAGGAGGCTCACAATCAGGTCATGAAGTGCCAACGCCTTACTTGCACATCCCTATGAATGAAGCCTCTTTAAATTGTGTACCCTAAGAGTCTCACATGCCTCATCCAAGTCCCAGCACTGTGCTTGCAATGTAAGAAGATATTAAATTCGGTTTTTCTTAAGACCTGGAATTTCTGCAAATAGGTGATGAATGGTCTATCTTGTAAAACTAGGTGGTGGAGTGTTTCCACAGGACCTACTAAGAATGGGAAGTTTGTTCTTCCAGAATTAACCCATCACTGTCTCCCAGTTTGTGTAAGGGAAGGCAAGAAATAAACTGGAATTGGGAGAGGCTGGTAGGGAAAGTCTTTTTTAAGGGAATTGTCAGTGTGCTGTGTTTCTCCCTCCTTCTACCAATGGGAGAGGGGAGGGTCATGCTTGCCCCTCATCTCAAAGCTTCAAAAGAATGGCTTGAAGTCCTATATATCTCCTGTAAAGACTGAAGGACACGGTAACCAGTATTTTGAGCTCATTATAAAGATGAAAGGCTGTGGTTGGTTTGTTGCCCTTGGATGGCAGAATAGACTGGGCAACATTAGAAATGGCCAGAACTTCCTGGGTTCGGCAGGACAACTGATAGTGAGTCTCTATTGGGGAATGTAGACATTATAAACAGGAGCTGGCCTGCCTACTCTGGCCACAGAAAATTGTAGAGGAGCTGAGGAGTTCAAACCAAGAGGTGCAAAGCCAGAAACCACAAGCTGGTGAAGAGAGTCATACATGACCAGCTAGCTGGTGGGGCCTTGACTCTATCAATGGAAATGCAGGTGTGAGATCACCAGCAACAGGAAGTCCCTACCAACCCACAAAGGTGCCTTAGGAGAGAAAGATTCAACACTTGACCTCTATCACATCCAGAGGGTATTCTGTGAGGTTCCAACTGTTGCAGTTGGGTAAAATTTTTTCTGCCCTCAACCCTTCCGTTGTATCTCCTCCCTCACCTCTGGCTCTGGCCCTGAGAGGCTTGAAACATAAAGGGATTCACAACGTCTATGCCACCGACACATCTCACTTGTATTTCTCCAGTGGTCTCCTGATTGGTTTCTCTTGTCCTGGCTTTGCCCTTTCTCCCATCCATTCTAATCACAACAGCTAAATGATCTTGATAAAACCCACCCCAGATCATGCCATTTCTCTACTCAGAGCCCTCCAGTGTCCCACAATGATCTACAAGGCTCTGTAGGATCTTGGCCTCTCTTTACACTCTGGCCTCACCTTGTTCTACGCTCCCCACCTGCCATTGTCGTACTAACAGAACTGTCCTCCTCAATGAGCCAGGCCACGTCCCACCCCAGAGCTTTTGCATTTATTCACCTTTGACTCAGAAACTCTTCCTCCATTTATCCATTCAATTACCTTTATTTCTACTTAAATGTCATTGTCTCTGGTGGACATCCCTACCCCAATAGCACTTCCTTGACACTTCTTATCCCCTTTTCTACTATAGCTTTTACTCTAGAACTTATCACTATCATATTATACAATTAATTTGGCTTTTATCTACCAAGACTTAAACTCCTGGAAGATAGGAAACCTTGTCTACCTTATTCATTTCCGTATATCCAACATCTAGAACAGTATCTGATGGAACTGGTGCTTAATAACTATTTGTTCAAAGAAGGGGTCAGTAACGAGTGCGGGTGGAAGCATATCCAGAAAGAGAAAAAGTGATCAAGCCTTAATCTCTCATACACAAACACCCTCTGAAGTCTTCCAAAACCAACCTGAATATGCAGTGAGATTTTTAAACCAAATGGAGCTTGGAGTTCTGATATTACACTAGAATGAACTATTTGCTACCACAAGACAGAGACTATTTATTACCCAATAACGACCTGAGAAGTTATGGGAAAACCCAAGATGACATGTTGGGGAAATAGAAGTAAACAGGTTATTCATAAGTGCAGTGTAGCAGATAGTTTAGTTTTCTGCTTCTGGGCACGGGAAAGAATTGCATTTCCCCTTTTTCTTTAGGCATCAGGCATGGCCATATGACTTTCTTTGCCAATGAAATGTGGGTGTAATGGCAAGTGTCATTTCCAGACAGAAACTTTAAAAACTAGTACATAGCGTACCACACTCTCTTTCTTTTACTATGATGGCTGTGAAAACATGGGTTGAGACCATACCTCAGAGGTCACTAGTAAGGTCACCGGGTGACTCCAAAAGGAAAACCCTACCTCCAACTCACGAGGGGCACGCAGTAGACGTGAGAAATAAACCTCTGTTGTGATCAACCTCTACGATTTGGGGGTGGTTTGAATGGGTTGCATATTTGGTGGAGAATGGTGGTCATCAAATTTTTCTAGATTCTTGCCTTGGAGGTATGTGGTAGTTTTGAGTAGTTTTGAATTTCTTGCTTGTCGTGGTTAGTTGAGCCGTATGACTAGTTCTGGTCAATGACCTCTAAGTAAATGTGACATAGATGCTTTATAGATGAGAACACTAAATGCTGGATGAACCTCAAGAGATCTCATTCCTCTGCTGAAGGGCCTAAAAGTTCACGTTCCCAACTGAAGTTCTCTGAAATTTAGAGACCCAAAAGAGATCTTTGAAATATAGTAATGATTTGTAAAGCGCGAGTTTGTCAAATGAGAAAGCGAATTCTAGCTTGTTTTTCCTTCCTTCCTTCTTTCTTCCCTATTTGTTCTCTGCTTTCTCCTTTGTAGTAATTATTGTGGCTGGCCCCTTAAAATTCACTCCACCCTAAATCATTAATTTTAACCAGTTTGGTAATCCCATTCCCCTTGACAGTAATTGGCTTATAAATAGCATGTGACCTAATTCTGCCAATGACCCATGACTAAAGCATTATGGGCAACTTCTGTGAAAGGTTTCCTTCCTCCAAAACGAAAACACATGAACTAGCATTTTCCTTCTTTCTTTCAAATGTTTTGTCTAGTATGATGCCTGGAATTACTGTGGCCATTTTCCCACTGGGCCAAGGATGAAGCAAACACAGAGAAGGACTGAGCCAAGAGAATTACTAAAAAGCACACTCAGAACTCATCCTGCTTCTGGACTTTTTATTATGAAAGTGAATACATTGCCATATTATTTATTTATATCAGTTCGAGTTAGAGCTCACTGCTGGTTGTGGTCCAAAGAATCTTACCCGATTCACCTCTACTATTTCCTCACTGTACTTAAAAAACTGGATTTTCATCCAAGTAAAAACTAAGTCAGTAAGGAAATAAAGCCATTTAGTCACTAGACCCATCCGAGAAAGTATCTAGTTAAGGAATCAAGGTGAAGGTCACAAATTTAGGAGAGTGGGGTAAGAGAAATGGACCTGGTGGTAAACAATAGGTTTGAAAACCACAGTATTTGGGAAGACACAGAATAGAGAAAATATGTTAAGTGGGGAGACGAATAAAGATGGTAGCTCAGGATGAAATCCGCGCCCGCTAGTTGCCTATTGGAATGTTTCTTTACCTGAAACCCCAGATAGCCTCGGCCAGTAGAGCTATCAGACTTTAAAGAACCAAAATGGATCATGCAGTAATGACAATGCCCTTCATTGTGTCCCATCCTGAACATACTTTTATGAATTATGGGAATTCAAGATTATTTCAGCCTTATCACAACAAGTCTCTCCTTCCAGGGCTTTTGTATCACGTTAGAGCAGAAAATGTATGAGAAATCTTACATGTCAAATTTTTGTATCTAGCAGTTACTAAGAGTTTCACAAATTAAGCTAGTGGGTGCGTACCGAGTACACTGTATTCGATGCATTGAGGTTGGTGTCATAAATATAAGGGGATTAGTCTCCACTGCGGATCCTCAAGGAGCAAGCAGTCAAATCAGGAAGACAAGTCCTCACATCGTGAACGTGAAACCCCCAGAGGAATGAATAGCGTGAAATAAGAGTTCTTTCAAACGTGCGTTAGGCGCTCTTTGTATCACCATTTCATGCCAACTAGGTGAATCAAGAAAGGTGTAACGAAGGAAGGGACATACTTAGTGGGGTCTTGAATAACAGGTAGGCCTTCGAAAGGTAAAAATTTTGACTGGTGGGAGACCATGCATAGAATAAGAAAATTTCTGGGAAAATGAGACATCCAGTTAGGCTGGATAGAGTTATACATAAGGAGGTCTATGGGAGGTAAACCTGGACAGGTACGTGAGCAGCTGACTGCACCTGATAATCATGCAAGGAACACAGTCCTTATCCTACGGGCAAATAAATTGCTTTCCATCAGGGGAATCAGTCTGTGAAAGTTAATGTAGGCAGTAGTGTGGGGGATATGGGTTCAGGGATAGGAAAAAAAGAGAGAAAGGAGGCAGGTAGATCTCTTAAGGAGTTACCTTGGTGGTATAGATAAAAGATGAAGAGTATCTGAAAAGGGCCAGTGTCAGTGAGGATGGAAAAAAAGGGACACAGTTCAGATGCCACTGAGGTAGAATCAATGGATTTGGGGGCCTTGTGACTGAGTTCTGGTTAATGGAATGTGGGTGGAAGTGAGATAAGCCACTGAAAGTCCTGGTTCTACAAACATCTGAGGTGACTTCCCAGTCCTCCTTTCCTTCTGAAACAAGCTTGGAAGGTGTACGTGATGGGGTGGCCGCACAGTAGAGGGAGTTCAGATACTTCTGTCGCGAGATGCTGAGGAGAACCACCTGCCCTCTGCTGGTTGGTGACATGAGGTTTCTGTTCTATTTGTTACAGCAGCATAGCCCAGCCCACCCTGACTTACTTGTTTTTGGAGAAGTCCATGATCCCCTTTGAGGTGTGATAGGTTGGTGGTAACTACCAAGCAGTTGCAAAGGCATGTTTGGGGTTCAAGAGGATGTTAAGAATACAGTTGCCACGTTCCTATTTATCCACGTAAAAGTTTCATAGGAAATGATTCGTATATAGAGTTCAAATGGTCCAAGACCCTTTATTTTTCTGCTTTGAACAAAAGATCTATAGCTAAAGTTAGCTCCAAAATTTGAACTCTTTCATCATTTATCTAAATAAACTTTCTCACCACTGCACTCAAGACCAACACTTCAGAAGGAAAGCCTACTCCATCCTTCCAAAGTACTCTAGGGTTGTAGGACACAAGAGAGGCAAACATCTATTTGTGTGTTACGGAGGTCACCAAGGAGGGCTAAAAGCTTCTAAAATCTCTCCAGATTTTAAAACAGAGCTTTATATCACCAGGCAAACCCCCTCGTTTAGGGATAAAAGCCCACTCAATCAGATGTGTGCTCACTCTTCTGACTGAGAGTAAAGAGCTTCTGGAAAGGACATTAACAGAAAAAGTGTAGATTCCTGGACTCTGCCCCACGACTAGTGGGGAGCCACCCTATACAATCAGGTCATAAAATCAAGGGCTTTCTTAGGGCTCATAGTAATGACAATAGCAAACATTTATCAAGATCCTACTAGATCCCAAGCCCCTGGCCTTACACTTGTTCTCTTATTTAATGTTCACAACAGCCCTTGGAGTTAGACTGTGATAATAGTCCCATTTTGCAGATGAAGATAGAGGTTTAGTGATTTGCTGAAGGTCAGAGTGTGTAGGATGACCTAGATTTCAAATCCAAGCGATCTGATTTAAGAGTTCCAGTTCTTAATTACTATATTCTATTGATTTGAGAACTTTTTTTTTTTAATCTAAGATATCAGAATCTGTTGCATGCTAGATTTTCACTGGGAGTGTTTTTCTTTCTTTGTGGTATATAAAATACGAGTACACCTTACAATTGATTGTGTCTTAGATTCCATAAATATAATACAATGCTAATCGGCCTCTACTGACTATTCAGGCATGTGTAATTAGGCAGGAGAGCAGGGACTGACTTAGTAAGAAGCTATATATATTAGAGAAGAGGCTTTCCAACTTTCTCACAGAGCAGAATGCATTATGCAAACGAAATCTGACACAGAACTCCAATATGTAAAGCAGAGAAATGTGGCATTTTATTAGTATAAATGTACTTCATGTTTAAATATATAAAATGTATTTATGATATGATTAATCAGTAAGACTACTAGTTAGCACATTGGAGACATCTAGTAGGTCGGATTTCCATTTGAATGTGCGGGGTTTTTTTTAATGAGTGTTTTAAAAATATTTAAAGATATAATTTAAGCCACTACATTCGAATCAAATATAAATGTGCAGGTTTTTAAAAAAAATTAGTATTTTTAAAATATTTGAGGATATCATTTAAGCCATTATATTCAAATCAAATATGGAGGAAATCAGGACACATCTTTGTGAATCCATAGCTTACAAACCATTCGTTAAGGATGGTTTAAGTAACCACACGACAATTGTCTTCGTAAGGCCCAAAGATGACTCCAGTTCCTTTTTTTGTACTGCACATTATTATGTTGAAAGCTATTTGAAATGAATTAACTATCCAAGGATTAGCATCGTCCTATCACAGAGTTTGAGGGAGGCAGGAGAAACACCTTCTTCAAGTTCTCTGACATCATCACCCTAATGGTTACCATCTCCCGGCATTTTTAGCAGTAGAACAGCACTTCCTGAGGCCCGCTTTCTAGGCTTGAGTCCCAACTCCATACCTTACTAACTACATGAGCTGGCGAAGATTTAACCTTTCCTATCTTTGGATTTCATCTGTAAACAGGAATCAAAATACCCATAGTTATTTTGTAATACTGTTTTAAGAAACAAACGAGATAATATGAATAACTCATTACCCACAATATCTGTAGTACACAGTTAATAACTTTTAGTTTTTGTAGTTATTATGGTGCCTCTACAAAGGGAAAATTACCACGCTAGGGACTGGAGACAGAAAGACACCCGAGGGATGGTTTCTGCTGTCCAGGAGGTCTCACCTATTTGAGGAGATTAGAAATAATTGTGAAAGTTAAAGAGCAATAAAAGTCAACACAAAGTAAGAGCCAAACGAGTGACAAGGACAAGATTGCTAAAAATCACAGGAGTGAGGGCACCTTGCCTTCAAACCATATTTATGAAGCAAGTTTCTAGACCTGATGACAGTATAAATATGTATGATGGACATTGTAATCTAGAGGTCTGTGTCACATATCTGTGCCACTGCTATGCTCGTTCTAGACTATAGCGTTTAGAAAGGTTTGGAGTCAACTTTCAAATATCAGGATATTTCACATATGAATGTGGATTTCCATAGAACTGTGGCTCCTGTCAAGTCTAGAGACCTCACCTCTTCCTGGCAGAAGTGTGGGGAGGGGACGTCCAGCCTGAGCACAGGAATCAAAGGGAAAACACATTCAAGCAGCTGTCCCCAAATCTTCCAGCCATCTGCAGGGGACAGTGATGTGGTCCTAGACTTCCTCTGCGAAGTGTCATTTAGGAAGAGTACTTCCAAGTGGAAGAGGAAGATGGCTGGCCCTCCATGGGTTGTACTGAGATCCTTTGGAGGCTGGGGAGGAAACTTCCAGAAGGGTACCTTCCTCTTGTTCAGAGCCATTTTGCTAGGAGATGGGAACCAACAATCCTTGTGGGGAGGCCCAGTGCTTCTCAGCACAACCAGGCATCAGATCAGAATATCGTAATAAAAAAAAAAAAATGTGAATGAAGGTTAGATTTAACTTCTGAGGGAGCAGGATAAACTACCACCCCACCATATGTGTGTGACTTCTCCATTTCTTACTGCAATTTCCATTTTTTAAATAGGAATTTTCAACCTTCTGTGCTTGTCTAATGTCTGCTCGGAACAGTTTGAGACCCTGTTACAGTTTTAAAATGCATGCATGTTAAGATGAATCTCCAACCCAAGGAAAAAAATAAAACTCAAAAAGTTTTGTTTAAAAATAAAATCTGAATTTCCAAGTTTTTTTTTTTTCCTTTTAACCAAGAGATCTTATCCAGTGGACCTTCAATTCTGTACTTGCGACCAAGCAGTGGTTGCCCTTCTTACAAAAGTGAATGAGCTCTCTGCTAAGCCAGAGACCTCATGGCTCCCTATTGCTCCCCTAGGCTGTGGTTAATCATGTACCTTTTTTTTTTGTTTGTTTTTACCTCTTCTTTATGGAACTAAAGAGTATAGTTGAACTTTGAATTATACATGTTTTCTTATACACAGATTTTTTTTTTGGATAAATACAACATAGTATTGTAAATATGTTTTCTCTTCTTTAGATTTTCTTAATTTTTTTTAACATTACATTTATTGATTTTTGAGAGAGAGTGCAAGTGGGGGAGGGGCAGAGAGAGAAGGAGACACAGAATCCAAAGCAGGCTCCAGGCTCTGAGCAAGCTGTCAGCACAGAACCCCACGCAGGGCTGTAACCCACAAGCCGCAAGATCACGACCTGAGCCGAAGTCAGATGCTCAACCAACTGAGCCACCTAGACGCTCCCAGATTTTCTTAATAACATTTTCTTTTCTGTAGCTTACCTTGTGGTGAGGATAAAATATTTACACATAACATACACAAAATATGTGTTAATAGACTGTTTATGTCATCAGGTCAACAGTAGGCTATGAGTAGTTACAGTTTGGGAAAGTTATATATGGGTTTTGGACTGTGAGGGGGTCGGTGTCCCTACTCCTCCCACCCTCTGCAATTGACAAGGGTCAATTGTCATGTTTACCATGCAAACAAATGTCTATCCTACCTGGTTTGCTTTCCTCATTTACCATCTGTCTGTCTCCAGTAGGTGAATTTCTATCCTGAATGATTTGCAAAGACTTGGATACAAAATGACACTTGAAGAATGCTTACACTGGGAAAAAAATGTGCGAGGTGGGAAGTGATAACAGGAGAAAAAACAAATGCTACAGGGATCAAAGAAGGGAATTGGTATTATCAAATAAGATTTCATAGGGGAGCTGGGTCTTGAAGAAAATGCCAGTTTTTGGACTAGGAGGAGGGTGTTTGGGCAAGTAAATGTCTAAACTATGCAAGATAAATAGTTGTCTAGAGACTCTTGACATATTTTTTTCCAGTCCCCAAATATAATCACACTACTCCCCTCCCTTAACAGTTTTTGATGACTTCCCATTGTCTTCAGAATAAAATCCAGGGGCACCTGGGTGGCTCAGTCAATTAAGCATCTGACTTCAGCTCAGGTCATGATCTCACAGTTTGTGGGTTCGAGCCCCACGTCGGACTCTGTGCTGACAGCTCAGAGCCTGGAGCCTGCTTCGGATTCTATGTCTCCCTCTCTCCCTGCCTCTCCCCTGCTCACACTCTGTCTCTCTCTCTCTCTCTCTCTGACTCCCCTCCCCCCCCCCCAAAAAAAAAGATAAAATCCAAAGGCCTTGGACTGATTGGCGTGGGAAAGTCATTGTGATGTGGCCCTTGGCTACCTTAATAGGCTTGTTTCAGGCAGAACAAATCTCTCACCTTAACTTCTGAGAGTTAGCCATGCTCAACCGTTTGCTGTTCCCTCAAAGTACCAACCAATCTCTGGTATTTTGAAGGCACTGTTTGTTCAAATTTACCCCCTGCCCCACCCCATGTAGCCTCTTCTAAGAAACCTTCTCTGACACCGTCTTCCTCTAAGGCTGAGTCTGAGGCTCCTTCTGAGGGTTCACTTGGCATGCTAAGCAAGACTGCAGTTTCACAATAGGGCCCCTTGAGTGGCCATAGTCTTCTCATTCATTTGTCCCCAAAGGGCACCAGACTGCAGCTCTGTGACAAAACATAGTAGGGCTTATCACCTCTGAGGGAGTTACCGTACGAGTTAGCAGAGCACCGTAGAAATAAATGTTCTTTCTCTCGTGCTACTTAGCTGTCAGCCAGGGTTTCCTGTCCCTCAGGGATTTCAGCCAACTCCTCATGAACTTCTCTGAAAGTCCAGAGGCCTCTCCGTGAGTGTTGCAAATTCCTGACAACTTGGTTCCTCATGCGTCTGTCCATCTACATTCTGGCTGTCACATGAGTCCCCTCTTCCCTCCTACATAGTCTGGGAGGCAGCATCCAGCCTCTCCACCAGTCTCTGTGAAAGACCCTCTAGAAATTAGCTTTGTGCTGGTTTAATTATTTTATTGGAGGTTTGAGGGGGCAAAGGAGAGGTCACCACACATAGATGAATATTCTGTCCACACATAATTCTCTGTAACGCTCACCTTCGTCCTCAAGCCCTTGTCAGGGTCTGTCCCTAAGCAAATGTTGCTCCCTTTCTACGGGCGAATAGGATGCCAGCTGCTAATACAATGACGTTTTGCACCATTAACTCATATTAACTCTGAGTCTCTCTTTTTATATATTTCTATCCATTTTCTTCAGTTCTACCCCATGGAATGACCCAAAACAAGTTTATTTTCTACAAGACAGATTTTCAAATCCTTTATATTGTACTGATCTTTTATAGGTCAAACATCCACATTATCTTTATCTGGGATTGGGGGCTTTGGAAAATATTTTTTGTCATGAGAAAAAAGCTCTCAGGTTTTCGTCGTAATATTTTTGAGAGTTTGTAAGGCGCAAACTTTTCTCAAGGTTATCCTAAATTAATCCTGTGAAATCTAAGCTCTCTCTTGCCTTCAGGTGGATGAACACTTTGGGGACCAGTAAAATGGATTATTTCACCTGACTTATTTACACAAAGTAAAAAAACAGGTCACAGCCTTTTTATTTAAGCTGATCAACTTAATTATAACTCTTTGGATGCAAGCATTTGCAATGTTTTCTGTGGTTTGGGTGTAATTTCCTGCCAGAGAGGGATGTGGGGGCGGAGGGGGAGAGGAGGGGCTGCTGAGTTCTGGCATCAAGTTCCCCAGTCCAGCTGCTCTCTGTTAAGTGTCAATGACCTTACTCAACAGCACCCAGACAGTCAAGGTCCCTATAATGAGAAAACCAAATTACAGGTATGTAATTCTCACAGCTTTCTGCCAGAATCTCCAAGCTGGTGACAAATTGATATACTACTGTCTGTACGGAAGGCTGGCTTTCAGAAAACAGGCCGCTCTCAGTTGAAATGCTGTATCTGAAGGATTGTGCAATTTCGAACCTCTGAGATATAAAAACCATCCTTCTTCACCCCAGTCTCTTGTAGAATGGTGAACTGTATTTGTTTACACTTGGAAAGTCCTGACCAAAAAACAAAATGTGAGAAAAATCGTCAGGCACCGGGAGCCAGGAGATCGTGGCAAAGCATGATTTAACTAGGGGAAGATAACGTAGGTCTCGGGATTAAAGTCTGAAACTGAATTTTCTTATTCAGTTCCCTGCCTGACTTTTAAATGTTGACAGTCGTGCAATAGCTCCCTTATCACTACACGTTTCCAGAAGGTGATTTCCTAAAACAATAATAAAAAATAGTAGTCATAATAGTAAGAGAAATAACCAACATTAATTAATATTTTCCTACGTGTCAAGTTCAGTTCTAAATGTTCCCCATTCACTCATCTGACCCTCACAACCACTTCATGATGCAAGGACTATTATTGTTTCCATTCTGCAAGCGAGGATGGGGGGATGCAGTGAGGGCGTAATTTGTCTGAGGCTGGACAGCCAGGGAATGGCAGGACCAGTAGTCAACCCGGGCAACCTGTCTCCACAACACTCGGGCTCAGTCACCAAACTGGATCTTTGGAAATCACAGTATCTTTTCCCACATGAGAAAAAAACATCATCAGTTGGTGTATTCCTGACCACGAGCTCAGCCTTGAATAAAAATGATGATAAAATGAATGTCAAAAATGTGAAGACATAACTAAATGTATCTCTTCTCAGTAGAAATAGTAAATTGTCAAGCTGAGATTTTAGTTCCCAAAGGCAGAAATAGGCCCTCCCCCTTGAACCCCAGTTGTTCACTGGGTTCAAGGTCAAGCATGAGAATCTGTACTTCTAACGTTTCTCCAGGTGATTCTAACGCACGTACATGTCAGGCTATCACTGATCTAACTTTTATTTTCAAATGCTTATTGAGCATATACTATTTGCTGGTTAAACAAAAGTAAAAGAAAAATGCAGCCATGACTTCAAGGTGCAAAAAAATCTAGGTTTGTGTGGGGGTGGAAGGAAATAGGCAAGTAAACAACTATAACACAGTACAACAAAAATCTCTGATACAGTAGAGGGGTGATAACAATTCCAAGAAAGGGAAAGAAAATACTTTGCAGAGGACATGACCTTCAGGCTGAACTATCTGAGAAGATGAGGAAGAGTTCCTCAGGGGAGGGAGGTTGGAGGAAGAAGGGCAGGGGAATGTCTTCTGAACCCGAGGACATATATTCAGTCAAAAGCAACAACAGCAACAACATTTCTTGCACATTTTCTGTGTGCTTGATGTGAGGGACATAGAACGTGCACAAAAGAACATAGAGGTGAGAGTATGTGGCCCCTTCAAGGGACTGAGAGCAGTCCATTTTGTTTAGATAGGCCACCAGGTGAAGGTGTGGTGTGGTGAGAGAAATCTCAAGTTTTGTCCCCCCCCCCAACCCCCACCCCAGAGAAGGGGACACTAAGATGGAGATTAGCAAGTAGGCTGTTTATCAGGGAATGCCCCCCAAGGGCAACAATGGTGGAAATTCTTTTGTAGGGAGGAAAGTGAGTCTGTGCCAAGGCAGAATCTATGCCGGGATGCAGCCCCTACTGAGACAACCCACAGGAAGCTCTGGATCTGGGGTGGCCAGAAACTTAAAGATCTGTTTAGAACAGAAAAAGGAACTTTTTATTTTTATTTTTATTTTTTTAATTTTTTTTTTCAACGTTTATTTATTTTTGGGACAGAGAGAGACAGAGCATGAACGGGGGAGGGGCAGAGAGAGAGGGAGACACAGAATCGGAAACAGGCTCCAGGCTCCGAGCCATCAGCCCAGAGCCTGACGCGGGGCTCGAACTCCCGGACCGCGAGATCGTGACCTGGCTGAAGTCGGACGCTTAACCGACTGCGCCACCCAGGCGCCCCAAAAGGAACTTTTTAAAAATGGTAGCTGGTTCATCTGTAAGTGGACAAAATGATGGGTGGGATTCCTGTCTGTTGCCATAATGGGGAGAACGGAAGAAGACCGATAATTCTGTTTCTGATGATTGCTATTCTCTGAATACTTGACCATGCCTTTCTAGCAGATTCCCCTTTCTGACCCCTTAACCGCTTCTAATTAACACAGGATCATGCATGGAGAGACAGCAATGGAGCTTTATTGTCTGCAACCCTACCATGCTGCTTATGAGCCTAAAGCAGAGCTGCATGTAGTTCTCTTGCCCCATGTCAGGGACAGAACATTTGCTCTCTGGCTGTGACGTTGGCCAAGAGAGCCATTTTGTTTCTATTCTATTAAGTGACAGTCTAATGCTAAGACTTACATAGGATAATAAGAACAATCACTCCAAACGGGTGACCTATGTATTCATAACCAGAATATTGATTTTATTGCTGATATTAATAACAATCACGTAGGCCATTGCTTGCAAAACCACTTTTATCTCAATGGGTTCATTACACCCGTAATATAGTCTTAAGAGCCGCATGGCAAGAATTTTAGTTCCATTTTGCACAGGGACAAATTGTGGCAAAGCACTGCTAAGTGTGTTACTTAACCTGATTTCCTCAGGTTGACGGAATGGCCCTCCCTCATCCGGACGCTTGTATTTTCCCTTTGCCATCTTGGGTGGCATTCATTTGTGGTTGCGGTCTCATTCTGCACCATTAGGTGGTAAGTCCTCTGAGAGCAGGAGTGTTGTGTCTCAGTCACCTTTATATTCTTCAGCACATGTCCTGTAGTTCTTCTACACCTTCAGTGCTCATTTGGCAAGCTGACAGGGGGAAGGAAATGAGGGAATTTTATAAAATACCACTTGAACTCAACATTGAGATAGGCATGTGCCCGGGTTGGCTGCCTCCCAGATGAATGCTCATTCCTAGATTCCCCTGTGACTCAAAGTCTAGTCTATAGACCAGCAACAAGGCAAAGACTTGGGTCACCAAAGACCTACTAAGTCAGAAAGTACATTTGCACAAGATCCCCAGGTAATTCCTCCCAGGAACATGGACACTTGAGAAGCAAGGCTCTAGACTATACTTCTTTGTGGTCAAAAGTACTAAGTTGTTTGCCACAGGTAAACGGACTCTCCCTGTCCTTCATTTTCTGGGGCTAACCTGTATGGTTCAACCATGACCCAAGTGCAACAGACCAGAAACATATGTGAGAGCACCTGAGGAAATGGATGTGAAACAAATTAGTTGTGAGAATCAGTATTTCATTAAAACACAACTACTACTACTAATAAACATAATATTTGGGTGTCTGGTTGGCTCAGTTGGTTAAGTGTCCGACTCTGGATCTCAGCTCAGGTCATGATCTCACGGTTGAGATTGAGCCCCATGTTGAACTCTGAGCTGACAGTGTGGAGCCTGCTTGGGATTATGTCTCTCTGCCTGTGTCTCTCTCTCTCTCTCTCTCTCTCTCTCTGCCCCTTCCCACCCCCCTCTCAAAATAAATAAATAATAAACATAATACTGAGAGATAGCATTTTTTGAGACTATGGTAGTACTGTATTTTATTATATACTTCATTATATATCTCATTTACTGTATGCCTGGTACTTTTCTAAATATATATACATCTATATGTGTGTGTGTGTGTATATATATATATATATATATATATATATATCTCCAAATTTTCATTTATCATAGTTTTCCTGTTGATTCTCATTTATTATTAAATACAACCATATGGGTTAAGTCCTACTATTGTCTTCACTTCTAAGGTGAAGGATCAAAACACTGGTATCCCAGATGTCCTGGCTACATGTGGAGAGGCCCGGGCTCACACTTAGGCAGTCTGGCTCTAGAGCCCGTGCTCTTAATCACCAGTTGAAATAGATTTAGAATGACCTTGGTCTATATGTGTAGTGTTTTCTCTGTCTCTAACATCTACAACAAAGAGACGGCTTTGGCAAGACAGTGCTCATAACTAGAAGAAGAAGAAGAAGGAAGCACAAGTTGGGAGATGCAGTGGGTCCACTCTGCAAGGATTTCTGACCCCAGATCTTGACTCAGTCTGGGACTGAATGTCCGGACTCCAGCACCAGCCTCCCACGATTTGAGCAACATCTTATTCCCTTAAACTCCTAGCACAGCTTAAAAATTCCACCCCATTGTCTTGTGTTTTTCCTCCCCCTTGACCCCTCATGCTTATGTATCTATATAAAACTAATAAAACCTTGAACAGGAAATATAAAATCACCGTGAAACCAAAGCAAACCTCAGCAAGACCTCAGAGGGCCCCGTGCAATCAGAGCCGTGTGAAGCTATTTTCTGGGAGCTGTAAACCTAATAGCTCGCTCTGTGCGAGGCACAGCTGCAGGGCTCCGGGGACAGATATCCCCCTTGTTGGAAAACAGAAGGGCTTGTAAAATTATTTGCACAAAAATTTTCCCTTTAATATTTTCCCAGCTACCTCGGGCGCTCCTTCCCCTCTGCCCTACTTAGCTAAATAAGTGGGAGTCTGGGAGGAGCAATGATGAAGGAATAATGATTTTTTTCCCACTTACCATTATTGATGAATAGAAAATTATTTTGATAATCTTTTCTCTTCAGTGTTTGAATAAATCACTCAGAAGGAGTTTTGTTTGTTTTTTTACAGTTAGGGATTTTCCTTCTTTTCGTTTGTGGTGTGTGTGTGTGTTTGGGAGGAGGTCATCCTAAGTTTGTGGCCTTAATTTTGCCACAGGAATATTCTGTTGCTTCAAACGACCTTGCTTATATCCAAAGCAGTCTTCTATTGCTTTGTACCAAGCTGTCCCCTCCTCACCTCGCGTAGACATGGCTCTATCCCGACCCTTCCTTCTTGCCCACCCTCACAGAAGCCCATTCTTCTCCGAACCTATATACCTGCACAATTCGCTGTGTTTCTGGATACTGGGATTATCTTTTGGTGTGGGTTCCTAAACCTGTTGTCCTGTAAAAAGAGATTTGATGCTTCTTTTATTTGGCTTGAGTTTCCACTCCCTTCGGCGTCAAAGCTTTGGAATCAGCCCCAGCCAGGTTCAAAGCTTGTTTTGGTGATTAGTACACATGTAAAATCACCCTGAATGCATCATTCCGTCTCTCTCACACTCAGCTTCCTCAACTGTAAAATGTATTCAGCACTATGCCTCATTTTCATAAGTATTTACCATGTGATCAGTCTCTGTCCACATATTAACCCATCTGGCCCTCACATGACCCTCTATGGGAGGTGCAATCAATATCCTGTTTTATGGAAGAAGAGAAGAGAGGGTAAATTCATGCCCAAGCTCACAGACATAGTAAGTAAAGACCTGTTATGACTCAGGAGTCTTTGCTTTTAACTACCTTGTGATGAAATCTTCCAAACTACAGTGTCGTTGCGGAAAATGACGAATGCTGATTCCACGGAAGGCCAGTGCCTGGTTCTGAGATCATGCGTAGTGAATGCAATTTTTCTTCCACATTTACACTCAGTAAAGCACTCAGAAAATCACTGTCTCTTCTGTCTCTTGCTTCACTCCGACGTTACTTAACTTATTGCACTTTGTAGTCTGTAGAAAGCTCAGCTGGTCATTCTGTAAGGTTATGTTATCCTAAGTCCATACCCTTCAGAGTTCATATCAAATATTATCCGCAAATATGTGGTTACGTATGCATATGTCTGAGTCTTGTCTAAGACAAGATTAAAACTTTCATCTTCGAAAGATGGAGAAGGGAAAGGCACTAAGGGATGGAGTAGGCAGTGGAGAGAGGGGCTGTCAATCTATGTTCAACATGCATTATAACTCTCCTTCTCACTCCTCCCTCTAGTTCCTCATGCACACTCCCTCCTCTTGGACACACAATAAAACAAAGAAAAAGAGGAAATAAAAACAGGAATTTGATTAAAATTAACAAGCCAGGATGCTTGGGTTCTCTAAAAAGGCAGAAAGATAGACTGAGGTCTTCAGAATGGCGTTGGACCTTAGAATCATCAACTGAAGTCCTGTATACTTGTAACAGTGGTTCTCAAAGGGTCTGTCCTATTCCCGTAACATTGTATCACTTTGGAACTTGACAGAAATGCAAATTCTTGAACACATCCTAGACCTACTGAACCGGAAACTCTGGGGAGAACCCAACACTCTGTGTAACAAGGCCTCCCTCCACGTGATGCTGATTTGAGCTCAAATTTGATCAACATTGGTTTGCGGGGATGGGGAGACAATGGATGAAGTTTTAAAACTATAGGTGCAAGCTAAATACAGCCCACCATCTGTTTTTATAAATAAAGTTTTACTGGAACAGAGGCACATCCATTCATCCATTTATTGCCTTTGACTTACTGTGCTTTAATGGTAGCCTTGAGTTGTATGACTCACAACTCAAAACCTACAATTTTATTAGTAAATAAAAATATTTACTAATACCTAGCACTTTACAAAAAAAGTTTTCTGGCCCCTGGCTTAGAGAATTAGAGGAAAAAAATAAACCACTTGGAAAGGGCTGTCACATATATGCTTTCTGACTTTGGAAAATTTCCTTTTGATCTCTAGGTTTCCTCTCAAAATGTAGGAACAATACTCTATCCACTTTGCAGGTTGTGACGATCAGTTAATCTATGCAAAGGTATGAGCGGAATTCCTAACACTTAATAATCACTGAACAAGTGGTAATTATAATGGAAACAATACTAGATAAATTTACTAATTGGTTAGTTTATAATTAAATCTGAGCAAAAGTAGAAAAAAATACCTGATATATCAACTAAACTAACTGGTTTGATAGAGACCAAAAAAAGGAGCTTAGGCCTATAATCCTCAATAGGAAAAACAAGTGTTCAAAGTAATATCATAGGCTTAGTTTTATACTTCAATTTTAACATGTATCTGTGTACTTAATGTCTTTAGTGTCCGGCACAGCCAATTAACAAACATTTATCTCTCAATACGTCAGAATTTTGTAAGTCTGCATCAATGCTTTTATTTATCTTGAGTAAAAATATGGAGAAACATACTTTTGGAAAAGAGACGTTAATTCAAGCATAATTTACACTTGACAATTTGTGTGTCTTGCCCACTATGGGCATCAGAGTTGAAAGCCTATGTGAGTAATAAAGGCAACAACAAGAACTACCATTCATATTACAATGTTTACATACATACATTACATCTTGTAACATACATGTACACATGCACATTATATAGATATTTTTTGTATTAACTGAAATGTGGAGTTAAAACTATATAAGTAACATTATAATTCCTTATATATTTCCCTTGAGGTTTAAAATAAGAACGATTTATTATTATTCATGAGTCTGTGGGTTGACGGGGCTCAGCTAGGCAGCTTTCTATTCCACATAGTATAGCTGAGGTCACTTACTTGGCTGCACACAGCTGGGAGCTCTGCTAGAGGCTGGGACTTTCAGGACAAGCTCGCCTCTTCCGGGGCCTCTCTCTACATGGCTTCCCACTACATGGCCTCCCATCAACCAGCAGTCAGACTGAGCTATTTTCAGAACCGCAGTGGGCTTCCAAGGTGGGATATTCCAGGAGGATGAGACTCAATGTGTAAGCACGTTTCAAACTTCTGTTTGCATCAAACTTCCTAAGGTCCCATTGGCCGAAACAAGTCACATGTTCAAGCATAGAGTTAATGTGGGAGGGGCATGGGTATGGGTACACAACGGCGTGAATACTGGGCGGTTGGCTCATTAGGGGCCACGACGCAAGCAAACCACCATCAATACCTTCTGAATAATGAGGAGTTAGTGAATCCGGAAGACGGATTGGCCGACTAGACTGCTTCCAGTTTTGTGGGTACTGGAGAAGGGCTATGCACGCGTATTTATTTCAACATGTGTTTGGAATCCATTTATAGACGATAAATTTGTTTCCGAATGTTTGTTTAAGGGCCTAGGTTTTGAATAACTAAAGCACATAGGGAAGATCTATTTTCCACTATCCTATATCCTCTTTTAGGGATTTTGAGCACAAAGTGCAGGACAGATGTTTTGGATTAGCTTACCACACTACACCAGGCAGACAGAATTTGGAGTGCAGTCATGTAATATACAAATTATGCCAGATTATCCCGAGATGAGTCAAAAGCCAAGCTTTGGTAATGAGAAATTAAGGTAGCATTTAGCCGGTATTATTGGTACAGTTAAAAAAAAAAAAAGTAGAAATATCTTCTACCCAAACCACCTGTCTATAAACAGGATCATGACTACAGTCAGATGCTACAGTGACAGCCGATTTTTAATCCATGGGCAAAACCCCTGATTCCTTATTGCTTGTGCTGAATATTTTAGGAGGTTCACACTTCTTTTATCACACGATACTGGATTCCATTAACATTATTCAAGAGAATAAAGGTAATAAAAATAATAAGGTGATGCAAATAATTAGAAAATAGGAAGATAAATAAGAAGATGTCATCATCTCCTGGAAAGGACCAATTAATTTGAATGAGTTAGATAGATATCCTTATAAAGCCTCCTGGAAATCTGTACCAAACTTGCGTAGAGATTTCATTTGGGGTTCTTGAGGGAATCTGCTCAGATATACTTGAATTAAAAAGTGCCCTCCTCTCTTTGGGGAGACCACCCTCTCTGAATAAATACAGAACTTTGGGAGTGAATACATGCCAACCCAAGCAGCTGAAGAAACCCTGGTGATTAGTGGAGTGACTGATGTGTTCCTGAAGCATTCTCACTTCCATACATCTGAATTTAGTTTCTATGGGGGATGAACCAATCCTTAGAACTTAATTGTTATTTAGTTTGCAGATAACAATAAATGTAAGTGGATATTCAATAAATAATTTATTTTGAGGGATGATGATGTGACATAGACTGCATTTGTGAAGACAGAGAACATAGAGTTCGTGGGATAGACTCCCTCAAGGAGCATTTTTGAGCACTAATTGCATGCTCATCGTGGGCACTTAAAAAAAATTTCCCCTTCTTTTTTTGAAAAAAAAATTTAATGTCTTTTAATTTTATTTTTGAAAGACAGAGAGAGAGAGAGAGAGAGAGAACAAGCCAGGGACGGGCAGAAAGAGGGAGACATAGAATCTGAAGCAGGTTCCAGGCTCTGAGCTGTCAGCACAGAGCCTGAAGCGGGGCTCGAACTCACAAGCCGAGATCATGACCTGAGCCAAAGTCAGATGCTCAACCGACTGAGCCACCCAGGCACCCTCCCAAAATTTCCCCTTCTTACAGAACAATAGGGGAGGGGTTTCTGGAGTAGGGAAATGGGTTGGGGTCAAGTCTGTAAATCCCTTGGATTACTTCCAAAATTTCTGAAGCATAAACTTTTTCCCCCCAGTTTTTTTTTAGATTCTCAAAGGAACCCGATGACCCCAAAATGTTAAAGCCAGTAGAGCATTACAGATGGCGGGAATCATGACTCTTCGTCCTATCGCTCATTTTCTAGGGTGACTCCTTAATTGCTTAAGTGAGAAAATCTAGGCTCAGAAAGCTGACATGAGTGCCTTGTTTAAAAATCACTCATATGGTTATTGATAGAGCTCCATTTAAAACTCCATAGTTTTCAAGAGGTGTTTGTTATCCTAGCGGGAAGTTTCCCTGGTTTCCCCATTCTCTACCCCATCATTCCCAGGGAGAGCACAGGGGCAGGAAAGAGAATTACTTGCTTGGCACAGGGTCTGGGGATCTGTGAAGAATGGTTGCAGTGAACTGAAGTCCCGGGTAGAGCCATTCTGCCCTCTGGCTTCCATAAAATGGCAGCTGGGAGCGAGATTTTGCCTTCTCCCTTCCAAGCTCTTCTTTCCTAGTGTAGTGTATTGGATCTGTTGGTTAGAAAATGACCCTTGATAGCAGCATACTCAGTAGACAGCATGTTAAATCAGAGAATTCAGGACTCCGGAGGACTTGGGAGAAAGAGACAAGATACAGATGTAGGAAGGAAGCTGCACGTGGCTTACGTTCCTCAGCCATAAGAGTAAGATGAGTTTAGGGTCCAGTCACAAGGAGTGGAGGGTCCAGTTGTGACGGAGCTGTCAGGACCCACTTCTAGCCATGTAATTCCAGGGCCCCTCTTCATATGAATGTTGTCGAGGAAAAGAAGAAAAAGCCACAGATAAATTAAGTAAGCCATAGTTATGGGTGGAGTAGCCCACTAGCTCTACCAGGACTTACGGTCTCGGGAGAGTTCTTGCAGTTGACCGTGCAAAAATCCGCTTGAGCTATCAATGAAAGAGGTCGTATTAAGTCTGCTTACACTGGAAATTCTCAGGCACTGTATGTCTTTTTCATTGACTGCTGACCTGATCCTTGGTAGTTTAAGAAGTGAGTGTGCATCCACATGACTTTTCCCTCCTGCCTGATGGTCATGGCAAGGTGGGAAGGTAACCCTGGTGGGGAACCTGTGGAGCCACTTCTCCCCATGTGATGGTGTTTCCACACTGGTCTCATTTATTGTGTGGATCGTGTAGACTCCTTTCTGTCCTTTGTAGCCATGCGGGTGGGAATACTGTCTCAATACAGCTGCTTAAATGTGTCGCCATCAGGACCTCAGCATTGAGATCATCTCTTTCAGGATATTCAACTTCTCTAGTCAGGAGTCCAACCCCACCCAGTGTGGATTCATCTCTGGTCTGGGGGACAGCACATGAGGGAAGGGGGGAAGGGTCCGATTCCAGTTCTTTTTAAAAACGGAGACCACAGCAAGTTCAGTCATTACCCCTAATTTCCCATGTTTTCACCACATAGAGAGAGAGAGATTTTAAAAATGCATGTTTGTTAAAGCTTTGAGAACCCTGGCTACAAAGCTGCCTTGTAGGCATAAAATATTAATGCTGTTGGCAACGCCTGCTTTTACTTCCACCCACACCAAGAGTTTTTAGACCAGTTAAACTCAGGAGACTTCTTTTGTGGGAAAAGAAGGTTAAGCTGTAACTGCATTCCCTAGACCCTATTGCTCAAGGAAATGTGTCCCCGGAGGACTCCTGAAGGATAGTTTAATTAGCCCCAAGGTAGAGCAGTGGCAGAAAAATTGGGGCCAAATTGGTACTTGGCTTTGTATTAGTTCATCATGTTTGTCTGACAAACTGTAAACTCCAGAAGAAAAATTTGGCTGCCCAATGGCAAGGTGCGTGGATGCTTGGATGCACGTCAACTCCATTCATTTTTTTTACATAGGTGCACAGCAGTACTTTCAAAACACAGGTTCTAGATTCTGCCACTCCTTTGCTTAAAACTCTTCAGTGAGTCCATGTTACCTGCAAAAAAAAAAAAAAAAAAAAAAAAAGCCCAGTCTTCCTAGGATAAAAGTCAAGGCTCTCTCTTACCCTAATATACTTTTTTCTGGCCTTCTCTTATTTTCTATAGTCCTCCTTCTCCAGCCATAATTGATAATGTCTCTATCTCTGAAACTGCTACCTCTAACCACACCACGTACTTGTCTCTCCAACTGGGTGTCTGATGACCCTTTACAATCTCTCAGGGGTCTCCTTCCTTTGGAAGATTGTCCTGGTCAGCCTTTTTCTGAGTTAGGAAAATTTACTCTCTCATCTGTAATTCCTCTCTCCCTCTGTACATGTCAGTGTGGGCATCTCTTACTACCAGTATTTGAGCTTCTCAGGAATCAATATCTGATCGCGGGCTGTATCCCTACCATTTGTGTCGAGGACATAGAGAGCGCTCAATAAGGCATGATGAGAGAGTAATTGGATGACTATTGGTCAGACTTGGGAAAGCATTGCCACTGAGGGTGTTTCAAATGTCTCACCCTTTTGACTGAGTGGGAGGAGTGCAGGTCAAATTTCTCTTCCTATGTAACAACGCATAAAACATCTTTTTTATTATAACGACTATAATTTCAGTGTTATTCTCATTCCATAGCACCAACTCCTTTGCAGAAAAGGGATTGATGACATCTCCCGCCATTTATGAAGTCTCCCTAAACATTTGAACACCACCAAAAGAACATTCGCGTTGACTCCTAGGGTGTCAAGGTCTAGTACTGCGGCTTTTCACGTTGAGAGGCAACAGGGAGTAGTGTCTGGGATCACCCACTGCGTTGAAATCTCAACTTTGCCACCTGCTAGCTGTGTGACCTAGGGCAAGTTATATAACCTCTTTCTGCCATTTTTCTTTCCCCACATACAAAAAAAATGAGGATAATGATTATACCTCATAGATACCATGAGACAAGGAGTAAATCTGTTGATGTTAAAAGCCTAAACAATGCCTCACACAACACTGTAGGAAGCAATAGAAAATAATGGCTAAAATCAGGGGCACCCGGGTGGCTCAGTCGGTTAAGTGTCCGACTTCGGCTCAGGTCATGATCTCACAGTTTGTGAGTTCGAGCCCCACGTCGGGCTCTGTGCTGACAGCTCAGATCCTGGAGCCTGCTTCGGATTCGGTGACTCATTCTCCCTCTGCCCCTCCCCGACTTGTGCTGTCTCCCTCTTTCTCTCAAAAATAAATGTAAAAAAGATTTTTTGGAAAGTAATGGCTGAAATTAGTGATTTGAGGGCAGATAGATCTGAGTTTTTGTTCTCCCATTTACTAGCAGTGAGATCCTGGGCAAGTTGTTCAATGTCCCTGCCCCTTACTTTGCCTTCTCTCTAAGTTGGAGCTAATAATTTCACTTCCTTCAACTTTCACCCATAAATGAGAGATCTCACTGAAAGCACTTAGCATAGTAAGTGGTCAACAAATGCTGCCCACTATTGTTATGCCATCAGATTAGCTCTCTACAAATATTTGGGGCTAAATCTCCATTTGGGTTCATTTCATAAACTTATTTTGCCATTGGAGTTGAAAAAAGGTCGTTTGCGTCAACAAATTGGCTATGGATCTAGAGAGTCACGGAATATTATACTTGTGGACTCTTAGAAGAGAAAGCTCTCATAAATGTTAACTGCTTTATTTTATACCATTGGTTCTCCATTGAAGGCAATTTTGCCTTCTCGCCCTTCCTCAGGGGATGTTTGGCAGTGTCTGGACGCGGTCACAAATGGGGGTACTACTGGCATCTAGTGGGTAGAGGCCAGGGATACTGCTGAACATTCTACAGGGTACAGGGGAGTTCCCATATGACAAGAATTATCTGTCCTAAAATAGTCAATAGTGACAAGGTTGAGAAACTATGGTTTAGGCTAAGAAAATGGAAGCTAGGAGCGGCTTTAGAAATGACTTGTCCATGGTTGTGGATTTGATGCCATTATTTCTGGCTCTGTCTGATCTCCTACAGGATACCCAAACAAACCCAGAAGCCAGAAGCCAGCCCAGCATCCAGACTCTTTTCTCGGCAATCCAACTTCCTCTACTATAGTATGAGAGCACAGCATCCTTATTCTTCCCACATATCAGGCTTCCCCCCACAGCCTCCCTTCCCCCGCACACACATGCACACACAATTTCATCACTGGAAAAGTAAAGCAGAGAGTGTGACTAGCTCAGGCAAAGGCAGATTTCCCCCTGATCACATCTGTTTCAAACCCACCAGTTTCATTACGACTGAGAGCGCAAATGGGAGCATAGGTGAAAGGCAGTCCAGGCTATCGGTCTTTGTTGCTATAAGACTAGAACTGGGCCAAGGTTCTCACATATGATAATCATGGTTTGTGGTAAGCGGGGTCCACAGACAATTGCAGAAACGCTGTGACTACAGGATAAAGAATAAGAATAAAAAAGGGGATATGACTTGACGAGCAAGCCACACAAATTCACAGGAAGTAGACTTCATCAGTTCTAGTATCTGTGGTTTTCTTGAATTCTCTTCAGATCTTATTCTGGGAAAAGAAAGTTATCAGGTCAATAGTGTTAAGGTGCTTTGTTTTGTTTTGTTTTTGCTCTGTTCTCCAGGAGCTGAATGAGGAGGTACGCACACACACAAGGGCCTGGGAATAAAGAAGGAGAAGACATCCCGAGAAAAAACCCCTGGTACGATTCAGGGAGGAAGAGAAGAATGGGAACCAAGAGGAGGAGATGCATAGTTTTTCGACACGAAAAGGATGACTGAAATTAGTTTGTTCTCCTCTAATATCATTAATGAAACCACACAGTGATGTCACTTCTGATCACGCTGTAATTTGAGTTGCTGATCGTGCGATAAGCAGCTTCCTTTTTGCGCATTCACAGCGTGTCTACAGTGGAAAAGACCTTCAGGTTAACTGTGAGTAGGTGGAACTCGTCAAGAAAAATAACTTCACCACAACAACAACAAATGACAGGAGAGACAGAAACTTCTTTGGGAGAGCAGAGGGAAAAAAAGCGAAGTCTAAGTATTATTACACATGTACAAGAAGAGTCATTTACTTAATAGGAAGTAACTCATTCACACAAATGTAACTTTGTGGTCCCTCAGAAGTACGTAAGTACTACCAATCAGTCCTCCACAGATTGTCATCAAAATTTCTTGGGAAATGCCTCATGAGAGAGTCTTTAAAGACGAATCTGAGTGTGCATTAGTCAAATAATTTCAGAAAGCCGTTCGACACTATCAACTGTAATAGAAATTTCTCTCCCTTCCACGGGCACCACATTTTGCCAAATTTAGTATGAGTTTTGAATTGAGGCAACACATGAACCCTTTGAACAACATTCATCTTTGCAAGAGAAAGCTGTTTCCTGTTTCTAAGAGAAAAGCCTTACACGGACTGAGGAAAAGTGTTCTTTGGCGTTAAATAGCCCTTCCCAGATATGTTTATTGGAAATGCCTCTATCTCATAAAACTTGGTGGAAAGTGATAGGGACAAACCAGTTAAGGCTTCGTAAATCCCAGACTTTGAAAGAGAGTTTTTTTAAAAAATTGGTGCTCTCAAACCTACCCACCCAATGTGAGTGCTCATTTCTGTCTGTGGCTTTGTCTCTGGGGTTGTAGACTCTGTATCCCTTTATTAAAGACGTCACTGGTCACATCATGGTTCTTCATTACACATGTCATTGGAACGATGCATGTATGACATATTGGGAATGGTTAATTAGTTCATTCTCTGCTGTCCACCAAGTTTGTCACCATCAGTTGCTGGTCTGCTGAGGGCTCGAAGGGTCCCTGTTTTGGTTTTAGGCCAATGTGCCTCTCAAAGTTGACGTTCCCGGTCCACCTGCCTCATAGGCCTCCAGATATGCTTACGTAAGAAATGTGTACTTCTGTGCCCGACCCTAAGCGTGACGGTTCTGATTTAGAACCTTTTGGCGAATGGAATTCTGAAATCTGCACTTTCCCCTGTTTCTTCAATGGCTCTCGTCTGGTTAGGAGTGAATGTTAGAGATTTAAGGTAAGAAAGACTAGTATGCATCTTTACAGACTGAAAAGGGAGAAAAAACAGATCGCATAGGGAGACATTGTGGTGAATCGGATTTTTTTGAGGAAGCAAAAATTATACTGCAAAACCATGTATGTGCGTGTGTGCGTGTGTGTGTGTGTGTGTTCACAGCTAATGTCTATATTACATCCTTTATCCAGGCTCTTCGCTTAGCTAAGTTTTCCTCACTTCCTGTTTCCCCCCTCCCCATTTATTCTGTTTTAACACCTTTGCCACAAGAGAAGAAAAACAAAGAGGAAGAATGGGTGAAAATAGGGAACTTAATATGCCCTTCCAAGTAATGTAACATTTTGAAAGTGTGTCCATTTTGACCTTTGTAAGGCCGTTAACTGGCATTATCCAGTTTGTGTTTTGTATGGGATCATATGTTGGGAAGTAAAAAAGTAGCTAGAATTATTTTTCAAACCTCACTTCCCATTATTCACTCTATTAAATTGGTACAGTTATTTATTTAATT
Organism: Leopardus geoffroyi; assembly: GCF_018350155.1. Lineage (NCBI taxonomy): Eukaryota > Metazoa > Chordata > Mammalia > Carnivora > Felidae > Leopardus > Leopardus geoffroyi. The sequence continues at coordinate 135,932,967 of NC_059333.1, forward strand.
ATTTTACAGGTAGAGCACACACACACACTCACACGCACACACACACAAGATACAGGTCACTTCTTAAACACAAGAGAAGAAACGTGAATTTCTAAAGAAGGCCTTATGCTTCACCTTCATTGCCCTCCAGTGACTTTAACACTTCTATTTTCCATGCCGTAACAGGAAACTGTAGGAATTTTTTAAGCATTTCAATACATTGAACCTTCCCCAAACTGCTTCTTGTAAAGCAGAAATGTTTTACCCTCACCAAATTCCAGTCACCACAGCAATCTTGAATCTGCTCTCGACTTGGTTTCCACCACGAGGGAAAACTTAATGGTTTTGTGATCTCTGTGTGCCCTCTGCCTCAGTTCCCTCGATCAGATTTAATTGCCAGCCTCTTAGGCTTAAACCCTGAAATTGTGTTGTCATTTCAGTTTAGAATTCTTCGGATTCTCATAATCCTCATTAGCGAGATTCCTGCTTTGTTCAGAGAGTTCCTGTTATAATCAGTAGCAATGACAGCTATTACTATTGACAACGCAGGGCAGACAAAGAGCCCTGGACCCAGCGGAAGGCTCGGACCCAGAAGAAGGCTCAGCCCCCGCATCGCTCTGGCCGCTGCACACACAGCTCTTGGAAACTGCTGGGAAGCCAGTCTGGTGCGGTCATACTCACGCCCTGTACATTCACGGGAGGCCGTGGCAAAGGGGACTGGAGGCATCAGCAGGGTAGGGAATCTGGGGGCTGGTCCTCCAGAGACTTGAGGAGAGAGACGCCTTCCTGAAGATGGATATGCTTACTCACTGGAAGGTGAAAGACCAGGCTCGAGTTAGAACATTCGCGAAAATGTCGACGATGGCCAGGTCGAAGTTCAGGCAGAGTAAGACAAGGTCATGTGTAACAAGGCTGTTAAAAAAAAAAAAAAAGCTGGGGGCGGAGGATGAGTTCTGATCCAGCGGACGGAGCGAAAGGATGATGCAAAGCTTGCTGGGTTTGCTTTCAGGGTAAGAGGCACACTCCGTAGGGCAATCCTTGCTCACCCCTCTGCAGACACACGCTCTCCTCTACTCCCGGGTGCCCTCTCTGCCTACCTGATACCCCGAGCTCATCCAAGAGCGGCTTTACCCTAATCGTCAAGTGATCTCAGACATGCTCATTCCCCAAAGGCCTGGCGCAGTGCTGAGAGGATGTGGCGGGCCGGAGGGGACACTGTGGGGAGGCAGGCCCCAGCAGACTGCTTGTCTACAAACCTGTGAGTTCATCCTGGGAGGGGTTTAGTTAGGGTGGCTTAGTGCTGGGGCAAAACAAAACTCCAGCCTCTCATCTAGAGGCCCGGCAGCCTTTCTTTGAACCAAAATTCTCAAAGTTTGTCAGGGATTTGCCCTTCGCCTTTAACCAAAGTTACAACAGCAATTTTTGCCTCCGTGTTATTTTAGTACAATGATAACAATAATCCTAAAATACCCTGTCTTCTTTGAAAAATGTAGACACGTCCACCCTCCTTTTAGGTATCGAATGAACACACACACAGTCTCTCTCTGTCACGCACACACTCCCTCTCACATAGGCACCGTCCTGCACTCACACACTTCCCACTGTGTCTCACACACGTTCTCTCACACACGCTGTCTCGTGCACTCTCTCACACACTCACATACACTTTTTCATGCCTACTCTCACGTACAAACACACACACACTCTCATGCGTATCCACACACACACACACACACACACACACACTCACACAGTCTCTCCCTGTTACATGCATGCACACACAATCAGCCACAGTATTTATTTCACCTGATCTCCAGTGAGCCCATGTTTACTCCCCTCTCTTCTGAGAGGTGAGCATGGCAAGAGATGGAGGTAAGGAGCCACGTTGGCAGAAGTGACAGAGAACTGGGACTGTGGGAAGGGCACGGGGGAAGAACACACCTTGTACCAGCACTCTCTGCTGGGTCGGTGGACTATAGGCTTTTTTGTCTAGAACAGAAGTGATGACCAGTGACCCGTGTTACCAGTATCGGGACGCTGAGCTCTGGCCCCTCCACCGTGACCTTGGCTACGGCTCTCGGATCACGCTACCAATCTGTGTTTTCAGTTTTCTCATCTGTGAAATGTGTTTAATCATATGGACTTGTCTCCCAGGCAAGTAAGGTGATATATTAATATTTGCGAAGCACTCTGAAATCTGACGGTAAAAGGTGCATCATACTAAGTATAATATTCTCCTTGTCGCCCCACCCCCCCCCCCACCGATCATCTATCCCCCCCCATCGTGAGCCTAGTTTTGCAAAGTTCACGGAAATGATTCCAGGCTGTGTTAAGAAAAGTTAATGCTTGTGATATTTTTCAAGAAGGACCTGAAAAAAAGTGACTACAAAATAAAAAAATAAAATAAGAATAAGTGTGACATACAGTGAAAGTTTGGGTTTAAAAAAAATCCATAAGAAAACAGATTTCAGTTCTAGGCTCATACGGAGTTATTATAAGCAACAGTGAGTAATAATGATTACAGAAATGAGGAAAAATACATTGACAGTGTCATTTGAAAACAATTGCGCTAAGAGGCTTTTTACACACATTTTACACAGTGTGGATATCCAAAATGGGTTTTAAATATTAAGAGGATTGTTTTTCAAGGTATTAAATGCACGAAGCACAAGAGTGGAAAACATGGAGAGCTGGCGGGTAGCACCCAGCCCGGAGGAACGATGGAGCCAGCATGGACAGCAGCGGGACCCAGAACAGTTGCTGCCTCTCTTTCAAGAGTTCAAAAGTCTTTAAACAACATCGTCTCCTTTTCACATACGGTCACGCTACAATGTTTCCCTTGCTTTTCCCTCTCCTGCAGTTTCTTTCTGTATCCCCGGACTCCTGTTACAGAAAGTGAGCCGCGTTTGATTGCCAGCGACTCGATGGACAAAAGTTGGGGCGGCACGTTTCCTCTTCTCTCAAGCTGCGTGGCATCGGTCTGCCTCTCCCTCACTCCCGCTTCAAACCAGTTCGTCTCATCTTCCGTGTTTTAGTCCGTGTGACCATCATTTTCTTAGTCGCCCAGACTCGAAATCACAGCCTTCTCAGACATCACCCTTGCGCCCCGCCGAGGACCTGACACATCACTGGATGCGCAGTGCCTCTCAGAACTCTACACGCACACAGATCACCCGGGGATCGTGTTCAAAGGCAGATTCCGATTCTGTCAGTCTCGGGTGAGGCCTGAGATTCTGCCCTTCTCTCCAGCACCCCAGGGATGCCCATGTGACTGGTGCACGGATGGCATTACCACCGGTGGCAAAGCATGAACCTTTGTTTTCAGGCAAGAGGATGGCTTTATGTGGATATGACTCTCCCCTTCCTGCCCCCCCCTTTTTTTTAACAGAAATTCCCAGCCCAGGCAGGGATGCACCGATGATCCTGAGCATATTAGGCTCTGAGTTAATTTTTTTTTAAAGGCAATAAAAGAAGAAACAATATAAGATAAAAACACCAAACAACTGGGAGCAAACGAAGCTTCTTTTTTTTTTTAATTTTTTTTTTTCAACGTTTATTTATTTTTGGGACAGAGAGAGACAGAGCATGAACGGGGGAGGGGCAGAGAGAGAGGGAGACACAGAATCGGAAACAGGCTCCAGGCTCTGAGCCATCAGCCCAGAGCCTGATGCGGGGCTCGAACTCACGGACCGTGAGATCGTGACCTGGCTGAAGTCGGACGCCTAACCGACTGCGCCACCCAGGCGCCCCAAACGAAGCTTCTTTATCTGTCATCTCCTCCTTGCTGACAGGCGTTTGTATTCCATTCTTTTAGTCTGTTTTATCATAATTTGTTTCTTCAACCAGTATTTTTTGAGGGTCCTCTATGTGTGAGACACTAAAGTACACTCAGGAATAAAAAAAAAATGAAATGATTTCCCACCATCAACAGCTTGCAATCTTACATAGTTTCGAAAGAGCCAAGTAAGCAAAAAAATGCAGTGAAGTTCAATATTTTCCTGTGCCTACGATGTTCTTTTCATTGTTTTTGTTTTATTTAAATTTTTTTTTTAATGTTTATTCACCTTTGAGAAGCAGAGAGAGACAGAGTGCAAGCTGGGGAGGGGCAGAGAATGAGAGAGCGGGACACAGAACCCAAGGCAGTTTCTGTTAGCCTAGAGCCCAATGCGGGGCTTAAACCCATGAACCGTGAGATCACGACCTGAGCAGAAGTCGGCTGCTCAACGGACTGAGCCACCTAGGCGCCCGTCTTCTCACTGTTTTGAACTCCCTTTCCTATCTCAAAAGCCTCATTGCTACATGTACACTTGAAACTGTAGCCATACCGAACTACATTCTGTAATACTCTAATGTAAGCCACAGTTGTAACCATCCTATAACCATAGTGCAAGAATTGTTGCATGATCAATGATCCGATTCCTATACATTTTCAAAAATTGTGTTGTGATACTTATCTCAATGGAAGAGGTTGTGATTTTGAGCTTGGATTGCTTTCAGGTTTACAAGGACTGAAAAATCAAAGAAAATATGTATAGAACTCTAAGTATATGGTGCAAAACATAAAAATCACTGAGAAGACGTGGTAAGTAAAATCTAGCAGTACCTGTCATGGTAACAACGTAAATTTGTATGCAGCATGAGGGGTGATTGGTTCACCTGGTCATCATCATCCCAGACCCTGTTCTCAAATGGAAAGTCCTAGAGGAGCTGAAGGCAGTGTAAGGGAGTCTTACACTGCAGGAGGGGAAGAGCCATCAAGGCAGCTCCACCTTGGGGAGTGTGGGGCTTGGGGAGTGCGGGGGGGGGGGGGCGGGGAGGGTGTAGATCTCAGGGAGCCCCCACCTCTATTTCTTCAGAGTAGGATGCTGACACAGGCATTGAGTACCCAGAAGACTCCTGGAATCTCTGTTGCTGTTCTGGACATTTTGTGTAGCCCCAAGACCCCCAGGACCATTCCTGAGAAACCGCCGCATTGATATTCAAACTACCACTAGTTAGTGCTAACTGTAACCGGAATTAGGACAATTTACGATCGATCGATCGATCGATGGATCCTGCAGCTAGACCGGAAACTACGGAGGGCACCAGGAATGCAAAGATTGCCCAGCTGGTTTTTTTGACATTACGCTGGTGCTCCCCCATGTTTCATACACTGGAGAGTTTCCTTGATTTGATTCCAGTAAGTCTGTTACCTCTACTGACTGCATTTCTCTTTCTACCTTATCAGCCCAGAGCTCATTCATTTTATCTCTTTTTCACATTTTTTTTTTTTGCGATGAAGCCCAGAGCCACTCATACAAAAGTAGCTTGATCACTGCTGATTCCTGATCAAGGCAACCCAATATCCAGCGGCAATCTGCTAATACACCTTACCAGCCCATCATAAATCATAACAAAATATAAAACAGAGTGTTGATAATGTGCCAGACATTATCCTAAATGTTCTGCATGCATTGACTTATTTGGTCTTATGAGTCCATTCTTACCATAGTTCACATGTTACACGTGAAGAATGTAAGGCACGGCGAGGTTGAGGAACTTGCCCGAGGTCACACAGGAGGAAAGTGTCAGAGCTAAGATTCAAACCTAAGCAGTCTAGCTTTGGCATTCATACACTATACTGACTTTTAATCACGAAGACTCTCACACGTCCTAGAGGGTTGTGTTTCGATATTATTCTGGACCCAACAGGGAGCCATGGAAGGATTTTCAGAGAGCAGTATGACCAAATTGAATACCTGAAAAAGGTGGAGAGGAGCTGGAATATGCAAGACAGACATTGGAGGTAGAATTAGTAGGACCAGCTGATGGAATGAGAATGTCAGGAAGCTGAAATTAGCTTTCTTTTGTTCTTTTTCATGAAGCCTGTAGCTCCCTTTCTTCTTAAATGTATACCTTCCAGAATCTCCTTCCAGATGTATATTTTGCCTCGCTTGTGGAGATGTTCCGTGATTCCAAATATACAAGAATAGCTTTTCAAACGTTTATCATCAACATTGTGATGTGTGTTTGTGTTGAGCCTCCCTTTCCAGTGGATTCCCAGATAAATCCTGGAACACTTGTGTGGGTGAGGGTTGGGGTTTACTTATAATAAAAGAGAATCTTTAAAGATTGATATGTTAAGAACTGAGGTGTGATAGGCCTTTGCTTCTGGTTGGGATTCAGTCTTCTCTTCCTCGATTAAGAGTCCATGCAAACAAAAAAGCCTTGTTTCTGAGACTGTGGTCTTATTTTCAAGATAATTGCAAATATACTTAAGTGTAATAATATCAGAAAACCATTTCCACATTGTAAGTTTCTCACATTAATTTTCTAACATTAATATTAATAATAATCCTAGTAGTAAGATTCATGCTATCAGTAGTATTAGCCCAGTTATTAATCAGATTGTAGTGTTAATGACCAAACATTCAAAAAAAGAGAAAGAACTGAGATTCCAAGCGGTGGAGGGAGCTGTTCACGATCATGAAAGAAGACAGAGGCATAACTAGGTTAAAAATTGATGAACAGAAGCCTGGCTCCTGTTCTCCCTGTATGAAACAATGAATTCTAATAAAAGGACTCTTAATCACTGCCCGAATAATGACATCTTCAACAATACTGTTCATTGCAAAGCAACTTCCATGTGTTTGCACAGAGCTGTTCATCCAAGCGGCGAGGTTTACATCATTTCTCCTTTAGCTTCAAGTTCCCATCATCCGCTACTTCATTCATTCACGGAGCAGGTGCTTCTGAAGCCTGTGTGCTGCTGTTCCAGGCGCTGTGCTAAGTACTAGAAACTAGAAATGAGTAAGTCACCATCCCTCACACAAGGAAGCCAAAACCTTCAGTGTTTGTTTCACATGATACGTTTCTCAGTTTCCATTTCCTCTTATTTCCATCTCCTTAAAGGCAGCCCCAAGTGCTTATGACAACTGACCCACCTCATTCATTTATTTATTTAGCCATTCATTCAGCAAATATTTATGGAGAGCTCATTATATGCTATAGGGATAAAGTGATGAATGAGACAAACACGTCCCCTCTCTGATGTACCTTAAATTTTGTAGTAGAATACACAGATTAAAAACAAACAAATAATTACGATGATAAACACTAGGAGAGAAACAAATATGAGAGAGAGTGGGGGACCAGTTTTGGAAAAGATGGATCATGAGGCCCCACTGGGGAGGTGACATTTATTCTGAAACCTGGAAGATGAGAAAGAGCTATCCACACGAAGACTGTAAAAATCAGCTCAGAAACAGCAGACCTGGAGGCAGGAAGGAGCTGGGAGTTTTTCTAAACAGAAAAGAGCCATAATCTGTTTTTGTTTTTAAGACTATAATTTTGGCTGCTGCGATATTATAGATTGGAGAGGGGAAAGAATGAAAGCTGGCAAATTCTTGCATGGTTAGGAGATGGTTCTGATTGTCTAGGCAAGCAGAGGTGGTGGTGAGGGTGCTGGGAACGGAGATGGACAGGAGCTGGAAAACGCAAGATCGATAAGCAGAAGCAGAACCAGTAGAACCTGTGGATGGACTGAGAATGGCAGGAAGGTGAAATTAGCAATCCAGAATCATGTCCACATTTCCAGCTTGCAAAACTGGATGATCACTGTTGTCATTGGCTGAGATGAGGAATCCTGGGCATTGGGAGGTAGGTTTCGGGGGCGGGGGGAACCAAAAATGAAATGCAAAGGAAGAAAACACCTTAAAAGCATTCCTCATATTCATAATTTAGAAATTCAATAGAAATATATAGACGGGAATGAGCAGAGCAGTGTCTCGGGAAGGATATTTGGATCTCATTCTAGAAGTAAGGTGCTTGTGTAGGACCATCACCCCAGAATATCTTGGTCGGAATGTATTGATTGTCAACACTCTTCCGATGCTTGAATCTTCTCTGTTACATCCCTGCCAAGGGATCACACAGCCTCTGCTTGAACGGGCACAGGTTCAACAGAGGGTGCAAGATTAACAATAGTGGCTGATGCTTACATGGCATGTAATATGTGTCGGGCACTCTTGTGAGGAGTAAACAAAAACAACCATTTCTTCTAGGACTCAGAAGGAATCTGCTTCCTATTCTCTTCACTTATCAATCTTTGAATCTTAGTCTTTTTAAGAACAGAAGTGCCGTTCATTTTTATGTTCATTTTGTATGTTTGTGAATTTATTGACAAAATCCGGCTTGAATACATTGTCTCCTATTAACAAAATATTTTGGGGGGGGGACCCAAAATACCTTTTATGGGATGAATACCAAAATATGGGATGAATACCTTCCTGACTCTTAAGACTCAGTTTACCTAAATTTATCTCTACAGGCAAAAGTGTATATTTTCCATACCCGTTTCAAGTGCCACGCCTTAGTGGAATGCTATCCCAGAAGAACCACTGATGGAGAAGGGAGAAGATGGAAACCAGCCAGGACGTCCCAAAGTGAAGGCAAGGAAAACAAGTGTTCTTCCACTTCCCCATTCACCCACCCCCTTCCTTACTTCCTCAAGAACAAAGGAGACATATGATAATGAGAGCCATAAAATTACCCTAGTGTCTGGAGATCTAACATAGGAACCACAAATTAATGCCATGATTTATGTCATTAATGAGAAATCTGAAAGATGATATAAAAGTAACTCCACAAGGCCCCCTCTACCCCATTTGTTGGTGGTGAGTACATAAATAATCTATCTCCAAAACCAGTTCTCACTGAGTTTGAGATGGCTCAGAGCCAGGGTGAAACAGGCTCTTCACATCACGGGTCAATGGAGTGGAACTCTAACAGTAAAACAACATGTTTCCCTTTTTGACTTTACTGCCAGGGCACTCAAGTCCCAACTCCAATTAGCAGGTCACAATAGGAGCCCAATAACACGTATGCCTTTAGTGTAAATACTCCTGTCTTATTTATGATTATTTTCTTAATTGACACTATTCCATAACAGTGTGCTGCATTAATTGGTATTCTCCAGTTAGTCTGGAAAAAAAGTCTGAGTGATGTGAGCCTGTGAGTTTATGTCCCCAGCAGTTGAACAGAATGTTTACCAGGAGGCAGTTATGCTTGATCCTGAGCTAGTTTATCCCAGTTGTATTATAGCAATTATTATAATACAAATTTTAATTAAATATTTCATAAGGTTTGAAATATTCGTGCAAAAAGAAATGGAATCATTTTTATGAAAACAAAGTTGTACGCTTCGGAAAGATTCAATAACATTAAGTTGCTAAAAATAATGATGTGGAATTAGGCATCAGTGAAGAAAGTGGAAATGCTTGGGGAGAAAACCAGTTACCTACAAGAATTCCATATCCTGGTTGTTTTGAAAGTATCTTTAAGTTGTTCCTTCATTTTAAGGCAACCAAAACTTGAAACTGCATGGCAGTGGTCAATTTTGAGTGGAGCCACATATTCAAAGAAAAGATTTTTATCTTATGTTCAAATATTAGTGAATGAATGTGCATTTGTGTATTTAAGGTAAAATGAAATGATTAAGCTATCTGACTGTTGTTTATAATTTCCTATATTAACTGACCCTTTTCAAAAGAAACCAACTAACTATTATATCAGAGACTACCTACCCTATAGGTCAATTTTGATCAGGTTGTGAGTAGAAGGGGTATAAATCTAAAAACTACATGAAAGATAGAACAATTAATACTAAGTGCCTAGTGAGTCCAATATCATACTTCAATTTGGCCAAATCATCCTGGTACTAGAGTGATGAGATGAGTAGGGAAAACACATGTTCACTTACCTCCGGGTTACTTTAGAGAAGAGCTTCTCTGCTCTATATAGCTAACACAGGTCATGAAGCGTATGGATGATCTTAAGACAGGCTTGGAGCTACAACCTGGACATCCTCAGAGACTGTTTTCAGCAGGTTGCCATGGTAACAGAAAGGTCTTGAGCTACAGAGTCAGCCAGACCTAGGTTTCGTGGCCCAACTCCATCACTGGCCAGTGTGTGATCTCAGACAAGTCCTTTCATCCTTTGGAACCTCAGTTTCCTTACCTGTGAGATGGGATTACTGTTCCTCTCTCGCAGACAGGAGAAAGCGCAAGAATTCACATACAAGCATCTAGCGCGGAAACGGTCTTCAGACACTCGGGGAAAGAGTGTCTCGCTCCCTTTCCTGTTTCTTCTGAATGCAAAAATTAGCATTTGGGGTTATTCAATAGACGTACAGAACATACAGGCTATCACCCTGTTTCTCTGTCTGTTGTTTTAACCTCAGAGCTTGTATTCGTTCACTCAATACACATAAACTTTACCTTGAGGAAATCCATCAGCTATGGGCCCTTCGGTGCATCACGACATTTAAAATTTACAACTCTTTGGAATGACATAAAGGCATCTCTTGACAACTGTTCCTTTTGATTCCTTCACATAATGTTGCAGAGGCTCTTGGCTTATCAACCAGGTCTGACAAGAAATGGCAGAGGGCCTCTGCTCTTATTCTCTAGGTCTACATGAATAAATGCGGTAAACTGAGGCACACATTCCCCTTAGGGCCTTAGGCTCAGCCTGAGGAGCTGTAATTACAGGGCAATATTTCAATGTCTTGGTCTTTAAGTTTCTAAGAATGCCATACTCGCTCACCACCTTCTTGGAAACGAATTTGGAATCGTCGTAAGCGAAGACATGTTTTTTTTTTTTTTAATTTTTTTTTTTCAACGTTTATTTATTTTTGGGACAGAGAGAGACAGAGCATGAACGGGGGAGGGGCAGAGAGAGAGGGAGACACAGAATCGGAAACAGGCTCCAGACTCTGAGCCATCAGCCCAGAGCCCGACGCGGGGCTCGAACTCACGGACCGCGAGATCGTGACCTGGCTGAAGTCGGACGCTCAACCGACTGCGCCACCCAGGCGCCCCAACGAAGACATGTTTTTAAAAGACCTCTCGATAGGACTTCATGGGGCCTTCTGTTCTCTGGGCTGCGGTGGTAAATCTAGGCCAGTAAACTGCTTCGAGTCGTTGACAAATTCCACTGTTGCTTACTTTTTTTTTCCCCTTCCACGAAGTTTAAAATAAACAATTAACCTATTTCCAACACAGTGTTTGGTATTGATTTAATTTAGCATGTGTTATTCATCTGCATGCCTCACAACGGTTGCTTAATTGTCTAAATCTTCCCGTGTAGAATGCTGCCTATGGAATCTCTTCCCACAGAACACTCTTAGCAGAGTGTGGCTTACTATTTCCATAACATCTGTCTTTTCTACTAAAGAGCAGATTAACAATTATGCTTCTTTAAAGGTGTGTGTGTGTGTGTGTGTGTGTGTGTGCATGCAAGTATGCATGATTGTATGTGTGTGTTTAGGGGAGGCTGGGCCAGATACTCGCTTTTGCTACCATTGGCTTTCTGGTACAATAGTTTGCAGTCCTATCATGAGGTCATGAGTCCTATCATGAGAGATTTTACTTGTACCCATCATGCAGCTGGCAGGATGGCCCTTTTCTTTTGCCTTAGTGTGCCACAGAACGCTGCATTATTTCCAGCCACGCGATTGTCTGCAGAGGAGACAACATATGCAACCCCCTCCTTCTGCTGCCGCTCCCCATGTCTGTCTGTCTGTCTCTCTCTCTCTCTCTCTCTCTCATACACACGCATGCACACACACATGCACACATGCACACAAAGCTCCTTTCAATTGTGTTAAGCAGTAAAGCAGAAGGATTTTTTAAATTAGTGTTTTGTTTTGGCAATGGTTGCTGATGTGTTCATGTAATACAGTTTTAATCAAATCCCCAAAGCTGAAGACCTTTCAGCGTATCTTAGGCTGCACTGTGCAGGGTTTATTCCACTTGAAGTGGCCACCAGGGAGGTACAATTAGCTGTTCCCATGGAGAAGTTTGTTATAGTAATAAATAATAAGTAGCATAGGTAGCGATGGAATCAATTAAAGATATTTTTGACCATCTAATGGTTTATGGGAATGCTAAATAATTGACGACAAGTTTTTGACTATGTTTTCCATCTGCGCGTCTCCTTGTAACTAAACCTTGACCATGCACATAGGATGGTGGCTGAGGTCACTACCTTTTCTCTCGTAGAGCCACATCGTCAAGGGTACTATGTGAAAAACAGTTGCAGCTCTTACATAACCAAGCTGATTTTGAGAGGGTTAAAACTCTGCTGTAAATATTTGCTGCAGGCGGAAATCTAACATATGAAGCCGGAGAACAAATTGTGTTATCAGTTTCAAAAACAATCTGTTTCGCCATTCATTTATTTATTTTTTTAACCCGTGTAAAACAGAACAATAGGAGTTGACTGGCTGAGAGGGCTTTGTGCTTTGTCTCCGGGTTCCAACGGCTTTGATGTTAAAATGGAAATTTGGCAAGTGGGACGTTGGTAAAGCACTCTAAACGCTTTTGGCATCTTGACAGGGGAAAAAAAAATTGTCAGGCTACCTTGGTTTGAAATTGGTGGAGTGAGTGCTCACGAAAATCTCAGAAGGAAATAGGGTGGATGAGCCCGTTGTGTGTATTCGGGGATGAATTGACATGCCACACATCACCTAAAGCAGGTCAGTGATCCATGAGCTTAGCAAGATTTACGTGAAAAGACACAATGGTTCCTTCAGTTATTGGATAAGTGACATACAGTCTCGATGCCAATGTGGGTATCAGCGGGGATTCATCAGACCAAAATTTGGGCTAAATAAAGCTTACGTTACAATTTCCATCATTTGATGACGAAAAGTAGTTCTATCTGATGCTCTATTTTACAAATATTATTCCATGTGTAAAAACCGACTCTGGGGATTGGTTTCCCTTAATGCAGAATGCTTCCCGCTCTTTCCTGAGGGTCTCTCTGAAGTCGAAGTGAGCAATACATTACACGAGACCCACAGAAACTGCCTCTGTGGACTACTGGGGTGTGAAAATTTTTGATAACTTAAGTAAATTGTATTTAATGTAACTATACCTTTACTTCAGCAGAGACTGGCAAACTACAGACCATGGGCTAAATCTGGCCCACCTTTTTTATAAATAAAGTTTTATTGAAACACAGTGACATCCATTCATTTACCTATCGTCTATGGCTGCTTTCATGGTATGATGGCAGAACTGAGTAGTTGCAGCCGAGACTATATATATGACCCACAAAGCTGAAAATATTTGCTATCAGACCCTTTACGGAACCCCTGACTTATAAGGATTCCATAATCTGATGATATAACATTTACCTATCTTCACCATATTCCTTTGAGAAGGAACTTTTCATCTCATCTGTCCCATGCTCCCTCCCTCCGGTCCTCCCTGTGGAAGATGGACAATGTCTGCATTTTCACAGTAGCTCTAGTCTGTAGAAAAAAATGCATGCTGGTCCCTTTCTCCTTGGCCACATACAGGATGAGTTTCAGCAAGCAAGTTAAAAATGATGAGACTAGAGACCGTAGAAAGGTGGTCTTTATTCGCTCTGAGCTAGGAAATCACTCAACTCTCACCCACACGGTTTAAACCTACACTTACCAGTGTTTCCTTTGGGGACAGAGTGTAGAATGGTATATATTCTAGAACTGGCTCATTTCACAACTTCTACATGTTTTCTGACTAGGTAGGAATTAGCAAATGTGACCTGGGGTTAAGATTCCTCCATTCAGAAGAGAAGGACTGTTTTATTGGTACTATTTTTTTTTATTATTATTTAAAGTTACTTGGTAAATAGAGAGAGAGAGAAAAAAAAGAATCAAGTGAAGAAAAAGGATTGAATGGCTTGACCATCATTCTTTAGATGCAAAAGGCTGAAGTCACCTCATTTCCATGTCCCAGCTACTCTGTATTCTTTATAGACCGGCAAGCTCACCATCCTCTTTTCCCTCGACGCCAGAGTTTTTTTCCCCATTTTGCCCAAATAATTCATTCCCTCTTCCTCTTTATTTCTTAGACTCAGGTTAGTTCTTCCTGGACACGTGATTGGCTCCTCAGACAGATAAGGAAGGGTCTTTCTGTTCCTTGATTCTGTCATACCCTGTGCTTCCCACTGTATAGCATTCCTCGTGTCTTTAAACCTATTAACTTACTTCTCTTCTAGACTGTAAGGGGGATTATTCACTGCTGATTTCATCATGATGATGTAATGGTTACTCAAATTTGGAGACTGGATCTTTAGTTTAAAGACCAAGATTCCTTGGTCATGAATTTCAGTTCCTCTAGGTTGGGTAATCTTCACAGTTCTGTTAATAGGGTTGGTGAAAGCTACAGGACTAACATTTATTGATCACCATCTTTGTGCAGCCACTGTACCTTGACCTTAAGCACATTATCTCATTTAACCATCTCAACAAGACTATGTGATTGGCGCTCCTGTGAATGCACAAATACAGAACAGATCCAGAGAGGTTCAGTGACTATGCAAGGGGCATGTTACTAGGAGGAGAGAGGCCAAAACTTGAATCCAAGCCTAACAATTTATACCGCCCAGTCTTTCTCACAACTTCATGCTACTTCTAGTAAATTGCTATTTTTGGATGAGAGTCAGAGAAAGTCAACAAGTATTCTTGTTCCTTCTCTCTTTTTTCGCTCTTCTTTCCTTCACTCCTCTTTTTATTTCTTTGTTCCTTGTCCACTGGCCAAACCTGAGACCTCTCAAAAATATCTATAAGCACTCTTCACCTTAACTATGACCTAAAGGTTGTTGACCTCTGCTTTATTTGCTGGAAACAGCATATCAACTTCTCATTCTGTTTTTTCCCAGTCCAGACCATGCATTTTCAACCACTTAAAATGCTTGCAAACTTATAATTAGGTTTTGTGTAAATATTTAAGGGTTTTATTTTCCTTTCAGAAAGGGGTGTTAAGTGAGATTTGGCACATCCAGTCTTTATTTTTTTCAAATGACTTATTAAAAAGCAACAACCCACATACCTTTTTATATAACACAAGTAGGAATTCAGCCCTCCAAACTCATCATCCCTACCCAATCTTCTATAAAATTAGCAGAAGATTAGATAAAATTATTAATCAAGGAAATAAAAATGGGACAAGTAAAATAGGTATTCACACAAAGTTGTTTTGCCTTTGTTGTTGTGTAAAGAACTCAGAGATGTGCCTGCCAAGGAGCTCTTTTGAGGCCTTTCCATGAACGAATATTTAATCTTCAAAATTAAAGCCTGAAGAAGGAAAAATTGTTGTTGAGAATCAAGCTAAATTTGAAGTTGAAATTATCTTTGAATATGACATTTAATTTTTGAGAACCTGTGTTGCCTAGTAATTCATATCTACTATTCTTCTGCTAATATAATGGAGGCGATCTTCCTGAAAGAATAAGACATAGATTTTTGTCCTTCGAGGTGCTGGCTTTTCAGTTGTGTTTTCACATTCTTTCAGTCTCCTTGATGACCGACGCTTGTCATCAGGTCGGTAGAGCCTGAATAACTATCCAGTTTTGCGAGTTCTGTACTCCTGATTCCCTCTGTAGCCTGTTCCCAGGCCTTAGTCCAGGATTCTCCACTCTCGGTCCTGTGCCTTTCTCCTCAGCTTTACTTGTATGGCCTCCCTGTCACATCATCGTCCAGCAACACAAACAAAGGAGAGTTACTTAAACAGGTTGTTCTATTTTGTACCTTTTCACATTCTATTTCCTTTTTGTCCAAATCTATTCTCTTCCTTCTTAGTTACGCTCAGGCATTATTTCTCTTTGTGAAGCTGACCTCAGTGCCTTACTTCAGATGAAGTTCATTGCTGCTCCCTCTAAACTACTTCAGCACCTCATTCACATCTCTTGTGTCGCATGGATCACACTGTCCAGTAATTATTTGTTAAATGCCTATCTATCCAAAGGGCAAGTGCCATGGCCTGCCTTTATCCCTAGTACTTAAATTAGGAGCTAGCGTGTATCTCCTTTGTTGGGTCTTCCTACCCCATGTATGTGTTGAGCTGAACTGATGGATAGATAAAGGCAAAATTATCTCACTCCTGGAAGATCAGACACAAAGCCTGGGATTTCTAACCTGCCAAGACATTTCAAAATTTTAATATAGATTGTCAGTAGGTCTATTAGTATTGCTTTTGTTAGCTCCTATAAAGTTGACTGCTGGGCTAAGACTTTTGGAGGTAGTGATTAGGAGATAAAGTTTAATTAAAAAAACTAGCTGAATTCCAATTAGATTCATCAGTGTTTCGGAGCCATAGGCCAAATTTACTTATACACACACACACACACACATATATATATATATATATATATGTGTGTATATATATATATATATATATATTTGTATTTATATGTGTGTGTGTGTGTGTCTATACACACTGATATAATCTGGTATCTGCAAAACCAACAAATACAAACAAATCCCTCCTTCTAGTGAGTCACTTGAAGGCAAAATCAACTGTAATTCAAGCAAACAAAAACACTAAAGGGTGAGTTTGTCAGACTGGACCAACTTGTTCTACCTGTTATGAACAAAAAAGGACAGATGAGGGCTCAAGGTACAGGGAGTTATATCTTGGGTTACAAGGAGCATTCTGTGTCTCCCCCTGCTGGTTGGTGGAATAACTAAAGGGGACAACCCCCAGAAGTCTAAATGGCCATGACCTCACAGCTCTCTATCATCCAAGTCAAATGGACACTGTGAACTTTTAATAAGAAAGGTTGATAAAGAGTTCATGGCAGGATATTTTATCTCATCCCCAGCTTTTAGCTCTAGTTAATTAGCATTCTGCATTTCTTAACAATTCTAACTTCACATCCCATTGAAATAAACCATTAAGAAACTCAGTTCTTGCATATTTTAATTCCAGGCTATAACTACATTTTGATTAGATTAAAATGGTTTTAAAAAGGTTGTGTTTGAAAATAATCTTAAGTGTTACCACAAGGGACAACATTTCCTCTAGTCTTCAAAAGATTGTTTTATATTTGGAAATATGAAAAAAGGAAAATAATTCTTACAGACAAGAGCAGTAGATAAAGTAAATCCATGGAAAATGTGGGGGGAAAAGATTTACCAAAATTCATTTGTATTATTCTATTACCTTTATTTGGTGATTATATATCTGACAGACTCAAATTTCGAAAGAATTTGAAAAGGCTTTTTATTCTGAGTATGTGGGTATTCATGACAAGGGCTGAGACAAGCCAAGAGTCCACAAAGAATATATTGTATGATAGATGGTTTACAAACCAGAAAACGCTCTTATTCAGTGGTGACAGCTCCAACATTCAAGCCTTGCCATTATCAGCTGAAAAGCAAAAAGTCCGCAACAAAAAGTGAGGGGGAAAATGAGAAGGAAACCCAAAAACGAGAAGAAGTAGGGATTCTCGCATCTAAGAGTAGATATGAGAACCAACAACGAAGCCCCCGAGAAGTCGATGCAATAGTAAGCAAAACAAGGTAATGTCAGAAAAAAAGGAACCATGATAAGTAGAATGGTTTTTAAAAAGTATAAAGGGTATACCCAGCAGTGGATATTGCAAAAGCCTTTGTAGACCTGGTTCTGTAGCATAGAACAATATTTGATACTGATGATTAACTTGTGTGCATTGTATACTGTTGGCTATGTTAGAGAACACATTTTTATGTCTTTTAAGGAGGGTTGGATTTAAAATAACGGAATTTTTTACTTATTCATTCACAAATATCTATTAAGTGCTATATTCCTTCAGAGTATGCTCATTGTTAAACAAGTCTAAAATATCAGTATTTAATGCAAGGATTGAATTCTTGCTTATGTCACAGACCAATGCCAGTCTTCCTAAGACCCATGTTCTTTCTACCTAAAGGTGCTCCCATCTATAATAAACGGCCTCCAAGTTTGCTGCGCCAGAAGCAGGAGGAACATCACTCATGAAGCGTTTTATGGACCAGGCCTCGACGTGACTTCCAACTCATCTGCCCACATCCTACTGACCATAAATCAGTCATAAGACTCCAATCTAACTGCCAGGGGACTCTGGAAACTCTTGCCTTCCTATTTTCCAAAGAATACAATGACATGGATATTGATTGGCAACAGTATTGTCTGGAGATTCAGCAGTGGATGGTGGGTTGGAAGAATAGAAAGTAATCCTGCCTTTATGGATAGAGAGGGAATAAAAATACTAAACAAAATAGAAGAGTTACCTGAATGACATACTAATGTAAGCGCTAGGTAGAAAACTAAAGCACCCAGGTAAGGAGGGTAGGAAGCATGGCAGGACTCAGTTACCATTGAAATAAGGTAGTCAGGGAAGGCTTCACTGAGGAGACGTTTGAGAAAAGATCGAAAGGAGGTAAGGGAGTTAGTGGATATCTAGTGGAGGAAATTTTGGGCAGCAGATATTGCAAATTCAGGAGCCCTGACCCAGGACTGTGGCTGTCAGGAGACCATTGCAATAATCGAGGTGAGACTGGGAGCAGTAAAAGTGATAGGGAAGGACTGGCTTCAGGGTATATGCCGAAAGTTAAGTCAGTAAGATTTGCTGATTGATTTGCTGGTGAGGACAAGCAACAAAAGAGCGTGGGAGGTACAGATTTTTAGAGGGCGAGTGGTAGTCTGATCAGGAACTAAGTTTTGACATGTTAAATTTGAGACGGTTGTTAGGTAGTCGTGTGAAAATCTGGGAAGGTTCTCAGATAGAATTAGTCTGGAGATTGGTGGCCAAGTCTGGCTGGAGACAGAAATTTGTAATCAGACCCTGGTCAGATGAGATTCCTCAGGCAATGAGAAAAGAGCTCCAAAGGCTCAACTTTAAGGCACTCCAGCATTCCAAGGTGGGCTAGATGAGGAAGACCTACCAAAGGTGATGGAGAATAGCAGCTAGTGAGTACAAAGAAAACCAGTTGGCCACAGAGGGAAAGGCACGCTTTAAGAAGAAGGGAGAGATCAAATGTAACAAGTTTTGCTGATAGATCAAGTAAAATAAAGATTAGAGATTTGATCACTGGATTGAGAAATTCCCTCTTGACCTTGGCAAGAGCTTTGTTTTCATCAAGCGATGCAAATGAAACCTGGCTAGAGGAGTTCAAGAGGACGTGAGCAGAGAAATCGGGGATCGTGAGCATAGATACTTGATGTGCTATGCAGAGAAGGGGAGAAAGAAGGTGCTGGTTGGAGTGGGAAGTGGGTTAAGGGATGGGCTTTTTTTCATGGGCTGATGAGAAGCATTTGGGACAGGAGTTGTTGCTGCAGGAGAAAAGGAGGAGATTTCTAGAGTAATTTTCTTAAGTAAACAAAAGCAGATAGGATCAAGTACACAAGGGGAGGGATTGGTCTTTCTGGCAGAGGGGACACTCATTCAGTAACAGGCCAGGAGAAAGAGTTAGATGACAGAGATGCGAGTAGGTGGTGGGTGTGGGTGTGAGAACGTGTAGAGCTGCTCCTCTGATTGCCTCTACTTCCTCAGTGAAATGAGAGTGAGAACAAAGGAGGACCAGTTAGGCATTCGAGGAGAGAGTGGAAAGCACAAAACAGTCATCTGGGAAAGCAGGAAGGTGAATAGATCGGGGGCACGTGCTATGATTGTCCAGCCACATTAAGGGCTCTTTCATGGAGCGTGAATAGGAATTCAAACTGAGGCGAGTGGCGGCCCCGTGTTTGTTTCCAGCTTCATTTAGTGTCACGGGTGCACGTGAGCGTACGGGGAGGGTGGGGTTTGACTAGAGATGCGTTTTTCGAGTGAGCGGGCCAAAGAGAGCACAAGGGAGACAAGGGCATATGCAAAGAAGCGATATTAACAATTGACTTAAAAATTTTACCTGGGTAAGAAGTGAGGTGGGGGTATAAAGAGTGAAGAGGTAATTTCAAAGGTCAGATCACTAGCTTGTAGATGCTCATGGTGAGCCGGAGTCGTAGAGGGTGTCAGCTGGAAAGACTGAAGATGATGAGCAGAGAAGGTGAATTAAGAAGAGGTTACACGTTTAGGTAACTAAGGGTCTAAGGCATTGGGGCTTCAAGAAGGGATGACCGAAGTTGTGTGAAGAAGAGCTTAAAGAAATGAGGAAAACAGGGTTTTGAAATTCTCATCTGTGCGGATGTCGAACTCACTAAGAATGATGATACAAGTGGCTTTGCAGTAAATGACACAGTGCCAGAAACTAAAATCTTCAACGCATTGGAAGACAGTGACCCATTCGCCTGTACAGGCCCAGAATAAGAAAGAATGGTGTAATGATGGCAAGGAATTCAAGCTGGAGATTGTTGGGAGGCGGAAGGGAGAAGGGTTTGATGTGGTCAGAGGATGGAAGAGGGCGCGCCAATCACCACCAGTCTGGTCACATACAAGAGGTGGGAAAGAAAAGGGTGCAGAGGAAATGGTGTCCTCGGGAGAGAATCTGGTCTCAGTTTGGAAAACACGATAAATGAGAAGAGATTGAGGATGGTGGCGATTTTGATGATGTCCAACAGTGGGTAAGGGCACTGCAGAAAGGATTCCGGTAATCCAGAGAAGCGAGAGAGCTGTGTTCAGAAAGGCAATTATACAGATCTATATGAGGATTAGAATATAGGCACAGGATTCCCGCTAAAATCAAGAGCACTGAGTTCAATTTGAGGTAGATAGACAGTAGATACTTCCTGTATTTGTACCCACTCCCATCTCACCACTAGCCTCTCCCTCATCCTTGTCCCCTGAAATCCACTAATCTGTTCATCTCTATAGTTTTGTCATCGTGAGAATGTTATGCCAGTGGATTTGTACAACATGTAACCTCTTATGATTAACATTTCTTCCTAAACATCATGCCCTTTAAGTCCATCCATGTTGTTGCAGATGTCAATCATTCACTGCTTTTTATTACTCAGTAGGATTCTACTGTATGGACATGACAGAGTTTGTCCAGCCATTTGCTGAGCTAGGGACATTTGAGCTGGGTTATGAACTGAATGTTTGTGTCCTCCCAAAATTCATATGCTAAAATCCTAACCTCCAATGTGATGGCATTTGGACGTGGCATCTTTGCTTCTGATGAAGTCATGCGGTTGGTCAGCCCGAGCTGACGAAAACGAATTATTTTAGGATTTTGCTACCATCCATGAAGTTGCTATGAACATTTCACATACAGGATTGCAGTGGTCTTCTTCAAGTTCGTTTTATTCTAAGCTTCTTTGAAATCATAGGCTTGCTGTTCTTGTTACGTTCTTTTGCATCGCTCAAAATAAAGAAATCCATAAATGTTAGAATTATTTTAAAAAGTTCATCCATGGAAACAACATTCTAAGGGGCACACCCTATAGAATGAGTCGCACACACAATACAACACGGATGGCTGTTGCCCACATAACGAGAAGTGAATGCGGTCAGTCACAAAACTTTGATTTCACTTACATAAAGTACAACCAAGCAAAGTTAAAGGACATGGTCAGAAGTCCGGTTAGTGGTTGTCCTCGAGAAGAGGTCATCACTGGCCTTTAGGGTGCTGCTAAGGTTCTATTACTTGATTTCGTTGATGACTTCACTTGTCTGTTGGTGAAAATTCATAAGGCTGCACACTTGTAAGAGATGCACTTTTCTGAATGTATGTATACTCCAATAAAGTCCAAACAATAAACTTCGCATGTGACTCAAAGACTTCCCTCATACATTCCTTTGTTTCATTGCTCATAGTCAGCCGGAATCCATGATTCTACTTAAAGTTGCAATCATCAATAACATTTTATTTTCTCAGGCTCTCTGGGAGGACAGGGGAGAGAAGTATTTCAAGCTTGGTGGCTTGAACAAACTCTCACTAATTTACTTATAGTGGTAGCATTGATTTCATCTGTAATTCTTTTTTTCCTGTAATCGATCTCCCTGTCAAAACCCAACCTGAGAACAATGGAATGGGTAAGTGGAGTTTTTATTTATTAAAAGGGCAACATCTCAGAAATGAAATTACAATTTAGTTGGGATAAATTGTCTTATAACTTCATTTTTTTACATTAAAGCTATAATTGAGGGGCATTATATGCTGTTTATCACCGCAATGAAAATGTAGTCAGAATGAACTTCTCGAGGCTGTTAAACTGCCTCTTATTAGCATTGAAACTATACTCACAGCCCATTATCTTGGGCTATATTTTTTGGTATAAGGGAATTGCTATCCAAGTGTACTTAATCTGAAAGGAATTGGGTTATAATTGGAGTCTTTGTGAAAAGGGAGTTAAAATTATTTGGTATTGTCGTGAGGTAACAATGCACTGTTCAAATATTAAAAGAATGTAGCAGTGGCATTAGAAGGGCACAATGGTTATCATCACTGAGGCCAAATGATACTCTGCATTTTTGCTCCTCGTCAATCTGGGCAGCAAAAGAGAGAAAACATTTATTTATCAACTCATCTGATAGATGTGGTTTTTTCAAGAAACATGGAGGAGTTTTCATCATGCTGTTACCCAACCATAGATATCACTTGGTCCTACTTCACAAGGCGTGTTAAAATCTGAGAGTAAGAATCTCCATTTTTGGAACACAGTAGGTGTTCAAATTTCAGTTAAATAAAATCAAGTCACCAACAGGTCTGGGTAAAGAGAAACAGAATATTCCCGCTAACAGATTATGTCAAAGGTAGCAAAATAATGGATATAGGATGATTCTTTAAATCATTTTTGTGTTGTGATATGCCAGCCTAATTATTGCCAGGCATGCCCGTGAAGATAAAACAAAGCAAATTAAGCGTTGTCACATAATCTAGGTCAGATGCTGGCAACTTTTTCAGTAAAGGGCCTGATAATAAATATTTTTAGCTTTGTAGGCCATATAGTCATTTTCACAACTACCCATTTCTGCCACCGTAGCCTGAAAGCATCCATACTTGGTATGCTAACAAATGAATGTAGCTGTGTTCTAATAAACCCATAAAAACTGACAGCCAGCTGGATTTGGCCTGTGGGCCATAGTTTGCAGACCCCAATCTAGATGATTGCTTGGGAACTTTGTGGTTGTAAATGGGAAAACAAACCTATGCCTGAAGTCTCATGTCTGTATAGGGTCATAAGTTGGCCCTCCGGTTTCAAAATATGGCTTTTTTTTCAGTTATAATGATATTTATCATATTACATTATTATTAAAGTACAAGGTAATTGTGATGTAACAATGTTATTTTAATTATAATATTCTAATAACACCTACTGTCATCATTAGAAACAAACAGCAGTTTATTCTTTTCTCTTCACGAACACTGAAATACGAACATCTCCTAACCTTCAGTAGAAACAAAAAGCAAGTCAGTATGATTTCTGAACAAAGAAGGAATTCAAAAGTTCATTTTCACACTTGCTTCCTCTCCTTCATTGATATAATATGCAACCCGTGTGTGTGTGTGTGTGTGTGTGTAGCATTGATTGAAACGCTTCTAGCTGTGGGTGTTCCCCAACTCACCATTGCTTTCCCAAAATCTTTAAATAGGCAGACTGCGAGTGCGTTTGTCTTTCTCCTGACTTAGGAGCAAATTTGTTGCATTACTGAAACAGTAGTTACAACAGGATCTTGCCTAAGTTTTGAAGCATTGAAAACAATCCAGAGATAACTGAGGGGATTTCTGCCACCAGTGACAGACAGAGGAGGTCTCACTGCTGATCCATGCGCTAGCACTGAAATTTGGCTCAGAAAAGAGCCATTAAGGGTCGCTGATGTCATCACTTGAGAATGGCACAAGTTACCTTGTAACCAGTAACTTAACCTGTCCCATTGCCAGAAGTGAGATAAGATCCCCACTTTCCAGGGTTGAGATGAACATTGATCCAGTGCTTGGGACACTCAACTAAGAGCAGTTTCACTGTCCAACATTTTGCTACTCGGTTTGCTCAGTGCTTCCCTCAGTTGTTACTGCCTCTTTTGTTTATGCATTCACCCAGGTGAATTGCAGGCGCTGATAAATAATCACGAACTTCTTTTCCTACCTCCCAATTTGTATTCCTCTTCCGAATCCGCCAGACTGACACCAGAATGCCAAACCTGAACCGAGGTGCCTGACATCTTCGTCTCTGTCAGCTACACAAGCCATCTAGGGCAGCAGTTGCGGCCCGCTTCACAATACTTGTATTTCCAGTATTTTTTGACATTTAACACCATTAGAACATATAGCAGAATCCAAGCACAGTTTCTTCGAGGTAAAAATGTGAGTGTTTTTTCATATCTCAGTGTGTTGAATAACCTTTAGATGTAAAGTTAGCACAGCAAACATTGACATGATGCAGGCAGCTCAGTGCAGAGTGCCTAAAAATAAATATAAGAAGTTCATATGCTGTAAAAAAAAAAAAAAAAAAAAAAAAGGGAGTTACACATTTAAATGGAAAAACAGCTTTGAGGCTTACAGGTTCATGAGATACCACTATTGTCTTTGATCCCACCGATGCAATCGCTTGGAAGACATTAAATGTAGTTGTACCCATTATATATACATTGCTTAGATGAACCTATCAATCTACTCTGGGGTTTATTGTGGTAAAAGTATTCTAAAGGCTGTGAAGTTTGGTTATTTCACATGAAGCCTCAATTTATGCAATTCTACAGGGCCATATGATTTTTAAGTCAGAGTTTTTGGATTTGAGCTCTAACCTAACCTTTTTAGGCAATGTAGATGATCTTTTATATCCTTGGTTTTCTTCTTGGTATGGTTATTGTGACATCCTTTTTTTTTTTTAAGTTTATTTATTTATTTTGAGAGAGACAGAGACAGCACAAGCAGGGATGGAGCAGAGACAGAGAGAGAGAAAGAGAATTCCCAAGCAGGCCCCACACTGTCAGCGCAGAGCCTGATGCAGACTCGAACTCACGAAACTGTGAGATCGTGACCTGAGCAGAAACCGAGAGTCGGACGCTTAACTGACCGAGCCACCCGGGTACCCCTATTGTGACATCCTTTAAGGGAGAGCCTCTACTGCTCCTGCAAAATGATACCCTCCTTGCTCTCTACCCTTGCCTCCACTGGGTATGGTCTTGGGATGAAGCTCTGAAGACTGGTTTCATGATGAAGCATCATTAAAGACAAGTTCTTTTCCGGGTCCTTCAAGCACCATTATTGGCTGGCAGGCATCCATCCCCTCTCTTTAATGGTAATACTATGTCTAAGGTCTTTGGAAAAAGACTCCTCTCTCTTATTTTCAGCCTTGCAGTTTAAGGGGATTGAGCCTAATTCCAGTTTCAGTAATGGGTTCAGATTAGTTTAAGCAAATCAGTATATACTGTCTCCCTAATCACAGTGAGTTGATTAAAGGACACTGACGCTCTCCCTGGGACATTTGGAGTCATGTGACCTTTCCTGGAACCATCAGTGTATGTGAGGACTTTGGCTTGAATGCTCAGATAAAGACTTCCTCTTCTCTTCCTCTTCCTCTTCTCCGAACATGAAGGCACATGCAAGTCCCATGGAGAGCCTCTGGCAGTCATGTTTGGAATTAGATATGAAAATAACTGGGTTCTTGGTGACATTTCAGAGCCGTGGGTTCAAGCTTTGCTTGAAGCCAGTGTCGTCTCTCTATTGTAGTTACATGAACCACTAAATTCATTTTAGTGCTTAAGCTGTGTGATTTGCACTTTCCTTACCAGTCAAAAAGTGTCCAAACTGATGTAGATAGGCCTTCCAGATAGACACGTGCCTATTTGAACCTGAGGGGGGCACGGCATAAACTCAAATGGAACCTTAGCTACATATCAAAGCTCCATGCAATATGAAGAGCTACACCAACATTCTTACTCCGGTATCCTCCTGTTCCATCCAGATATTCCATCAGCAATAAAGGGAAGCCTATGCCATGACTTGATAGGAATTAGCCAGCTGATGGGTGAGTGAGAAGTATTGCAGGGTGAGGGAACAATCTAACCAAAATCCTGAAAAGAGCACAGTAGGTTCAGAGAGCCAAAAAAATATTGAATCATGTAGAGAAAGTGGCCAGAAAAGAAGCAGGATAGGTAATCTTGGGAGGCAAGTTACAGAATTTAATTTTTTTTTTTTTTTTTTTTAAGAATGGTGACAAGGATGAAACATTCAGGCAAGTCTTGATCAGAGCTGCTCTTTAGGAAATCACACAGGCTGTTTTGGAGAATGGATCAAAGTTGGGTGAGCATGACTGGGACCTGGGAGACCAGGTAGGAGGCTAGGCAATAACACGCATGAAAGGGGGGATGGTCTCAATTCAGAGGCTGGGAATGGACAGAGAGAGAGACATGACACACCTGAGACCTCTTTAGAAAATGGAATTGGCTTCACTTGGTGACCGATGGGACCTGAGGTGTGAAGAAGAAGCAACATTGAGAATGACTCTTGGCTTGTGTCTAGGGAAACTGGGCAGACAGTGACCACATACACTGAAGTGAGGACTACAGGTTTGCAGGAGAAAGATGAAGTCATCCCTTTACTATGTCAGTGGTGTCTGAACTCCGAGCTAGAGGGCCCTTCTTGATTTAATTTTCTCCCACTTTTTCCCTCTGTGATGGCAACTATAATCACTCTACAGATCCTCCTCGACTTCAGGTGGAGTCAGTATGTTGAAAATATAGTAAGTCAAAAACATTTCATACACCTACCCTACCTGATATCAGAGCTTAGCTTAGCCTACCTTACACATGCCAAGTACACTTCCAGTAGCTTACAGTTGGACAAAGTCATCTAACACAAAGCCTAGGTGATAAAAAGAAGTGTTGAATATTTCATGTAATTTATTGAATACCATTCTGAGAGTGAAAACCAGAACGGTTGTAAGTGTGTTGGTTGTTTACCCTCACGATCACGTGGCTGACTGGGAGCTGTGACTGGTGCCACTGCCCACATCATGAGAGAGGATCATACTGCACATCACTAACTGGAGACAAGAACAAAATTCAAAACTCAGTGTATGGTGTCTACTGAACTTGTATCACTTTTGCACCATCGCGAAGTCAAAAAGTCGTACGTTGAAACATCCTAAGTCAGGGACCATGGGTACTTGGTCACATGCGTGGTCTTTCTCGGGAAGCAAAATTTGGAATTGCTGCTCTCGCCCTGTACAAGAGCCACTACAGTGAGCAGG
The DNA here is from genome assembly GCF_018350155.1 of Leopardus geoffroyi. Taxonomy (NCBI): domain Eukaryota; kingdom Metazoa; phylum Chordata; class Mammalia; order Carnivora; family Felidae; genus Leopardus; species Leopardus geoffroyi. The sequence goes on from NC_059333.1 coordinate 135,959,849, forward strand.
GAATCAGTAGCTCCTCCAGACCAGAAGCTCAGCATTCCCAGTTAATGCAGACTTTTTTTTTTATTAGAGACAGACATTAAATAAGAACAAATAACTTAATGGTACTTGAAGGTTTAGACAATTTGGGGAGCAGACAATAGATTTCATGTGGGTGTTCAAATAGTGGTGCGATAGAAATAAAGCTATAAGCCAACACTTCGACGCCATTTTCTTAGGCTTTTAAGCAAATTATCAACAAACCTTAATAAGGAGCCCACACAGAAGAAACCTTTTGATGAGCCCAAATTATAGGAGAAAAACAATGGACTTTTTGAAACCAATTCCAGAGTTAGCCTTGCAAAAAATTAAGCTTCTTTTAGCCCAGCATTTGCATTTAGTCCCCCTACACTGATCTGCCACTTTTCTATCTCCTTAGTATTCTTAGTCTAAATCCCAGACTGGAGAACAGTGAAAAGGAAAACAAGTAAGGGATATGGGACATTGAACCTGTGACAGGGCTACTGACCAGGGATGTTTCATAAACTCTGGGATTGTTGACAAATAGTTGCTTTCTTGATTCCCCTAATCTGATTCCAACTCTCTCTACAGCTTTCTGCTATGTCATCAGATATATCACAGACTGTGAGAGGCATGGCAAATTAATCATGGCCCGTCTTTCAATGAGCCCAGTTGAAACTGAGATGAGCTCAGTCGAAACTTCAGATTCCTTCTCAACACAGTGTTCCAGAAGGTCACTGGCAAGTGGTGGAAATTGCCCAATGCAGTTCATTGAGTTATCGGTACCTGTTGTTTACCTTTCCCTGTGTTTATGCCCTTTGTCAGGTAATTTTGCATTTCCTCCCATTTCTCTTCCTGTTGACTTTAGAATTGGCCACGTAACTTGATTGGCTGATGAGATGCTATTAAACTAATGCAAACAGAGGCTTGAAATGTGCATTCGTGATTATACTTCTGCCTCATTCTGTTGGTTAAGGGGAATAACAAGGGCCAAATGGGAAGATCCTGGAAAGTTACACGGAAAAGAGCCTGGATACAGGGAAGGGTAAAAAAAATTGGGCAGTAATAAAATCCACCACAAATGTATCATTGCTTTGTTTGGCTGCTAAGAATTACATAGTGGGTGACAGAGAGTATAAGGGAAAGTGTGTGTGTTTGGAGTGAGGAAAGCTTGGTGAAATATAATGGCCAGTGAGGGCTTCTCTGAGGGGCGAGATCTGAAAGGTGGAAAGGAACCACACTCACTAAAGGCTTGAATAAGGATGTTTCAGGCCTAGGGGCCTCCGTCTGCACACACAGAATCTCTGTGTCAACTGCAGAAAAATCCCCTTCTCTGCAGAGTTGAATTTCAAGGGATGTCCTCCCACGGGTCTACCTGGATTGGCCAGTGAAGCTAGAGCTGAACTTCAGCTTCCATTGGCTGAGCTGTCCCAGAGAAGGACACAGACAGGGAAGTCTCTGGTGCATTATAAGAAGTACCAGAAAGACCCCTGGCTTGCAAACACGATTAGCTAGGAGTGATTATTTATAACGGAATCAGAAAGATTCTATATCAATAAAGATTAATGCTGAGGGCACTATAAACACTTGGGTTTGGCAGACCAGTGTGTTCACTGCCCCAAGAGAATGCATTTAACGTCAAAATGTTAAGAATCATACTGCCCAATAATCAATCACCGATAAAGCCCAAGAGGCTCTCAAATAAAAATGCGCATTCGTGAGAAAATACAATCCATTTTTTAAGGTTTATACATGTTATTCTTAAAATCTGTCTGTGAGGTAAGACAAGTCATGACTCAAGACAGGGCGAAGCAGAAAACCATTTCCGTGACTCAAGCACTGAGAAAGAAAAACAGCAAAAAAAAGAAAATGGAACTGCCTAAAATGGTTTTTGAGATCATCGAAGCCCTTCCTTCATCTGGTCATTGGGAAATAGGATACAGGTAGATTAGTGAGGTTGGCCCACGGCTCACCCCATTCCGTGAGGTGTCCAATCAAGGATTCGTGATTGTCTCTAAGCACTAGATAGAGCCTGCTGGTTCTCCTTTGTATTTTAGAAATGGTTGGCTTAGTATCATACTAGAAGTAGAAGGGGAGGGTGAAAAGGAAGGCTAAAATGCCATATTTCTTGCTCCAAAGTACCCCAAATCTTGGTTCAGGAGTTCATGCGGGATTCTGAGGCTGTGTTAACTACCCTTTTTTCTTGGAAGAGGCAGAGGGGAGGGAAACCAAGAGAACAAACATTAGGAGGGATGAGGGTGTGGAAGTTGAGCATTCTGCAGTGACTAAGCAAGCAGCTGGTGTGTGGCTGGACAGCTTGAATTCTCTGCGGGTAGATTGGATATTTGGATGGAAGGGCATGAGTTGCTTGGCTTGGGCTTTCATTGTGAGCAGCAGGTGTTATAATGGGCAGCCTGGATAATTTTTTCTGAGAGGCTGGAGAGGGAACCAGACTTTTGCCATTGCTACTTTTGTAGCAAAACATTTTTTGCTATTGTTTCTAGTACATCCATTCGGAAATCTCATCTGATGGGGTTGGACAGAATTAAGCCATTTTAACAAAATTGGGCAGAGCCGGGTATTTTTAGAGGGTCACGTTTGCATATTTGAACACTTGGATTCTGTTTTATCTTATGGCCAGAGGCTTTAAAGCAAGCAACTTTCTTTTCAGAGAACTATCATGTAAAAATGTCTTCATGTTATTTTCTTTAAGAGAGTGAGAACCTATGTTCACGTGTATTGCTGTCACTGCCTTTGGCAGATTCGGAGTAGGATCCATTGTCACTGTGGAAGCTGTTTTTGCTACTGAGGGCAGCTATTCATTATATTTACCTGTTTCCTTTTGAAGGCTTCTGCAACTTACGCACACTGACACTAGCTCCAAACCGTGCAAAACAGAAATTCAGACAGCTTAAAAGTAAAATGCAAAAATGGAACGATGGCAGCCTCCCCCACCACTCCCCTGCTCCCCAGGAAGACAGGCGTGCACATGGCAACCTCCCCTGGGAAACACATTAAGTACTTCAAGGTCCAGCTGGCTTTCCATGGGATGTGCAAGAAGGTTCTCGCTCCTCTCACTCCTGCTCTCCGCAAATGACCGCTTTACTGAACTGACATTTCCTTCTGAAATCAGGTGGGAAGGATTTTCCCCGTCTGCCTGCTCCCTTTTGAACAGAACGTCCTCTGCCATTGGTGCTGCAGTTGCCCATCCACAGCACGAGCCAGGCAAACCAGCAGAGCATTGCTTGAGCACCAGGACGGAATGTCTGACTGGTTGGGTAATGGTGACAATCTGGGAACAGGCAGTGACTTATGTTGATCAGCATCTCCCCTGCCCAAACTGATGGCTGGGAATCGAGCCCCTTGGCCCGCAGAGAGGACAGCGCGTTCCCTCTCTAGCTGGCTGCAGGGTGGGAAGTGCTGCGAATCCGAGCAATGCGAGCCGGTTAATCTTGGAATTATCTAAGAAAAGGCAATTGCTTGGCACTTCCTCAGCCTCCAAAGCCGAAGCCTCTATCAGTACTGCCGTCAATAGGGTCTAATCGGACAGAGGCTTCAGAACAGCTGGATAATGTACACCCGGATGTCTGTTGGTCCTCAAGATGCCCACCATCTGAGTTCCAGATGAAATGCGCGGAGGCTGATTAAAACCCTACACAAGTGATTCTCAAACCTTGCTTGGAGAAATTGTTGAAACGCCTAGCCCTGGGCCCTTCTTTAAGAATTCCGCATTAATGGGTCTGGAGTGGGGCCTGAGCCTTTGAGTTTCCAACTAACTCCCAGAAAATGCTAAGAAGGCAAGTCCCCGGACCACGTGTTGAGTTGCCCTGCTCTACATGGGAGAGGCTTCAGTTCATTTTCTGGGAAGTTTCTGCTCTGCCCATAAATGTTCTGGAACCTCTGGAATTTCCGGCCACTGGTCTTTGAGCTCTGGTCGGCCCACTGCTTCATAAATGGATCAATGATTACTAGGTTCAAAGGTGAAGAAATCTGATAAAAATGTATCCATTAGGCACCTGGTATAGTTGCCCGATGACAGGATTTGTCCCCTGTAGTAAGAGACACTTTATTAGGGGTGGAGAACAGGAGTGAGAGAGAGCATCAGAGAGAGACAGAGAGAGAGACAAAAATGTGTAGCTATATTTGTATTTCTATTTTATACTAATGAAATGGAATTTTAAAAGTTCTCCCTCTGCTTCTGAGAGAAAGATGTTGCTTTAAATACAAGTGATGAGGGATCCTACGAAGGCCCCTGAGGGGTTAAACACAAGCCACTTTGCATTTACACACCTCACAAATGTTGATAATTTTGAGATGATCCCTCGATATTGAAAACAGAGGTATGCATTGATTCCTGCTGTGACCAGGCTGCTGGAACATTTGACTGACTCAATAATAATTATCCCCATAGTGTTCTCAGGTAACTATTGTGGAATTGCTGGCTCCACACTCAGACCCCCCTCCCCCAATTAGTTTTACTCTCAACACTACTTAGACTGATTTTTAAAGACATATCATACTTATAAGCAAAATCATATGTTAATGACCCTTGTTATACATGTAATTATAATCCAGATAAATAATTATCTGTAGTCAAGTCAGTTTCCAAAAGCGTGCAGTAATATTAGATGAATAAATAAGTTTGATTGCACTTTCAAGGTATATATCCACAGAGAAATAAGTTAACAATTCTTATCTTGCCTGAGTATTCATCATTCAACACATGTAGTTGTCTAGCTAAGTTGTGGATTTGGGCGTATGCGTTTTCAAATCCCATAACAAATCAAGAAAAGTTTGATTTGGTCAAGTACTATCATATTAGTCAGGGTAGGACTAGTAATTTTGCAGTAACAAATGACTCCCAAAATGTTGGTGGCTCACATTACATTCCCAACGCCGGTCAGTTCTGTTCATTAGAGTCACTCAGGGACCATGCTCATGGACAGTCTAGTTTGATATGTATGCTCTGGATAAGAAAGACAGGGAAAGGGCAAGGTTTAGGGTCTCACACCAGCAATACAGTGATTTGGCTTAAATGTGACACATGTCATTTCTGACCACAATCCACAAGCTCCCTGACTGACCAGGAAGTAGTCATGATCTTGCCTGTCTTCAAAGAGATAATGAAGCACAACTTCCCATGAGGGAAAATGGGTATTAGTGAACAGTAGAAAGGTTGGCCTCTGGTGGAATCTGTACAACAGTTTGAATATGGAAAAAAAAATAAGATTGGAATTCTCTATTAGTCTATAAACTACATATGCAAGTCAGTTTCATGGCATGAATCCAGGCCTAACTAGAGACTGCTCTTAGAGAAGGTCATAGCTCTTTTGGGAAAGTGGTGTAATTAACAGTTAGATCAATTACTCTAAGACAAAAGATTCAGATCACCAGGTTAAACCTCTTGTGCTTTTAATCTATAAGATGTGGCGGGAAGTGCACGATTCTAGCCTCATATCTACCGCTCTATAACTTCAGACAAATTGTGACATCACCTCTGTACATGAAGTGGTTCGATGAAAAGTCCTCTTATCTTCCTTTCGTTCCAAGATTCTGTGATTCTATGAATTATAACCTTCATTTGGATTTATATAATATTGACCAGCATACGGTGTGGTGGAAAAAAAATACTGGGAAATATTAGTGATAATAGGGCTAGCCTTAAAATGGAACATGTATAAGTTATGTAATGAGTTCCCTTTAATACTATACATATTTCTCTTTGGTGCCAGAGTTGAGTTACCACCCCTAAATTAGCTGAAATGCCAACATCACGGTCTGGATGGAAGTCCCTCACGTGGTGCTGGGAGGGAGCAGAGCAGTAATGATAAATCGTAAAGGACAGGGACTCTGGCTTTTCACCTGCCTGGTCTCTGTAGCTTTCGGGGTCCTGTCTATTTGGATCGATGGTTTGCTAATTACAAACTGTCTCTGGAAGGCTCCAGCATACTCTCTGGTGATTCATGGTTCTGCATTGATTTTCACATAAGCTAAGATGCAGTTGCACAATTTAAGCACTTGGAAATTGGTCATCAATGAACTATCTGGGACTTAATAGATTTGATAACACTTGAAGACCCTTTATGTGTTGATTTTTGGATTATGCTACCTCATATAATGGAAGCTGATGCTTATGTCCTATTTCTCTACCTTTATAAAGAACTCCAGTAAGGATAGGTTCTGATTTATGGCTAGACTTCTATAGGCAGCCTGAGATGAAACAAAGTCTAAAAATCAGTTCAGTTTGTCCCAGGCTACTTATTCAGAGAACATTTATGTTACTTAGACCTGAAGTTGACACACTAGTAAAGTAGTCTTCATTTTAAATGGGGAGTCCTCTACACTGTGAGAGGATCTCAATCACCAAACTGTAAACCAAGTTGAGTTCTTTCGATCATAAGTGTTAATTTAAAAAAAAAAAAAAAAGTTAGGTTGTCTAATAGATACCTGGATTGAATGATCTAAAACTGTGTGTGTGCGTGTGTGTGTGTGTGTGTGTGTGTATACGTGTATATGTATATATATGTATATATATTTGTATTTGGAAAGCAACATGTTCTTGATAAACAGGGTGCTTGATCTAGCTGATGGGGGCTTCCTGGCCTAACACCCCAACTCCAGCTCCAGCTCCAACTTCTTCTGATCTTCCGAGGTTGTGCCGAAAGCAAGTTGGTGCCATGCCAAGGCACCAAGGAACACATGTAGGAACTCTTGCAGAAACAACAGTCTCTGGAATTGCACTTCAGCATATTGGTTGAGAATCTGGACTTCAGAGGCCCTACACTGAGACCTAAATCCATTTTGAACACTTCCATTTATCATTGGTATTATCTCTAACCTCTTTAATCCTGCTTCCTTATATGCAAAATCAAGATAATTATACCTAACTTAAAGAGCCCTCCTGAGGAGAAAATGAGAGTAAGGAAATTAGTGAGGTGGCTTGGCATGTAGTAAGCATACAATAAATGTTAGCTCTTTCTCCTCCTTCTAATAAGCGACATGTCTTATTCAAACTGCACATTTTAATAAATCAATAGGAAAATTGGTGCTAGTTTTGGTCAGTCATTGATGCAGTGATATCTAGTTTTACATCCTAAATTTAAGAAATGATTCATATACAAAAGAAAAACATCAACACAAAAGAAGCCAATATTACAGATGGAAGGAACATTATTTCATTCATTACGTTTATTCCTCTCTATGTAACTTAAGTGTCATTTGTCTGGGTGACAAATCTATCCCCAAATCTTCTGGTACTGTGAGGCCATTCCTTCTTGGATACTTAAATGAAAATAGTTTGAAACCATCCCATCAATACTCATGGGAATCCATCATGGGGATTCTTGGGCTCTGATCATTTCTCTTCATTAACTCTTTTTTTTTTTTTTTTTTTTCTTGCACTTGCTGCATTCTCCAAATCCTTTACATTTCTTGCCAGTGATTATCTTCTTTTACTTAGATTTGACCCAAGCTGTCCCTAAAGAATCATTTATACAAAGCAGATGTGTGAAGGTATAAGCGGTTCAAGACTATGCCCAACACATGCTTGTTCTTACCAGCCATTGCTTAAGCCCTGTGATGGCTAGTTTTGCATGTCAGCTTGACTGGGCTATGGTACCCAGTTATTCAATCAAATATTAGGTATTGCTGTGAAGGCATTTTGTAAATGTGCTTAATAGCTACGATCGGTTGACTTCGAGCAAAGGAGATTTTCCTCAACAAGATGAGTGGTCTTCCCCCACTCAGCTGAGAGGTCTTAAGAGCAAGAGTGAGGTTTCCCTGAAGAATAAGAAATTCTTCCTAAGACCGCAACATCAGCCCCTGCCTCAGAGTTCCACCCTGACTCCTAGCCCAACACACAATTGTGTAATGCCAATTCCTTGAAATAAATAATCTACCGATATATATATATATATATATATATATATATATATATATATATATGTGTGTGTGTGTGTGTGTGTGTGTGTATATATATATCCTATAGCTTTTGTTTCTCTGAAGAACCCTGACTATTGATAGAGGCCTTGTTCTCACTTGAAATTTCCCACCCATATTATTTTCTTTCATAAAGCAGGTTTTAGAGAAAAAACTGATAACAACAATTTGCAACACTTCTTATTATTAATAATATAGGTCACCACTTACTCAGCACCGGTATGTGTCAGCCAAATCATTATTCCTGTACTTTAATGCCCACTCCTACTCAACCACCTGCCTGTAGGCTGTTGGTCCATCAAGGCCATGCCGATTTCAACCAGATGATATACACTTGGAAAGGATGCTTGTCAGGGTTGCTTACCCAAAGAGCATCCAAAAGTGTACGACTTCAGTACTGGAAACTCTACTCCTTCTTCTGGACCAAGATTTTGTTATAGACAATCCTTTGGAGGAGAGAGCTTGAAAGGGAAGTGATAATAATTCAGCCACTAGGACACCCAACATTTTATCAAAACTTTCTTGATAGATAAGCAAAAAACAGTGACCTAAATTTTTAATAAGTACAGTCTTGAGAAATGTCCCCAGGGAGCAGACCTGGGATGTAGTTCCCCAGTGGGGGGCCACTGGGCACCTGCAGGATGTGGTAGAAAAAAGAGTGCAAAGAAAGGCAGGAGCCTGCCAAAGGAAGCGTCAACTCCTTCACACTTGAACTGGTTCCAATCACACCTGCTCCCTTTAGGGGAAGCCTTTCCATTAAATAATGATTGTGACGACTTGGCAGGCAGACTAAGTTTGGATGCAGGTAGATTATCAAAAGGAATTTTTTCCCTAATAACTATACTCTCTCCTGCACTGCAAAATATTTTCTCCTCTCCTGGCTTTTTTCTCCAGGGTCTCATAGAAAGGAAAAGGTGATTATCTTCCAGCCTAATGTTAGTCCCTGCAGTTGTTCCTTTGGCCTCATCATCTTCTCTTGCTTTCTCAAGAACCCTTTTCCATCTGTCTTTCCTTTCGTTGTCTTTTCCTCAACCTTGGGTCTTCCTTTTCTAATGTACCTAAGTGCCCTCCATCTTGCCAAAAACCTTTCCTACATCTTGCTTTCTCTGCTCCTAGCTCACTGTCAAATACGTTCATAGTTTCCCTCCCTTTCTTTACTGTCCTTAACTCAAAGCAATGCAGAATCTGTATGTTTCAGTGCATTAGAACCCTCCAAGAATCCTTTAAGCCAGGTGTGAAAAGCAACAGTCTTTCTTCAGTTCTTGCCTTACTTGGCCCCTTTGCAGCTCAGCACATCTAGCCACAAAGTACTTTGCACCCTTTCGCACTTTGGTGTCCTTGACACTTGCTGGTTTTTCTTCATCTCCCCTTTATTGGTTGTACTTCCTCTTCCCATCCCCTAAATGCCAATTTACTTAAAGATTTAGATCTTCCTTTTCTGTAATTGTAGTCAGTCAAGATTTATCCCTACGTCAGAACTTCATCTATTATCTCTAGATAGATAGATCTCTGACTACTGGTCTAGAACTCTCTTCTGAATTCCATTTTCACAAACATCTCTAGCTGCCTACTGGATGTTTCCACTTGGAAGTTTTTCTACCACATCACACTTAGAGCATGTGCAAACAAAGGGCTTGTCCATAGTCACAAAGTAGTATCTCTCCCCCAAATATCCCTTATTTTCGCCTAGTTACTGGGCTTACACACGTTAGAGCGCCTCCATTGGGACCCTCAAAATCTTCCTGACTCATCTTCAGAATGACTTTTATAGTAGATGCTTTCATTTCCCCATTACCATTCCACCTCTAATCTCCAGCATCTGGGTCTAGATTACCGTCCTCTTCCCTCCCCTGACCCGTCCAACAAACTGGTGCCAGGGCAAATAGGTTGTAATACCATTTTTTTTTTTTTGCCAGTTATTCCTTCCTCCATAAATAGCGGTTGAGGAATAAGGTCCAATTTCCTTCCCCTTGCATTCAGTACCCTCTTGCATTCAATTCTAATCTTACTCTCTAAACTTCACGTTACAGTGACCTGTAATCATTGGGTGACATATCATTTCCTTACATTATTGCCTCTAGGCATGATATTTTTACTTCTTTGGAATACTTTCCTCCTGTTCTTTTCTCCCATTCATCCTTTGGTGTCTACCTCAAATTTTGACACTTATTTGCCTGCTTCAGTTGCCAGGAAGTCCTATTTTTTTCTGAATGTCTGAAGCATTTCTAAGCCCAAAAGTATTTCTATCTAGATATGTTTATGTCAATATATGTCTTGCTCAGCAGACCTTAAACTCTTAAAGTCAGCAACTGGAAATTCTCAATATCTAAAAGAGTATTTGTTGCTGTTGATACAAAAGACTCTTGGATAGCTTTATTTCTACAACAAAAAGGAAACAGCATTTTGTAGTGGTTAAGAGTGCAGCTGTCAGGCTTGGGTTTGTACTTCAACTCTGCTGTGCATTAGCTGTGTGACCTTGGTCATGTTATTTCAACTTGCTAAGCTTTATCTGAAAAACGCAAATAATAATAGCACCTGCCTCAAATGATTGTGAGAATGAAAGAGATCATGTATGTGAAGTGTTCAGAATACTGCACACATTAAGGAGTCAGGAAATGTTAGCTATTTCATAGTGGGTACTCAATACATGCATGATGAAGGACTGAATTAGTATTGTATCACCAAAATTAGAAAATTATGCCCTTTATAATTTTAACATGTTCTTCAAGTCATATTTCTACATTAGTTTATCAAGACTTGGATTGGCAGACTGAAATTAAATGTGTATTGCTGAATTACTTTTCACCAGGCTTGAGCTGAGAAAAGTCAGTAATATTTATTAAGTGAATGTCGAATGTACAATGTTGTAAGAAGTTTATAGTGCTTTGGGGTTCATATTAGACTGAGTGCATATTTCGATAGAAAAAGCAGATTAGAGAAATTTGAGTCTTAACTCTGTTAATAATTAGCTTGCTGATTTGGGTGGGTGGGGAGGTGCTTTACTTCTGTGAGTTTTCGTTTTTTAGCCTTTCTGAAATGTAGTAAAAATTAAGTAAAAGGATATATATATATAATATTTAAATATTATGTTCTGTAAACAAAAATGCCATATAATTGATGCCTTTCCTTGAGTACTTTACCTTTAAAAGGGTTGTAATGTAATTTTTAATAGGCTTTAAACTATTTTTACTTACTTCATTACTTGAAATATATTTTCTTCTGTTTTCTAAAACTCTGGGTCTTTGTTTACTAGGAGCCTTTTTTCTGGTTAATGCAATATAAATGTATTGATTGCTTACTATGTGCCAGAAACTATGCTAGGCATACATAAATATACACACACATGGGCAATGTGATAGTGTTTAATGAAAGTATTACTAAAGTGCTAAGTGAACACAGAAAAAGGAGTAATTAAGCCAGACACAGAAAAGCAAATATTGCATGATCTAACTTACATGTGAAATCTGAAAAAGTCAAACTAATTAGAAACAGAGTAGAATGGTGATTGTCGGGGCCAGAGTATAAGAGAAGGAAATGAGAAGATATTGGTGAAAGGGTACAAAGTTTCAGTTATACAAGGTGAGTGAGTTCTGAGATCTAATGTACAACACGGTCACGGTAGCTAATACTGTGCATATACTGGAGATTTGTTAAGAAGATAGATCCTAAATTAAATATCCTCATGACCTACACATATATACACACAATGGTAACTGTGTCGAGGTGATGGGTAAGTTGTTTAACCTGATCTTTTCGCAACGCATGCGTATGTCGAAACATCAAGTTGCACGCCTTGAATGTATACAATTTTATTTTTAAGGAAGCTTCATGCCCAGGGCAGAGCCCATTGCAGGGCTTGAGCTCAAGACCCCAAGATCAAGACCTGAGCTGAGATCAAGAGTCCGACACTTAACCAACTGAGCCACCCAGGCTCCTAAATGTATACAATTTTTGTAGGTCAAAAATATTTCAATAAACTTGCTGTTTTAAAAAGGAGTAATTAATTCTTTCCTTAGAGGAAAGCAGCAAAACTCTGAGAAATTGACATTTTTCCTGGACTTTAGTGCTTACGTAGGAGTTTGCCGGATACACACGAGGGTGGGTACACTTGGCAGGAGTAACAGCATAAGCCAAAGCAGGGAGGTTTGCATGTGCTATTGTATTTAGGAAATCATAAACGCTCTGCTGTGGTTAAAGCACTGAAGTGTGTGTGTGTGTGTGTGTGTGTGTGTGTGTGTTAGTGGCAGTGGTGTGCTCGAGTCAGCTGGCACAAGCTTACTCACGAAAGTCCATTGTCTACATCTATTCCTGTTTTTGCATTCACTGATATCACATTGGTAACCTGAGATTTGCCATTGTGGGAGTATTTACACCAGGAAAATTGGCAAACACTGCAAAGCAGGGTTGTTGTTATGGCTGTTGGAATTTTCTTTTAGAGAGCTGGTTGTTAAACATTCATCAGTACACGACTTGCTACAAGTGGCCGTTTTGACAAGGTTGATCCGAATAGTTAAATAAGGCGATATTGTGAGTGGTTTGGCAGGATACGCTGAGTTTGAATCTTAGATAAGTGCCATTTATAATTTATACTGACATGGGCAGAACCTCTAAGGAATAAGGGAATGTTGCAAAGGGGTAACAAAAATACATTTAAACATTTTGATACATTTAAATGTATTTAAAAATACATTTTAAAAGGAGGTTTAGAAACCTAATTTTCAGGGCAAATGGTTCTAAGCTGGGTGAATAGATCAGCATTAGCAATACTCAGGGTAAGATGTAAAAACCTTTGGAAAATACTTGATTGTCTTGTCATCCAAAATAAAATATTCTCTGCAGTTGTAAGAATTCTAAGAGTCATTTCTACTATGTAAACATTTCTTGGTACTGCTGACATTTCCTCTTGACAACACTTCATCTTTCAGGCAATAACAGGTAAACATTGAGCCTATAAAATTATTTTTATAAAACCTTTTGTCCTTGTGTTCTTTTAGAAAAAGTGACTAGTGAAGCCTTTAATATGTGATAAGAAGTATACTAAAGTGTAGAAGTGGCAAATTAGGTAACTTCTTTTAAATAGATGATCAATCACAGTTCTGTGGGGCTTGGTTGTTCTCGAAATAAGATAGTCAATGAAGGCAAATTAATTACTCTGCTAATCTTGAATATGTTTTAACTATGCGATATTAATCTGAAAGGAAGAACAAGAATAAGGAGAGATCAGAAGACAGAAGAAAAGAGAAAGACATTTTTAAAATCCAGTAGAGGAAAACGGTATAAGTTGATACATGCCCACAATTGATTTTTAATAGATGATCCATTTTAATTTTAATTTTTTTAAATTTACATCCAAATTAGTTAGCATATAGTGAAACAATGATTTCAGGACTAGATTCCTTCGTGCCCCTTACCCATGTAGCCCATCCCCCCCCCACAACCCCTCCAGTAACCCTCAGTTTGTTCTCCATATTTATGAGTCTCTTCTGTTTTGTCCCCCTCCCTGTTTTTATATTGTTTTTGTTTCCCTTCCCTTACGTTTATCTGTTTTGTCTCTTAAAGTCCTCGTATGAGTGAAGTCATATGATATTTGTCTTTCTCTGACTGACTAATTTCACTTAGCATAATACCATTTCCATCCATGTAGTTGCAAATGGCAAGATTTCATTCTTTTTGATTGCCGAGTAATACTCCATTGCATATATATATATATATATATATATATATATATATACCACATCTTCTTTATCCATTCATCCATCAATGGACATTTGGGCTCTTTCCATACTTTGGCTATTGTTGATCTTTCTGCTATAAACAAGGGTGTGCCTGTGCCCCTTCAAAACAGCACACCTGTATCCCTTGGATAAATGCTTAGTAGTGCAACTGCTGGGTCATAGGGTAGTTCTATTTTTAGTTTTTTTGAGGAACCTCCATACTGTTTCCCAGAATGGCTGCACCAGCTTGCATTCCCAGCAACGGCACCACTCTTAACTACCAATCTATAACATAGTGCTTCTGAAAGTGTGAGCCCTTGAACAATAGCAGCAGCCTTACCAGGAACTTGTTAAAAATCCAGATTTTACAACAGGAGGGAGGCTGGAAAATTCACAAATACATGGTAATTAAACACCACACACCTGAACGACAAACAGATCAAGAAGAAATCCAAAGGGGAATTTAAAAATGTCTTGAGACAAATGATAATGAAAACAAAAAATACTAATACTTAAAGGATGCAGAAAAAGGAATTCTAAGACCTAAGTTTATAGAATGAATGCCTACCTCAAGAAAAAAAAATTAAGTGAACAATTTAACTTTACACACAAGGAACTAGAAAAGGAAGAACAACCTAAACCTAAAATTAGGAGGAGGAAGGAAATAACAAAGATTAGATCAGAAATAAATGAAATAGAGAAGAAAAACAATGGAAAATATCAATAAAACTAACAATTGGTTCTTTCAAAAGATAAACAAATTTGACAAGCCTTTAGCTAAACTAATGAAGAAAATAATAGATGAACCAAATAAACAAAATGATAAATGAAATACAAGACTTTACAATAGATACCAGCGAAGCATAGAGGGTCCTAAGAGATTACTAGAACAATTATATGTCAATAAATTGGACAACCTTGAAAAAAATGGATAAATTCCTGGAAACATAAAACCTGCCATTATGAAATCTTGAAGAAAGAGAAAATCTCAACAAACCAATAATGAGTAAGGCGATTGAATCAATAATCGAAAACCTTCCAACAAAGAAAAGCCCTGGACCACGTGGCTTCACTGGTGATTTCTTCACTGGTGATCCTTTCATTTAAAAAAGAATTAATGTTAATCCTTCTCAAGTGTTTCTAAAAAATTAAAGAATAGGGAACAATCTCAAATTCATTTTATAAGGCCAACATTACTCTGATATCCAAGTCAAATAAGGAAAAGAAAAGAAACTATGCGAAAAAAAAAAAAACTGTAGGGCAACATTCTTGATAAATATAGATGCAAAAACTCTCAACAAAATACTAGCAAACTTAATTCAATAGCACATTAGAAGGATCTTACAGCATAATCAGGTGGGATTCATCCCTGGGATGCAAAGATGGTTCAGCATACATCAATCAATAAACGTGAAGCCTCATATTAATAGAATGAAAGGTAAAACCTGTATGATCATCTCGATATACAAAAAGCATTTGACAAAATCAAAATCCATTCCTGATAAAAAATCGCAAAAAATTAGATATAGAAGAAAAATACCTCAACATAATAAAAGCCATTATGACAAGCCCATGGCTAACATCATAGTCAATGGTGAATGGTTAAAAGATTTTCTTCTAAGATAAGGCACAAGACAAGGGCACCCAATCTTACCCTTCCTATTCAATATAGTACTGGAAGTCCTACCCAAAGCAGTTGGGCAAGAAAATTAGCATCCAAATGGCATCCAAATTAGAACCAAATAATATTGTCTCTGTTTGTAGACGATATTGTCTTATATATGTAAAAAAAAAAAAATCCTGAAGGCCACCAAAAATAACTGTTAAAACTAATAAATGAATTACTGAAGATGTAGGGTACAAAGTCAACATACTAAAATTAGTTGTGTTTCTACACACTAACAATGAATATGTAAAGAAGAAATAAAACAATCCCATTTATAATAGCATGAAAGACAATAAAAGATTTAGGAATAAATTTGAGAAAGAAATTTTTCTTTTGTGCACCAAAAACTAGAAGATATTGATGAGGGGCACCTGGGGGGGCTCGGTTGATTAAGCCTCTAACTCTTGATTTTGGCTCAGGTCATGATCCCACAGTTCATGAGATTGAGACCCAGTCTGGGCTCCACGTTGAGAGTTCAGAGCTTGCTCGGGATTCTTTCTCTCCCTCTCTCTCTGCCCCCACCCTTTCTTGCATGTTCTCTCTCTCTCTCTCTCTCTCTCTCTCTCTCTCTATCTCTCTCTCTCTCAAAATAAATAAACATTAAAAAAATAAAACATTGTTAAAAGAAGATGCTGATGAAAGAAATTGAGAAAGACACAAATGAATGGAAAGAGACATATCTGCACTTCCATGTTCATGTAATATTTAATATTGTTAAAATGTCCATACTATGCAAAGCCATCCATAGACTCCATCTAAACCCTATCAAGATTCCAATGATATCTTTTACAGATACAAAAAAAACAATACTAAAATTCATATGGAACCACAAAAGACCCCAGATAGCCAAAGAAATTTTGAGAAAGAAGGGCAATATTAGAAATATCACATTTCCTGATTCAAACTATATTACAAAGTTATAGTAATCAAAACAGTATGGTATTGGTATACAAACAAAATAGATCGATAGAACGGAACTGAGAGATCAGAAATAAACCCATGCATATACAGGCAGCTAATATTTGACAAGAAAGACAAGAACACTTAATGGGGAAAGGAAAGTCTCTTCAGTAAATCATGTTAGGAAAACTGGTTGTTCACATACAAAAGAATGAAACTGGAACCCTGTCTTAAGCATTTACAAAAATTAAAAATGCATTAAAGACTTAAATGCAAGATTTGAAACGATAGCACTCCTAGAAGAAAACATAGAAAAAAACTTTTTGGTAAGGGTCTAGGCAATGATTTTTTTTTTTTGGATATGACACCAAAGCACAATCAACAACGACAAAAATAAACAAGTGAGAGCACATCGAAATAAGAAGCTACTGCACAGCCAAAGAAACCATTGACAAAACTGAAAGGTAACCTTTGAGATGGGAGAATACGTTTGCAAACCACATATTGATACGGGGTTAATGTCCAAGATATACGGAACACATACAACTCAATAGCATGAAAACAAATAATCCAATTTAAAAGTGAGCAGAGGACTTGAATAAACACTTTCCCAGAAAAGATATTCACGTGGCCAAAAGGTATATAAAAAGGTGCTCCACATCACGAAGCATCAGGGAAATGCGAAATCAAAACCACAATGAGATATCACCTCATACCTGTTAGCATGGCTATCATCAAAAAGACCAGAAATAACCAGTGCTGTCAAAGGATGCGGAGCAAAGGGAACTTGGGTACACCACTGGTAGGAATGTAAATTAGTACACAGCTATGGAAAAGAGTATAGAGATTCCTCAAAACTTAAGAATAAAAATACCGCATGATCCAGCAACTCCACCTCTGAGTTGACGTATATCTGAAGGAAATGAGATCACTATCTCAGAGACATATCTGCATTTCCATGTTTACTGCGGCATTATTCACAGTAGCCGAGACATGGAAACAATCTAAGTGACCATTAATGGCTGAGTAGAGAAAGAAAACATGGTTTATATATATATATACAATGGACTATTATTAAACCATAAAAAAAGAAGAAAGTCCTGCCACTTATAATGACATGGATGAAACTTGAGGTCATTTTGCTAAGTGAAATGAGTCAGACAGAGAAAAACGAGTACTGTATGATCTTGCTTATATGTGGAATCTAAAATAAAATAAAAAAAAAAAAAACACCTGAACTCATACAAACAGAGTAGATTGGTGGTTGCTAGAGGTTGGGGCTGGGGGGGTGGATGGGTGAAGGTGGTCTAAGGGTACAAACTTCCAATTATAAGAGGAATAACTTCTAGAGATGTAATGCACAGCATGGTGACTGTAGCTAACAATACCTTATTGTATCTTTGAAAATTTCTAAGAGAATAAAGGTTAAAAGTTCCCAATCCACGCACAGAATTGTACTGTATGAGATAATTAATGCGTTAGCTAACCTTATTGTAGTAATTATTTTGCAATATATACATATGTCAACGCATCAACTTATACAGCTTAAACTTACACAAGGTCATTTGTCAATTATGTATCAATAAAGCTAGAAAAGTTAAAAAATAAAGAACAATCGGACAAACAAAACCCCAACTTGAACCACGTGACTATAAAAGAGAGAGAGAGAGAGAGAGAGACGCAGATTTTATGCCCCACCCCAGACCTCCTGAATCAGAAAATCTGCAGTGGGGCCCATTATCTGGATTTTTAACAAGCCCATCAGATGATTCTGTTTCCTGATAAAGTTTGAGAACCACTGCCCTATAATATACTAAAGATAGCTAATATTCTAATGAAGATGATCTTATATTAAACCACCTGTGGATGCATGTCGCAACGAGTAGAGTGATTAGAAAAGCCTCACACATGTCGAAAAAGCAAAAACTCTTTGTTTGACTTCCACTATGATTGTGCTCTTCACATTCCACAGCAAGAAAAAAAAATGCACCCTGCGACAAACTAAAACCAACAGGATCACCTTGTTAGGGTTGGTTATGGTACAGGCAGGTCTTCAAAAGAATAAAGCCTCGGGGCGCCTGGGTGGCGCAGTTGATTAAGCGTCCGACTTCAGCCAGGTCACGCTCTCGCGGTCCGTGAGTTCGAGCCCCGCGTCGGGCTCTGGGCTGATGGCTCAGAGCCTGGAGCCTGTTTCCGATTCTGTGTCTCCCTCTCTCTCTCTGCCCCTCCCCCGTTCATACTCTGTCTCTCTCTGTCCCAAAAATAAATAAAAAAACGTTGAAAAAAAATTAAAAAAAAAAAAAAAGAATAAAGCCTTTACTATTTCCCATTATCCTGGACTCTTAAGAAAGGCAATCATTTGATGCCTGCTTGTGGCTATGCTGATGTCTGCAGATATGTGATAATCTTCTTGACTCGATAACCATCAGAGAAAGTTGCTGTTTTCTACCATGATAAGAACAATACGCTTACATTGGTAGTTGTGTGTATGTGTGTGTGTGTGTGTGTGTGTGTGTGTGTTTAAATATCTGTTATGTATTTTATTTGGTGACATGGTGATTCAAGCCTTCTGAAGGCTAATTCTGCTCCATTTATCTGTTGCTTCATAATAACCCACCCCACAACTAAGCAGTTTAAATAATCTGCTATTATCACTTATGGTTGAGCAGGCTTAGCTGGGTGGTTCTCACCTGAGGTTTCTCATACAGTTGCATTCAAGTGATGGCTGACACTGATGTTATCTGGGAGCTCTACTGGGCCGGATGTTGAAGATGGCTCATTTACATGTGAACCAAAGCTCAGTAGGGCCTGTTGACCAGTGCCCCTAAACATGGCCTCTCCGGGTGACTTAGATTTTTCTTAGATTATGGTAAATGAGTGAGTTGTCCCCAAAGGGGTTGTCTCCAAAGAAAGTATTCTAAGAGACCCAAGTAGAAGCTACAAGTCTTCTGGTAATTTACTTTAAGAAGTCCTAGAACAGGGGTGCCTGGGTGGCTCAGTTGTTGAACGTCCGACTTCAGCTCAGGTCACGATCTCACAGTTCGTGAGTTCGAGCCCCGCGTCAGGCAGCTTGGACCCTGGAGCCTGCTTCAGATTCTGTGTCTCCCTCTCTCTGCCCCTCCCCTGCTCACACTCTGTCTCTCTCTCAAAAATAAATAAACATTAAAAAAATTTTTAGAAGTCCTAGAACATAATTGCTGCCACACTAAGACCAGCCCAGATTCAAGGGGATAGGAATTAAACTCAATCCACTGATGTGAGGAGTATAATGTAAGTAAGGAAAGGACTAGACAGGGGCCATCTTTGGAGACTATCATAGCCTCTTTTATACTCTTTGAAAGTAAATATTTTCTTTCCTTTTCTAGATGCATCTTCCTTTCAGTTTTCCTTTGACAATATAATCCTTCAGCTAAGTCTTGAACTTAAGCAAAGGTTAGCCATTATCAAGAACTGCGTAGTCCGAGATTTTATGCTTTTGGCAAGTGAATGGACAGTGGTAGAAAACGTGACACACCTGGATTGGAGATAAATGACAGCGTATTACTCCACACACTAGAAATAACCAGCACGTCAGCAGATTTTCCCTTTGGTTCCTTGTGCCCCAATTCCCACAAGGAGACATGAAGGGGACCCGAAGACACCTGAACACATGGCAGTTTGCGTTACAGGAGTGACACCTTGACCTTAGGCAGCCCAAGTCTTTCATCATGAGCAGCAAGCAAACTTACCCTCTGCTCCAGAAGGAGACACTATCTCTCTCTTCTAAGGCTGTTAGCTATAAAAATATCCTTGAAACGACTGTCAAGAACAAAGACAGTCATATCTCACTTGTAAGACATGCAGATATTTGTGAATTATCATCCAATAGTCATGTGATGATGGTCACGGTAGGTGTGGATATAGTGGGGAAAGGGTGGGCCCCCCCAGTCAGAGAAAGGAAGCAAGAGAAAAATATTTCTGTTGGGGGAGATGTTAGGAGTTCAGATGTAAAGATGTGGCTGGAGAAGTAAAGGGGGCTAAAACAACCTTGAAGAAGTATCCACGTATGTTTAAGGTTTAGAATTTATTCTGCAGGCAGTTCTACACAGCTCAAAGCCTTTTATGAGGGAAAAGACATAGTCATAGCTGCATTCTTATAAGCTTACTCTGATAGGATCTGTGGAAGATTTAAATTCCTGGAGGAAGCACTGATTTAAAGGAACATAACTGAGGTGAGGTTGAGCTGAGACAGGATGATGGGAGTGGAGAAACACTGGTACCTATGCCAGATGTGAAGCAAATAGACTCCTTATAGATAAACTAGGCCACCGGTAACACCTCTTAGCACAATGCATTGTCATTATCTGGTAAATGTCTCCCCCGTTAGCCTCTTAACTTCTCTGGGGAAGAATCACGGTATATTTTTCTTTATATCCCCTGTGTCCGATTCAGTTTTGTCTGATGGATCAGTTAATGTTTATATTGCATCATACATAGGATAGGGTTTAGACTGCACCAAAACTGTAGAGATTAGAGGCAAGTAAAGAAAGCACTAGTCCTTATGGAACTCGCAGTCTAGTGGAACAGACAGATAATAAATTAATAAACAAGTAGATCTCTAGCATTATGCCAGGTGGTAATATATGCCATGAAGAAAAGTAATATCGGACCAGGGATGGTGGAGGAGGTTGCTATTTTAGATAGGGTGGTCAGGAAAATCTTCCTTGAGAAAATCATCTCAGGGATTCTATTCCTTCTTTGCTCAAGGTATATGGTAGGGGTAGGTGGCTATTTTGGATATGCAGAGGTAGTCCAGAGGCCATACGGAGGTCTTAATGAACCTACATGGAAGTCCCCAGCAGTGTCTTAATTTGAGTTCATCCAGCAGCTGACTCTTAAACAAAGATTTATTCTGGGAGTGATCTCAGAAAACCTCAGCAGGCAAAGCAAGCAACTGAGGCAGAGACATGCAGGTACCCAATCCATGTGGGTAACTAGAGCTGAATCCCACGGGGGAACCCTGGGAGCCAGTGTGTAACCTCAGAGGTGTCCAGAGGTATACTGGGAAACGTTTAGTAATTGGCATGCTGGGGATAAACAGAGCCCTGATTTGTAGTGTTTGTCAATTTCTTTGGCATAAATACTCCCACCATGGTCTATTTCAAGCGTGTGACACCACTACGCGTGGAGTTGGGACATAATGCACAGTAGCACATCACGACACACAAGTCCCACCATCCAGATCTAGTACACGCAAATAACCACAGGAGCGTAATAATAAGGGTATGTTTTTTCACCCTGCTTGATGGATGCTTTTAAGAGGCTTGATTCTCCTGCACTTTGGGGTTGTACCCAGTGAGGGCAGCACCAGCAATGGCACCCAGAGAGAACCTTCAGAAGGTGGCACTGGTAAGACCTGAGGGTTGGAGTAGAGGACTAGCAGGTATCTTCTTCCAGTAGATAGAAAAGATCCTGGGTCCTGATAAGGTGAAAGCAAGTGAGCTTTAAAACTGACCACCCCTCTGTTTGGGCTGGTAGAATTTTTAAGAGTTTAGGGTTCACCTCTAGGTTGGATCTTGTTCAGTGCTACCTTGTCTTATCTTTGCAGTAAAAGTTCCATACAGTAGTTCCCCCGTTATGCGTGGTTTTGCTTTCCGCAGGTTTTAGTTACCCATGGCCAACTGCACTCTGCAAGAAGACGGTCCTCCTTCTGACCTATCATCTGAAGGCCAATAGTAGCCTAAGGCTATGTCATTCACCTCACATCGTCTCATCACGTAGGCATTTTATCATCTCACATTATCGCCAGAAGAAGGGTGCGTCCGGTACAGTCAGATATTCAGAGACCACATTCACATAACTTTTATTACATGATATTACTGTGATTGTATTAATCATTAGTTATTGTTGTTAATCTTTTACTGTACCTAATTCATAAATTAAACTTGATCGTAGGCTTGTGCGTATAGGGGAAAACATAGCACATATAGGGTTCGGTACTCTCATGGCTTCAGGTATCCCCTGGGGGTCCTGGGATGTACCTCCCACAGATAAGGGGGGACTGCAGTATGCACAGCAGCTGAGGTGTGTTTGGGGAAACAAAAGAGAGAATGGCCAGTTCTTTGCAGATAGCAAGACGGTGAAAGAACGGTAGCTGTAGGGCTGAGAATCAAGGTGTTTATTAGTACTTGGAAGTCAGGAGTAGCATAGAAGGAGACACAAGGGAGTGGGACTCTGAAGCAGTCATGCCAAAATACCCCTTTTCCACAAACACTCCAGGCAGAGGTGATTCCTGCAGGGGGTGCTGGTGAGATCCTACTGTCCTGCACATGCAATCAAAGCGGCAAAATGCTGGGTGACACTGGCATTTTTCAAAAATGGGGGAATTGGGGACTTATCAGCACATTGAGGAACTCTCCTGGCCAGCTTTTTCATTTTTTTACCTATTTAAACATTCTAAGTGTCATTGATACTTTAAATCTAATATACATTCAACACCCATTTTTTGAGCCTTCCTTTCCGAAATACCAGACACTAGCCTGGAATTATTACGACATGGAGGAAATCAGTACGATCGCTTTACCAATTAAGGATATGGTACCTTAGCTGCATTTAAATAACAGAAAGGCTTGCATCGGTTCAAAGCACATTTCTATCCTGTTTGCTTGCCTTTCCCAAGAGATGCAGTTAACCAGCCCCACAGAACTGATGGCATGCCTAAAGGTACTGGGGTCTGTACCAAGGCCAATTTCAGTTTTGAAAACGTGCCCAGCCCTAAGCCAAACCACTGAATATAAGTCATTGTCTTATTTTTTTTTTAATTTTTTTTTTTTTTTTTTGCAAGAGAGAAAAAGACAGAGAGGGTGAACGGGAAAGGGAGCACAGGGAGACAGAGAATCTCAAGCAGGCTCCATCCCATGGCTCTGGGATCTTGACCTGAGCTGAAATCAAGAGTTGGACGCTCAACCAACTGAGCCACCCCGGGGCCCCTGTCATTGTCGTATTTAATGCAAATTTCCCCTATCTTCTAGAGAACCAGCTTCCTCATCACAATAGAGGAAATTAGAGCCACACAGGATCTCAGAGCTGGGTAGAACCTCAGAAGCCACTGATTGTCTTACTTGCACTTCGTAAGTCAGCCAGGGCCAGGTATCTGGCTTCTTTTTTTTTTTTTTTTTTTTTTTTTTTTGGAAAGCTGAGCGCCATGGTGGAAAAAGTGTCAGATGTGAATAAGAAGACCAAGGTTAATTCCAGCTCCGCTTTTGTTTAAACGTATTTTTTTAAACAAGAATTTATTCATCCTCTACTCTCCTAGGCCCTATTCTAAGAAATAAAGCTATAGTGTTATCCATAATAGAAAAAGTTTCTGGCATCACGTAGCTCAGCTTAATTTCTGATGGGGGAATGAAGTAATAATACTACAACTAGTAAGTGCATTGATAAATAACCATGATAATTTTAAAAAGCATTCTTGCTGCTGTAGCAGAGGTAAATATCCACTAAAACCTGCTTTCTCTTTGCAGGCTGCACTCATAGCTGGGAAGTTGGCTGGACTGCCCTTATAGCTGCTTGTGTGGTCAGGGAACTCACTCTCCCTGCATGGCACGTAAGAGAAAACAAAAACAGTGTGTGTCCCTTTCAGGCCAAGTGTCTCTTTCCCTCCCGTGGAAGCCTTAGAAAAGGGCAGAGCCACTCTATGGAAGCATCCCGGGTCTTTGCGTTACTGCAGGGAGAAGAGTCACAATTCAATTAGGAATACCCACCTTGGACTGTTACATCTGAGAAATACACTCTTATTGCCTTTGAGTCATTCTACCCTGGGAAGCATCCGCCAGCCTTCCCTACCTAATATACCAATACAGCCTTGCAGAAAATAGTTCAGAATGGTATGCTAGGGATATGCCTTGGCTGGAGTCCAAGGCAACCTGAGAGTAGAATGATAGAAGTCCTGCCTGAGATGACATCTGTGCTGATAATGTCTGTCCAGTCATGTTAAGTCATGTCAAGTCCAGTCATGTTAAGATCTGGGGAAGAATATTTTAGGCGGTGGGAACAGCAAGTGTGAAACCCCTGAGGCACGAAGAGGTTTAACATGCCAGTAGAACAAACACAAGGCTCATGCGACTGGGGCAACATGAGCAACGGGAGACAATTTTGCAATGACGTCAGAGAAGTGAACGGGGGGGCGAGATCGTGTAGAGCCTTCTGGGTCATGGTAAGGAGTTTGGATTCTTTCCCGTGTATGAGTGGAGTGTTTTAAGATGAGGAGGAAACAGGATAGGTAGGGATCGATGTTGTAAAAAGAACACTCTTATTGCTGTGCATAGAATGGATTATCCTGGGGCAGAATAAAAATGAGATTTGTTTTTTTGTGTGTGATGCTTAATTTTATGTGTTGACTTGGCTGGGCTGAGGGATGCCTGGATAGCTGGTGAAACATTATTTTGGGTGTGTCTGTGAGGGTCCTTCCCGAAGAGATTGGCATTTGAATCTGTCAATAGACTGAGTAAACAGGATCCACTCTCACCAATATGACTGGGCTTCATCTAGTCTACTGAGGGTTCAAACAGACAAAAAGTCAGAGGAAAGGTCAATTCTCTCTCTCTCTTTCTCTCTCTCCTTGACCTGTTCATCTTCTCTTGCTCTTGGACATTAGGGCTCCTGGGTCTTGAGCCTCTGGGACATATACCAGGCCCCACCTGCCCACCTCACCTCAGGCCTTTTAATTCAGGCTGAATTATACCACTGAATTATGGCCCTGGATTTCCTGGTTCTCCAGCGTGCAAATGGCAGATTATGGGACTTCTTGACCTCCATTACTGTGTTAATCAGTTTTTTTTTTAAGTTTTTTATTTTAATTTATTTTGAGAGAGATAGAGCAAGTGGGGAAGGGGCAGAGACAGAAGGAGGCAGGAGAGACCAAGCAGGCTCCGTGCTGTCAGCTCAGAGTCCAACGTGGGACTCGAACTCACCAACGGTGTGAGATCATGACCTGAGCCTAAATCAAGAGTTAGTCGCTTAACCCACTGAGCCACCCAGGTACCCCTAGCCAATTTCTATAATAAACAAACAAAGAAAAAAACAAATCCTATTGGGTCTGTTTCTCTGGAGTATCCTTACTAAATACACTGCTAGAAGAGTTCAAACCCTTTAACATGGTTTACAAGGTTCTCTGTGGTCTGGTTCTGATTTCATCCTCAGTGCTAAACATTATCCTTCTTGTTTCACCAGGAATAGTCAGCTTTTTCAGTCCCTGCTTCTTTTTTCTCTGGGACTGTATATATTGAACTTTTTGCCTAGAACACCTTTCTTCCACAACTCTCTTCTCTCTATCTCTATGTGGGACTCTAATCAACCCTCTCGGCTCCTTTCGAGCTCCAGTCGTTTTGAGCTACCTTTAGATCTGAGATTTTTTTTCAAGTTTTATTTATTTAAGAAATCTCTACACCCAGTGTGGAGCTTGGACCCGTGACCCCAAGACCAAGATTCGCACGCTTTTCCAACTGAGCTATCCAGGCACTCCTAGATCTGCTATCATGCCATAGAGTATCTTATGCCTGGGCCTTTGAACATGATATTTTACTCCATCCTGTTAACTTCTATTTATTATTCCAGTCTCAGTTTAGCTGGTACTTCATTTAGAAAGCCTTCCCCTCCCTCCTAAGTATGGAAAAGGCATACTTTTCCCTGAAGATCCCAGAAGCCTGTAGAGTTTTGGAGTTCACGTTTCATTATAACCACTTGTCTGTTGGAATACAAACTCTGTAAATTAGGAAGCTTTGTTTCCATAAAGTCTATTGCATATCACACATTCAACGAATACTGGTTCAATAAAAAAAACAAAACTAGAGGACTTTCTCTGTCCAGAGGACTTTCTCAAGGCTACACATGAGAGATGAAGCCATGACTCAGAAGCTGGGAAGAAAAATTCATTTGAAATTGGATAAGGTCAGGGATGAATGGAGAAGGGTCATTGAAAATAATCACATATGGTGAGGTACCTCCTTATCAGTTATTGGTGCAAGGGCATATTTGGCATACTTCAAGGTATAGAGTTGAGCTCACCACTGCCTCGAAGAGAGGAAATGAACTGTGACAGCACTTTGTAAATTGGAAAGCATTACACATACATTGCATGATATTTTAATAATCTACAAATATATTACTATTATTACCTTAGCACTTGTGATGGAGTTGTTTTTCCATCCAAAAGAGAAAAACAGCTTGAGAGTCTTCTTAAACATGCAAACGTTCTTGTCTGGAAGAATATTTGGTGATAAAGGTCACTGTGAACTTATTGAGGAGCTCAGTGGGAGGGAAGCAGCATTTATTTATGTGTATTTATGTGCTTATTCACTGATGGCTTTGCTGAGGAAAGCTATATTGTCAAGTGCCCTAATTAAGAAATAATAATGTAATTGATTTTTTATGGATTATCTTCAATTGAGTCCCTTTACAACAGCAAACTCTCATTGACTACTCGGGATAATTGATGGCTTCTTAGCACAATGCCCTTGGCTGATTGCAGAGCAGTTGATGCTGCGTCTGACAATGACTGTGAGCGATCCCTGTTCTTGCAATGGCGGCCCCTTAGAAAGGCAGCAAGCTGAAGTGAGTAACACAGGTCAAATCACTTTCGTTTTTGTAAAATGAGGGGGCTGAACTAAATCAATGGCTCGAAAAAGAAAAACGCAAATTCAGCAGAACCCCATCATCAAACAAATTTTATGTAAGAGCCGTGTTTGTAGAACAGGCCCAAGAGGTGTTCAGTCTGCTTGAGGTGAGGTTGGGAAACGCACAGGTTTCCTCCGGCTCTTGTCCCCCCACCACCAGAACAGACTCTGAAAGACTCTGTTTGAGGTGCTGGACGAGATGATCTCCAATTTTTAAGTTTTTACTAGATTCCAGTTTTAAAACTCCAGGATTCTGAGATAGGACTTCAAGGGCTCCAGGATAAACCAAAATAGCCGCTTGTCTCACCTTTGGAGCAGATGTGTCTCAAAGCATTTGATATCACGGTCCAGTCAGAATACCAAACTGGACTCAGAACACCCTGCCGTAGTTTAAGCAAGGTGAAGTAGTCTACACCTCTGATTTTACTGATTTCGTGTCATGGAATGTGTGTGTGTGTGTGTGTACACAAATGTATAAAATGGTCTGCAATCTTACAGGAGCTCTGAGTTTTCTCCTTTGAGAAGATTTTGGTGGTATTGTGAGGGGTTGTAGCTATCTACAGGAGAGAAACAATAGCTGTTGAATACCAGTGAGTGTCGTGCTAGATACTTTATGAAAGGGGATTTATTACCCACGTTCATTGATAAACGAATTAAAGTTCAGAAATGACGTCCAAGGTCACAATAAGTCTCTATGACTTCAGAGTTCATACTTCTTACTAAATGGTGATATCTGTTTATGTAGAAAGAGACCTATCTGTTTATATTGTTTGGGGAGAAGGTGATTTAAACATACAATCATTCTGAAAAGCAAAAGATTGTACACTTTAGTCTTTGAAGGCCTGGAGGAAGGGGGTAGTTGAATCAGATACCATTTCAATTACAGTGTATTTATATGGCCTGGACCTAGACTATA
Source organism: Leopardus geoffroyi (assembly GCF_018350155.1). Classification (NCBI taxonomy): domain Eukaryota; kingdom Metazoa; phylum Chordata; class Mammalia; order Carnivora; family Felidae; genus Leopardus; species Leopardus geoffroyi. Next base: position 135,987,632 of record NC_059333.1, read on the forward strand.
AGTGTATTTGTAGTACATGTTGTGGGCAGAATAATGCCCCCCATGCTCCCAAAGATGTCCATGTTCTCATCCTGGAAATCAGTGGCAAAGGGACTTTGTCGATGTGATTAAGTTAAAGACCTTGAGATGGGAAAATTATCCTGAATTATGTGGGTCATCCCAATGTAATCACAAGAGCCCTTAAAAGTAAAAGAAGCAACAGAAGAGGTCAGAGTGGTTCGATGTGAGAAGAACTTGACCTGTTAATGCTGACTTTGAAGGTTGAGTAAGGGACTATGAGCCAAGGAATCCAGAAAAACTTGGGGAACTCGGGGTATCTGAAATGCTACCTGAGGAGCTGCCCAAAAAAGTGCCACAAGTTGGGTAGAGGACACATCTGCCCATTTTTGCGTGGACCTACAGCAGATCCAGTTTTTGCAGCATTGGAGGGGAGGATGGTTCCATGAAGGTCACACTAACAGCCTCATGATCCAAAGACCTCCCTCAGATGAACGAAAGCAGTCTCCCTCACCGGGGGACTCCGAAGGAGGAATCCTCTGAACAGAGAAACTGTTTCCAGAGCTTTGTTTATATACATCCACATCTTATCTTGTATTTTTTGCTGAGTTTTAATTGGAGAAGGCCCCTGAATGAACTTCTAGAACATTTTTCTCATGGTAGGTGATCTACAAGTGTTTCTTGAAATGCATTAATCATCAGGCTAATGAATTTAATTTATTTAAGCAGACTAGGAAGATTTCATTATTTTCTTACCATAAAAACTAGCAAAAAGCCAGTCAAAGGAATTTGTCTGGAATTTTGTTTTATTTAATCTTGCGTCAGGGCACCTGGGTGGCTCAGTCGGTTGAGCGTCCGACTTCAGCGCAGGTCACGATCTCGCAGTCCGTGAGTTCGAGCCCCGCGTCGGGCTCTGGGCTGATGGCTCAGAGCCTGGAGCCTGCTTCCGATTCTGTGTCTCCCTCTCTCTGCCCCTCCCCCGTTCATGCTCTGTCTCTCTCTGTCTCAAAAATAAATAAATGTTAAAAAAAATTTAAAAAAAAATTTAATTTTGTGTCATAATTCCCAGCATATAGTAGGTGACATTTGTTTTTAGAATAAAATATCTGGCTTTTATTCAGAGAACAACCTAGTGCTAAAACTAGCTGAGCAACTTATTGTATGTTTGGCTAATGGAATGTCAGCATAGAATATATTTTTTTTTAATGAGAAAGGAAATGGATCTATTACTTCCATGGAAAAATACACCAAAACAAAAAAAAATCTAATACAATATAACTTTGTACATTTTTCTATTAATAGCCCCAGTGAGTGCTGACAAATGTTTGGAGTTTACCACAATGCCCACATCAAAACCCTCAAATGGTACGACCACAGAGGCTGTGAACTCTCAAGCCAGTAAGCTAATGGACAAGATGCTAAATATCAACCTAGGACCAAGATATATTTTTAATTACTGTTGGCATTTTGCTTCTGCTTAATCCATTACATAGGAGCCAACACCATGCCTTTTCCTCCACTATCTGACTTCATCCATTGCTAGGACTCAGCTTTAGTCCGTAACATTAGGTAGGAGGCCAACCACTTAGGAGGTTGAGTGACTGACCTGTCTGACACATCTGTACCACAGACAAAACCAAATGCAACCAAAGCAGCACACAGACAAAGTCCTTCGATAAGCACTGCTAATGTTTTGCAGCATTTTATGGTTCTTAGGCAAGATGTTATATTGAATTCCAGGTTGGGATAAGGTCTTTATTTATACTTCTCTCGTTTCCTGATAAAAATGAGATGAAAAGCATTGCTGTGGAAAGGGCCAGGCCTATGAGACAAAAGACTTTAGGGTAAAATCTTTGCACCGGTTGCTAATAGATGAGCCATTTAACATTTTTAAGCTTTGTCCGTCTAAGTTATGAAATGAAGATAAAACATTTCTCCCCTGTTTTCTTCCTTGGCATGTTGTGGGGTCACATGACAAAAAATTGATATATATGAGAAAGATTTTTTTCAGTAAAGTGTAATATAAGTGTTAAAGTGTGATATAAATGTCACGTTACATTTTTATGATCAACATAACTCTGTTAATGAGGTATAACCGGACTATGTCTGTTTGTCCATGTAACTTGCTTATTTTTCTGAACACATTTGTCCCTCTTCTGACACTGATCCCAGTCACAATTTTTTTTTGTCAGATGCTTATATCAACTCCCCTTTATACTTTCTCTCTGTCTAGTGTTTGCTTAAGTAGAGCCAGAAATCAAAAGTATAAACACAGAGTATTCAGCAAGTGGTCTTCCAAAATCAACTTAGCCCATTCTCCCCAAATCTTCTAAGATTTTGTCAAATGTTACCACGTAATAGGAATATAATCACAGCGACATACACCGGGGGCTCGAAGTCACCAACCACAAGATCATGACCTGAGCTGAAATCAAGTCGGAGGCTTAACTGACTGAGCCACCCAGAAGCCCCAATACTTAAATATTATTAAGACAAAATATGGATGCAGGGATATCCGGGTAGGAATAGAGGAATCATTTTTCACTGGGTGTGAATCAGTGAATGTACCTGAGAATGAAGTTTTATGTGGGGAGGCATGTGCCCTCCTGAGTCACATTTATACCCCAGTTTACAGGGCAGTATTCACTGACGACTCTAACCAGGCCATTTGTTTGCCTTAATGTTGTCATAGTAATTCTTAAAATAAAGTGGACTCTATTTTACTGAGGAGCTCTTTGGCCATTTTATTCAAAAATGCTTATGAGTTAAACTGCATGTTTCATCATTATGATATTGTGTTTTACGCGAGGCATTGCAAAGATCCTAGGGTAGATAGCATGGGTTTCGTGGCAGAGAAGTTCAAGATGATTTCTGATAAAATCCAGTTAAAAGCTATCTTTTTTTTTTTTTTTTTGAAGAAACGCTCAAGTTAACATTACAAATATTTAGTAAAAAGTCAGACTCAGGGGACACCTGGGTGGCTCAGTCAGTTAAGCCTCTGATTCTTGATTTCAGCTCAGGTCATGATCTCACAGTTCATGAGTGTGAGCCCTGCACCTGACTCCATGCTGACAGCATGGAGCCTGCTTGGGATTCTCTCTCTCCTTCTCTCTTTCTCTCTCTCTCTGCTCCTGTCCCCCAACCCTCTGTCTCAAAATAAATAAATAAACTTTTTGTTTAAATCAGATTCAATGAAGATAACTGCAATCATCTACACAACACACACCTGTGCATACATGCACACACACACACACACACACACACACACACACACCCCTTATTAAATATACTTTGTAAAAAGACTTCCAGTTTGGGCCATTTCAATATTAAGTGAACAGTTTATAGATTTTAGGTGATTTCTACAAATCACCTAAGGTTTACTGACAAAGTAAAATTGAGGCTTTTGGGGGGCCAAGAGGTTCAGTTCTCACATTGTATCTAAATGAATAGGTTTACCTTTCCTGGCCATAGGGGGCTAAATTCTTATGCCACCATAACCAAAGGTTACATTAATGGGCCACATTTAAGATTTAGTACTCTTTCATGGTATCATTTTCATTGAGGAGACTATATGAAGACTAACTTAGGGCTGGCATCCAGGCTGCTCAAAATATAATTCCTGGAAGAAGCATTTCCAAAATTCTACCATTCTTGGTGTAGCACTACTTGGCAAGTTAATTTATTAAAAATAAATAGCATATAAATCACAGCCCTCTTCTTCTCCACCTCATTTGCCTTCTCTGTCTCCCTCTGTCTGTCTGTCTCTCTCTGCCTGAGTAATTATTTCTAAATTTTAGTTTTAAAATTTCAAATGATTAAAATACAGTCACATTGTTTAAAAATATTTTGAAGTGATAGTGACATGTGTCTCATTTGTGTTTCTTTTCTCTCTTGTTTCTATCTCTGGTATATCCTCGTTTATTCATTTTTTACAAATATACAAAGCTAATCTCTCATTCAAAATTTTATTTTGCATTACTTCTCTTTAAATTTGTTTTAATGTTTATTTATTTTTGAGAGAGGAGAGAGACAGAATGTGTGGGGGGAGGGGCAGAGAGAGGAGACACAGACCCTGAAGCAGGCTCCAGGCTCTGAGCTGTCAACACAGAGCCCTACGCGGGGCTCGAACCCACGAACCATGAGATCGTGACCTGAGCCAAAGTCAGATGCTTAACTGACTGAGCCACCCAGGTGCCCCTGTATTAATTACAAATATGGGCGTGTGTGTTTTATATGTTTATACACATACACACACCATATCCATAATCTGTGGAGGTTATCTATTGCCACACTACAAGGCACCTCAAGACACGGTACTTAAAACAAAAACAATGTATTCTTTCTCAACATCCTGTGGGTTAGGAATTTGGACAGTGCTGTTCTGGGCCGTACTTCTGCTACACGATGTCAGCTAAAGTCCTTCATCTAGCTGCATTCAGCTACTGATGGGGCTGAGTTGGAAGACCTAAGAAAGTTTCACTCATATATCAGGCACTGCAATACTCCTGCACGTAACTTCTCTCTTTCCGAGTAACGTGGGTTGCCTTGCAATATGGTGGTCTAACAGTTGGACTTTTTGCATGGTAGCCTGCTTCCTAGAGTGAACGTGCTAAGAGGTAAAGGGGAAAGCCCTAAGGCATTAAATCCTTATGTGATAGGATCAAAGGATCTAGCAGCCACCTGTGGGTCATATTTGAGATTTAATCATTTTTCATGATTGCTTTTCCATTGATGAGACCAGTTCAGGATTAATCTTAGGGTTAATATTTTAGGATTCATAATCTTCAGCTTAATCTTAGGGAAACTTAGAGTCACTCCTACCACATTCCACGGGAGAAGTCCGCAAACCACCCAGATTCAAGGGGAGGGAAATAGATTCTACCTTTCAGTGAGATGAATGGCAGAGAATTTGCCGCCATCTTTGATCACAGTATCTGTTTCCTTTTACACAAGTTTTAAAGCCCACAGACACCAGTGAATCAGTGATTGAAAGATGTCTGCTAATATACCATGAAAGATTAGATTCCTGTTTTCAAAAAAAAATTATCAAATTACTGAGAAATGTTGATGTAAGATGCAGTACTTTTAGACACAAAAATAGTTTTTCGAAAAATGAACTTTTCATCACAACCTCGTAGGTTTGCTGCAAAGCCTACATTTTTGTAACACAATATGTTGTTAATTAAAAAAAAACACCTCACCAAAGTATTTTTAATCGTTTGGACATATCTTGACTGCCAATTTGTGGAGAGGCTAGTTTCTTCATGCATGCTTTGACATATACATTAAACCCTCTCTTACTATTCTCTTGAGAATCTAATTCCCATCAAACCTGTGACATAACCTATAACTATCACCAGCTTCTTTGTGGAAGTTTACGATCTTCATGATATATGCCTTCTGAAATATACGTCTGTAGGCTTATGGTAAAATTAATAACACCGAAATTAAAACTGACAACTCTGAAATGATATGCTGCCCTTAGCATATGGAATAACTACCGTGAACACTTATGGGGTTTGTTGCAAGATTATAGACAGTTACCCAATAGGGGATAACTTCTGAACTGTGTTGCTAAATCTCATTTGACAGGTTTTGGATTTGGTATAATTTTTCTATAGCATCGTAGTGTTGGGTGAGCAATATGTTAGCTATGATTCAGATGACATTTTATGCCTAAGCTCCTCGGTCTTTCTCCTCCGCGTCTTCCCTCTCTTCCCCGTCACACCCTCCTCGTCCTTCCCCTCCTTCTTTATACACTCAATCTTATCTAAATATTTTAGCAGTTAGTTCATGGCTAGGGGATTCTTTATGAAATATGATAATAAAAAACCCTTTTGTCTGGCTGCACGTCTGAGTGTGCACATCTGCAAGTCTGAGGATACATATCAGAGGTTTATCTACCTATCTGCCTGTCTATCTGTCTGTTGATTTATTATGTTTATACTCTTATTTTTTTTTTTTTTTTGTTATGGTAGGAATGCTAGTTGCAAGGAGTTAGTCCCGAACACTCTGTTCAGTGATCCAGTCTTTTGTGCAACCTATCTTGGCCCCACTTCATGGGTTCACATGTGTACATACACACACACACACACACACACACACACACACACACTGTCTTTTTTCATCATTGGCATATTTAACTGTTTTTCTGGTGAATGAAGGACTGCTGTCCAGATTTTGACTTTGTAAAAAATAGCACCGTCCCTGTAAAAGAAACGCTTATGCAGTTTGGAGGAAAATAACTAAGAATTGGTTGCTACAATAGTAAAGAAATACTCATCTATGGTAATTCTGCTAACACTCGACGATTCTATATACCGGAAGCTATGTGGGATTAGTAACAGATGAAACTAGGAAATGGGGCCAGAGGGAATTTGAGGTGCTTTTAAATGTATTCCTCCTCCTCTATTCTAGTTTTATCTTGAAAACAGAACTTATATAAACATGCTTCAAACAAAGTAAATAAAAAATGAACACATATGTGGTTTTGAGCAGGGGCGTGACTCCCCGTTCAAACTCACGGGCCTTTCTAAAGTTTGTCACAAATAAGGCAGGCTCTTGCTTCTGATATAGTTTAGATTGGGTTGCCATTAACTTTCTAGTAACTGTTTGTAAATGATTATCCTTTGATGTGAAACCGTTTTATAAATAATAAAATGCAACCCCCATGCCGTAGACATTCCGGGTTATCTACTCAACTGTCCAAATCACTCTTCGTTTGTGGCAACAGAGTTTCAGCGAGCCATATTAAATGCTCGTGTCTCAAGCCTTTCTTTCACTCAAGAGTGAGTTTGGTTTTGAACAATGAGTTTTGTAAGCAGATAGATATCCACTAGCAGAGTCTTGGGAAGATTTTTGTTTCTTTACAGAAGCGATGGTGCCACTCTCCTAACACTTCTCCTTTCTTCTTGCTGCCTTGAATGAAGGGATGGTTACCTTGGAGCAGCCATATTATTGTTTTTTTAATGTTTATTTATTTTTGAGAGAGAGAGAGTGAGAGAGACAGACAGACAGACAACAAGTGGGTGAGGGGCACAGAGAAGGAAACACAGAATCCGAAGCAGGCTCCAGGCTCCGAGCTGTCAGTGCAGGGCCTGACATGGGGCGCTAACTCACAAACCGTGGGAATCATAACCTGAGCCAAAGTCTGACCCTTAACTGACCGAGCCACCCAGATGCCTCTGGAGCAGCCATATTGTGACCACATGGAAAGAGATAATATATTTAAGAGTCATTGGCCCTGACAATGTACAACTGCTATACCCATGCTAGTAACTAACTGTCTTCTTCTGTAATTTACTATAAACTAAAAAAATAAAAATAACTTTTTACTTGTTTCCGCGATTGTGTCTTTTGTTGCTCTTAGCCAATTCTAACTACTTTAAATGGCAAATAGGTGAAAAGACTCATTTGTGGACGTTAAATTAGTAATTTCAATGGTAATTTTTCTGTTGTTACTGTTGTTTTGCCTGCATTTTTCTCTTTGCTTATCTCCAATTCAAATAGGTCCCAGATTCTGCGCTTTGATGACTAGGGATGTTTGCAGTATACTTCCTGGGTATTTCCTTCAAAAGCTTATATCCACTGAAGAGTTTAGAGTTGGAGGCAGGGGTACTCCTCGGTCTAAAAACAAAAGTCCCTGGCTTGGGGGAAACCAGAGGGGTCTGCAGATCTAGTGAACCCTAAGGACCAAGGGTTGGGATGATGATTTGGTGCCCACCCCCCCATGACCAGAGGCGTAAGAGGCCTCTGCAGGGCTGCCCAGACCAATCCACGTAGGAAGCAGTGCACATATCCCTTCTCTAAGTCCCTGATCTATGGTAGCAAGAACGTGCTCTGATGAGGCTTGATATCACCTGGACAGCTAGAGTAGGTGTAGGACCTAAGGCTCCTCTATAATTAGAGCCACGCAATTTTGTGGGAGTTCTGTTGTTCCTCTTACTCTCTGGAGATAACTCTGAGCGTGCAGGGCCAGGGCCCCCTTTTAGAAATATTGGCTAATTTTGCATTGTGTATCATAATTCCCGTATAAAAAGTGCATAACACATAAACATGCAGCTCAGTGAATTCTCACAAAGGGAATACCCATGTCGCTCCAGAAATAAAACATGGCCAGTCCCCAAAACCCTTTTCACGGGCCCTCTCAGTAACCATTTTATCATTCTTCCCCAAAGAGAATCCTGATTATTCAGTAAATTTTTTCTTGCTTTTATTTACGGCTTTGCTACTTAAGTATGAATTACTAAACACTAGCTGTGTCTATTTTTAAATGTTTCATAAAGGGGATCGTACTTTTCATTTTGGTTTGTGGCCCTTTTCACTCGAAATTATTTTGTTTGTGAAATTGATACACGTTATTGTGGGTAGCTGCAGTTCATTAATTTTCTATCGCGGTGTAGTATTTCATTATTTAAAAACACACAATTTGTTTCGCTGTCTCGTTGTTGAAGAGAATTTGAATTATTTCCAGTTCTTAGAATGAGAATTCGGGTGATTTGAGCAAGAGCAGCCAGGCTCAAAATTAATATGCATAGCCACCCCCCCCCCAACTACATGTCCACTACTACAAACTCCCACACTAGTTACTTAATCTGTACTTGAACTTCTGTCACAGAAAGAGTTGATCACAATGTCCCCAAGAGATCGTTCCTATTTTGGCCATAATGTATTGATTCAGTAAGGTTCCTGGCTGCAAGTTTCTCCAATGAGTGCCTTCCTGGGAATTTTGAATTAGAACAGAAGGAGACAATATGTCTCTGAGTTGTTAGACTACAAACTGTAAATCAAGAGCTATTGGCAGCCATGTTTTCCAAGTGGACAGGAGAAAAAATTAGAAATATCTGCAGAGGAAGAAAAGAAAGAAGAAGATGCCCAGAGGGGCACAACTATAAGACTGTAAAGAGTCCTGATGATCAAATTCCAGGTTTCAGTTTGTTCTGAAGTTTTTACTCCCTTATAATAAATGTCCCATTGGCTTAAGAGAGTTTGAGTGAGCTTCTGTCACGTGGAAATACAATAGTCCTAACATCACAGATATTTTTAACTATTTAATTAAGACACTATTCATAACAATTTCTTAAATAACGATATTTATCAATAATTTTATATTTGAGAATTCAAGTATCTGGTAGTTGATATTAATGTGTTGAATGGATTTGGACAAGTAAAAGAACCTCCTGTGACTTAGTTTATTCATCAGTAATATATGGAAGTTTGGACAATAAAATCTCTGAAATTTACTTTATGTCTAACACAAAATTATTCTATCAGAGTGCCAGTAGGCAAACTTATTATTTGCACTTGGCTTTTCAAAGGAAGCAGTGAGGAGTCTGGTGATAATTTATTCTAAAAAATTTTGAAACCAAAATACTTCAGAAGTCCTCTACTTCTTAGTAAATCATGCATTCTCCATTAGAATATTTTCTGGTGCATAGCAGGCACCCAGCAAATATTTGTCAAATGAAAGAATGAATGAATGACTACCCACCTGAGATGTTTTATATCCCAAGATCTAGAACACTGAGCACATGTTTTAATGATATCTGTTTTCATTTGGCCCTTACCATAAACCCCTAGCCTTTACAAAGATCAAATGCAACCTTTCAGACATGTGCGTTTCCGCTTCTGGGTTGATTCAGAACTGAAGGGGTTAATGAAGAGTCGGATGCCTCCATAGGGTTTCTGTGAAGCACAAAAAGTACAGTGCCAACAAAATCCCCTGAAGAGTAAACAAAACTTGGAACTGTTGCAAACAATAAATTGTCAATACCTTATAGAAGCAATGGATAATGAAAACTTATCATGCCTATAGTTAGTATCCTCTTTAAAAGAATTTACAGAGTCTATGAAATTAAATTCTGTGCACAGTTCTCTTAATTTGTCCTTAATTAAACAATACTCCATAAATGGTGCATTCAGTGACCAAATGTTCAGAGACAGCAAAATGGTGGGTCCCAAGCCATTAGGAATGAAATAAAGGCAGTCCCTGGAGAGTCTGCAAGAATCTGGTCTCTCTAAGCGACAACTGATGGTTTAGGAAGATAATTAACTTTGCAATTACAAACTGCAGCTTTCACCAGTGCTGTTTTTCCCCCAGTATAATCTTTTAAATGTTGGATTATTTCCTATAACGTGAAAGCGTTTGCTTGGAAAAGAGAGAAGCAAACAAATACCCCACCCTAGGCTGCTGAGTTCATCAGGAATTAAATCTTTATTGATTAATTTAATGGGTATTGTTTTTTATTTCTAATGTTAGATCAATATCCATTTAATGTGCGATGCTATGCAGGTTCACAACGTTAAATATCAGCAGTAAGTTTATACAAATAGCAAAACAATATTTAGATTTCACACACAAAACCAGAAAAGATAGCTCTTTTATTTTTTATCAGAAAAGAAACGTGAAATTGCTGTTCAACACGTTAAAAGCGAAAACTTTTGAAGAACCCTTATTCTGCTTTAGATTAGGTAAGTTTATGCCATTTTTTTTTTCTGCTTAAGTGATTCTCTGAAAATCTCATTACTTTATTTATTATGGATATTTAAATGACTTTCATACCAGAATAATCCAGTTTTCCTTCTCCTCCCCCAAAGAATTCAGTCTAGCCTAACTATACCTGGCCAACTTTTCCTAATGTCAGCTGACACTATCCATTAGGCAAATGTTAACAGCAAAGAAGAATTCTTCTTCCTTTTGCTTTTAAAATCGGACTGCTGGAAGGACACCTTTGTTGTGTCTATGTAGACAAAAATTTTGAACTGTAAAAATATCATGGACCAATTCTAGACCTCAAAAACCCATCTTTTTCTCAATACTGTTCAACTTATCAGGTGACAAATCTCCTCTACTTTGCTCCATGTTCTGATTATTTATGTTTCTAAATAGATGTGCTTTAGTGTGCATGTTCAAATGGCTTCTACCATTCACAGCAAATACACGGGACGGTAGTCTTTGAAAGTTGACTCACTCATGCAAATACCAGATCGCCTTTTGTTAACATTATATTGACAAAGGCAAAGAATTAGAAGGCATCTGAGAGATACCCTGGTTCTGATTTGGCACCTCAAAAAGTCAGAGAAAATCTGTCAGAGCATGTCCATGTCATTAGGCTTTTTCATAAATGCACTTTGGTTTGATCAGAGATTCTCATGTTGTTAAATAACCTTTATACGTTTTTCTGAACTTAGGCAGGTTCACCTTTCCTCCCTTCTTTCCTTCCTTCCCTCTCTTATTCACTCATCAAATATTTATTGAATTCATACTACATACTAGTACTGAGCCAGAATCTATGGGTTCGCACACACAGCACATTCAAGGAAATCACCGTTGATGGCAGCTGAAGTTCTTTGCTTGTGGATGACAAGTATACATAGCCACTGGGGTCTCAAGTAAATATAGAGAAATGGGCTGCTTTTCTTCCCAGAGGCCTAGTTTCTACATTGCCAGAAAGCCCAGACAACTTTCCTTATCCAACCCCATTTCCATATCCACTTAGCAAAATTTCTATCTTTCCCTAAGGAGAAGAGCAATGAATACAAATTATACACCTGACAAAAGCCCATATTCTTTATAAAACTGTGCCTGTCTCCACCTTAATCAGCCTCCAAATTACAGGATGCTCCCTCTCCAATGCCTTTCCGTCTGTTTCCTACCATTTGCACCTTTAAATTAACCTGGCTTTGGCCACAAAGCTGAACTCCAGTCCTAATGGCACCTGTACATCTCCTGAGCTCTCTGGGACCATCTCTCCCTTGCCCTCTTGGTGACTTCTCATTCTTCCTGGTTCTATTTCCTTGACCCACTTTTTATTTTGCATCACCTCATCTTCCATTGGGGTCTTCTCTTCTAGCCCTCTTGATCACATAGTTTTCATTCTTTCTCTCAGCTCTGACCTTCTGACAAATGCCCTCAGAACTTGAAAATTTCCCACAGTGTAGCCCCGCCCTGCCTCTGGGTCTAATGCGATTTCTAGCTGAGCCTGGCCTACATCCCCAAGAGTGGGGAAAAGAGATGGTGAAGCACATTCAACTGTTAACCCCTAGTCCAAAGTTTCATTGCCTCCTTTCTGGACAATTATAGAGGCTTCACAACTGGTTTCTCTGTATTTATTCCCCCCAACACTCAAGCTTATTATTTCCCATTTCAAGATGAATATATCTATGGCCTATTCTGATTATATTGTTCTCCAACTCTTGCCACAAACCTTGTGCTTTATTCACTGTTCACTGCACAGCTCTTGTGGTAGGGAAGGTACAATGTGCACATTACTTGTGGTAGGGAATGTACAATACTCATCCTTGTGTTTCCTTGACAACTAGCACAGGACCTTGGTAGAGTATTCAACATTTGTCCACTGGATGCTATTTCCACTCAATATCAATGTGCATTTTGCACAGACAATTTTCCACCAGTCAATATGGGAACCACCAGCTTAACAAAACTTAAATAAGATTTCTTTACTGCAGCACTTCCCTGAGCCTTAAATATACTAAGGTACTGGTAATATTCCAAAAGGAAGATAAAGGATATGGTACTTGACCAGGAACACCTTTTTTTTTCCCTAGGGCATCTTGAATAGCTGGTGTTAGTGCCCTGTGGAGCACACATTGAGTGAAACGCTGTTCAACAAAGCAAAGTTTTAAGTAATTAGAGAGTAATTAAGAGGCTTCCATGATTTAGTCCTCATTTCCCTTCCTATTTATCCTATTTACCTTCTATAAATTTCTTGTTACTAACTTAACTTTATATTCCAGGAAAAAAGGCTACCTACTATTCCAACAAATCCTATGCTTTGTCTTACACCTGGGTTTTTTCCTCTTTTCTTCCTCCCACTCTCCCATCTAATCTTCTCCAGTTAAAATTTTGCCCATAATTTAAGGCCCCACCCAAACTGTCTCTTTATCCATAACATTTTGGTTTATTGCTTAACTAAATATGGTTTCCTTGTGTTCTCAAATTATATACTACCGTTTTTATGGCATGTGTCTCAATCTATTGGATATTGTGGCTAATAGTGGGCACATTTCCATTACCAATTTACAAATTCTTAAAATAAGACTGCTGTACATTGAATTCTCACCATGAACTAGCTACTTTTCTAGATATTTCTTTCATTAATTCATTTAGCCGTTCATCCATGTATATTCCCTCCTTCTCTGATCCAGCCATCCATCATATTAGTTCTGGGGCCAAGCATTGGGACTACAAAAATAAACCAGGTGTACAAAGCACATTCCCTCATATGGTTTATATCCTCGTGGAGGAACATAGGTCATAAACAGTAAAAAAGAAATAAATATGACTATTTAGAAAGTGGGAAGTGATACGTAGAGATTGAAACCCAATAAAGGTATTGAGGATAACTGAGGAATGGGATTACTACATTAAGTTAGAATGGTCAGGGCATTTTGCACATCTTAGCTCATTTAATCCTCAGAATAATACTTTGAATTGCTTATTGCTATTGCCAGTTTATATATGAGCAAATTGAAACTAAATGAAGTTCCATAGGTTGATCAAGGTCATTCAGGTCATCAGTATTAGAACAGGGCTAACAAATATAGTTGTATAGGTTGCGCATTACAAAACCTCAAAAAGCACCATGTAAATGGTGTCTCTACCAGTCAGGATTAGATAGAGAAGCAGAACCACTCCAGATGTTGTAGAATAATGGATTTATGGTAGAGATGAGGCCTTACATAACTGTGAGAACTGATAAAGAGTCCATGGGAAATTGGTTGCTCTTTGCCCCATGGGGTTGAAAGTCATTGTAGGTGATCAAGACTAATAGTGCTAAGAAAATATTATATAAAGTGGGGGAAAGCAAGAACAAACTGAAAGCCCAAGGAAAAGAAATGGTTTCCACAGTGACAAATCGGAACCCATATCTGTGTCTTACTGCCCCCAACCCCAGTGAGCTGGGCAATCTGCAGGGAGCGCCAGCACCTTGTACCTTGTGGTTATACTTACACCTGGCCCAGGTCTCAGAGAAGCTGCACTGGAGGAGCCATGGCCTGGCTGCTGCCCAGGCCTAAGAGGTGAGCCATGAGATCAGGGATAACACGCATAAGCTACGACAGAACATGTTGCCCTCCAGTGAACTTACAGTCTAATGGCTGCTGCTTCTGCATCTTGTACAAAGTTCTGTTGTGACCAGCCCTGGCCAGAATCATACAAGGAACAGAATTCTTAGAAATGTAGCTTCAGCTGAGTTGCATACTTTTGATTACACAGTATTATCTCCTTCATATAACACACAGGATGCCTCATTTTCATATACTCACAATACCTACCGAGGAAAGCGGACACTTGCTTAATATTTAGTAAATAGATAATTCACATAGTATTGTATAGGCCTCACCTAAAAGTGAATCTAGAGAATAAAATTCTTACATTCTCCCAGTTGACTTTGTATCAAAGCACACAGTCTAGAAAAAAAAAAAAAAAAAAAAAAAGTCACTTTGACCAGAGGAGAGTAGAATGATCCCTTTGTCATTGAAACACTTCGTTTTTAGGAGAGCAGGACTAAGGGTCCCATTTCAAAAGGTAAACATTGTATTCTGGCATTGCTAGACCAGCATTGCCTGAGGACAGAAGCATCAGCATCACCTGGGAATGTGTTAGAAAGGAATATTCCCGAGTTTCACCCCAGACTCACTGAATCAGAAATTCTGGGGGTGGAGCCTACCAATCTGTATGGACAAGCCCTCAAGGTAATGGCTGCACACTCAAGTTTGAGAATCACTGATCTAGAGATGCTGAATTCCTGGGCTACTGAATAAAAGGAGAAGATGAAGGAAGTCCCATTTGATGAATCTTCATGTTTGGTGAGTAAAAGAAGTGACACAGAATCACTAAGCTGCAACTTTAGACAACACAGGATAGCTAGGCAGGGGTGCCTGGGTGGCTCAGCCGGTTGAGTGTCTGACTTTGGCTCGGGTCATGATCTCGCAGTCCATGAGTTCGAGCCCTGCGTCAGGCCCTGTGCTGACAGTTTGGAGCCTGGAGCCTGCTTCGGATTCTGTGTCTCCCTCTCTCTCTGGCCCTCCCCGGCTCATGCTCTGTCTCACTCACTCTCAAAAATGAATAAATGTTAAAAAATTTTAAAAATAAATAAATAAATAAATAAATAAATAAAGGATAGCTAGGCAAAAGTGGACAAAGTAAGGCAATATTAGCAGCAAGTACATCACACAGATGCAGGTAAGAAAGAGTCACCCAGCCAACATGTAGGGGATTTCTCCAGGGGTATATGGCAGCACCTTTTCCACACATGCTTTTGACAGGTGGGGAGTCAATTTCCGGTTATTGGGCAAGCTCTGGGTAATCTGACGAGCTATACATCACGGGTTGCCACCCTGTTAATCAGGCACTTTGATACAAATGATCATGGAAGGGTGACACAGCCACATCGCATCCTCTAACTTATGTGTGGTCACGTCTCTCCTTAAGAAGGTCCTTGTTTGTCTAAAGGAAAGTCAGTCCCTGTAGAATCGACCATTTAAAAAGCCTAGAGGTAACGTGATTCGGATAAGAGCTAGGATTCTCAACTACCCCACCTCCTCTGCCTGCAGCTACTTCTTAACCCAGTCCTAATCTCACTCAGTCCAGACTCCTGTTTCATTTCCCTCATCATAGCCACAAGCTTATCTCCCGAACTCAATGGCTGATATTATGGTAGGATAATATTTTGAAATGCTGATCACCACGGGGGGCGTTTTTTCACACTTTATCTCCTCCTTGTTCCTCTGCTCCTATGATCAAAGCTGAAGACCTAACTCTCTTTGGCTTTACTGTTCCATCCTGCTAAGACTTTGGGGGACTTTAGCAGATTTGTCAACAGCTGAAGAAAAAGGACTCAACTAGAGACAAGATGTCATCGTAAAAAAATACTGAGGGGAAGATTTGCCTTTGGCTGAAGGTTAGAGATTCAAAAGGGAAGAGAGAAAAGATGAAATAGAACTTCTTCATGGCCTGATAGTGAGAAGGATTTCAGAAAGAAAATGGTTTATCAGGTATGTGTAGGCCTGGGGGAGCAGAGGAAACCTCAAAGAAAGATTTCAGGGCCTCAAACCTAAAGGAGATAAAACAGAGCTCCCAGGACAGTGGGGGCCATGGCAGTATCTCTGTGGACAAATGACTCATGACTGGTTCTACAGCATTCCCTTCAAACACCCAGTCACTGTAAAATTCCACAAGTGGAACATGGAAAACAGCTAAAGTTCAATTTCTTTCCAAAACTATGATATGGGCTGATTTATGGGAAAAAAAAGGGTAATATTTCTTGTACAACTAAGCATATAGAATGGAGTTAACGTTTCCTAAGCCTGTACCTTTTTTCTCACTAGGATTATGTCTTTTCATTTACTTTATTTTGACAATGTACGGTACAGGGAAGACTTACTATCCTGAAATGAACTTAAGTGCCACTGGCTTGGCTGCTTCTGGAGGTCAATTGCCAGAAACAGGGGCGGAACGTGGGGGGCAGATTTAAACAGATTCTAGATTGAGTTATTATAATTGGACATATGAATTCCACATTGAAGGGTTGGATATCATTGTTACTAACGGTGTCCCTACAGTATCTAACTTGATAGTTCATCCCTCTTAGCCTAGTAGGAGAGTCAGGCTGGCATATATCATTGTTTATATAGAAAACAATAAAGTATGATATCCTAGATAAATAGAATTAAATCCAACACACTTGAAAGATAGAGGAGGATGGAGATTGGGAATGTATCAGTCAGGGTCCCCATACAAAATAGATATATTCTATTAAAAGAGACCAATTCTGTAAGGATGTTTGTTTGTTTGTTTGTTTGTTTGTTTACAAACATGTGGATGTAACAGGGCACAGGGCAAAGAGCCATCATCCAGGACTTAGAAAAGCTGAGCTATTATCATCCACGGTCCAAAGGGGAGGAAGAAGTCCCAGGACCTGGAGGGAAAGTTGCACAGTGGGAGGCCTTAAAAAACAACAACAGTAGATTCATCTGAGAGACAAAACCAGAAGTGAGTTCACAGCAAGGATCTGGGGGAGATACATTCCCAGATCTTACCCTATTACCTCTTTCCCATCTCCACCTGGAGGGCTCCACATGCTGAACCCAGCCTGAAGTCACAGGACTTGAGGACCTGGTTGACATTTTCTATAAACTATGCCTTTCCAGACAGAGGGCAGAGGAGAAAGGTGAGCTTGGATCTGGAGGGCAGACAAGATGGGCTCGAAATGGTGTCTCTACGATGATGTCTCCACAGTATTTTGAAGGACCCTTAGTTTTCTAAGCACATAATGGAAGGAATTAACTTATAGTCCTTTTACAAGTTCGTTTTTTTATGTTGATAAAATGATAAATTCCAGCATTTTCTGAGCATGTTTCTACCTATTAGAATAGGAAGGATATAAGGGACAGGTCAGAGCATTTTCACCCAAGGACACTGAATTTCAAATGATAGTCCATGTATTAATATCATGTCCCCTCTCACCATGGATTGAATTGTGTCCCCCCCCAAAAGATATTGAAGTCCTAACCCCCAGTTACCTGTGAATGTGACCTTACTTGGAAATTGGATCTTTGCAGGGGATCAAGTTAAAATGAGGTTATTAGGGTGGGTCCTAATACAATATAACTGTGTCCTTAAAAAGGCTGCAAAGTTAGGAGAGAAACAGACAAGCACACAGGAAGAACACCATGGGAAAATGAAGGCAGAAATCAGGGTGATGCATCTATAAGGCAAGGAATACTAAAGGTTGCCAGGAAACCCAGAAGCTGGTCAGGAGGCAAGGAAGAGATTCTCTCTCACAGCCCTCAGAAGAAATCTGCTCCGTCAACACCCTGATCTTGGACTCCTGGCCTCTAGAACTGTGAGCAAGAAATTTCTATTGTTTCAGCTCCCTAGTTTGTGGTATTTTGTTATGGCAGCCTTTGTAAACTAATACACCTGTAACCCCAGTGTATTCTCCATAATTCTTTTTGTCTGCTACAAAATACATATGCTGAAGATAAGAAATATTCTGCTCGTGTTTATACAAAACTTAATATAAATGATTGGGACGTCTATGGTTTTTAATAAGATTTTGCTTCCCAACAGAGATACATTTATCATGAAACCAATGAAATTTAAGCTTTAAGGTTCCCCAATTACATCGACCCCATCTAAGGCCCAGTACCTAATTTTACACTCTAAATCGGAATTCTTTTTCTTAAAGAGGGTATCCCAGATTATAAAAATGTTGGACTCCACAAAATCTGAATCCACTCTTTATCTCAACTTTGGTTGTTATAACTTCCAACTGCAGGTAGTTACTCACACAGCTGGATATAATATCTTTATATCTTAAATCACTACTAACATCCTTTCAAATTCATTGTTCTTATAAGCAACAACCACTAAAAATAAACTCAAAGGAAGGAATAACAAACAAAAGAACAAACAACTTTGAGAGTCCTTGAGCATAGAGCGTTCTAGGCCCAGTGGGATTCCAAAATGAGGACAAGAAGCCTTCTCTATTCTGCACCAAATGGTGATTTTTTTTTTTTTTATATTTTATTTATTTATTTTGCATGAGGGTTCCTGTGGCAGGTGAATTACCTCAGGGAGAAAGCCTATTTCTGATACCCCTGGTCTATCACTATTTTTTTTCCAGGTTGTGAAACCCCAGTTGCTTTGGAGAGAAGCTGGAATAAAATTGTAATTACATTCATTAGCATATCTAAATGGAAGCATCCTGCCCTACTGTATGTACTCATTAAGAGTGATCATCAACAGATTCCAGAATCTGCCTCATTAATTAGGTGGTGGAATCATACAGCATGATGGGAGGAGTCTAGGTGCTATGACCTGACCTGGTCATGACTGGGCTTTCTGTATCCTTAATTGATATCCACCCTCTACAACATGGGCCCTGCTCCCATCTGTCATTAAAATAACCTTCTTCAGGTTTCACGAGTATGTGCGCAAACTTAAAAGTACCTAAACCTTTTAGAAGAAGAAAAGCAGGCATCGCTCAAAGACCTCCACCAGGAGTTAGGCAAGGTAGCTGAGGTGCGGCTGAAATAATCTCAGAAAAAGAAAATCCATTATTCCCTCATGCTTCCATATGGAGGGGGCTCTACGTGAGAAACACTAGGATCCTCTCCACTTTCTTACTCATTCTTACCTCAGGGAAGAAGCACTCATCCGACTGGTGAGTTTGGGAGAAGGAATTGGGAGTTCCCGGAGCAGTGCCTTTTTTCCTCTTCTATTCTGAATCTACTTGCCTGTAGAAGATACCTGTCTGCTCTCTGCCACGAAATCAGTATCCCAGGATAAGAGAGGCCCGATAGTCTTCAGCTCTACCGATGACTGGGTGTGTAAGTCTGTTTTGGATCTCCTTTTAAAAAGAAAAAAGAAAAAAAAAGATTGCCAACACTTCCTCCTCTTTCTGGACATGCTTGTTTATTCTCTCATCAAGAATTGAAATCTATTAACCAACTCTTAAATCCAGGCAGGCCTTCTGATGTATCTATGCCAACAGAATACGGGGAAGTGTAGCTTCCATTACCCTTCTCTTGGAATCTGGTTGCCATGCTGCAGGGAAGTCCAGGCTGCCTTGCTCCAGAGAGAACAAGGATGTGGGAAAGAATCAACCCATGAAGTAAGGAGCCATGCACAGGGGAACCAAAGTACCACAGCCAACTCCCAGCATCTCAGGGTTCAGACACGCGAGAGAGCTCTCTTCAACCATCCAGCTCAACCTCCCTGCCACCTGAATGCAGCCCTATGAGTGACTCCAAACAACACCCCACGGAAGAGAAAAACTGTTCAGTCGACCCACAGAATCACCAGAAGTAATCGATCATTGTTTTAACACAAAAAGTTTTGGGGTTTGTTACACAGCAATATACAATGCATCTTTTGTTGGTAATTTTATGTAGTTTTAGGGTTGAACACCTAACAAAACCACGTGGACACAGACTTAAATCTTGTTTTCCAAATAGTTTTGTCAGTAATTAAGATATTTTAATTTCAGTCTTTCAACTCTTGGGTCTGCGTATCGATTGAATCCAAACTCTGGGAAGGAAGAAAACAGTACTATGTATTGACTGGCAAAGACTCCACAATTGGAGTTGTACCCTTATAATCTACCTAAAACCCTGTGTACGCTCTGAGAGTTGGCTCAAACGTCACCTCCAAAACCTCATACTTGATTCCAAACTCTCTTCTCTATATTTTCCCAGAGTATAACTTTATCGTGGCATATTTTTGCATTATGTCTTCTACATTACTCTACCCTCATAGAAATCAGAGGGTATGTTTTGTTTGAATTTACAGCACACTCAGAAATAGGCCCAACACAAAGTTACATTTAGTAAATGCCTTTTGAATGTAATATTTGAGAAGATTTTTTTGTGTTTGCTTTAATAAATAGTATGAAACTGCTTCAGTCCCCCAACTGTTTTCTAAAATTTTTTTATCTCAACACCTTTACCCACAGTTTGGTAAGATGGAAAGAACAATAGCTTTTGACCAAAATGGAGGTGGATTTCAAATTTAATCTCTGCACCTTTTTGCTTACATGGTTTGAGCAACCACTTTCCATTTCTGAGCTCTCATCTCCTCATGGGATAGGAATGAATATTGACAGAATTTTGGCGATACAATTTTAACAGTTTTGATTTACGTATAATTCACATATCATGCGATTCACCCACTGAGTTAGATATAATTCACGTATCATGCAATTCACACATTTAAGGCGAACATTCACCACAATGTAATTTTTAAATATTCCCACCATCCTTCAAAAGATATCCAAATACCTATTAACAGTCACTCTCCATTTCCCTCTTCTCCTAATCCTGACCAAGTACTAATCTGTTCTCTGTATCTATAGAATTGTCTATTCTGGATATTTCATACAAATGGGATCATACGATATGTAGTCTTTTATGACCATATTCTTTCACTGCTTAATATTTTCAAGATTCATCCAACTTGTAGCATGTATTAGTGCTTCATTCCTTTTTACCACCAAATAATATTTTATAGTATGACTTTACCACATTTTCTTGTCCATTTATTATTTGATGGACATTTGTGTTGTTTCTACTTTTCAGTTATGATGCTACTATGAGAATGTATGTACAAGCTTTGTGTGGACATATGTTTTCATTTCTCAAAGGTATATACCAAGCAGTGGTGTTTTATGAGTTTTATGAATGTTTTAATTATTCCACACTTGTAATTGTCTACCTTTTTTATTTTGGTCATTTGGTATGTGAAGTGGTATCTCATTGTGGTTTTTATCTGTATTTCTCTAAAGAATAATGATGTTTAGCACATTTTACCATGTTTATTTATCATTATTTGCCTTCTTGAATAAATGTTTATTCATATTCTTTGTCCATTTTTTCAAGTTTATTTATTTTGAGAGAGAGAGAGAGACAGAGAGAGAGCAAGCTCAAGCAGAGGAGGGGCAGAAGGAGGGAGAGAGAGAATCCCAAGCAGGCTCTGTACTGTCACCTGGGAGCCCCATGCAGGGATTGAACCCATCAACTGTCAGATCACAACCTGAGCCAAAATCAAGAGTTGGATGCTTAACCAGCTGAGCCACCCAGGTGCCCTTCATTGTCTATCTTTAAATTGCTTTTTGTTGTTGAGTTTTAATATTTTTTTCCTATTTCTGGAGACAAGTATCAGATATATGACTTGCAAATATTTCTTCCCATTCTGTGTGGTATCTTAGCACTTTCTTGATGCCCTTTGAAACACAGAAGTTTTTTTTTTTTTTTTTTGATGAAGTCTAATTTATCAATCTTTCCTCTAAACTTGTATTTATGGTATTACATCTAAGAAAGATTTGCCTAACCCAAGATTATAAAAATTTATTCCTGTTTTCTTCTAAGAGTTGTATGGTTTTATCTCTTACACTTAGGACTATAATTCATTTTGAGTTAATTTTGGGTATGGTGTGAGGAAAGGATCCAACTTCATTCTTTTGCATATGGATATTCAGTTGTTCCAGTACTGCGTGTTATAAAGATTAGTCTTTTCCTATTGAATTATCTTAGCACCCTCATAGAAAATCAATTCACCATATATGTAAAAGTTTATTTCTAGACTCTCAATTCTGTTCCATTACCAGAATTGATTTCAAATTTGCAATGAAATAGTTCTAGTAAAATAGAGAACTTTTAGAACTCTCCTTCCCTATTTTTACTACATTTTTACTGTATTTCATTATTTCTTTATTTATATTAACCTCTTATTACCTTTTCTGGTTCTCTTGATTTATTCCTATGGATTTTAATCATAATCCACTGTTATTTTTTGCTCCAATAGCTGTATTGGAAGTAGCTGCCTACTTCCTCTGAACTGTAATTATCAAATATGTTACATTTCTAGATGTTATATGCTCCCAAATACAATTATATACATATCATTTTATGCTACATGATTATCTCTACTGTAATTTCTTATATTTTTTCATGTATATTCAAATTACTGTTTCAAGTCACTTGCCTTCAGTCTGAAGAATTTTCTTTAATATTTCTTGTAAGGCAGATATCCTTATTTTTCTTTTCAAATTTTTATTTAAATTCTAGTTAGTTAACATACAGTGCAATATTAGTTTCCAGAGTAGAATTCAGTGATTCATCACTAACATACAACACCCAGTGCTCATCATTAAGGCAGATATTCTTGCAATAAATTCTCCCAGTTTTTGTTTATCTTGGAATGTCTTCACTTCATCCTTTTGAAAGATAGTTTTGCTGGATACAAGATTCTCAGTTGACTTTTTTTTTTTTTTTTTAACTTTTAGCACTCTAAATTGCCTTTCAGCATTCATTGTTTTGGATGAGAAGTCATCTGTTATGCTTTGGGCTTTACTTATACAATGATGAAACATTTTTCTCTTACTGTTTCCAAGATTTCCTCTGTATTTATCTCTCAACATTTTAACCATGATGTGCCTGGGTGTGGATCTCTTTTAATTTATCCTATTTAAAATTTCTTGAGCTTCTTTGATGTGAAGATCAATGATTTTCATCAAATTTGGAAAGACTTCAGCCTTTATTTCTTCAAATATTTTTGTTGCTATTTTCCCTCCTTTTCTACTGGTACTACAATTAGGTTTATGTTAGTGTTCTTAAAATTATATGTCTCTGGGCCTTTATTAATTTTTCTTTATTCTTTTTCAGATTGCATATTCTCTACTGATCTGTCTTCAGGTTCTCTAATTCCCTCATTTGCTAGCTCCAATCTATTGATGAACTCTTGTGAATATTTCACTTCATTTATTTGACTCTGTGATTTTACAGATTCCATTTGGTTCTTCTTTTAAAAAAAATCTACCTATTGATATTTTATATTTGATGAGATAATATCATCTCATCAAGGTATGGTAAGACATACCTTTCTTTAATTATTGAGGTGCATCATTCTTTAGTTTTTAAACATGTTTATAATGGTTAATTTGGTATCTTTGTTAAATCCGACATCTGATCATGGTCACAGATTATTTCTGTTGCCTGTTTTTCTTACCTGTGTATTGGTCATATTTTCTGCTTATTTATATGTCCCATAATTTTTTATTATGAGAAAATTTTAAAAATATTATTTAAATATTTTAGATAATACATTGTAGGTACTTTGCTTATTGATTCTTCAACCTCAGGAGTTGTTATTGTTGCTTGCTTGATCCTTTGTTGATTTAATAACTTGATTGAACTGAATCTATGAAGTTCATTTCCCCCATAGTGTGAAACCTTTTGTGTTGCTTCTCACAGAGTGCAACCTTGAACACGCACACAGCCATCCTGACTTCATCCTTCCCTCCCTCCACTCCCAGAATGACAATGGTCTTATCAAGGTTTTCTTCATTTGTTTCTAGGCCTGATTTTTGTGTTAAGCCTTTTGCTGGTCTGTCTGAATTGACATCACACCAAGTTGTTAGTCTTTGCTAATTGCTAGCTGATTGCTCTATTGTTTTTAACAATGCCCCAGGGCATAAGTTGTCACATTTTCTTATCCAATTAAATATAGGCTTCTTTTCAGGGATAGTCTTTGAGGCCTGTCTCTGAAGTCTGCTCAGACCCTTGAGATAGCTTCTTAGCTATCTCTTTTCCTGGTTCCCTGTTAAACTTCTGCTGTTTTCTTTATTGCTATCTTGGAATTACTGGACTCCTTTTAGTTTCTCATCACCAAAATCTCCCTTGTTTTTGATAGTGCCCTTAGGTTTGGAATTCTCTATGCTGTGCTCCAAATAAAGTTGATCTTGTCACAGAGAGCTATGAAACTTTCTTCTCTTACAATCTGCCTCTCTCCCTGGGAAGAAACTCAGTATCCTTGTTCTGGAGGGTTGGGGCATTAAAAATGGCCAGCTTCTCTCAGAATCACAATCCTAGTCTATAAATGGGGCACTAAAGGAGGTAAATCTAGGACACGGGCCAATCAGGGCCGAGTATTCTTGACCTACTACATCTTGGGTAGAGCTTCCACCTTACAGATGGGGATGGGTGGAAGTAGGAAGCCTCAAACCTCAGTATCACACTTGACTGGAGTAGAGCTTCTGATGCTGGAGCTTGGGAGAGAGGAGAAATGCTGATGTCCTGTTTTTCCAGCAGAGAAACCTTAGTTCTAGCCCGAGCACTAGGAAGAAATAGAACGCTGTGATTTTGCCACCAGGACTAAAGCTTCCATCATACTAAATTGAAGGAAGAATGGGAGAGGACCTACTCGTAGTTCAAATGTCAGACTCTCACTGTCACTGAGATTTAGTAAATTTTCCTAAATAAACATTTCACCATTTGCTTCATGCCCTTAGGATAATTTCCTCCAGAAACCTTAAGTATTATTTTCTTAAGACAATTTTTATTAGTGATTATTTTTTCATTAAAGAGAGCATCTGCAGAACTCCTCGCACTTCATTCCAACTCAGTAATGGATTTAGGTTTTGTTTGTTATAAGTTCAATAATTTTCCAAGACTTCTTCAGAATGGGAATTTTGCATGTTTTAAAAATCTTAATGCAAATGTAAGGATTTCTTTTTCTTCTTGTTTTACAGTGAGTCAGGGTCAAGGATATGAAATTTTCTGAGATCATGAACAAAGACTGACCCATGAAATTTGGATGCGATTTATATTGATATATATATATATATTATATTTATATAATATTATTATTATATTATAATATAATATTATAATATATTATTATATTATTATATTATGATTATATATATATATATATATATATATATATATATATATAACCACAAAATTCTGTTTAACTTTGTGGTCCAGTTTAGACCTGACATTTTACAATTAGTCCAACATTTCATCTGAAAAGCAATTTAATACTTTTTAACTCTTGTAAGTGTGGAAAGAGGATACCATTTGATATTATCATATTTTTAAGTTCGTATACCTTGACAGCTGTTTCCTTTATGTAAGTTAGGTCCTAAGTCTTTATATTCTTTATAAAAACTCAGTGCATTCCCCTTCCGCCAGTACAGCCCAATCGACACAGGCTTTTGTCTTCTCTACTCCTTTTTTTTTTTTTCTATTTGGATATGTTCATTTCTCTTCTGCCACCAGCCCTTGCTTTTTCCAACGTCAATCACTCAAGCAATTATCAGTGAGTTGCTATTCTTTCCTTCAATTCTTTTCACGATTTTTTACAAGAAAGACTCAGGATCCAAGCTGGCAGACATAGATTTCTCCTTACAGTGTGTGGGGGGAAGAGGTTTTGAATATTTAGACATTAATTTTTTGTTTCCTGTTCACTAAAAAAAAAAAAAAAAGACTGCCCATATTGAAATCCTTCTAAACTGGTAAAAATGTCAGTCATGGAATGGTGGGCTGGTACACTAATAGAATGTTGACAAAAGACATTATCCTTGTTTTAACTATTCACACTTATTCTGTTCTCAGCCACTTTGGAAAAACTAGGATCTCTTAGCAGACATTTCAATAATACCTATTTTATACACATTAAATTGTATAACTGGCCTAAAGTGCACTCCTTTAAGAGGTATTAACTAATGTCGATTTTCTTTCTATTCTCTGCCTATTCTTGGACAATAGTATTTACACATACGAAGAATGCGAAAGTGACACACCTCTTCTGTAGGCTTCCGTTGGCTCCTTTTGGATATCCCTGAGCGCATGAAAATATGCCTGGAGTGCTGGCAATGATTTTCTAGAATTTAGCAGTGGAGAAAAGAATCTTCTGACAGTGGCTTAGGGTTATTCGCTAACATATTTACTGTACAGATGTACATTGATAGAATTCAAGCAAGAACTGATGCCGTGTTCTACATTTGCATTAATTAACACAACACTGGCAAGTGACACTGTGCATAATTTTAAAAATATTTTTTAACTCACTATTGTTTATGTCGACCTCTTGAAAATATAATATGGAAATATTTTCCTCACCAAAATAGTGTTTCTCCTGCTTGATGAGCCTTCTGTTTTCTCATTGGAGGTTTTTCCTTAACTATTTTCTATCTCATCACATTGTAAATTAAATATAGAGAACGATAGATGACAGACAGATAAA
Source organism: Leopardus geoffroyi (assembly GCF_018350155.1). Lineage (NCBI taxonomy): Eukaryota > Metazoa > Chordata > Mammalia > Carnivora > Felidae > Leopardus > Leopardus geoffroyi. The sequence continues at coordinate 136,014,180 of NC_059333.1, forward strand.
TAGACAACAGACTTATTTTGAGGTTTTAAAACACCGAGTTCATCTAAAATACTAGAGTCTAGAGATAATCACACTTGGGCAGGGGAATTGCTGTTCCCAAAATGTACAGAGAATGGAATTTAACAAGAAAGTGAGTCTAGACTCTACAGGGCTAGGAAAACATTCCACCGTCTGCAGACATGTAATGCATTACTATCACCATTGCTACTTCTATTGCCACCACTGTGATTGCTACCCCATCTCCCATCAGGTAAATGTCACTGAGTGAAAAGAACTGAAGGGAAGTCCTCTTGTCAAATATATAGTCTATATGGAACTTTCCTACAAATTTCTTCCCAAATAAGTGGAGAGGGTGCAAGGAAAGTGGATGAAAAGAAGTTTGGATTGAAATGGTATATTCTATTTATCAGGAAGGTGAAGGAAGGAGACAGAAGGGAAGAGAACCAGAACCTGGGATAGAAGAAATAAAGAGAAAGGTACTATGGAAAACATGGAGATTGGAAAAAGGAAGTACCACAACAGCAGAGCAGAAATTCACAGACCAGGAGGACCAGGAAAGTCATAGAAATGATCTCACCCATTGAGTCTAGCACTACCTTCACATATGCACACAACCTTGAAGATGTGCAAGGGACCTTAGAACAAAAATCTTTGCTTTGAGACAACTGTGCAGACCAAGGCTGTCTTGCTTTGTGTCAATGTGCACAGTTACTCTATGTTGCAAGAGAGATTTTTAAGAAAAACGGTTGACATCCATAGAGTCAGTGCAATCCTTATTAAAATTACAGTGGCATTTTTCACATAGAAAAAACAACTTTAAAATTCTTATGGAACCACAAAACACCCAAAAGTAACTTTGAGGAGACAAACAAAGCTGAGGCATCACACTTCCTGATTTCAAACTACACTATAAAGCTCTAGTAATTAAAACAGTATGGAGTATGGTACTGGCATAAATAATAGACACATAGACCAATGGAACAAAATAGAAGCTACAAAAATAAACTCCTGAATCTATGGCCGACTAATGTTTGACAGGGAGACAAGAACACTCAATGGGGAAAAGAGAGCCTCTTCAAAAAATGGTGCCGGGAAAAGTGAATGACCACATACAAAACTTGAAATTAGACCCCTATATTACAACACTCACAAACATTAACTTGAAATGGATTGAAGACTTAAATGTAAGACTTGATTACCCAGACCTCCTAGAAGAAAACCTTGATAGTGGTTTGGCCAAATTAAGACATTATGTTATTATTCAAGATGTTTTCAATGACCTTATTTCTAAATAAAACCACATGCTGAGGTACTGGGAATTAGAACATCAGCATATGTGTTTAGGAGTGACAAAATTCAACCCATAACAGTCCACCTTCTCATCCCTCAAAATGCATGTCCTTCTCACGTGCGAAATACATTCACCCATCTCAAAATCCCCCAGAGTCTTAACCCATCCCAGCATTAATTCTAAGCCTAAAATACCATCTAAATATCATCTAAATCAGATATGGGTGAGATTCAGGATATCATTCACCCTGAGACAAAGTTCCACTTTATCTGTGAACCTATAAAACCAGAGCACAAGTTATCTACTTCCAAAATTCAATATTGGGATAGGCACAGGATAGACATTTCCATTCCCAAAGAAGAAAGTAGAAGGAAAAAAAAAAAGTGTACAAAAAAGTCCTAAAATCAGCATGGTGAATTCCATTAGATTTTTTTTTTTTTATTTACATCCAAATTAGCATATAGTGCAACAATGATCTCGGGAGTAGATTCCTTAGTGCCCCTTGCCCATTTAGCCCATCGCCCCTCCCACAACCCTTTCAGTAACCCTCAGTTTGTTTTAAACCTTTAAAATAATCTACTTATAGGCCTATAGGAGTAGAGACCCTGCTCCCTCATCACTGGGTAGTCACCTGCCCTTCGGCAACTGAAGAGGTGACCCAGCCTTCTGGAACCAAGGAGGAGCCACCTTTGGGGATCATTTTTCCTTTGTCTTCTCCCTATGCCTATGAATTTTGAGAAAAGTTATTTGTGTCACTCTTGGAATCAGCATATAATTGCGAGTGCAAAATTATCAAGAGCTCACTTTTCCTTTGTATAAAGCAACCGGCAGTGTGCCAGATAACGGCTCCTTGGCTGCCTGGGTTCCTGAGTAACGATCATGAGCAGAGGCCCTCTGCCCACATGTGATTGCTGTGTAGCATTAGTGGGAGATAAACTTTGGGAGTTTTGAAGCACGGAGACTTCCCAGTCATTTGCTACTGCAGCATGACTTACCCTAACCTGACTAGTGAAAAGTCTTTACAGTGTGTCATAGCCAGGACAGACAAGTGTCAGGTAGGTGTCTAATGAAATTAACAAAGTGTTTTTGAGTACCTGCTACGGAGGAGAAGTTATTGAGCATTGGTGATACAAATAATGTGATAAAAATATGGTGATAAAAAATATTGTCTCTGCCATCAAAGAACTCGCAGGGTAATGAAAGAAAAAAGAGGCAAAGAGAATCCAGTGTAGTTGATGCTCTGATAAAGGAAACACAGCAGACTGTCATAGGGTAATGTCCTATCTTGTAGGGGAGTGGGAGGAAGGTGGGCAGTCCCGAAGCACTTCTAATGACATCTAATGATGGGCCAGCTAGAAGGGAGGAGGAAGAAATAGCATAAACATATGTACCAGGTCACAGGAGT